>NC_071291.1:7143750-7757500 GCF_943737925.1 Anopheles nili
ATATCAAGACATTATCGTTCGTCTCAATGTTCCAAAGGCGGCATCGCGTTTTGTACAATGTAACCAATTCTGTACGCTGTCATGCTAAATATTCATTAGAGCGTTAAACAATCGGAAAACATCTCTGAAAGTGATCGAAAGTGTTGCTGTTCGCTGGAACCATTTGGCTATCGTTCTCTTTCTTGCAAAACTAGGCCAAGGTAAACGGAAAGCAATTAAACACCTAACGATCCATAAACAATTTACGAAGTTGCTGCCAACTGCTTGGAAGGAAGAAATAGCGGTGGAGAAATCATGATGATGGTTGTTGCTAAAACATCCCGAGAGGCGCCAGTGACGAGTATGTGTGAGAAGAGTTACACGTACCAAACATGCCACTTTGGGTTGCTCTTCTTAATTAAGAATTTGCCAACAAAACCCCTCTGTTTGGATCTAACTGGCACGAAGACACCGAGGCGCTGTTTATCATCGGTTCCAATAGCACTATGGATGGTGCAAAACCAATTTCAAATTTCATCGTGTGTTTAACAAGCGTATCGTTCTATGCTTTCCATTTCCTCGACTGTATACCCTCTTATCACTGTATTTCGAGCATTGTAGCAAGCTACAAGCCTGGTTACGACCGACAGGAAAGGGCTCAACATGTAAAATTGGCTTTTAATTAGTTCAAGTCTCATCGCGAGTGAAGCAGATGATCCAATGAGGCTCCTCTCTATGACATATGTATTTGAAAATATTCCATTGAAAGAAAACTAAAGGATCAAACTATTAATATCCTCAAAACGGTATAGTAAAGTATTTCAAAACCACAAATTGTCTCACGGAGCTATTCTAAGTTCAATGGTTTTATGTAATAGTTGTGTGAAATAAGACACGTATTTTAAAACTAAAACTGTAACTTAACTGTAAGTTTAAAATATTAAATGTGTTATATTGCAAGTGGGTTGCTCGAGAATGTTACCCAAAAGATTCACAGCCAAAGTGAATCTAACATTCTTTTACCTCGTCAAATTCGGATATTTCATTCATTGGGTTTAGCCCTGAAACAAATGGCCAACATCGAATTCTGATGCCTGTCGCAATGCAACCGTTTTGTATCCAAAGCACAGATCGATTGTGGTGAGTATTACTATCTATATGAACTCCCTATAGCAACTCGCGGCGCTTGGTGCTATTGTAGTTGGCGATACCAGATGAAACTGAAGTGCACGCGACGGTAAACAAAACATAATACGATAACGAGATTTCTCTTCATCGGCGCAGATCCTTCCTTTGGCAAGACGAGCGGAAAACGCTTTACAATAGCCGTTCAGTGTGTGAATGACGCACACAATCAGATTCAACAATGGAAATTGAAAAAGCTAGTGATTTCGTTCAATGGGACACACATCGAAAGAGTGAGTGAGTAGCACGGAAGCAAACGGCGTCATATATACCAAGGACTGAACTGAAAGTAAGTGCCAGAAGTGTAAGCGGTGAAACATGTTCAATGGAATTCAACGATTTCCATGGAAGTTGAAAGTAGTACCTTCGGAATAGAATACACAATACTTGTCAATAAAATTTATAACAGGCTGATGAATATGATCTGACCACAGAAAAAATGCATACATAATAGAGACAAGATTTATTGATAGCTAAGCTACCCTGAGCAAACATTAAAATTACGGGACATTTAAAAAATAAATGTGATATTTAGAAATGCACTTCCTTCCATGTTATAAATAATAAATACAAATACAAATAAAAACACTGTATTTAATTCATTTTGGTTTTTTAACTTTATTTACAAAATCAATTGTCTGAATATCGTTAGTTTTGCGCACGATTGTATCCGATTCTGACGATGAATGAGTTGTGTCCGTACCTAATAAGGGCTTGACTTATTTAAGCCACCAGTTCGCCACAAGAGCAGGAATAAACAAAATAAATCTTAACTGACTGCTACTTAAAACGTAAATATGTCCTATGTACATTGGACAAATTTACATGTAGCAGTAAAACGATCACTTGATAAATGTTCATTTACCACCTAATCTTAAATTTGCCCACATGTCAGTAATAATCTCTTCTAATGTAAGCTACCCTTGCATAATCAAGTTAAATATGCAACCTATACACGATTTAAAATATTTACAAAGATGTTTGATATTAGACGCAGCAAACAGCGCTCGATCAACTGTGGTACGCTTTGAGCGAAACCAAATCAATCGGTTTGAGGGATAGCTTCGGTTCATCATTTTTTTTTACAATAAGCTCTTGAGAAAGTGACTCTCAATCTCGTGGCCATGTTAGCCCTTCTATTCGACGTCACTCAACGCTTAAACAAACGATTCACTCATCCCTGCATGTACTGTGCAGTTCACAATTTGATATGAAGTACCATTGCTAAGTTATTGTATCGTAGGATTATGAATGCGTAAGTGTGCTTCATTTTCACTGAGATTGCCGCTGTATTGCCACTACCATCTGATGTTAATAACCGTTTCAAGCAAACATAGTAATAAACAAAGAAGAAGGATTAAAAAAGGCCTGCTCTTAAAGCTACCGCTACTTTTCACTGAAACGAGAAAAGTGAAACAAAGAATCACCATTTGATAAAACATGAATACAGAAAAACATTAAATTATGCTCTGAATAACGGAATACCCAAAAGGTCAGTATAGAGAAGGAAATGAAAGTATTTTTCTAAATGAGGACATAAAACTTACCTAAGAGCATGGCGGTACGATTGTCGAGAGGTGGCTGCTCCCATTGCACGATGCTCTCTTGGCCGCCGCGCCACAGAACCGGTGAAAGACTGGCGACACACTTGATGCGTATCGTACCATCGATGTAGTGCCGGTGGTTGACGACTAGGCTCAAACCCAACAGCGTCGAGATCAGACCTTGGTGGTTCTGAATTGGCGGGTAGTGGATGATGTTGTTCGGATCCGTCACTAGCAGATCGTTGAGGTACCACTGCAGTGTGGAGGCCGGGTACGATCTACCCGATGAGCAGTTGAGCTCCATCGTCTCGCCGATCTGGTAGCTTTTTCGCTCGCCATCGCTAATGTGTGGGCCTTCCTTGGGAATATCTAGATGGGGGAGGGAAAGAGTCCAAAACCGAAAAGTTGATGGTCATTCCTCAAACATTCGCTCACTACACTATCAGAGCGAACCTTTATTCCTAACCAGATACTAACATATCACTTCCATTCGTCCTTCGCCCTGCACCGAGTCGAAGCTGGGCGCCTCCGCCGAAATCTCACACCGGTAAAGCCCGGACGACTTGAGTGTCAGCCCACGCAGCAGCACCTTGGTGCCATCCGAGTGGTTCGGATCGACCCGGATGCCTTCGATTTTGTAGCTTTTGATCGGTTGTGAAGCCGACGGTACGTAGCGATAGAACTCTTCGTTGTCCTTGTACCATTTTATTGAGTAGAGCTTTTCCTGTTCCTCGTACTGCTCGCCCAGGTAGTCGCTTTGGTAACCGTGGTGCCTTCGGTTGCCTTCGCCCAGATAGCCGTGTCCTTTGCGCTGACCGTTCAGCTCGTAGTGACACTCGAGCAGGGCCGTATCGAAGCGAACCTTATAGGCAGGGATGCGCACTGTTTTGAGTTTTAGGCAAAGGGTGTCTGTAAAATACAATATGAAAGTACATCCAAAACAATCTAGAGTCAAAACGTCAGTTAGAAAAACATATCGAAAGCTCAGCGAGCTTTTTTTGTGATTGGCCAACACCCGAACCCAATACTGTAAAAATTGAAATTTTGTTAAATTGGTCATTAGTACGAATGTTTAAGCAAAGTTAACGATAAACAACCCTCCAAGATTCTGGAGGATTTTTTGCATTTGATGAATGTATAAATCACCATCAGGATATCCAGTAAACCATGCAAAATGAATAGTAGGAAGCAAATGTCAGTCATATGCAGAAAAATCGTATGTTCCTCGCATAGACCCTAATTTCAACATTGCTTCAGAATGTATCCTAAAATTCTCGAGTCCAGTCTTTTTCACAACTTATGATTGTAGCAACGTATGATTGTCTCATTTTTCGCCATTTTCTTATATGCAGGAAACGGATAAACTTTTACGGGACTCAAAACCATCTCATTTGATCAGGAGATTCCCTGTGGTGCAGTTTTCATGACACAGCATGACAAAGTTGCTGGGTGACAAACATGGTCTAATGCGGTAACCGTCTCAAACAGTTTCCCGTTACCCAGAGCATCGCGGAGTGTGAAATCGCGAGGACGCGCAAAGTATTTTCGAATACTCTACAATGCTGCCATATTTTGCATGGAACGTGATTATTGCAGGAACTGGAAAGTGACGAGATGAGAGGCGGTGAGGCACTCCAGAGCGGATATGTATCATGTAAACCGTTGTTGCCTGGGGAACCTCTACCAAAACCTTTGTGGGATTGTTTTCTTCTTACATTGTGCTCTTAAATAAAGAACCTGGAACGTTGAAATGGCACTTATCAGTGGGCGGTAATTGAAAAGACAGTTTACTTCGACTAACAAAAGAGCATCTACGAATATCTGAAGAATGTCATATTCCAAAAGTAGTAGCACCACAACAAACCAAATTTAAAATGATTTAACCAAGTTTCCAGGCATAGATTTTCACTTAAAAAAATCAAAATATCAAAGACAATGAAAAGTTTTGAAATCAAAAGCGTATTTTATCAAAAAAATATTTGATTATAATCAAATCAATTAGCAAAAATACGTATACGTTTGTATGTATAAATTGTCTAACAACTTGAAAATATATTTAGTGAAGTCGAACAGATAAATTGTTCCTGGTTTCCTTTCACCATACATCTTTAATAGGTAAAAGTTAACGATGAACTCGATAGAATGGAAGATTTTCAGAAGGATGGAAAAATAACATCTGCCTGTGGGTCAGTCAACCGACGAGCTTCAAACGGCCAATTGAGGTGTGACCTCTCAAAATTGGCGAATATACGCAATCGAACGCACGGATGATGTCTAAAACGGACGAGACAAACTGGCAAGCGATCCTTCTAGCACCGTCCTTGGGGACACCGTGGCACGATGACAATTTCAGACATAGCATAAAAAGTTCAAATGGTAAAAGCAAACGGAAACGATGCTTCCCAAAATCATTCCGAAGCACCCTTCAGTGTCAAATCATCTCTTAGGTCAAGCGGAGTCGGAGGGTTGGTCTCCGGGGAGTGGAACAAATGTGTCAGCCAATGAGTCCTCCCGGATAGGGGATTAGATAGAAACGGTGTAAAAAGGCGAGAAATGACATTACCTGAAACCGAGAGGAATCCTAAGAGTACTCCGATCCAACCGTTCAGCGTCAGTAGCATTGTGTTCGTTTCCTGTTTCGAGTCCAACATCAATTTGGCTCGCTTTCAATCTTCATCAATGGTGCTTCTCTGTGTTTTGAGAAAGAAACACTTGAATTTTTCACAATTTCTCTGCATTTGGTTTTTGCTTTGAAAGGATATTCCTCTTACGAACTTTATTCCGCTGCTTGTTTTGTGTTTTTTCTTTAGAACCAAGCACTTTAAATGTTGATATTTCTTCACAACTTTTTGAAACTGTAACCCACACTATTATTACATTCAATTTCGCTTTTTTCATTCACTCGCTTTGTTCACAAGCATTCAATAGAAGTATTTAAAACTGCTGTAATGGATAAAAGACACACATATTTAAAACATTTGGATCACATCATAAGTAGGCGTCGAACAACTTGGTAGTATTATCACATAACCAGTGAAAGTACAACTATTCATATCAAGTAAACGATTGAATTTGGTCGTAAACTCATTGAACTTAATACACCACGAAAACAATATACACAACATATAACAGTAGTGGTTGCTAACACTGAGACTTAGTTTTTATGAAGAAAAGCTACTTTACAGTATTATTTACAAACAGAATCATCAGCAACACAAATGTATCCTTGCCGGTCTCACACACGATTGAAGGCGCTCTTCAGCTCACGCGCAGTGATATACTCGTGTGTTATTGCGGTCAGTGGAAAGCGATGTATTTGACCGGTTTCAATCCAACATGGCTCAGTTGGTCTTTGTTTTGCATACGTTGCGTTCACATACGCGACCGGGACCTACAGGCTGAAGCGTGTCAAAAAGGTTATCATTTGGAAGCAGATCGACTATCACTCGGAGCATTTTATGAGCTCTCGAGCACTTCGTCTCTTGCGAAACCATATGCTGCTAGAGCAGCGGAGCTCATCATCGTACGTTTGACAGGCGTGATTCAGCCGGTGCCGGTCGCTACGAGGAACGAATAAAGCTTCCAGCTAGAAAGCGATGTCATCGGATGTAGTCGTAGTGGTAGTTTCCACACCCATGCACGGAGCGCCGGGGAAGGTCGTTCGGTTTGATTTTAATTATTGCTCCCTTTCTTAGCAGAAACGACGCTTGCAGTGAAAGCCCGCTGTAGAGGTAGACTGTTTATTTAGTTGTCCCCATACAGAGCAGTGAGCAGTGGGTCTCTTGTGAAGCCCATCGATCGGAAGTGCGCCGGTGAGTCGCACTCGAAGGGGCTTGCAGTCACGAAAGGTCAGAAATGTTTGTGCAGGCTAATTAGAATCAAAACAGCACTATTTCACGAACAGAGCTGCACATTTCAAACGGCTCGGTAAAAACCGCCCTGTATTAACCGGTTCGCAAGAAAACCAACGTGAAAATTCGCAATATTCTTGAGTCGTTCAGAGATAAGCCGATGCCTGATTCGCGGTGGTTAACACTTTGAACTTTGGAACTTTTACTAGTACTTGTGGCGATTCTCGAGAACAAACACAAGGGTCGTTTGCTGTCGACTGTGTCGTGAGTAATCCGCAAGCTTTCATATCTGCCTACAAGCTGCACTGCTTCGTAGAGTATAATTGCCTTTCACCATGGTAACGCTTCACAAAAACGACAGCAGCGTAGGGTGAATGGATAGACTCGGTTGCACAATCACACTGCTGTTGAGGTATTTGTCATAACCTGAACCCACCTCATCGAAGGACAAACTAATTTCAGACAACGGAGGTGACACTGCGAGCGAGAAACTCAAGCTACCGGGCAACATAACGTGGCCGGAAGTAGCGCAAAACTTTAACACAGAACACCAAGTCCTTGTTGGGCCACGAGTCAGACGAAACTGCCGAATGAAATATGAATGACTCCTACGGATGAGTTTCTACTGCCCAGGCACGAGTTTTCGCGCAGCCATCGCTGTGCTTCGGTTTGGAATCGGGACCCGATTGTTTGTATTTCGGTTTTTCTCGGTATGAGGACGAACAAATGAGTGCCTGTTTACTCTTCCCGTGATGAAAACTAAAGAGTGCAACAATTTCCAGTGGGTTTGATTATTTTTAAGGGTCCTTTTTTACTTTTTTCATCCATTTCCACGCTGTATCTCTCACCAGTCGGTGCATTGAGTTTTATTTAGAGATTTAATTATTATTTTCAGACGCTTTTCCAATTGTATAGTTTTATTGTCACATATTTCATAGACTTTATTATGATAAAAAAGATGCCAGCATTTCTCCAATCAAAAGATTAAGGGCGTATGATGCAAAATAATCAAGGCGTATGATTCAAAATAATAAGCTATAAAGTTTTTAATAAATCATATCCTCTACTGATATTACATTGACATTATACCAATTCAACGTGCGAACTAATGCACAACGTTTGCTAAAAAAATCATTGGCAAATTTATTTTTTCGTTTAACATATTTAGTTGACCTTGTATTGCCATTGTCGGGTGACAGTATTTTCTGCTAATTGAACAACTCGATGTTCTTCGTGAACCAATTCCCAAGATATTTTCAGTGATGTGCATTTCTAGTCACTCCAGAGATACTATGGAATGCATCAGTGTGAGTATAAAATAAATTTATTGATGTCCTCAAGGACAGTAATGGATGGACTGGGAAATTATTCCCTAATGCATTGCAATACGCCTCCTAGCACTCTTAGCCCACACGTAACTGTATGAATGCATCACAAAGTATCTATTGTAATCATGTTCACATTTACGATACTATATGTTCAACCTTTATCTTTTCAATTAACTTTTAGCTTATGCTTCAACAGTCAGTATTCTTTGCATCTATACATTTTCAAACCATTCCCTTATTTTAAATTGTTCATACCCTTCTGCAAGTCTCATATAATGCTAGATGTGCTGGCAGAGCGTTGACCATCCTATCTGCTGTACATATATCAATTATGTGCTATCGATGTGCGATCCGAAGTGCTTTTGCTCAATGCTCAACCAAATTAACACATTTCAGTGCATGTGATGCTCTACCGGATGGTATAGCGTTCCATGTGGAAGGTTGCATCCAAACCAGCCCACAGGTCTACGATGCCTACGACACGTTAGAAAATTGAAATAGCCTCAAATGAGCGACCCAATGGTCCATTAAATTCTGTAAATACGGATACTATTACTCGATGGTGCAGTATGAAAGAATGGCATTAGCGCTCGCGAACAATATCGCGTCCAAAACTGCCGTGGAAGGGTGTCGACAACATTGCGTGGTGCGATATTTTGGAAAGCTCGCATTCGCTTGCTGTCATAACACTCCCAAAGGATGCTGGGTGATGCACGTCGTTCCCGCGTTGGCTTCATGTGACCCATTGGAAACAAAGGCTGTCCCTCAGGAGGGTACATTTTGGATATTTGACCATGGTTGCAGCAACATTTGCTGCTATCGCTTCTCGTGATTCAATAATGATTCAGCTGGTGATGTTAGATATGAGTGTAAGAAGTAAGAGAGAACTATTTTGTATCAGCAGGTAACAGAAAGATGGAGCACGTTGTGATCCACGTTAGATCACAACTCTCAACGGTCAGCTCAGAATGTAATGAATTCTCAATTGGAACTCTTGGATTTTCTGAAATGTGCATCCAAGTTCAAACGATAATCATGAATCAGCATTGTCATTGAGCAGATATCTGACGGATTGCAAGCCAATGTACACAGTGATGACCCTGTTGTCCTACTAAAATCAACTTCTTACTACACTTCGGCTGACGAACAAGAGGCAATTGTCACGCGATTTGTTGTAGCAAGATATATTTGAGAGTCGATTGATTTCACACATGCATGCCACATTTCTAACACAATTCCTCAATCCACAAGCTGGTGAAGATATCATTCTCAATCACAATGGAAATTGGGAGGCTCTTCATGGCGCCATTCCACGAGCCATTAATCTCGCTAAGTAGTGTAAATCAACAGCCATTCTGATTGTTTTCTTTGCCACGGTTTGAAAAGACCACCAAATGGACATCATTGACGCCTTAGCTGCACAGCACAATTGATCCGTACTGAATACGTTGGTGGGTACATTCAGGGTTTGGTTAATACACAAATCCAAAGGTTGAAAGGACTCATGGTCGGTTGCACACGGCGAGGTCGAAGATCGATTTCAATTAATGGCGAACCCAGCGAAAAAGAAAGCTAGCTTGGCGGAAAGTGAAGCATGAACCCGACGGCCATTGTTTGAACGGGGATCCTTTTCCAAACCCACGCCATCCGCAACTGGGAGGCACTGTTATGCTTTTCGTGGTTGGAACGCTCGTTGCGTTTGAAGTCAAGACGAATCACGAAAGGGCTATTGGGGATACAAAAGGATTAATTTAATGGATTTCGAATGAAGAGGCCTGTCGGATGTGGGTACGGTTTCTTTAAGGTCTATTGCATGCCGGACAATAGAGTGTTAGCCAGCGTCAGCAGAAAAGGAGCCAAATGAAGCGAAACCCTGTGCATTAACAGGCTTCTTGGTATTGAGGAAACTACAGTCGTTGGAATATTTCTCATCAGCGCATGTTTTAGACTATCCTCGGAAGTGCGTGAAATTTGACCAAATTAAAGTAGTCTGATATATGCTGTTGGGATACAAGTTGTACAGAAAATGTTCAGTGCGATTAGTTGTAGATTAGTTTACGTATTCAGGATTGTAATACATGGTTCACTGGCTCTAGCTCTTAGTTTTCTGAAACTTCACAGATACGAATTTTCTGTTTGTACCCCATCGTTCAAAACTTGCCGTGTGGAATACGGGTTTGATGAAAAGCCTTGAGTGTTTTAAGCTGAAAACAATTCCGTGTCACGCGATTCGGCGATTAACATACATACTTTTAACACTCTTTTTTTTTCTATTATAGTTCCTCTCCTCAAATCTAATAAGAAAGCTCGTAGAGACCTGCTTCCCAGTGGGACGAAAATTAAAGCTAGCATTGATTAGCTCTTCGTCAGTAGTTTTATTTAAAAAATAAACCTTATACCTTTTGATCTTAAAAGTTAAGCACAGTAGTACTAAATTGAGCTAGTTTTTACTAATTGGTTGATTATTTTTAAATAAAAACATAACAATCAAAATCAAAAATAAAAAAAATCGAGTGAAAAGAAATCTTTACCATGATTTATCTTAATATAAGAAGCTAACAGAAAATAAAAATTTCGTTCTACTAAGCTTACGGCATATTGCAAGTAGTACATTGGTGCCACCATGAATCATAATGTAAGCTGACGGCAAAAAGAGATTTGGTAATGATTTTTATCATATACCAGCGTTGTGCACGTTGAACGCGGCCACTGTCACGAGTGTATGCATATGGCGTGGAATTTAATGTAACCATTCCTTTGATTTATGCCGTAATTTAATTTGAGACCGGTACAGATGTTGCGGTGTCAATTAATTGCGAGTTTTTGGTGTTTTATGGCTTGATTTTTGATTGAATTATAGCCACGTACGGAAGGTTGTATGACACACGAGGTGTTGCAGAATTTGATGAGGGTATGATGTGTGAAAAATTGTTGTGTGAAAAGCACGTTGCAAGGATAAACAGTTTTTTATTGTGCCACAAAGCTGTCATATTTACAGCTGACGCGCCAAATACGTTGAATGCCGTCATATTTTACTGTATGTTGGCATCGGAGAGTAAAGGCGATGTAATGTGAATGATGAACGAAAACGAAATTGAGCACATGGGCTTTCCAAAATGTTGTTTAATGGATTAATTGTTTGGTCCGTCAGGTTGAACTAAAAACAATTTTGAGACTTTCTTATTCTTGCTCTGTTCTGCAAAAAATGTGACAACAATGTACTATACTTTTGTATGACCGCAAAGACAGATATCTTAAATGAAGTGAAACATTCTAGTTTTTCGTCTTCAAACTACTACTAAACGTCGTCATGATACACACATGCTTGTTTTTACTTTGTTTTCGCAGCTACCACAGAAAAGGTTCCGTTCTCTTTCATTTTGTATAATCATAAGGGAGGGTTGCCTCTTCTATTAACATTCCCTATTAGTCATTCGTATGCATAATGCCAACGGCAAGATATGGTAGGCTTACGGCTAGAGCAGCATGCACATGGTAACGCCAAAGCTCATACTTATCTAAAATTAAATCTTTCTTATTATGGCTTTACTTTTTCACCGCGCTAAAGGTGTAGAGAAGATGTTTAGTTTTGAGCTGTGAACCATCTTCGTGCACTTCATTCCGAACGCTTCGTCTCTGAATTTTAACGTGTTCGCATTCGCATGCTGATATGGCATGTGAATTGCATGTGTTGAATAAATGCTCTGATGCGAGATAGTGGCATTGGTTCGTAACACATTTTCACCAAAACAGTAGAATGCTTGAAATTTTGCATGATGCCTTGTAATATGCACTTGTTTTCTAGCTTAGTAAGAAACTGAAATATTTTTCATTTTACAAAATTTGCTCAACATATTTGATGTTCTGTATTTTCCACACCATTTTGTGCTGAAGGCTTTATTTTGTCATAAAAGTTTTATGTCAGATTAAAATAAAAAAAAAATTCTTTTTTTTTAATTTATGCATTTTTCACAAATTTGAAGCTGCAAAAAGCAAATTGGCAGACCCTTGATAAACTGCTAATAACCCGTGACGAAATTTACGATGTACAAATTTGGCTTCAGTTCATTGACTTTTAATAACCGTTATAAATTCTAAGCATTAGTAGTTAAACTGCAATAAATGTTTTTTATTGACATGGTTTTTATTTTCTGAAAATTGTTTTTTGCCTAGTTTTTTGCTTTTCTTTATCTTCAATAAACCAATGTTTTCTCGAACTCCTGTCGAGGATCCGCGTGATAGACTCGAACGAAAATTGACCGTACAAACGATTCATTGGTTTAGCTGTCAATAATGTTTTGCTAAAATTGAATTACTTTCGTTTTGCTCACCAGCTATTGAATTGGATACGTGTACCCTATAATTCACATGATCAATTCGTAAGTAAAATGTTGGATTTTACTAATAAAGAACACATTATATCGAAATAACATATATCATTTTAGCTACTGCACATTGTAATGTGACTCAAACCACGCTTTTCCTTTAAATAACAGTCCATACAAAAAAACTAAATTCACACCGACAAATCCATTTTCTTTAGAATATACTATTTTATTCGAGTAATTTTCTTCAATTGGGAATTCGCCAATTCAATAAGTTAAGCTGTTATTCGGGGGTGATTCTCATGAGACGTGTCAGCTCGTATACGCGTTTCCATTTTCCACGGTGCCCAATGTCTATCGTTCGTTCAACAGCCTTGAGTGATTTATTTCTCTCCAGAGAAAAGCCCATTAGCCTGGCCACAGTTTCACTCGTAGGAGTCGATCCATGGAGCAGATTTTCGAACCATCTCACGAAACAATTACAGACATCATTAGTTCGAGAGCGTGATGATTTTGACAATTGTCAATGCGTGACAGCCTTTACGAGATAGGATCTTTGTCGATTGAGAAGTGTCGACAAAGTTATATCTTATTGCGTTTGTTATCGATAGAAAAATTCAGGCCTGAGCTTGGTAAAATTAAATGTCAAATAAACTTGTTTTCGAATTTTTATCAGTGTGAACAACGACAAATCGATGGTGTTGGATCGAATTATAAAAATTAAATCTAACACGCCGTCGTAAATAACGACTTGGCGCAGTGACATAAACCAAAAAATATGTTAAAAAGTTTTAAAACAGGTTATATTAATAATGATTTATGAACGCTTGTCACATTTTTTATGTTTATTTATTTTAAAATTACCTTCTACAATTCGATTCAGTTTATCTTCAAATTAGGAAATTGATCTATAAATTTTCAGACGTGTTCACAAAAGCATGCTGAAGGTATTTACGCTGTTTTGGACTACAGCCAAGTGATATGACGCTCTCAATCTGTTCAGCTCTTTTTAAGAAGCTCTGCCAAATTTTTATACGATAGTGCTCCTTGATATACGGCTTCTTGCAATACGGCACCATTTTCGGATGAATGATGTTTGTTGCCTCAGTTGTCCTTCTTAGGGGCAATCTTGGTGACATCTTGGTCGCCTAATAACCACAGCACAACAATCACAAGCGTCCAAGCCAAGGGAAAATGCTTGCATATAACTCATTCTGCTTACCTTTATGAATAATAAATTATTGCAGCGCAGCGCGTGTACTACGACCATTATTCACAATGCAGACAGCAAGAAATGCGAGTGAATGAACAGAGCCTGTCTATGCAAAGGTTTCAAAATTTTAATTAAAACTCAATGACCATGTATTCATTTATGCCGCATGTGGCCATTAAACCTAAAAGGCACCAGCATAAACGTACAAATATTCTTTTTCATATGAGAATGTACCCTATGGTTATAGGTAACCTGCTTTTAATTAGTCTTGGAGCCACCTGGATAAGATTTAGTGTAAGGTTTAAAGGTTTTTTATTTTACTTTTGAAGTGTTCCATTATAAAACCATTGCCTTTGCCATGATGATCAACTACAAGACAGTGCTTTTCGGGATATTTTTTAAGTTTGAGACTACAAAGCCTGCAACAGGGTGCAACAGCTACAAGTGGGACTCGTGTGCAGAGTCATCGAATATCAATTTGATCGTTTCTGCGTAAATCACGATGTCATTTTACCGGTGGAACCTGATTACATTTTGCGTCACCCACTGAGTTTCATTTTAACGAAACGGCGTTCCCAAATGACAGTCTTCATTCAGAAGCAGCAACCCTCACCTTCATCGCCGTGAGCCTCAGTCACGCAGTGGCACAGCATGATTAATGGTACGTTCGCACGATTTCATGAATTGATGTGTCACATATGCTTAGCGACAACAATGTTCTCTCGAACATCATCCGACACGAAACAGCCGCGTCACATTGCCACCCTAGCCGATGGATCCGAACGGATTTATTCGCAGTGCAGCACGGCACCGCATGAAATATGATTGGATTTAATGTTCTCTGCCCTCGTTCAATCATTATCATGTTAATCATCGAGCTACTTTTCATTCGATTGCCGACCAGAGCCGGCCTCGCGGAGGAAGAAGAATAATGAGAGCGTGTCAAAATCACAATCAATCAAAACGAGCAAGGTGCTGTCCTCGACCGTACAGATTAACCAGCGGATTGACGTCAGAATAGGCAATCGGAAGCATGAAGAGGCTTTTTGTTCGATTCGTACACTCCGCAAGCACACCAAGCTACTGTCGCGATAAGACTGGTAAAGAAAGGGCTTCTCATAATGAAATTATTGTAGTCTGTTTTATTCTTCGCCATCTCATCTTCCGGCTCTCGGCGTCGTTGGTACCAGATGATGGTTGATTAAGATATACCACCTATAGCCTGCAGGATAACCGAAACATGCTTTCGATTGCTGCGATATCGTGTTAGTAGAGCCCTACCTACTAATTTAACTAATTTGCTTTTGCCTTCATTAATTTTTCATTTAAAAGCTAGACTTCTTTCGTCTTTTTGATAATTATTTGCTGTTACGCTGTATCCACGACAAGTTGCAGGTTCGAAGCTGGAACTGGCACTAACACCACATAACGGCAACACGATGCTGCCATCTTTCATTACACATTAGCGTAACTCGACCCCAAGGCTGGTAGATGGTATGAAGGCAAATGAAATAATGATTAGAGTTCAAGTCTCAGGGACCATCCTGCACCACAGTACATCCTTAACCTCGATGACAAGGATGGCGATACATGCAAGGATTTGTTTTGTTGTGGACAATTGCATCCACCCGGTCAAGAGTGCTCGTTACGAACGTTCGCGCTATGGAGCGAACGCGCGGTAATTAGATAATTGAATAACAGCTAATAGTTCCATTATGAAAGAGAAAGCCAACAGCAACGGTACACCAGAAAGGAATTGCTCGTGCCGGAGGGTAATGTTGTTCTCGTGATTTAATTAGCTGCTACCAATATGTTTCACCCGTGCCGCCTGAGAGAAAATATCACAAATTGATTTAGTTCAATACACTGTCCTGCGTCTGCCAGTAACCTGCAATGACCTATTAAACATACCAAATGCGAGTATCAACCTACCATGCATACAACATACCAATGCAAGGTGTGCTATATTTTCATGTTGCAAGTAAGTAAAATAACTTTTTGGATATTTTTTACTTTATCGCCTACACCGAGTGAATTTGAAGTTTGAGATTGTTAGCCAGGGCCGACGCCAACTTGGGTGGATGTAAAAAGTATTGAAATATCATAAGTAGTGTATAATTATTTTCGAGACAACGAGGGCAGAGTCAAGGAGGAAAATCGAGTAAAATGATCCTTTACCGGCGGTTTGGGTTGTTTATGAGCGTAAGTCAGATATTTTGGAAAACTTTCTTCTTTTCAATATCTCAACATTCAAATGCCTAGCCAGGTCTAGTAAATAACACCCGTAGAAAAGTAAAATTATAAATAACCAGTCTACAAAATCACGAATGTAATTAAGATGTAATGTTTCACCTTTAATCTTGTAGCTTGTTTCATAAGAGCTATGTATATATATATATTTGAATATATAAATAAATATATATATATATATATATATATATATATATATATATATATATATATATATATATATATATATAAATATATATATATATATATATATATATATATATATATATATATATATATATATATATATATAACAATAGAGAAACAACTCCACTCTCTGAGCTCTTACTTTCGATAAAACTATATGCAAGCGAGCAGTCATACGTTCATCCATTCTAGTGAAATTACCCTCAGGCATCAGGTGGCTGTCAATCAAATGCAATCACGCTGAAGGTGAGCAATCGTACACGGACCCTGTGAATCCTTTGACAGCTAGCAACATGATTTTGCAGAATTATCCTTTCCAACAGCTCCATCAAGCGATACTCTATTAGTGACTACATTGAACAGATCGGACGTTCGATTCAATTGTAATCAATTATGGTATCACCCGTCAATGGCCCGAACGGACACTCGTTCGATATTTCTATCAAATGCCAACCTTTAGCCACCAAGGGAAATTAATTTCAATTGCCTGGTTATAGAACCACTGAAACGATGAATATTTGAATATAACGACTCGTTAAAATTATATCATGGATGGATAGGTTTCTTAATCATAACAGAAGCAAAAAACTATATCAAACTTTGAATCTATTTCAATCGCAATCATGCAAAATTCCATACATGGATCATGCTTAAAGATAAAGTGTGATGTCCAGCTCACACAAATCAATGTTAAGTAGTTCCGTACTGATGAAAAAAGAAATTGTAAATTCCTACTCAAATTTGTATATGAAATTGATCTAATGACTGCTGTGCGTTACCTTAATCCATATGAGTAAATATTAAACAGATGACGTGTAGCTTGTAACTTGCAGTTAAATGAAAACTGGAAGAGGTTCGAGCCCAAAAAGTCACGAGAGTCGGTAATTATTGAATGTGGGAGAAACCTCAATTCCAGGAGTCCGCTCACATACGACAACTAAGCTGGTATGTTAACCCACCGAGGACTGTAGCATAAATTATTCAATACTCAGAACAACTTAAAAACCCTACGTCGCTCAATAAAAGTGTAGGCGTTAATAACGCCGTTTGTAATAGCAGTTCTTTCCTACGTCCTTAGCGCAAACGCGGGCAGGAGAAAACCGTATGGCGACCTACATCGAGCCAAGTATGGTTTATTGTGGAGCATTTCCACGCACATCATTACCGAATGCGAGGTAAACATCATTAGTCACCTTCAACGCAGCAGACATAATTATAGCTACAGTGACCCTCGGTCATCAGAGTATACAAATTTGCATATTAATAATTTACCAAGGACACTGTAGAAGCTTATTTCTGATGCAGATTTATGATTATTCCGTTCTCTGAATAGATAGCTTGCATTGTACTTCATAATCTACGCTATATGAATCACGTTTACTAGAACTTTACAGTCTTGGGCAATGTATTTCTATAGTCTATTCAACTAAAGTTGTGCTGTGTTTCAATGGACTTTTCTTGTACAAAACAGTATGTATGGTATGTAGTAAGTCACACATTTATTTTGCAATTATTCTACAAGTGCAAAACGCTCGCAGTGCTCTTCTAAATCGCTAAATTTCAACGTTATACCACATCGCATGAACCAAAAAATACCATCAACACCACTCCGTTCCTTTGAGTATTAAGATGGAAACACATAGATTGAAAGTCTTAGCCATCGAGCTCGGAAAACGCGATGAAGGGTGTAAAGTTTATTCAAACTCCATTCTCGCGTGCTTTGGTACAACGAGAAACGTCTTTCGTTCCTTCGCTATCGTGGCGGTGGTTTGCACCATTCAATTGCTATCTGCTTTCTTTACGATAAGCGAGCGAGAGAGATGAAGTAAAAGGGAGTGAATAAGAACATCGGTAGCAAAAATGTATCCATTTACCCTTTCCCGGACGTACGAGTGGCTCCTGAGCTTTCATGCGAAGACGGGCAGGACCGGAGCACGTGTATAAACAAAATCTTTGCGATCTCCCGGAAAAGTAGATTCTTCATCATCGCGAATGAATGAGCCATGGTGCGATCGAAACGGAAGGGTTAAGTCAGCTCAGGTTGGCAGTAACATTTCAATGCGGCACGAACACCTTCTTCATTTCACACACCGCGCACATGACGATCTACCTAGAGTTTGTTTAGGTTTCTTTTGCCCCATTCTCATCGTGAGAAGGTACAAAGCAAACAGTAGAAGGAAACGTTTAGCTGCTGTACAACTGTTCATCTTAAAAGCGTTCCGGATGGCTGGTGAAACAACCCCCTATGCATAAAGTCGGCGCAATGGTGCATGAAATTGTTACATGTAACAAAAACTTTGTATCTGAGTCGTGCTGCGTTAGCGAATGGATTCAAACGAAAGCTCAAACTTGAATGTAAATGTTGTAGCATATACTGGAGCGAAATAATGGTGGTTGTTAAAATCGATGTGCAAATTGATTGCGAAAACGAAGATTCGAAGGATCAATATTTTATGTTAAATGCTGTATCTGTATATTAGGCTAATTTCAAAACCATATTGTAAATAATTTCTATAAGTAATGAACTGTTCTGTACTTTCGTATGCGATGAGTTCTATCAGAACCCACTATTCAATAGAACAATGTGAAACAAGAGCTTTTCCGACGTAAACATTTTCTATTCAATCCTAATGTTGTTCAATCTGACACTATAAATTTGATCAAAATAAAACAAGAGAAAAAAGTAACTATAATCACGTTAGTAGAAATATTTACATTACAAAAATATTTATACAAAAATTAGTAAATACTCTTTATCCTCAGGGGTTTTCCAGGTCTACCGACACTTTCAAAGTACAATACGACGCAACTGGCCTCGAATTTAGAACATGTCACCTTCAGTGACCATTTTAATACCACTTGATGGTTCTGTACGAGGATACAAGGGAAGTTTTTTATAATACTTCAATGAGCAAACGCGATTCCGCAAAGGGTATGTTTTCTTTCCATTTTCGTGTACTTTCATGTTTGCTATGACCACCAAAGGCACGATGACCGTTAAGTAACGTTTTAGCACGATTATAAACCTTTCCGTGTTGACCAGACCTGCTTCGTCAGGCAGGTGACGCGTAATTTTTGTAACAACATATTATAGCACAACTACCGTGCTAAACCATTATGTTGCAACATAAAACGACGAGTGTTGCAAGGAATGCTCAATTAATTGTTGCAACGCACGATTTCTTCAGCTAAAGCTTGATGGATCACCAGCACCAGTGTCTAAGACACCAAAAGGCTTGGAAATGTGTAAAGTTAGTTAAAATTAGTTTTTTAATTCTGTTAACAAATAATTACATGAAAGCTAATCCATTGAGCTTTAATATTTATTACATGGAAGATTCGTATACTTGTACAAGCTATGGACTTGTTTTTTTTTCTAATATTCAGCATTCATAAAACAAACATTTATTACATACAAACCATTTTATGATAAATTTTACACCTACAATAACATGCATGTTTTCGTCTTCACATCGCCGTCAAACGATATTCTTCTCCTTGATTGGCCGGTGTACGGTTAAAAACTACAGATATCGCTTCTTGGGATCTTGGGATTATCGCGAATTTGGGATATCGAGCTGCACTATCAAAATCATTATAAAAATGGAATAAAATAAAATTTTTACTCGCTATCTATAATTTTCACATTGAAAATTGTTAAATTTGATTCTTTTACTGCTGAAAATTCATTCCTGAAGCCTTGTCAGAAAGGCATTGCTTATTTGTCCACATTCTGCCTGAAATGTATCGAACCACAAAGAACACTTTTGTTTGAACGCGGTAATTAAATCTTTTCTATTATTGCTCACCCGGCAATAAAACCATCCCAAATCGTATACAGTGATTTCAGTAACCGTCATTGGAAGTTCGCAGAGCTCCAACCACGATTATCGATCGACCGCTTGTTTTCCAATTTCCGATTCAAGCCTGTTTAAGATTTCCCCATGGACAAATGCCGTGAAAATGAGCATTAGGGCTCGAGACATTTATTGATAGTGTTTCCTTTGTCCTGCCACGAGGTCATCCAGTTTGAGATTATTGCTATAACCTCGCATCCAATCTAGTGACGGTGATCTCTGCCAATGTTTAAAGGGAGTCAAAACCGGGAATGAGTACTGCGAACTGTAGAGTATGTCACAAGAGAGTGAATTTTGGGAAATTTTATCCTACATTTCATGAACTTAAGGTGTATTATGCGCCAGAGCAATTAATATTTGTGACAAGCTTAAAAACTTGCCGAAAGAAAGTCATTCAGTTTCCCTATCGTAAAATTTGAATTCTTTATTGTAACGATGTATAGATGTAAATTCACTAAACAGATTACAAAATTAAAACACAACTAAAATAAATTAATTTAATTAAAACTCAAATATGGTTGAGAGAAGAGCTCCATTCAAGAAATAAATGTAGCACTTTTCGAGAAAGAAATCCAGCTCATCTATCTTCTGGAATGTGACCTTTTGAATGTGGCCAAGGAATGCTCACCAATTTGCGGATATGTTGCTGCTGGCTTTCCCATTTTCGGTTGTGCGACTTAAAAACTTGCAAACATCACCGAAAAAGATACCCTCATGCATACGGGGGAATATTTTCCCTATGCAACTATCCTGGACTGACATCAGTAGAAGGAAACCTTGAAAAAGTGAAGCCAACATAAACAATTTTACAACACGAAAGATAAAACACTAAAGTGACATTCCTACACATTTCATTGTCTTTAATTTTAAATATGCGTAACCATCATTATTCTATTCACTGAAATAAAATTTTCACTTCTGCTTAAAATCACGTTAAAAAACCAAACACGCATAGTTTTTCACAAATGCTGTGGTGCCTATTTTCCCCGTTGCTTCTGCTTTCAGCAAACTTGACAGCATAGCGAGGTGAGGGAAAGTTTCCGGTGCTTGCAAAGTGCTTAAACTTTGATTGGAAGTTAATCGACGGCTTAAGTGGATCAGCACCGGGACCGCCAGAGGTTGAAGCGCCCGTACTTCCCTCGAGTATCAACTTTGGTAAACTATTGACCAACACCAACACGCTTCTTTTATTTTCTCTGCGGTCAGGAAGGCGATCGATGTGCCAGCAATGTGGAATGGAGAAAGGTGCCGCATCAATCTTTCGATGAAGAAGATCAGAGTGAAGGTTAGATCAAAGCGTAACGCCGTGAGCTTTCAGCTGACAGGCTTGCGAGGGGGCTGCTTAACCAAGCGACGCGGACTTAAGAATATTCTATTAGGACGGGTTCTTCTGTTCTTTCAAACTTTCTTTGATGCTGTACGTAGGCTCTCAATTATGTGCACAGGGTATTGAAGATGGCTGCTGATCTGAAATATTTGTGTATGTGAAGGCCCAACCCGAACTTCAGTGGAATTGGAATTGGAAGGTCGTACATGTCCAAAAGCGCCTCTGGAATTGCGTGTCTAACTGGAGCATTAACTCGCAGCACGTTGCATTGCAGACCCTGTGACATGAAAAAATTAGACCCCATAGCGAAAGCGTTGGAGAAAAATGATTTCATCAGATGTGAACAACCGTTTGACCCATTGACGTCGCCTCGTTCTCCAACGTTTGCACGAATTAATCCCAGCTAATGTGAGTTCCAGTAGAAATCCTTGTCTAATTTACCATGGTAGTTAGCGAGGCCGGTGGCATTGTGTAAGGTAGATTTTAATATGAGCCGTACATTTGAGTTCCCTTCTCTGAACGTTTTTGTTAAGTTATCTGATTCTCGTTGATAGTAGACATAAAACGATTCTTTAAGATTGACATTTGACTGCATAGCATATATCAATTCACAGATTATAGTTAAAGCAAAAGGTTGTGACCTCACAACTCATAATGCTGTTATTTGTAACTATCAGCAGAATTTATTGATTTTTATTAAGACACGTTAGCAATACTTTATAATTTCAAATATTATTTTTAAATAATATTATAAAAATGATAAAACAAATCATAAAAATCAAGCTTTTCAAGAAATTTGGTGGAGATGAAATGTATGATCTGCACGAAACACCAGGCGTCTCCACTATTTATTACATAATTTGAATCGCCATTATTTTATTCATCTGTAGACCATACGAATGTTTATTGCTGCTATAGTAACACTAACTTCCTTCATTAGCCTATAGTAGTATTCGCTTCATATCACTTGGAAGTTTGGTGCAAATAATTTCAAAAATTAATTATTTGAAATTAATATTTATCGGCTTCTTTTTATTGTAAACATGTCATGAATACGTTATTTCAATAGCATTTTGAACTGTAACTGACAGTTTTGTTCAAAACAATGAATCTATAGTAGAACTGCGATTTTTCTAACCAAAAAAAACTATTGTGCATTCTGATAATGCTTTTCCGAAATTGAAATACCGATGAGTTCGAGTTTTCAAGCTAACTGTAATCCAAAAACAACGAAAAACTCAAACTACACTCGAACTGACTTCAGCAGCCAGAAGTCATCAAAGTTATGATGAAGAGTGTATTATTTAACCAATCGCCTCTTTCAACCGTAAAGCTGAAAATAATCACTAATCACGCCATTTGGTGATTACCATATTACATTCCAGACTTATTTTGTAGCAGAGCCTGGTCTTGTAATGAATCACTACTCAGAAGACCCGTGTTTTGTGTGAACCTAGATGGTAAATTGTACTAGTTACTCATATTGTTTGCAGCTATATTTAAATCTAAAGATTTCTTTTGCAAAGGGTCATTCGCTAAGCCGGAGGGCATTGAGCCGTTCCCAGGACGGTTGCTGATTTCATTAGAGAAACATGTTTTTCAATGGAGAACGCAAGCACAACCGTGCCCTCTAGCACACGGTGAGTTCCACTCCCCAGGGGGATACCGGGCCTTGCTACCAGGGGTTCCGTAGAAAAGGCAATTGTTATTTATGAAATCCCCCCGAGAAGCCGATGGGGGTTTACTTGTGCTTTGCCGTTGAAATAATTTCCCATTTTTTCCATCGTGCAGCTTATTTACATCCTGCATCCTGCGCTGGCCACCAAGGACCTGCGGAGGTCCGGGTGGTAAGTAATAGAAAATTATTCTTCCCTTAGCCAGTGCCGTTCGACGTTCTGCGTACGTTCGACGTTCCGCGTACGACAAATTCGACACGTTCGCTCAAGACTTTGAACAATTTCTACCCAACCACGTGCCAGTTTTCATTGGAGGCATCTCGAACAAACGTTTTCGTGGTAGTCACCCACCATGCTGGATGGGCCTCGGAAAACGTTCACCTCTATAAAGATGCGTACGTGCGAGTTTTGCACAAGGTAGACGTCTTATTATAGAGCAAGTGGTACTGGAACCCGAGTTGATTATCCGCCCTATCGCGATTGCATAAATCAGCGCAAAAAGGTTAATCATTCATACAGTAAAGCAAAGGTAATACACATGGATTATAGTAACCCCATGAACAGAAGCAACGGAAAGCCACTCCAATAGTTTTCGCTAGTCATGTTTTTGAATAATTCAAGTAATGTCTTTGCCATTACACAAAAACAAACCGCTTTTTTGGTCGTAAAATAGTTTTGATAACAAACGACATATTTCATTTTGAATATTTTATATCGCATAGAAACTCGTAAAAATTTAACGTTAATTGATCAACAATGATAAACGGGAAAACCATTTATTGCAAACAACTAAGAAAGTTTTCTTGTAAGAAGAAAGTACCGTACCATGTTTCAAAAACCTCTATTTTTAAAATAAATATAACACAGCTTACACAACTGTTGAGAATACCAACAGTGAAATCAAAAACTTTACCACAAACACTTCAGATGCTGCTGATAAAGACACAATTGTGGTCGACCGGATTTGCCCCGTAGAAGATATGAAATACTTTTGCGAAACTAGCTCCGCAGTGTCGAGGTTTCCTTTTACTAGATACGGATTTTACTGGTTCCCGAGTGCAGGATACCCACATAGGGAAAATATTCCCCCGTATGCATGAGGGTATCTTTCTCGGTGGTGTTTGCGAGTTCTTAAGCCGCACAACCGAAAATGGGAAAACCACCAGCAACATATCCGCAAATCGTTGAGCATTCCTTGGCCGAGACTGAATCTCCAAGCGAATAGCGCATAGTTTTAAAGAGGTCACATTCCAGAAGATAGATGAGCTGGCTTGCTTTTTCGACCGGTGCTTTGGATCCTTTTCGTTATTAGCATTTCTTTCAGCAATACAATTTCAATTTCTGTTAAATCATTTAAAGTAATATTGGGAATGACAATTAAACGAATCTAATGTTCAAACGAGTTTGAAAGACCCTTTACAGAATTACGAATTAAATAACCTTACTCGGTGAGTTTACATTTTTTTCTCTTTTCACATACTCTTCCTACCAGGGTTTTTTTTTAATTATATTTCAGTTTAAAAAAATTTAAATCAACTTGAAACATGAGATTATTGCAGGTCAAAACTCGTTTGGCTGTGAAAATTGGTCAAGAAGCTATTTGAGCATTTCTTATTCACGTCACTCAAACACATTTGCACCTTTTGCTTTTCTCCTTCGATGGTTTTTCCACTTTTTATTTTTAATTACTCTTGTAACAAAGATCATGCTTCTTTTAGATATTCTGCTTCAAGCTTCTGTGCAAGATTTGAACGTTTCTCATCGCGCTTAAAATTACATTAAAGTTACGCTTAGGCTGAATAAACAAGAACTTATTCAATTTCTCTGGAAGTTGCATCATAATCCTCCACGATATCAATGACAAGTTATTCAATTGCCAATTTTATTGCCGTAACTTTTTCTGCTACCAGTACGACCCCTGCAGCAAAGCCATTCACAGATTGTTTTGACCTTTGCAACCAAGCCTACGAAAAGTTTCTATATAAAAGGCTCGTTAGCTCCAAAGCTATTAACCGTTGTAACTTAATCTTATCGTTGTTTAATCACATTTTGCTGCTCACTGAGAGTTTCCCAAGTCAAACGCTCCCGCCAAATCTTCTGGATGGTTTGCGGGAAAAAAATGATTTCTCTCGGATCAAAAAGAATAAAAGAACAAGAACTCAAATTACATAGCTTATTTCAGTCCTCGCCACATTAACTGTGAATAATGAATAAATGTTTATTCCAGACCCATAACAGCAAATATGCAGTGAAATTTAAAAGATTGGATAGATAATACTAGAAGCCAACGAATTCTATACTATCTTACTAAATTTTATTGTATTTCTTATGCTGTGTTTCATATGCATGATTTTTTTTATCGTTATATACATTGTTGAACTATTGTTTGTACATCTAATGACTAGCCTACTTGTGAAATGATGCCTCAGAAAAACGTTTGAAAATATATGCCTGGCTTTACTTAAACAAAATATTAACAGCAAACATAACTGCTCGCCATAAAACACTCTTACTCCTGCGGTTAGTATCGAGCGGTCGATCGACCCATTTGTCGCTTTAATCTTCGATAAGTGATTGAATGCAGCATTCATTCATTCAGCGGGGATTTGATTCGCCTTGAACGCGAAGGATGGAAGAGATTTATTGGCCACCGAGTGTCGGAACTAATTGAGCTTATCGTTCGTTCGCTTTGCTGGTGCTTATAGCTCACGAATAAGTAAGCGCATTGACCACCTGGACCGCAGCGCACCTGGAGTACATCCGATGACTGATGACGGCTTGGCTTAGACCAAGATTGCGGAATAAGACTACATTTTCGTTTAACCATGGTCAGCTATGCACAACGAACAGGTAACACATATTTTCTGAGAACAGAAGACGTTATAAAACATTATGAGATTACACAAGATTTTTCAACTTGCATAGTGAAAAGAAACTTCAAACAATGTTTAAGACCTGGTAGAATATGGAGAACTGAAATATATCTCTCCTGTAGTTCTCTGTCCCTATTCTATAGTCGTGTAAACCATAAAACCACGTCATTTTTCCACTGATATCATCATCACTCTTTTTCAATTGCTCAGCTTCAGCAGACAGTGAACAAGCGTTTACGTCGCAGCGGCCTAAAGAAATTCCATGTTGATGGCGCTGTCATCGTGCGTCGCAAAAATGCTCTGCTTGCGGGATAGCGGTCAAGCTGAACTGTCCAGCAGAGCTCATACAGGCCCTATACCACAACGCATCCTGCTGGCGCTGCTGGGCAAATTCAATTCACCATATGCGTGCATGCTGCACATTCACTGATTGACATATCCCTATAGCAACTCGTTGAGTCGATCAATCACGTCACCAATCCATGTCAGAAACATTCTGCCATCGAGAGCAGGCTCTTTGGTCGAAAGCGTGAACAAGGCATGCTGTCTATTCGCTTATTTGCTGGACTACAGTTTTGCTACGCTATTTTCTTATTTTCAGACAGCAGAAAACACCGATGATCTAAACCATTCAGAGCATAATAGATGAAAAATCTATCATATAGAAAAGATCCGTGCTAAACGATAAAAATTGGATGCAGCAGAACAATACGAGAACGGTTAGAACAGTATAACTTGAGCGCCAACGCACTTTCCAAGGATTTCAGAAAGCTATGCTTTCTAGAATAAAAAGTAAATGACATTACCAGAAGAGCTTCAAAAAGCAATGGATGATTGCGAAAAATTGATCCACACATAATCATCTACAGAAAAAACGACAAAGCAAAAGTACAATTTCGATTTTTCTTCAACAATTAAATTCCTAATAAGTAACATGCTTCAATACCTCAATTCCAATGATATTACTAAACAAGAAGATTTTATCATTTGCACAAAGCAATCCAAAAGAGAGCTGCACAGACAGTTTTTTTTTCAGAAACAAACCCTGTCACGCGTGTGATAATGTACTATCTAAGCTTTCCGAGGCAACAGCGCGCCCAAGCCAAAAACCATGGGCTCTGCGCGTGGTCTAGATGGTTGGCTCGCCGTAAGTGTCCTACGGAAGCGGAACGCTTCAAAGCCGGATGCATGCAGCTTTCATAAAACTGCACCGTTGCTTGAAACATGGCCCGTGCACGACAGGCTAGCATCGCGTTGAACGAAAAGGGCTCGCAAACTGTACGATGGAGGCGCACAGAAAATTTAGGGTTGGCATTTTTCCTCAGGGCGTGTGAGAACCGTCCCATCACCGTAGCTTCTCAACGTTTTGACTGTTCCTATGATGAGTTATTCTACGGATAATAAATTCTGTGCCATCAAACGTCGTCCCATTAAGTGGTTGTATCATATTAAATAAGCCAACATCATGCACGGGTCCTTCGGATTATATTCCCAACAATCAGGAACAATCTGGTGGGCGTGTTCACAAGATTAGTCCAACTCTTAGGGCCTAGAATGAGCAATCTTTAACTTTGCAAAATTAAACAGAAATCCTTCCGTAATGTTGACTACATTTTTGTTGTTGTTATCCTGTTCACCAGCAAATATATTCGGAAACTAACCAGAGCAATCCACTGAAGTTTCTCGAACAACACGATCAGATTGGGAAGCATCGTGTTTAAATGAATTTTGTTGCATCAGATGAAGACATAATTGTTTATACGTGTTGACCTGATATTTCTATGGCTTAGATGTCGACGATTTTCATTGTGTGTCGTTACAATTGTCGCTGTATGTCGCTTTTCATTGTAAGTAGCTAAAAAGTCCCCGGCAAGGCTAAGCGAATCACCATGCTGGCTAAATATAAGAGTGAAACAAAGCGACACAATATCGCAGAAAATGAGTTAGGCGCCTCGAAATAATCGCATCAACTCCATTCCAATATGAATTTATAGCCCCGTGCTTTTTCATCCGTTGCTTTAACCATGTTGCTTTGTCTCCGGACCGTCAATCTTTCGAATCGTGCCAAATCTTTCCAAGTCTCTCATAATTTCTGTCAGCCCACCCCATCACAAGGGGAAAGTGAATAAATTATTCTATCGCATTTCACAAGAGATTTGTACAATCACAGTGCGCTCGCGCTCTGGTCTGGTGGTGTTCCTTTTTCGATTCACTTTTGCCACGGATCCTGCGTGTGTTTCCTTCGGGACCAAAAGGTCAGACAGTGGTCGGTTGAGTTTGCTGGTGGGGATTTCCCCTTGGACGGAGCGCTGATTCCGGTGTTGCTTGCTTCCGTTGAGCCGCTTATCGAAGCCGGTAGGGCTTCCTGGCTACCTTCGCTGAGGCGGCACGCCAAGCCGGCCACTTTCACCGGCGAGCCCATTAAACGATCTGGCCACGACCGTGAGGTTAAAGATTGAGGTGCTTAGGCTTACACTGGCCCACCGGTTTCGTCCACCTGCTGTTTCGCCTCGTATCGAATCGTTCCTGGAGCTGTCTAAATTTGTTCAACGTCTTGGTAGAGTAATTGGATTGCGTGGCGTGGCGGAAAAACGAAGGCCTTTCCGTTCCTATAGCGATATTTCTTGCTCTTGAAATCACGTTTACGCTGTGCCATTGCGGTTACCTTCTTTCGAGCAGCAGGGATTGTGTTTACACTACAATTTCCCTGCGGCGATTATTCTTCATTTTCAGCGGCGGAATCGGACATGCCCGCGAATCGGTCTGCTCTTGGTGCTCTAGCTTGTGCTTTGTGCTGTTGCATTACAATCGTGTACGAACGAGGAATAACTCCTACCCTTGACGGTGGGAAACACACGTCTTTGCGTATATATGTGTGTTGCTAAGAATGTAAGCTGCATGGTAATCACTTTTTCGAATGATGCATTGCTCATCCTTTGATGAATGGTTGGGAAAAGTCACCCAACAGCCATGTTTTAAGAAGCATCACGATTCTTACAGCAAAAAGGGTTTTCTAGGAATTAGTGATCCTAGTCTTATCATCATATGTGGAGTAATTGCTAAATTTAAAAAAAAATCCAGCAATTCATTACATGTTACTTTTGAAAGACTTGAAAAAGATTCTTCAAGGATCTCAGATTGACCAACTAAACAACAGAGTGTGATCGGATTTTCCAAAACGTAGAACGTCTAAGCTTTTAATTATCACCCTAAGCTCTTTCATTAGGCGTGTTAAAAACTTCACTCTCACAATTTTCCCACCATGCCCGAGCAGATAGAAGCCTCAGCTGAACAACAAAACCTTAGCAAGAAGCGCACCTGCATTCGCATCAACAAACAAGGTGAACAGCAAATATTAAGCGGATCAAAATAAGTACTGAAAAATAACGAAAAAGCGCACCATTTAAAAGATGACGATGGGGTGTTTTGCTTCCGTAGCTCGTGGTTCTGGAGGAAATCTAAGGTCGCTACGGCGTTTGAGGACACTTTTTCGCCTCCTTCGCAGGTTGTTGTCTTATATGGCTTCTGTTATGGAGTCGCAAGCGTTCGGTAATTCCATTAGCACACGTTAACCTCTCGTTCTGCCAAGAAGGGCTGGCCGTTTAAGAACATACGGCAAGGAAAGGCGCAGTTACGTACATAGCATTCTACTCTTGGTAGACGCCACTTGCAAGCGTCGTCATGTTGCGTGTACTTCGGCAAGTGCATTGAGCCAGATGATGATAATATTACCACGGCCACGCAAGAACTCTTTTATGCCGAAATCAGGCAAGCTTACAACGCGCCGAAAACCACAGTGCCACGGCCACGGACGTAGGGTCGCGTTATTTATTCAACAGTTCCTCCGGCAATGCAGGTATCGTAATAAACCGGTGACACCTAGAGGAAACATTACTGGACCCGGAAGACCAAGCCAGCAACGGGACGCACAATGTGCAACTGCAAATGCCGCCACTCGGCTACTACCTGGGTCGATGGCACCTCGACCCATCTCCGGACGGAATACGGGAGCGCCGGAAAATGCGTTCATTACGCGACGGAAATCGCACATATCGCTGCGAGCCTCCGTTTGAATAAATTGCACCGTAATGTGCTCGGGCACTCGAGCCTCGCCAGGATTCGTTACCACTGTGCCGCAATGCCCGGAGAGAATCGCATCCGCACGGGTTTTGTCTTACAAGCTCGGTCGAATGGCACGGCTAGAGTGTCGAGAGACGAATGGTGGAACTGGCAGGGACGAAAAACGCTACCGGCAACACTAAGCAGGTGGCACAGTCAGTGGCTGTAATGCCGAGCTTGGCCGGATTTTCCTTACTCGGCAAGGGGACCGTGCAAGATGCGTTCTTCCGCTGTCGGGCATTTTACGATTACAAATTCAAAATGGCACTTATATTGCCTCGGTCCGGCACACGGAGATGCACATTGCTCCATTTCTGCTGGCGTTCTATTCAGGTGTCCGGATCGATTCGATTGTGGTGCAGTTTCGATTTGCCACAGGGTGTCCATTATTCATCGATTGGAACAACTTTCGTCCCATCGGCGGGAAAGCTACAACCATCTCTTCGAGAGCAATATTTAACATGCGAGGTGTAAATGTGTCGCCCGTTTGAATAAGCTAACAGGTAGAAGAATAGAGAAATAAATGATTTCCTTGTGTTAAGCCTAAGAACGTTACTTCTATCTAGTTTGTTAAGAAAGCCAAAGATGTGTATGATAAACAAGGCAAGAGATTTTTGGATTATTTTTTTCGTTTTTCTACATATATTTAAGCTCAAATTATTATTTACACGATGGATTTTTATGAGCAACACAATAATACGTAACAAACAAAGAAAACCATGAACTGGAGTTATTTCCTGGAATTTTGAAATTATTACAGGCCAAGTCGTGCCTAACGTCTACTTTGAAGGATTTTGCATCCAAAGAGAAGCCAATATGTAACAAGGAAAGTTTGTTTAAAGCAACCGGCCAGTATTTGTTATCGACTGCAAAGAAATAGGAACCTTTTCACATCGTTTATTGACATTGCTGTTTGATGTCAGGAAATCTTGCCCCAGAAAAAGGTAGAATTCCACATTTATTTTACTTTGGGTACAAAATAAATATTTGTCTACCGAAACCGCTTTTTGTGCTTGGTGCGTGATATCATATTCTCCAAAGCTATGTTATTATTGGATTTGTTCTGGGAAAAGAAATGGATATGCTAATGAAATGTGAACTTCATCAAAATTGTAGTGTGAGTTCAGGTCAAGACGCTTTGAAAAGTAGTTACTGGTTGCTAGCATAATTAGTTCCAAAATTATGAATGCATTATAAAACTAGCAACTCCAGCCAGTTTTATTCCATTAATTGTAAATATACTTTAATCTTTCAAAATAAACAAATCTTTATCACAAACTTGGAAACCAACATCAATGGCTGAAATAACTCCTGCTTGGTTGGTTGCTTCCAACAACCGCACCACCATACAAACGACCGAAAGTTAGAAGTCATTCTATATGATCGGTTTGATACGTGATTGTATTTCATTGTTTTCGTCTGTCGTTATCGTATACGTGCCGTGGTATGCCGTGATAGACACGTTCATGCTGAGATCAGTTGAAGATTATGAGTATTTTCGTAAACAGGACATCTATCGAAACCATGCTAAACAATTCATTTTATAAAATACAGCGAACTTTGCACAATTATGTACGAAATACAAGGAATTGAAATCATTATTAGATAGTGCCATCTTTAAGATAGATAGAACATGAATGTATGATTGCAACGTCGAAACATGTTACTATGCTTATGAGTAAGCCTTTTCTTTCCATAACATTTAGAAGCTTAATCCGTTTTTCTAGACTTTTTGCATCACTCATCTTCTCATGTGCTGCTTTGAGCAGGACAGTATATATCACAAGCGATGTGAGCTAGTAAAATATGATTAGTGCAAATCATTCATTATATTTCTCTAAAAATATATACCTTTTTCTCTGTTATCCTTTTATTTTTTACAATTAATTTACTGACAGTGGTAAATTAATACCTGATAAAGAGAAAACGAACAAGATCATACTACGACCAACTTGTGGTAATAGATATAAAATGGATATCGTTATGTGATGAGATTATCCGCTTTGAAATTCAACATCAATATTGTTCTTAGCACTGACTTTTGACAAAAGATAGGTTAAGTTTTTTAACATGTTCGTTGATAGTGCCATCATCATTGATTCGTTCCTTTGTCACCTTCTTAATCCTAGAGTATGCTTTTGCTACGTATGGGGCAAAATAAAGTTCATGCCGTCAGGGGTTTGCACGGGTCTGGAACATAGAATATGGCTTTTGAAGATTCTTCTTATGATCCTGAAATAGACCTCACTTTCACTAAGTTGAAGAGAACGTAGTTTATTCTTGGCGCAGGAATTAAAGCTTGTTGAGTAATACATTTTCTCAAGCTCTGAATAACTAAAAATGATAAATTCAAGTCTATTCGCTTTCACAATTCTGTGGAACCATATTCATCTGTCGTTGTGTAGAAAATTGAACAACCAAAAAATTTCTTTGAAAAAGAAAGCTTTTCAAAAGGTATATGTACATGCTACGGTCGATTGAACGGTTGATGTACTTCGCGACCTTTTTTGCATAATTGACTTATTCTATCCATCAATCATTCCACCCGGAATATCATGGCTGCGGGTGAAACCTGACAGTCATTAAAGCCATTATGTATCACTCTACACTTCAATGGTTGTTATGGCCAACATACTATGAAATATATTCGGTTCGACCAAATACTTATTTGATCGATTCAAATAAAGCGACTCCTTTAATTTTATTTGAATCCACTTACTAGCAAAAACTTACGCACGGTTATGTTATTTTTCAATTTTCAACGGCCTCCTTGAACTTCATCGTGAGTAAGGCAGATATGATAAAGAGATTTTTACCGATAATTATCGTATTAATTTCCTTGAGCATCATGAAATTAACATGCAAACAAAATTTAAACATTTAGATTGTCTATGCCATAATATACATAGACAATAACCAGAACATCTCATCTGACATGTCATACCAAAAAACCTTTGCGAACCTAATGCTATGCGAAAACATGTATCCTGTATGATGAAAACTATACAACAAACTGTACCTGCACATGCATGGTTATCCTTTTTGCGCTGATTTATGCAATCGCGATAGGGCGGATAATCAACTCGATTCCAGCACGACTAGCTCTATAATAAGACGTCTACCTTGTGCAAAACTTGCACGTACGCATCTTTATAGAGGTGAACGTTTTCCGAGGCCCATCCAGCATGGTGGGTGACTGCTACGAAAACGTTTGTTCGAGATGCCTCCAATGAAAACTGGCACGTGGTTGGGTAGAAATTGTTCAAAGTCTTGAGCGAACGTGTCGAATTTGTCGTACGCGGAACGTCGAACGTACGCAGAACGTCGAACGGCACTGGCAAAGGGAAGAATAATTTTCTATTACTTACCACCCGGACCTCTGCAAGTCCTTGGTGGCCAGCGCAGGATGCAGGATGTAAATAAGCTGCGCGATGGAAAAAATGGGAAATTATTTCAACGGCAAAGCACAAGTAAACCCCCATCGGCTTCTCGGGGGGATTTCATAAATAACAATTGCCTTTTCTACGGAACCCCTGGTAGCAAGGCCCGGTATCCCCCTGGGGAGTGGAACTCACCGTGTGCTAGAGGGCACGGCTGTGCTTGCGTACTCCATTGAAAAACATGTTTCTCTAATGAAATCAGCAACCGTCCTGGGAACGGCTCAATGCCCTCCGGCTTAGCGAATGACCCCTTGGAAGAGGAAGGATTTTAACTGGAAAGGTATGGCATGTAAAAAATCAAACAAACAACCATGCCAAGGTGTGAGCCGCTAACGGGTTTCTCATTGGATACAGCAGGCGGCAGAGAACTGAGAATCAATCTCGGCTTTTAAAGGGCATGGAATAAAATGAGGTTTATGTCCCTGCGGGGTGTGGAAAATGTGTATGCTAATCATCGAATGGCGTGATTAGTGATTATTTTCAGCTCCACGGTCGGCTCAAGGCTTTTCGCCAGAGTTGCGTTTCTACAGACCATCGTACCCATGTGCTCTTCGTTGAATGTAGCTCATTAAAACCCTGTATAGAGACTATGGCGTAATTGGTTTAAGCTCCATGTGGCGTCTGTCAACTTTATAAATTATTTTCCTTGTTTTATTACTCACTTTATATGACTCGGGAGCAACGGTACCGTTCACAACTTTACAAAATGCATATTGCAAATGTCACTGAAATTTCCTATGGCATACACTCCAATATTTGAATTTATTACAATTGTATGTAACTTTTCCATAACAACACGAAAAAAAAATATAGCAAGAGAATAACCTACACGTGTTTTAAATAATCAAATATCCTATATATTCTATATCACGTGCCATTAAATCATATATCCTAGAAGAACAATCGCATTCATGCGCAATATCCTGTATCAATATAACCGTTTTCTAGTTTAATTTTACATGTTATCACTATCTCATTTTTATAATTATAAATCTATAACCACTCTGCATGTTCAATGTATTGTAGCAGCTAAACCAAATTATTTTGCAAAAATTGGTCTTTAAAATCTTGCTCCATAACACCGTTGCACTTAAAGTAAACCTAGCATGCAATAAATGTACCTTGCTTATACTTTTCTCTAGAAACTTTAGAAAGTTTGCCATTTTTTTTTTCCAAATAACCCGAGCATGTATCGTATCAATTTCAACCGATTTTTGTGCACTCGATACGAACCTTAAAAGGCAAAAAAGAAAATTCGTTAATGTCCAAGAGGGTGCTGGATGAAAGTATGTCGAAAGGTTCACCACTCAAACAATGGAAAGTCGCTTAGCGTTACTTCACAAAATGGTTAGTTCTCAACGGCTGTTTTTTTTTCATTGATTGAAATCGACCCTCAACCTCGAAATGCTAAACCACCCATCAACCTTCGCACCCGGGGATTGTATCAACCAAGCGTATCCTTTTTGTTCCGTCTTTCCATTCGGCGATACCAAAACCATATCCTACAAAAAAAAAGTACCCAAGAAAACATGCCTGATCATTTACACCACTTAACGAGATTAATGAATCCTTAGGTCAAACCGATTCATTATTACACACTTTTTACGCTCTCGAAGAACGTTTTGGTCTCGTAGACGGAATGCACCCGATTTTGAGCTCCATTTCCGTCGTACCGATAGAGTTTCACCGATACACCTTACACTCACCTAGGAACAAAGGAAATGCCAGTGCAATAACCTACATTTTCTTTTTTTCAAACATAAACAAAATACGTCCTAGCGAGTGTGTACGCCTATCGTGACTTGAAGCCTTCAATATGGCCACGGCTTTATGGAACGCTGACCTCACGCATCCATATTCCATCATTAATTTCGTCGTAGTGCCCGCGCGGCTCGTTCAAAGTATCAAAATTCGGACGATGGATTCCCCTTCAGTTACGGTCAAGGAGTGGTGAAACATTTTGAGACCCGAATAATTATCCGTTCGACACGAGGACAACAAACGGCCCTGGTTTAATTACCGAAATTTCGTGTTACGAAAGCATAAACGGCTCGATCCAGACGTGCGTAGATTATCCAACCAGGTTATGGCCGCCGCGCCAACACTTCTTTGTGTTGCGTGGCTATGATGATTAAAACGGTGGGGGAAAGAAAAGGTAGCTCCAACCGTGCCTTTTTAACATAAATCAAATCAAGATAAACCGTTTTTTGGTTCCAATTTACTTCATTAAGAAATTTTCTAGCTTTTGCCCAATCCCGTGATCAAGGAGAAAGTTTTTATGCCAAATATCTCCTTGGCAACGCGGTGAAAAGAACGGAATAGAGTTTTAGCGAAATACAACATCGATTGCCAGCTGTTCAAGGTGATACGAGCTTTATGCCAAGTTCAGTTATGCATCTCAATGTTTAATAGTAACAGTACGAATTACATACAATAAATTGAGGATTTAAAACTCGAAGTGCCGGCTTCAGCTATTATCGGCAAATACCATTCGTGTCTACGTATATTTTTCACTTTTCACTAATACGCAGATGTGGCACAACAGTTCTATCAACCTTGATGAGTAGTTTTTATTGGTAGTACTTCATATAATAAACAGCAGTTTAACAAAAGTTCTCAGAAAATCCTTTTCCTTTCCTTTGGAAACCATGAGTGGCTAGGATTTCAGACCGCTCATCGCCCACAATACGAAAATCAAATTCACCTGACACTCATTTCCAGTCACTCTTCCAATCATGCATGTGCATCGCCACGACGCTGGAAATCGTGTTTCTGCGGAAATTCCGAACGCCAGAAAAATACGAACCAGCTTCCACCGAACTATACCGTTGTTTGCCGCGCGAGCTCCGAAGCCGTGCAAAACATTCATATTTCATTCGACAGTTACGCCTGACTCGTTGTCGAGAGCCGACGGTATTGATATTGCTCAACCTTATGGTATTGCGTACGTTGTCGCGTGTGTTTTTGCTATCAGTCGATTCTGTTACATTTGATTTGAACATGAAACTGTACCACTTTTGTTATAGCTAGATATCTTGGGTTATCACAAGTAGGTGAGCTTTGCGTATAACAGTTGTGTTCCTAATAAAGTGTGTTTTAAAACTAAATCCGAAACCTGTTTATTTTCAAAAGAAATGAGTGATTCGTTTATTGCAAACTAGTACTTCATTTAGTGTCAATGTGATAAACCATCGCCATTCAGACCAATCATCAAAGTGGAAAGAGAGTAAGATATTTGAGCGTTTCAATCGATACTTTTACGATCAGCTGTAAAAGTGGCACTATAACACAGCTCCTGTTCCTTTCGACTTAGAAAGCGTGGTTTGTTAGCTAACATTCCAATAAACTCGACGTACCGAAAACGCTCCATCTAAGGATTCAAGAAGGAGCAGAAGCCAGCACCCCTCTAACCGTTTCGAAGTGCGAACGCAAGTGAACATAGAGCAAATGTTGAAGCTGAACTCATTGAAAATTTCACCTCTCAAACGAAATGTATTTAAAACCAATGTGACAGTGCGTGTTGTGCTAAGAAGCTAGATAGAAACGAATAACAGGCAATGGTGTTCACACAGTGACGAACACGTTATTACGGAGTGACAAACATATCTAGTGTATATTTCCATCAGCCATAGTCGTTCGCTAAGGATTACAATTACTTTGCCATTACGGTGGTAAAGTTTTAAAAAATACTGGAATAAGTTAATTGAAATTAAAACTATTGTTATCCTGCAGTAATTATTCTACACCGTATGTGTTTTCTGTGAAAAACAGTGTATATAAAACTGTAAATTACTTAACCAACCTAAAGAAGCGATATAATAGCGTCTTGCAAATATGTTCGATAAAGGTTAACATCACAATAAGTTGATGTTTGAAAAGAAACAGCATTCACATACAATGATAGTAAGCAGTTGGATTGAAGTTTTTCTGGGATGTCTCCTAATATCAGGTAAACCAAATTTTATATGATTCTTAAATATAAATGTATGCGATCTCCTGCTTCACTTGATTATTTCTAAACAAATTTTAAGCAACATTTCAATCTATCATTCTATAGATATTTTACGTCTACATATTGTATAACTTAAAATCAAACATTTTATTGCATTTGATTCATTTCCTCCGAAAGTGTTTAAATTACAAGCATAACAAACGTACTCTTCTTTGTTGTACATTCAATATTTCTAATGTAAAATTTAAAAATTTCAAGTTTGTGTTATTCCAAACAAATTATGCATGCAATATAATTTCGATTTCAGATAATCTATTTCTGCAAAAATAAACAAAAAATACCACAAATATCAAAATGAAAAATAACATATACAAAATTCATGTTTGCATTTTGTAAACTGAAATTTATTACTGAAAAATATTACTTGCTATTATTTTTCTCGTCGATCATCCTTTTCGTCACATTTAACAATGCGTCTAGCACGATTAAACCAAAAGTGTCGTTCAACCACCGGGAAATTTTAGTCCATTACCATTCAGCTTAAGAGTTCATATCATTATATAGAGTTGCTTCTGCCTCAAACTACAGAAAATTTCACGATCGAAAGAAAGTTTTCGGGCATTGCGAAAGTTACTCGTACAAAACGCTTCTAATGGAGGCGCCTCACAAATTTTACTCCTGAGGTACAATGTCTACAGAATTTGTTCATTACGATTTTGTAACTAGTTACTCTTTCGGATGTAGGCAATATCGTTAGTTTCATACTCATAGCTGAAGGCTGTTAATTAAAAAGTATTCCTTATCCACGTAATAATAAATCGAGAAGAATCGATTCAATAATTCATCATCCAATGTAGCCAATGCCGTAGCTCGTGTGATTATTCTTTAAACTATTATTATTTTTCAGAGACCCTTTGCCTAAAACTCAAAACAGTGCGCATCCCTGCCTATAAGGTTCGCTTCGATACGGCCCTGCTCGAGTGTCACTACGAGCTGAACGGTCAGCGCAAAGGACACGGCTATCTGGGCGAAGGTAACCGACGGCACCACGGTTACCAAAGCGACTACCTGGGCGAGCAGTACGAGGAACAGGAAAAGCTCTACTCAATAAAATGGTACAAGGACAACGAAGAGTTCTATCGCTACGTACCGTCGGCTTCACAACCGATCAAAAGCTACAAAATCGAAGGCATCCGGGTCGATCCGAACCACTCGGATGGCACCAAGGTGCTGCTGCGTGGGCTGACACTCAAGTCGTCCGGGCTTTACCGGTGTGAGATTTCGGCGGAGGCGCCCAGCTTCGACTCGGTGCAAGGCGAAGGACGAATGGAAGTGATATGTTAGTATCTGGTTGGGAATAAAGGTTCGCTCTGGTAGTGTAGTGAGCGAATGTTTGAGGAATGACCATCAACTTTTCGGTTTTGGACTCTTTCCCTCCCCCATCTAGACATTCCCAAGGAAGGCCCACACATTAGCGATGGCGAGCGAAAAAGCTACCAGATCGGCGAGACGATGGAGCTCAACTGCTCATCGGGTAGATCGTACCCGGCCTCCACACTGCAGTGGTACCTCAACGATCTGCTAGTGACGGATCCGAACAACATCATCCACTACCCGCCGATTCAGAATCATCAAGGTCTGATCTCGACGCTGTTGGGTTTGAGCCTAGTCGTCAACCACCGGCACTACATCGATGGTACGATACGCATCAAGTGTGTCGCCAGTCTTTCACCGGTTCTGTGGCGCGGCGGCCAAGAGAGCATCGTGCAATGGGAGCAGCCATCTCTCGACAATCGTACCGCCATGCTGCTGGGTAGGTTTTATTAGATAAGTGTATACTAATTCTGCATTGCCCATTGCATTTTGACCAGCGCATTCCGTAATTTTATGTTTCGATGTTCCTTTTTCTTACAGTTAAAAGCAACAGCACCAGCAGGAGCAAACATTTTTTAGTGCCCTTTATAAGCCTCGTGCTTTATGCGATTCGACCAATTCACGCCTGTATAGATTACTGATCGATAAGGTTTGGAAAACTAAAATCAAACAACCCCACCCAATAGAACGTACATGCCGTATATCAACGCTGTTTCATAATTCAAGTCTAAACTGAACTGAATTACAGCAAAACTTCTTGATGCAATTGTTTCAGTGTACAATCATGTTTTTGAAAGAAGCAAATGGTTACAATTGCAAAATGTGTTTAAGTTTGATTTAAATTCTTTTTATATGTCCACAATTACGATCTTGCTGGTCAATTTCGAATTTAAATTTCACGTTTCCTGAAGCGCTTGAACCATCTTACAAATAAGCACCTAATCGTACTGTAAATAAGAGATGTGAATAAGTGTCTTCAATTATAGTTAAATTAGGTTCAGATAAGAAATGGACAGGAAAGTAGGGTTACTTTATAGTTTTGGTGAAAAATGTAATTGATTTAGTTCAGGAAGACATATATTTATATGGCAACCCATGCATATGACAAGAATTAAGAGAATCATTATACGAATACGCAGAGACAGATGTACAATATGCTTAGTTGATTATGTAGCAACGCAATATCATAGGCAGGTCCGGGAAACCGCGTGTGATATCATCCAACATACTAGAGAAAATGAATCTGGCTAAACCAATCGATAATTTTGTAAATAAAGTTATGTAATATTATACGAAATACCGGTTAAACTAACATGCAACATCTTTTCATTATTTGTGAGAAATTTTAGAAGCCTTGTTTTTGAGAAAATGTGTCGTCTAAAGCTGAACATACTAGTGGTGCGAAGATATTTGAAACTAAAATATAAATCCAATTTAAACAATACAACTCCACGGCAACAATTCGTTAAATCATATGAAATAATTTCAAGTCAAATCGATGGATATATCGCTCTGTTTTATGTCCCAAGATAGAATGATTTTTTTTTTCTAATTGAACTAGAGCAGCGAATGCGTCATTTGGTAGATTACCACCAAGTATTATCTCATGTTGGTGCAGAGAAAGAAATGCTCAAAAGTATAATCCTTCAAATACTACCTGATGAAAACGAATCTGAATTTTTCACCCTTCAGCACAAACGATAAATCAAGACATCGCGTGAGGATTGGTATTTCAGCAGCGACATCCCACAGTCCTTGAATCAAAACGTAACCAAGGTCTTTTCAGGTGTTTCTCTCAAAGAACCATCGTGAACGACCTACGATGAACAGGTGCCAAAAGAGCAGCTCACGTTGATAGTCACGCTAAATCAACTACAAAAGCAATTCCGACAACGAATTCATAATGTTCATCTAGTAGCAGGCACTCCATTAAAACACTGCGACTCTACTGCTCTTGAGCCCACTCAGTTTCATACCAGACGCCATCGAACCTTAATGATCTAATTTATATAAGTCGGTTACGCTATAGAAACCTGTCAGGTTTTTTTTTATATTATGCACACAAGTAACAAAATAGGCTTCCTAATCTGCAGTCGCAAGCCGTTGAAAAGAACCATTCCAAAAAACTGGTGAACGTTACCTCATCTGTCAATCGTAAATGGTTTATTCAAGCGAAAAGTCACGAGTTAACTTTCGCTGAACGAGTGAACGACACCGTGTCTTGTTTGATCGATGTGTGGATTCATCGACGACGGGGAAAGTGTTGTTTTCAATTTCAAACATCTATCGAATCGGTAGTTATGTTTGCAAAATGATTTAATGTCAACAAAAAGGTGATAATTATGAAATAGCACACCCGTTCAATTGCTTTGATTGTTAAAGTACTTTAAAAAAAATATCTCCGCGGAGTACGAGCCAACAAAACCCGTTATTTTCTAAATTACGCAGTCTACTCTTCAAACCATGCAGCTTAACACTGACACACATTATAATTTTTCCACTAAAGAGACACATTATACTTTTCCAATAGTTCAACAACGCAAGTTTGATAATAATTATAATTAATAGCACAAATACTATTCAAAAACATAAAAACATAAATGAATTAATATAATTAATAGCATAAATAACGTTCATTTATTAGCCAAGCTGCTTTTAATTACATGTTTTTTTTTAAATATCTGCAAACAACGCTTATGTTACTATCGCTGGTTTGATACCAAACAACGTAGGTTTTATCTATGAGAACAAAGAACACTCAATGTCATTCGCTCATTTTTCTTACTCAAATCCTACCAATGAATTTTATGCTCTCCTAGCCATCATTGCTCAGTCAATTTTCGTGCCATTCTATGTTGTTTTTTTATTACCTTTCTCTATCATGCCGAACATACAAGCGTAATTGTTCACGTTCGGTAAGAAACCAATCATACGCTAGATTTACAATTCAAATAAGCACATTCCACCTCGCTCCACAATCGCGATATAAACCAACACGTCAGTGGGAAAAGCAATGAACCGCGCAGGAAGCGGAATATTGTTTTCCGTTCACATTCGGAATCGTTCCACGAAATCAATTTTGCGGTCCATGCAGCACCTATACCACTTTTGTGTGTGGGTTTTTTACATCACTCAAAACGGCTATAAAATTGCTCGCGCTCTCTTTCATATCTCATCTTCAGCGATCAGTGTTGTTCATCTGTTTGCTATCTACTTGTTTTGCATGCAATATTTCCTTCGGTTTTCGAGTTCACCTGCCAGAAGCTGATTTTATGCACACTTTACGAGGAATATAAGCTTATCTCAATTTATCTTCTTCATTAGTTCTTAAAACGAAAATTTTAAAACCATTTTCCAAATGAAAGAAAAATAACTGTTAGTATGATTGTTCAAGTAAATTATAATTATTCGACAAATTTACATTTCTAAACATTCATCTCATCGACCATGTTTTGAAATCTACTTTCAACAGTATGATATAGTGGATATGCTAAGTACTAACAACAAATGGAAGCATAAAATCCTAGGTACTTTAGATAATTTGAAGATAAAAAAAGGTTCAAAGATACACATGAAGGTTTCAAAGTAAAACCAAGGGAACAAACTGAACATCCAAAACTGCCCTCAGTCATGTGGGAAATCCGGAAAGATTTACGGGACGATACGCACTTGAATCAAATATTCACGTTTATCCAAAACGGCAGCAAGTTCAAAAGTTAGCCCACGAAGCGTCTGAAAGTGACTCATGAAGCAACTGACTAGAGAGGATCCCTTTGGAAATACTGTACCGGGATCCATTGAACGATTCACCTTTTCAACTGCTCCGAACCGCGCTACGTGGTTCTCCTCGGTTCTTAAGGATCTTCTCTGCTATCCTTTTCGAATTAAGGGTTAGTATGAGTTTATGAGTAGTTTTCATAGGTCGTGCGATTTCGAAAATAACTTGTTCCAACCCTTCCGTACCGGTCTAGCAAGGATAGCCGACGGCTGAGCAGCTGTAAAAAGAGCCAAACTTTTCTTCGTAGAGCGATAAGTAGTTAGCACACGTCGAGCATTTGCAGTAAAGGTTTATCTTTATGGATTGTGAACCGCGCAGTCAAGAAGGCTGCTCACACCATGGATCGTCGTAGTAGTGGAATGAATGCAAGAGGTAGATTTATTTTGCAAACATTCTACCAAGTTCACAAGATAAACAGTTCAAACTAGAATCCTTCCCTCTAAAAACGGCTCTACAGAAGTGTTCTACTCCAATGAGTTCAAATAGAGGGCCTCTGAATTGAATATTACATTATGCTCTAGAATCTTGTGGAAAAAGGTCAAAAATATGGATAAACACAAAAGTTTTTCGCTTTCTATGTAACAGGATCCATGCATAGATGCTCGGAAAACTGTCTTATTCATTCAAGCATTTGTGGGGAAGATATAAAGATTAATAATGTCAAGCAAAACTGATAGCTTCATGGTTATTCATGAAATCTGTTTCAAAAATGGTACATAATTTTAACGTTGTGAAATGTTTCTAAGTAATACAAAATTATCGTAATTGTTAACTCAAATGATTTTCATGATGAATGCATCGATCGGAGATTAGTTTTAACTGTTGGTGAATCTTGAGCTTTAACACCAGTCTTTCCGTAAAATGTTTTTCGAATTCAGCGGTTTAGAATCGTCTCTAGGTGATGTTGGTGCGTTGGATTAAGTGCGTACGTATTTTTGCAGCATCATCCACCATTTTGTTCGCAGCTAATGTTTACCTCCCGTATGCTACCGTATCGGTTTTTTACCGGTGCGTGTGCTTGTTTTAGGTGAGGGATTTACGGAATGAAGCTAAAGTTAAATTTCCCATACGCGGTGTCATGCCAGGACACCACGATTCGTGCTCTTTCCGATTTAAACGGCTTGCTTCGAGTCCAAAACTAATATTTCCATAAAGGATTAATGAAGCCGTTGCGCCGGATGATTTGCTTCCGGCCTGTGCGCTGTGCAGCAGTGCACCAAAACCCCTTTTGCGATGTTGTTGTGCGTTAGAAAAGTGCGCCTGGTTCCCCCACATAACGATATTAGTCTTTTGCGGATCACCGGCGCTCGAGTCCAACGTTATGAAAATTTCACAATTTATAGCTTATGTGCACGAGTTTCCCCACAACGCTTTTCCTTGCTAACGCTTTCGATCAGCCTGCCGTAGCTGAAAATCCTTCCTTGCCAAGCTGGGAGAAGATTTAAAATTCTCCTTCAAACCATCAGTAAGCTGAATATCATAACAACGATTCATACGTTAACGGCGGAACGGATATGGTCCATCGTATATTTCTCTTTCTTTCTTTCTTTCTCTCTCTCTCTCTCTCTCTCTCTTTCTCTTGCTCTGACTCTCTCTATTTATCATAGAGGTGTGGCATGGAAAAAAATAAATATTGGTACAAAAGATTTTCACGCGCTTCGCTTTTTGAAGCGTTTGCAAATATTAGCTCTACTCGCTCTATTTGGTTGAGTGGAAGTTTTTGCTCGTCTTGAACGGGTTCATTTTAGTAGCGCAGCATAAGCACAGTTGCATACCAACGCTATGGAATAGCAATTCACGATCAGAACCAACAAAAGTTTTCAAACAAGCACGGAAAATAATAAACCAAATGAAAACCGGATTCTAATATTATTCTCAAAAGAAATGCAGCTTAAAACTGAAAATAATTGCGTATTGCAAAATATTCAAAAAAGCACGACTAACAACCCCACAATACACTAAAGAGTGGAAGCACTACACCTACATGAAACCGTTGATCGAAATTTTAGCCATTAATTTTAGGCTGCATCACACAACAGTCAAAAAAGATGGTGTGGTTTAATATATCAAACTAGCATGATAAAAGCATGTCAAATACATTTGTTGTGTTTAAGCAAGACACTTTTTTTTCGTTTCCAATAAACTCCAAGCGAAGAAAGATTTGATAGAAGGAAAAGATAAAAGTATGTGCCAAGAAGTTTGAATTCAATTATATTCTAATCTGTTATCCTCGTGCTTTTTCAAACCTGTATTGACGTGTTGTACTAGCCTTGGATGAATACAAACGAAATTTGGTGCCATAAAACATATTAACCGTCTTTTCAGAATTTTTTAGTATTCCTGTTGAATGGACAATGTTTTTTTATCTCATTTTCTCATTCTCAACTTCACCATCATCAAACTTCAAGATGACTGCTAAAACTTTTCAAATCAAAAAAGGCGGCCGCGGTTTTCCACGTTATGTACATATTTCATAAACAAACACTTCTACAGACACCGGTTATCATCATCATAATTCCCCAAAACACCTAATAAAACTTATGCTTTGTTTATTGAAAGGGTATTTTATTTTAAAAAAAAGCATAAACAACTAGCAGAAAATTATCAAGAAACAAGCAGAGTTTAAAATAAATGTTGTTAAAAATGCAACGAACAAGATGCAATCAATCAATGAAGTATTACCCATGAAAAAGAAGTGAATAATGGATTCTTATACCAAACAAACCAGAAAAATAGCTGAACAGATTAAAGATGCAATCGGATTTACATAAGACCTGCTCCTTCTTCTACAAATTTGACTGTAATAAGTTCGATTTAATTTCGGTCGCATCGGTTACCCCTCGATTACGGGTGAAGAGTAGTTTAATTTGTTACATTTTACGGCTCCACTCGTGAAATCTTTTGTTCGCATGGAATCGGGAAAAAGTTTGGTGAACCCGTAGTTAGGGTTTAATGGCCCAGCCATGCAAATTGTTGCCGTTAAACATGAGCGCCCATCGCCGGCATGGGGTGAAGGTGTGGGAGAATGCCGCACACTTCGAAGGAAAATTCGATTTCATGGGACGGAGAGAAATCTTCCCGGCACTGATTGTGGTCCTGTTTGTCCTGTGTAAGGAGCCCGCCCCATTCACCACCGGAGGGTGGTTTTAAAGGGACGGAAGTGGTTCAGTGATCGTACCGCAATTAACGGAACCATTTCATTCTTTCTTTGTTGTTTGGTAAGGGCGCAGGTAGCGGCAGCTGCCGAACCGCCTTCGGTTTATCTTTGGGCATGGGAACTTCAACCGTTGCCAAATAGACGTGATGCTCATTGCCGCTGCGTCAAATCCATGCGCTCCCGCAGATAGGCACCCATAGCTTGCCGATGAAATCCTAATTTGACTATCTGACCGTTTTAGTTCCGTAACCAATGCCTTCCGTTTCGAAAGCAGGAATATCCGTATAACGACCCTCGTCAAATTAACACGCAAATTAAATTTCCCCGAGATACTCCACCGGCCCTTCGAGGAAAGTGGTGTGACCATCAAAGACGGTTGGCTTACGGGTTTAGTAGCACCCCTGCAAAAAAAAAGCTGGCAATCTCCCGCCCAGGCAAATTTGTCTTCAAGCGGTATTTATATTCCACTGGATGACCGTGCCCTTGTAAGTGTGTCGTTCCGGCGTCGAACCAAGGCAAGGTGTAAGTGACTGAATTTCAAACAAACGCTGCCCTCCAGCCTGCGCTTCACCATCGTCATCACCATCATCATCATCACAATCATCATTTCGATCCGTCAATTAGCGGAGCAGACTAACGAAACGAACCTAAATCCCTTCCACGGATCCTTCGCTGGAAGTTTACTGTTCCCCGGTTACCAACGGGTACCGCGGGTCCTTGAAGGGAGTGCGCCGTTTGGGATGGAAATCTAATAAAATCAAACCCATTTCCCATTTATCGACCCGTTCGAACCCGCCACCGGGACCTAAATCCAACAGCCGGGAAAGCTTTATGCAGTCGTCTGAAATAATGCGTAAAGTATATTCCGCACCGCAATGTTTGATTGGTGGGTCACTTTCTGACACTCGAATCGTGTTTGAAATTTAGCACACTTCTCCGATAGCACTGGGGTGGGATGTGATTTCACCTCTTTCGTTTCGGCAATATGAAACTCAAAAATGAACCACATGATCGCTTAAAGTGCATTTATCGGTGCAAGAAGAATTATGACTGACAAATGTCTTCGTTTTCGATAAGACGTAGTCCTCCATTTCACAAATTAAAGGCATTGATAGTTGCCCAAGTATGGTTAAAATATTATGATCAGCTATACATTTCGTCACCGACACCGTCGGTTCTGTTCGATAATGTTTTCCAAACACACCCTGCACACGTGGTAGCAATGAATTCCATATCAAAGCAAAGCGGTACAATCGAACGCACAACCCCACCGGGAGCTTTAACGAGCTCTGTGGTGGGCTGATGGGTCAGCTGTTTGAGCTATTTCAGCACATTTACTTGGGTCCCACGTAGATCGTGGGCTGCCGCCACAATCGTTAGATCGATTTCGGCCACACCATGTAGCGATAGGGCGAAGAATCAATATTTGCACGGATAGAGAAAACATTTGTACTCCTCCAAGTAGCCCCTTGGGGTCGTACAGGAGCCCAGCTGAGGGAGATGGGTTCATTTCTCTTGCGTCCTCTTGAACGATCGGCCCACGGTCGTGTGGATCGATAGTTGTCATTTTATACACTTCAGCACTTTTGTGAACTAAGGATTGATTGGCTTAATACACGGTGCCATCTTTCTCGTTGCAGCAAGAGGTTTTCGTTTGATTAAATTATTCTCAAAAAGGCTTTGCGATACCGTGCGTTGGAGGGAGACCGGTTAGCTTACAATGCGGAAAATTGTATCAGTGCTACAATGCCTGGAAAATCAATAAACCCCCACTATAAGATCAACGGAGACAGCTTTCGCACCACAACTTAAATGATTTTTTTTGCGAAAGCTTACAAATAGCATTTCGTGGTATATGCTATTGTTTCATTTCGTACTCTCGACCTGCGATTGAAGATGAGAATGGGAAGCATAGGTGAATGTTCATGGATCAAATATAATGTATTCTTCGCCGATAGCGACTTGACATTGCGCAACGGTACTGAAAGAAAAAATCTAGTCGTAAAAACATCGATATTGAGGTCATCAATTCAATAGTCAACAGTTCCTCACTGGAATAGAAGCAGCACTCATGGCTACCAGCGATAACAATAATTTTCTCATCGATCCCTTTGCGTAGTGTGGCGCATGATGGTACACACACACAGATCCTGTTGCAGTATGAAATACTGTGGCTCTAAGTCAATGAGCCCCTGATTGGTATACTATAGAAGTTAATTAGTGCATAGGAGATTGCTGTTCGCAAAAAAAACCTGAACGAAAAAATTGCAATACATAACAAAAACAGAGCAAGTGGTTTGCATTCCAATTATCTGATATAATTGTTATGAAAATTCTGTTATGAACATGATTTTTCAGCACGATATGCATGTAGTTGCAGATGTCTTAGTTTCATTATACGGTTGCTTTGGAATGTAAATGCTCTTTGACGAAGAGATAAATAAATCTTTTGTTCCTCTCCCAACCTGCAGAAGACAAAAAAAATGTTAATTCAATATCTCTCACAACTCATTATTTGAAACAATGAGCTGTTTGTCTTCGTTTATTTGGATTTCTCTATTATAAATCACCAGTAACGTCAGAAAAATTGCCTCGTTGTTTTGGTTTGAGGTAGCAGCGATAATTATATTTACCCAAAAGTTTTACAAAATCGTTCTCGCGAAAATGGTACTATCTTCAGTATTGTTCAGTATTTATTGTGTAAATGTGTTTGCCTGTTTAATTCAAGCATACCGCGTAGCCTTATTTCGCTTGTCTTTAACTCTTTGACTTGCTGAAAGTTCTATGGCAATCTAAACATCTTCAAATGAGTGGGAAATACTGCATGACATGATTGTATGTATATTAAAGAGAAAAAAACGATTAAAGTTCAATTGCAAGGGGGCAACTCTTTCTCTTTCTGGCTTTGTCACAAAGTGCAATATAAACGAAAGCTTCGTGAGGGCTTCTTGAAATCTAGCAAAATTCACTTTCCATCTAGGTGTCACTAGCAAACACGATTCCAAACAACAGTTATCATATTGATTGGAACCAATATTCTCTCAGAAATCATATTTCAAGTAAGCTGATTCCGAAAATAATAGTCCCTGCACAGCTGTACGTCTACTCTTTACCTCTTACATGTTGCCAAAGCTATCGTCGAACAAGGCGTAATTGTCAGAGAAGGAAAAGAGCACCTCCGGTTAATAAATCAACATTGACAAGCATCAACTGGGCTGTGTGCATCAAGTGCTTTGTTTTCATCCTGGATGGCATGCTCTTTCCTATCGTCTTTCACCAAAGCATTATTGATGAAAAATGACCATTACATAAAAGACGTAGGTTCGAAGGGCTACGAAAGGAAGGCAAACTGTTCTAACGAGATCATAACCGACCTGGATGATTGGAAGAAAAGTACCATCGGCATAAACGTATTGCATCAACCCACTGAACATCATTAGGAAGCAGGAGAAGACGTAGAATCACCTACAGACATGTGTCACAACCGTCACAAACAGTTTGACAAAGGTACGACGAGTGAATTTTCAAACGGTAGAGATGATTGGATGTGAATTAGGACAAATATATGTACGTATTTTTTTTTCTTGTTACTTCCCAGATTTTTGAGCTTACACATTGTTTGTCAGAATGGGCATTCAAGCGGATGGACTTTTGCCTGCGCTAAAAGACGTCAACTAGTAAGTTTTTGTTGTAGCTCGATTCAGAATGAGCAGTGAAGTAAGCGAAATACCAGAAAAGCACTCCAGCTCCACAATGCATTCCTTTTCCGCATGAAAATCGTCATTCAATTTCCTTGCATTGTTGATCTTTTTTCACGCTCGATTAGAAACTTTTCATTCAAAGGGCCAATGCCGCATGGAATATTGTTAGCAGCATATGGTGCGTTAGAGAGCATTGTATACCACTCACTCAAACAAAAGCTCTATACTGGAACGATTTCGGTAAGGAAACATATTTCATGCTCCACTTCTTGTTGTCGTGATCACTTGATGTTTTAATGCTACTATGGAATGAATTTCAACCAAGTAAATGATTCAGCTATCACTCCATTTGCTATATTTCTTAGTATTACCTGCCAAAATTCTTTTCTAGAAAAATCACCTAATACTTAGTTAAGGAGATCTACTAAACATACAAATACCATGCCCTCGGGACATTACCACAAACCTACCAAGGAACGTTAAGTAAATCGCGCTAAAATGTAGCCGATATCGTATGAGTGAGTAACGGCTCATGCTAAAATTTATTGCCTAAAATCTAAGGTAAGGGTGCAAACCGTCGCGAATATGGAACAATTACAGCTGCCAAAAAAGACCCTTACTTGGGGATCGCATTTACTCATAAAAACATAAAAACAAATTAGCTAGTCTAGAACCGAGGAAAACTGTGGCCAATGTTCGCAGAGTTGCCTGTAGCTCGTACTCACGGCTCGGCGCATTAATAAGGTCACGCAGGGTCTGACATCCGCAGCCAGAAGGTCATAAAACTATTGCATGACGATGATGACGATGACGCACTCGTTCTGTATACGACACCGGCCTACTAGGTTGTTCGTGTTTATATCCGTGGCGGCTCATCGGGCACCTGAAAATACCAAGCCAATCGTTTTAAGTAATCTAAGGATGTGAGAAAGGATGGAACGATTTCGACACACGATAGAGGTGCCCAACATTAAGGTACCTCACGTCTGACGCACGCTCCGAACGTTATTCCAGCACAAACCGCAGCGAATCGCATCAAAACCGGCGCGGCAAAGGTACCTTGCGTGCAAGCCACACCTTGGTCAATTACAAAGCGACGCATCGTATGGATTCACGGCCTCGGCGTTTGTTTTTATCCACACTGTAGACTACACTTCCCCTCAAAATCTCTTCAGCTTCAGCTTGGTTTTCCATACGCTGTAAATATTATGAATTTTCTGCTGTTATTATCGTCGGTGTGCTTAGTAAAGCTATTCGCTCGCGTGTCTTAAAACGAAGCCAATCTTTTTACCAGAGCATGCGAGCTAACTATGGTCAAAGAAAGGCAGAAGGAAAATAAGTCACTCAGGTGAAAGGGGAACACCATACATTAATGCTATTTTCATATAAATCAAAGATGCTTACTACTTCTTCAAGCTACTTCACTTCAAAAGGCAAAATGGCTTTTGTAGAAATAAACTCGTGATAGCTACAAACAAGCCCCAGAAGTGCTATGAATTACCCAAACATTTTCAGATCTAATGTATGCATTAGAAACTTTCATTAATGATGGTGGCATTTTTTAATATAATCAAAATAGGCATTAATTTTGCATCAATTTTATTACAATTTTTTTCCATTTTCATAATTTTATCTGCTGCTCTGATACAAAGCCTATGAAACACATATGTTGTAAACTGTTTAGTAACTATCATATGTATAATATTTCTTTGAATACACGACCACAGCTCACTTCCAACTCGAACCATAAAGCTAGTTTGCTGCTTGGGTTTTTTTTATTGCAGGGTATTTTGCAACCTTTATACACATCACTGCATATGTAAACAGTCACGCAGCTGTGCTTCTCCGTGAGGACGAAAACTAGGAATAAGTGCAGAGCATATCACACTCTCGGAGCCAGAAATAAGTCATACAGAAATACAACTGGGGTTGCCCATGAGCTGGAGAAGCTACCGGCATGCAGAATGATACGAAGAACTTTTGCCTATGCTAATATGAGCGTGTTAAATCGAAACGTCCCTGTGGTGAGGTGAGCTTTCACCATTGCTAGCAAACTTCCAAAAATTAACCCATGAAATATTGTCCCACCCTATCCCTTTTCGAGAGGTCCCTATTTTGAGCAGCATATTTTGCCCTTTAGGGATTGCATACGCTACTAGTACAGCCCGTCGGGCGGCCCACTGTGATCTGTTCGGCTTCACGGTTAGCTCATGGCAAAGGCAGAGAGTCATGGGGCTGCTACGACTCGCCTGCTACCGCCATGCTTCACATACGCTTTCCGTTCCGTGAAAATTGAAAACTTTTCCACTTCGTTACACTTCCGCCACCTCTGTGAAGAGAAACCCGACCAAATGGTCCAATTTTGATTCACTTTTTGGCGTACTGAACCGGCTGACTTTTTAGCAAACGGACCTGGGAAGTATGTTGCGGCTCTCGTCGGTAACGTTTACTTAATCATACTTCTATGTGCTTCCGACTCTGTTTGCTTTTCCTTCGAACCGAGGCGTTTTACGACATTAGAGTCGGTTTGTTTATTCGTAAGGAATCATGACTCATGTTGTTAAAATCGTTTCATGTTGTGGACAAATTTCTCGCTGACCAGCTCGTGAATTGTTTGATCGTCACCCGTGTTTACTTGACGATTGCTTCCAACGTATGACTTCTAAAGTGCTGAAATGCCCTGTTGTATGAGAAGGTGTCAAAATGGAGAAGAAATACGAAAAGGAGAAGTGACAGACATGGACTAGCAAACCAAGTTAAACTCGACACACACACATGATTCAAACGTGCTCTGAGTGCTCGCGACCTAACCACATAAATTACTAAGCCGGATCCTTCAAAAACCAGTACTACACACACATTTCGTTTGCTCATGCCAAGTCAACGCAGCAAGACGCACACACGATCTAAGCTCAAGTAGTAGCACACGATCAAGTACCTTTCACACAATACTTCCTTCTTCTACGCCTTCTGATGACCATTTCGCTGTTTAGTACATCAATTATGCATCGATGAAAAAATGCATGATTACGCAACACTCGCAAAATTGCTTTAGCTTACTGGAAAGTGTTTTTTATGAACAAAACAATCGAAAAAAGAACTACGAGCTACAACGATTAAACATTGGAACAGATCGCATTCGTACTACACGATTTGTAAACGTGAACCTAGAACTCAATCCTCTTCTTCTTTTTAGTGGATATTTTTGCGTTTGTGAGAAATGTTCCCCTTACACCTACTTAGTAAATTTCTTGCGCAACCTGCGCCAAATAGATGCAGCCACAAATATAAACATATTATGCAGACAATCAATCTCTTCGCTAACCCGTTAATGTGTCTCCTGCGGATTTAAATTCGATAATTTAATAGCACTGCAGGCGCTACGGTTTACAAAATAGCTTCACCTACTCTAAGGATTGCCTTATCAGCGATGCTATTGCACCGCAGAAAATTTCAGCATACATAGAGAGCGTTCAAAACAAACGACCATGCCACCGTCAGGCAATAAAGTAACCGAAGAAAGCCACACTCTTGCTAAACGAATTCATAGTAACCAAGCCATTTTTTCCCCATCATCGTTCGCGATCGCACTGCAGCACGAGCAGAGACACACCATAGCAGCACAGGAGCTTGCTGTAATTCTTATCGCAAGTCGATGGTGCAAATGAGTTTACCAGGATTATGGATCAAATTTATATTCGCAGCATTCGGACTGCTTTCAAGAAAATTGGGCAATGCTTTATTCAGCGTGTGTGCTATGATTGCCGGGAGGTTTCAGAGCATTTTACAAAATTGCCATGCATTTCAACCATGCTACACTATTGACCGTTTATTAACCGTATGCTGTTAGTTCATCAGTATCAGAGCACCAAACAACTGCTAAATATGACGCTTGTCGCGCTCAAATTGCAATCATGTGTAATGAGTTAATGTTGAAACTAAAACAAGTCACTTCGATACGTGATTGCAACATTCAACAAAACTTCATACAGTGCCTTTGAAACAAATCTAACTATCGTTAGCTGTGGGTTTCAAAACCATCCGTTTCCAGCGAAAGATACGTTTCCAGCCCACCGCGCATTCCAATTCCGAATAGTAACTGAACAGCTTATCCGTGTTAGTTTGCAACATGAGCCGAATCACAGCTATGCTATGGGTGGCCAACAGCTTTGCGTTGGTTTTAAGCTTCTGTGTGACGGCTCCTCCCGAGGAACAATCTCAAGTGGAATTTAAAAATTTTAATGTCTCCCTCATCGAGTCAATCGATATGGAGCCAAACAAGATTGGTTGGCTTGATCATGCCAACGGACAATGTGTAAGAACAAACGCGAACTACAGCGACGGTTTACTTAACATTACAGTCTACTGTCCGGTTATGGCTTCCCAGATTGTGAATCAAGTTTATTGGAACCGAACTACTGTGAATGTGAACGCCCATTTGAGTAGCATCAATAATGAAATTCTTAGTTTTGAATTGCACATTTGTAAATCGGCAACACAAGTAGGCGGTGCATGGTTTGTAAATTCACCCAAAAACTTTCTTGCCCTGCAGTTGAACATATCGGCCATTAAATATAAAAAGCACTGTTATTGTACGTATCAAGCAACCCTTATCGTCAGATTTTTAAACGATCTTGTACTGCTCCATGAAAATGTAGACCACACCTTTTTGTTGGATAAGTTCTACAGGATTATAGTTGGAGCAGTTGTCTTGGCGGTTATTTTGGCAATTTGCTTAGCAGGATCATATTTTTGAAAGAATGAACTTTGCGTGTTTACTCCAACAAAAAAAGTAATAGTAAAATTTTTACCAAAAATGAAAATGTTTACCTTACACCTTTACCGTAACCTATGACAAGCTGAGCTTCACTAAAACTGTCAAAGCGCATCCAAAGCAGCTAAACTTTGCTACTTAATTGCCATGGCATAAATGTCATCGGCCACGGAATGAACTTTTTGAACGGCTTGCTGATTACGCTAGGCGTGAAAGGTTATCCTTTCTTAAGCAGAATCTCGCGTGGGGTATGCACCCATTTTTCGACCTTTATTGGTAGCGCCATTCCCGCCGTTGTTCAGCCGGGGTGCCGGTGAAATCCAGCAGAGCGCAATGGTGTAGAAAAAGGTCCCCATGAAAATTTGCCATCGCATAATTTACACTTTTTTCCCTAAAACCTTTATCGCTGCAGGTATAAGCAGAATGACTTTAATAAAAAAAAACCTTTCATGAAAGTTTCTTAAAACTGACCTACAAGAGAAACAGAGCACCAGGAGAAAAAATGCGAAAGATAAAACAAAAAAAATCATAGTGAAAGAAAAAATATAAAGAAAAGTAAAAGAAAAATACACAACATATAGCTACTGGCATGCAACGGCGACACATGGTGGTTCAAATTCCAAGCAGAGTACGGGTAGGCTATGAGGAGGCCATTGCTGGTGCTCAATTTGTTTTCAGGCGATAGAATCTGCTTTATGATTCGAAAATGCAAATCAAATACTATAAGTTGGAAAGTTGATTGTATGTTCGTGGTGAATGCATTGAAGCAAGAATAGATATGAACTTTCGATAGCACTAGTACTACTAGTACTCATTAGTAGGCATTGCTAGTACTATTCACTACAGCTACTGTCGATGATATTCAACTGAATAAAATAAATGGATTTCTTTCAAAACCTTCAATCGTGTTATATAATTAATTCAAAAACGTTAATGCTAAAATTTATGCTATTAATATCAAAAAGATGCTTCGATCATAAAAGAAAATCCGAAGCAGTTTTTACACATCCGTGAAAAAACTGTTATTGTAAGAACCAATATCGTAAATCATTGAATAGTAACATTTCCTCAATTATAGTAATATTTCACGCTATACTTTGCTATTCTTCTTTCAGTTCAATCATTCAATTCTATACTTGCAATTGAAACGAGTGGTAACAAATATGAAAATATTGCAATGCTTGCTTCATTACAGCAATCTTTAAATACCACGGTTTTCTGCTCTTACTTCATCAAATTCAATTGAGAACATAATAGCGCAAAGTGTATTAATAAAGTAACGAAGAGAAGTAATTTAAACCGGAATATTTTCTGCTATTCCTTCCGCTTCCTTACCTTGTCGAAAGTGTAGTATCTGTACCAAAGACCCCATGGCATGCAAAAGTTACCTTCCTAAAAAGAAGCTGTGGTGGCGGGCTAATTGTATGTCGCAACGCGGCCTACAAAGCGGCAGACGAAAAGCGGAAAAGCGGACAAAACTGGGACAAACACAAAAAAGCAGACGAAAAGACAATGGTAAGTGGTTATCTTCTGTGTCATAACATTAGCAAAGGCTTAGTCTCCTCATCATTTACACATTTTGCCGCCCACGGAACGTGCTCCACACAAAGCCGTAATGGGGAAACTTACTTTTACTTGCAGTCAAAACTTCCACCACACATCATTCAAGATTCATGGTGTGGTAAGGTTGATACACCAAGATATTTCGCTTCTTCGTGCACGTTTCGTACAGGGTCCTAAAAGCTTCTAGAAAGCTCACTGAAAATTGTAATAAGTGACGCAAAATTTGGTATCTGTATCGGAAATATGCACCAGTGTATGACTTTTTAGATAGATTTTCCAAATTTCATTAAATTACAACACGTTATCGGAACAATTAAATGCAAAACATGCAGTTTCTGTGCTGAACAGGTGCACCTGTAGAGCATCCATTCGCTCTTGGCACGGAATCATCATGCTCTAATAGACTGATTTTGATTTCCGTTAAAAACAATCTTATTCAATGAACTTTTGGGTGGATCTGATTTGCCGCAGTCGACCACAACGTAGACAAACAGGTAGTCTAAGAACGAACAGCGGGCATGATGGAAAGAGAAATATGCACCTCGAGCGGCGGTTGAGTCGTGAGCACCTGGAATGGTAAAGCGCGCGATCGAAAGTTTGTGCTGTTTCTTGCTAGGGAAGTGGATATTCTGGAAGCCAGACACCGGTGGCCAAGGAATAATGTAAATGAACGCAGCAAAAAAAACCACGCAGCCCACCAGACGCAGGAGAATATCAAATTAACGATGTTAGCCCATGGTGTCTGTATTGCAGCACACGACGGCGAGTGGTTCTGGAATGGCGTTTTCCTTTACAGTTGTACCTGCCGGAGTTCAACACGTCCTCGAGAACGCTGGACGAACTTTTCCCCGGGATTCGAAAGGACTAATAGCTCGACCGGCAACGGCCGGCGCACGATATCCATTTCACGAGAAGTACATCCATCGTGATGAAGTACGATGCTAGCCACCGGCGTGAACAGTAGCGTGGGTAAAACGGCTCCGAAATAGAGCATTAACCGTCGCATTGTTTCCGCTGCGTTACGGCTTGAGTGGCCGAGAAAAAGCTTCTTTCGAACAACTTTTTCCTCCATTTTGTAGGGTGTTTGATTCTTTCTCACTCTATCATACGCCAGCGCAGTTCTTCGAGGGAGTTGATAGAAATTTAAGAATCACGAACAACGGTATAGCTTTCGCGGCGGATCTCCAGTCTTGCGGTCTCTTCCGAGCGAAATTACATTCAACACGAGGCAGATGGTTTGTTGGAAAAAAAATTCACAACTTGCAGCCCAGTGAAAGTTGAGCAGCAGTTTTTCTCCACCACAGTATCCCAACCCATGCAAACCGAGAAGAAGCCAACCGGCTTGTATTTGCTCTGGAATGTTTGGGCATTCGATAGGTAAGCCAAGCACTCTGCAGCACTAGTGAGATGTCGGGAGAGTTTCTGTTCCGTATCGAAGAGTGGTTGGTTTGGAATTTTTTCTTCTACTTTTTAGCGACAGGACTCTCAGGAACCGTACGGGTAAAAGGGCGCGTGTGAACCATCCGTAGCTGCTTCACTGTCCGACAGACGTGTAAGCATTTGGTAATGGGTGGCAACACCTGGCAGTGCGAATAAAATTAATGGTTTCAAGTTAAATTTCATTTGGCAAATTTCGTACATTCCCACCCGATACACTTCAAACTCGCCACAGTTTCAAACAGAGACAACAATCGAGCTTAAAACGCAACCGACAAATGAACCGCTTCAGTCCGTGCGCCCATTCTGTTCCGTTCCAAAATGCCGTCAAAAAGAGGAAGGATAATTAAAAGCCAGTTTAACAAATATACACACGCTTCTCCGCGTTGACCGACAGCTCCCTCTGCCACTCGTACTCACAATAGCACATTGTCTCGCACTGTTCAGCCAGGTAACGATAAAAAAAAAACCCCAACCATACTGTCATCGGACAAACGATGGCACCAATGGCCCCTCACGCGCGAGCACAAGCATGCATGCATGGGCTCTTCAATGTGCATTAAGCCCTGGTCAGTGCAATTAATATGGGTGCAATGTCAAATGAAAGTTTCACAAAAGATGCAGCAGACATGCATCGCCGTTATATCCCCGTGCCATCCGGGCTGCCCGGCCATCGGCTGCATAGTGTAGCGTTGCAGTGATAACTCTCGTCGAACTGTCCGACCGGAAATGGAATGCAGTGCCTGCTACAGGGGGTTTCCCAGAGTCCCAGTTCGGCCCCGAAATTGATGCAGCAACTCCCCGAGCTTCCGGTGTGGATCGTTTTTATCGTTTCGAGTGTCAGTACCCAACGTACAGCGCGGTCAAATTTATGGTACTTGAGATAAATAGCCGTCCTTGTCAGACCGGTTGCATATACTACGACCCGGGCTGCCAATGTGCGTTGACCGGAGACGACCCCGTGCCCGTGCTGCGATGCTGCATGGCTTTTGATTCGACGGCATTAGGACGAATGGTTGGCTGCCGGGCCATGCCGGTGACACTTTCAACATCGCGCTCCGTCAAGTAAAACCAGATCTTTCACCCGACGCCCTTGAAAAAAAAAATATTGCCACCGTAGTCTCGCAGTCGTGTATGCCGCACCGGAGCATCGCTAGGGACATTCGCAATCATCATGAACATGCGCACCCCACAACATTACCGTTGCCAACGTTCGCTGCAAGCCAGTCTCATTTACACTCCACCCAAATAAACGCCCCGTCACGAGCATGACGTCGCACGGACCGGTGCGACAAGCCCACACTCGGAAGGCATCTAGCCGAGTAGACGGGTGTGGTCCTGTCGTGACCAGGAAACCTGCGGCCTATCCGTCTGTTGATAACAACAGTTTGGCTGGCTGTTGGCGTTCACAATTACAGGCACGGCGGGCGCTAGGTGTTCCCCAATGTTCGGCTTTTATTGCTATTTATTGCCATTTGGCAAAAACCGCAACTCAAACCGGAGCCCAACGCCCGACATGGATACGGAATGGGTTTGAACATGACATGATTTTGGCTCATTATAATGCACGATTTTCTCGGCGCCTTGGCTCCCATCCGGGACAACCAATTCAATGAACGGTTCATGCGCACTATACCCCACGTTTGGGATGGAGATCATTTGCCGAAAACAGATGTTTTTCTTCTTATACGAATGGATTCGTGTTTTTGATACCGGTGCTGGGTGTAATCTGATGAAAATCTCACTAAGCGAGTACATCTCGAACAAGCTTCGTGAAATATTTTACCGTTGTTTTACAATTAAAACAGAAGAAAAAGTAACAGCTTTTTCCACTTGTCCATCAAAGACCAGTTGAATGAATGTAAGCAGGTATGCGAAAGAAACATTTTGCTATACTGTTGTGTTATCAAATATTGCACAAAATAATTACCATGGGAACCATTTATATCATTTGAAACTCGCTAGCTCCCACGTAACTAACATACAAATCGGAATGCCGTTATGTAGCAGAAATTGTTGTTAACATAAAAAAGTAGCATACCGTGAAAAGCATGATAAGAAAAATGTCTACAGCATTCCCTTGTTAATCACGAATGTTCAGTTGGGTAGACCTCTTCAAGAGAGAATCTAACACTCCCTAGCATTCTCCAGAATGAGATGCAAACATTGGGGATTAGTACTCAACCGTGCAACGAGAAACAAACACTGACAACAATTGGTGAAAACGTGTCCCTGTCGGTTATATACGCTAGATTTCACACCATACATCGAGGTAAATGAATAACTAATGTTCGCGATTGTAAAGTTGTATTTATTACAGTTACATAAAAGCAGATTTGCTGAAGTTTCTAGAATCAAGAGCGTTCGTTTATATCAGCATGTTTTCTTGATTTGAACAACTCTTGAAAAAAAACTATAAATTTATTCATTACCAAACAACACTCAGCTCGGAGGAGGTTTGGAATATCCTATTGTGTAATCTTCTGACTCATTTTATCGAAAACATGAAACAAAGCCTCACCGACGCAATTGCAAAATTTATCTTTTTTTATGCAAAATACCGTCTTTTGAAAGCACTTGACTTTTGATTCACGATTCCGCAATTTGCAGTAGGCAAGATACTAGAAATGATTAAATGGAGCTCAACGAAAACTTCACGAATCAACTGGAATGATAATAATTACACCAGCCCAGCAACGCTGGACAAGATGCCAACCGCACGAACACCTTCGGTAAACACGCAAACCGCTACAACAACGTTACAACGGCACGAACGACTATTTTGCCCATCGTTCGAGAAGGGCGCTCAACAACGTGAAGTAGAGAGACGGAAAGAAATTTTAATATTCATTTCAATCATTCCTACCTCATATTTGATTTGATGACAAGTTCTTGCCTGGCTTACAATAACCGCACTCTGATGACGGAACCATTTCAAGTGATATTACGCCCAGCTAGGCTCCCCACTGGTCGGTTGTTCAGAAATATGAATTACGAACAAATCGTTCCGGAACTGGCGATGAATTATTCATGATGGTCAGCACCAGCCGCCGCAAGGGGTCAGCAAGACTGCAGGAAAGGAACGTTCGCTTTTGTTCTACTTTCATTATATTGATGTGTCTGGGAGGAAAATCGTAATTTTGGATTTTCTTCATGCTGTAATTTTTGGGCAAAAGTGGCAATATATTTTTTCACGATAAAACTTCTTAATGAAATCGTCCTTGCAACGTTTATTAATTATTTCAATAAATTTGCCTAGTCTTTCAAAAATTTCATAGAATTCATATTAAAAGAAATTGATTGCTTAAATACTCTACCTTGATCTATTGAAATCATTGTCTAATCTACTGTCAAAAATCTACTAAATTAAGTCTTGATATTAGGAAGAAACCCCATGATACAAATTTACAAAATGCATAATAGATAAACACATATTCTAAAATAAATTTTTGTGTTTTATTTTTTATCTTTATCATAGCTAATACGATAGAACAAATCTCTCATTTATTTGATTTCATTAACTAATGAGTCATTATAATGATCAGCTAAGTTGCATATAACCAGTACTATTGTAAATGCTTTCATCAAATCATTTTGATTTAAAAAATAAATCGCCAGCATAACATCCTTTTTTATTTCATAACGTATACCGTATTGAGCTTGATTATGGGAAAATATTCTCGATTCATGCAAAACTGTATTATTCATACAACCATACGTTTGCTCTGACTGAACCCGATTGTTGACTATTAATGTTTATCATTCGGTAAGGGTGTGGGGCTCTACGCGTTATATTCCACAAATCGGCTGCAATATAATGGAGAAATTTCCCTACAAAGCCTAGAAAACCTTGACCGAACTGGAGCGTTAGACACAGAATTATCAGCCCCCACTAATCTAATGACTACCGTCACTTCAGACAGACAAATTAATCATTAGACAAAGTAAGGGTTTGATGTAGATTGGATGAGCTGTAAATTTCCTCCCAGCTCATTTTCCACTGAACAGTTTCTTCACGCCGAACTATCAATCTTTTGCCCTTACACGAGCTGTCCTTGGAGTTTTTTTATTCATCGTGTGGGAACTTTACCAATGATGAAACTATTTTACGAATCAATTCATTCCAGCCATCAATCATCAGGTATTGTTTCATAATTAAGCTGTAACAGCTCCACCCTGACATCCTTGCTATCATTACGGTCAACCCACAGCTTCGGTTAGAATGGATCGTTTATCTTTTATGTAGCTAAATCACAGTATTATGTTCCACGCCAAGATACTTTACAAAATGAACGCCTGTGTAAAACTCCACTAATCATATTAGAAAAACTCAGGCACTTGTTAATCCATGACTAGTGAGTTGGGAATTACCAAATGAAAAGTAGCTATCGTACGTACCTAATACGAATCTACCACTAGTTTGAGAACATATGTGTACAGTTTTTGATTATTTAAACAGAGTATTTTTTTATTTTAAGAATTTTATAAAAACTTTTATACATTCTATAGTTTTACCTAAATTTTTGTTTACATTTTAATTATTTATAGTTATATCTATCTTGTATCAATTTTGAGCCTTTCTTCAAAGCACAAATGATTCTTCTATGCAATCAGTCAGCTGAAAGAGCGGATGTTGAATAAGCTCGGGTTTCTTTTGTCTACGGTTTCGTAATAATTGATCAAGTTCCGGCCTATTAGTTACACCTCGCCGTGCTGGCCCCATTGTGCAAGAGTCAAAAGTTGACAACCGATGGAAATGTTCAATATGATATCCATCGTTGTCAATGACCGACGGTGCTGATATTGATTAGAAGTGGACAAAACGTTTGACCCGCCCGTCATATATTTCCTCACTAATGGAGTATCGTTCTGTAGGCTCATTTACTTTTGATCGAGGGAAATATAGAACGAAAAGGAGAGCGAAGGACATGAGTTTGGCGATTAATGTCACAGGAATCTTAAAGATGGTATAGATTTGTTTTCTGTCATAGCACTTGGATAGTCGCAGTTTGATTGACAGTCATCCTATGTCATAATGATGCCCGCTAGCACCAGAGACTCTGTTTTCTTTTAACGACGAACGTTGAATTATGATTTGGTTACGTATTTTAGAAGCTATATCAATCGGATGTTCGATATAAAATTCTTTCTCAGTACACTACTTCATAGACGGCGTGATGTGATATACCGAATGGCATGATGCGGCTGATATGATTCTGAAACAAAAGGAGAAAAACAGTTAATATTTCCTATTCCCTGCATAATGAGCAGCTTTTAATTGTGATGCTTTTAATGGAACAAAGTTTACGAAACTTTTGCTTCGCATCAAGTAAAAGATTCAAGCAAATGATTTTCTAACAATCAGCTCCAATCAAGCTAAACGGTTGCCGACCATTATGGCTAAGAACACTCTAATTTACGTTTAGGTTCTTCAGTCGAATCCAGTTGTTGATGATAAAATTATCATTAAAATCTAAGTGATTTGATGGCACTAAGATTCTTAGCTGAAATTACCTTGTACAGTGCAGTCCACTTGATAGGTAATCTATCGTGCATTATCACTTTCAATCAAATAATAAAATATTTGAAATCATATAACAAAATATTTGAATGAAAACTGTCGACGTTTTCTAACATTCGTATTTCCCAAACTACAAATAACGAATGACTTTGCTGAATGATGAAATCCTGATGAAATATCATTGCTGACCTCATACCAAATAGATCTAGCCTGGAGGGAATAGTGCCTTTTGAGTATAGTTTCGTCAAAATCCCAGGATACCCTTTAATGACACGAACTACTAGCGAGTATTATCAACAGCGGATAGGCTGGAGCATCGCCTTTTAGCTTACATTTTCGTTCTATCAGTTCCAGTTCTGCTATGGCGATTAAAACTATCGTTTTTCTGACATTATTTCCCACCACTGCACTGTGTGTATCTGTTTGTTATACACCAAATGGATTGCCATCGCCCGGCTTAGAGTTCGAGTTATCTAACAAAAGTTTATCTTATTTTTTTATGAACCAAATGGACCCGAAAAAATTTGCGTGGTTTAATCACAATGATGGCCGATGTTTGCGGGCTAATGTTCGCCGTCAGAAATATACATTGACTATAACCGTGACATGTTCCAGGGACTTGAATCCTTACAACCAGGCTGTACTCAATACTAGTGTAATTAGCTGGAAGGCATCATCTTTGAAAATCTACTGTCGGTTTAAATTGGGACGAAGAAAAGAAATTGATGGTTTCGAAATTTATTTGGAAAAAACACCGGCGAAAGAAATAGGAGTGATCACAATCAATGATGAAACCCAGTTTATGGATGCTTCGTTTCCTGATTCGAGAGTGTATTTTGAACGTAACTGTGCCTGCAAGTATCGCATTGTTATAATAATAGAGGACAGAAAAAATTCCACCAAGGCTGATAGAGCCGTTCCAATTACAGACCTCTGGAAAAGTGTCATGCTCATTTCTATGATTGTGTTATGTTTGATATCGATTGTTGCAATAAACCTGTATTCATACTTAAACACATAGATATTACCCGAAAAATAAACAATTGACCGATGGTGCCTTGACCATAATCAATGGTGTGAACGATATTGAAATCTCAAATTGTAGAGAGATGACATTTGTTTTGATATTTTTGCATCAACTTCAAGCTTGACTCAGATACATCGATATATCTTAGCTTAGCTTTAATTGCAAACATGCAACTAAAGAATATCGGTATGGATGAAATACGTAGATGAACAGTTCGAATGTCCTTCAAGTGAGCTTGCGGACATAATGCGAAGCATCTATCGCATCCCAGGAAAGTATCATCTCTCCTTTTTATGTCACGAGAAATGAATTACTGCCTCCACGCTGCTCCACCACAGTGGCCATGGTTAACTGGTCATGTAGTCTTTTCCTCTTCCCTAGCCTAAGCCGTCAAGCCGTCATCAGTCATCGGATATGCTCCAGGTGTGTCGGTGGCCAGTGTAGCGCAACGATCCGCTTACTAGTACGCTGGATAAGCTCGGGCAAAGCGAGCGAACGATAAGTTCAATTAGGTCCGACACTCAGCGGCCAATAAATCTCTTCCACCGTTCGTGCTCAAGGCGAATCAAATCCCCGATGAATGACTGAACGATCCATTCAATCACTTATCGAAGATTAAGGCGACAAATGGTGTGATTGACCGCTCGATACCTGTCGCTGTCGGTGACGGTGATTTTCGTGGCGAGCATCACCGATTTGCCGTCACTCTTGTATGGCACAACTTAAGCAAACGCTTTCAAGAAGCGACACAATCGATAGAAACATACCTCCATTGGAACGGCGGGTGTTAAATCCGTGTATTCGCAGCTCCATGTTGGTTGTCGCTGTCTAGATTCTAAGCGGCTTTCATTCACCAATGATTATACATGTGTTTCCATTCACGTCCTGTAAGTGTTTTATTTTTGTAAATGTACACTTCAAAAAGGAATAAAAAAGTATGCTTCCCGTCATTGACCAAACGCTAGCTTATGTTACCTATAATAAAATCAGATACGCCGTAAAATCACATAGGTTTTTCTTGCTTTTCTTTGGTGACGTGAAATTTTCGCTTGATAGCGTGCATTGACCGTGTCGAAAGTCTATAGACCGGGGACGATGTGAATCAGCTTGCCCCACAAACGCTCCGTGACTGGCGCACTCCCTCTCTGTTGCCGTAGTTCTAGGCGCAGCTTTGCTTGGTCCAAACGGTTCTAGCACTCGAACGTACGAACGTACGGTATGAAAAGGTCGTCCACGCGCTTTTGCCATGGATCGCTGCGTTCAAGAACGTCGTTCGAGGATCTTGCCAGCAGCCGTCATTGGGGAGCTTAAGTTTGTATTAAAAATCAATTTATCTCAAATTTATCAAACGAGACTCGTTTCTGCTGAGATTGTGATTCCGCTCGTCGCGACGTTTGCCGGTTGCTGTACGATTGATTTCTGTCTCAGTCGCTCCGGCGAGTGGCATTGACGTACGATGTGAGCTTAAGTGTACGGTCAAACGATCCCGAACCACTTGAGAGACAGTCGTAAACGGTCGACAAAGCATTCGTTCCACCAAACAAGCGGTGATTTATTATTTGTACGTGCTCAATCTGCCGTTTTGGCATGGAAGACCATGTTTCTGGGTGGTTAGATATTTTCTGGTTTACAATAGCAGTGCATCTATCTTCATGTAGCAGTCGAAGGCGCCATTCCTGTTGATTTTTCATGACGTGATCCGCTGCATCAACGATAGAGGCAAATTTGTAACGATTGAACGGTTACCTAGTGTTCAACATCAACGCAAATGAAATATTCATACTGCATTTTAACACTCGTCAGTGTTGCTTGCATGGTTTTCCCACATGGAAACGGGGTTAATGTATCCGCCAAAATGGCCAAACCAAGTAATTGGCTGACAACGGTAGTATTATCATATCGTTTTTCTTGCAGCAGGCTTCTTGGTAGTGGTAGATAATCAAAACTACTTTTGCTCCATGAGCATAACCATGAGTTTATAAATTAATCCATCCATATACTTGTGCTGTATTTCATGATAGACACAGAATTGTATTAAGTTTGATTTTGGAGCATAAATGTATTGAAAGAAATCTCCCAAAAATGCTCATTAGCCAGGTTTCTTCATGATCAAAAGCGATGCTCTTTGCCACAGAGCACATAAGAAGCTTATGTCTCACTCTGGAAGAACAACATCAATCAAAGCGGACGACAATAGCAAACGTACAATTTGCTGGAGAGCACGTATTTACTTTAATTAAAAACAAACATAATTTCTTCATTGTATTTAATAGAACTTATACTAAAGCATAATCGAACAGTAATACAACGATCGCAGCCAAATCATTTTGAAACCTAGGTAAGAACCCATCACAACACAAGCGGTTTCTCTTTTATCGTGGATATAAGGATTCTAGCTCGCTAGCTGGTAGCTGAACCATCGTCGCACTTGAGAAACATAGTACTAGCATGAGCGAAACACATACTATTAGTCGTCAATTTTATGCTTCCGGCCATCATTAAACGGAAGCCTCTTACCTACGTGATTCGCACGAACAGCACGTTAGGATCACGTTGACCAATGTTACCCTACGATGTACTGTGGACGGTGCAAACATGCAAATTCTTGAAGTGAGCAAAGTAGGCTGATTCGATGCCTCAGATAACGTCATAACATTAAAACTTCACGCAACCTGACAAGTTAATTACTCTTTGTGCATAAATTTATCCCATACCGGCTCGTTAGGTACCTTATGGCGAGCTCACTTGATGTAGGTGGCCCTTGTGCCGGAACCGGAAACAATTTTTTGCTCAATTTCAAACATAGCTATCGCTCTTGGCACGGATCAGACCCAGATAAACGTCAATGCTTTTCTATAGTTAAGAATGTATTTATTCAATACCAACGCATCACCGGAAATTTGCTTCTCACTTCCAACCAGCGATCTCAAACTCGCAAAAATTACTATAATTGCTTTCAATTACTAACACGAATAGCCTGGGCGTCTTTAAGTAATGTGTCTACAAAGATTCTGCTCAGCACCGGTTACCGCTCAAAAGATTCGTTGCTGTTATTTAATGATGCTAATGCTTTCAATTTTTAGGTAAAACGTAGACTGTACAAACTAGTTTTAAACATCAATGAATTGCTATCATAAATTTAAACGACCCTTTCAGCATCGGACTCACACAAAATATTTTACATTCAGAGATAACAAAACGGATGTCAAGCTGTATATAATGACTGCCATGATTATCAGATACCACGTAGCGGATGATTGATGGATGGATTTAGCCAATTAAACATAATGCCCCACAAAATACGTTGACGTTCAACCGTTGAATATATCTCTGTAGAGAGTTTTGCAAAGTAAGAGATTACAAGGCCTTCACACAATTAGCCTCCGCGGTTAGATAAGCTTGTGTTGCTAATGCATTCGCAAAATTTTCTTCATCATCAGTTATATAAATTCAATAGATTTTTGTATTGTACCATTTTCAATTCAGTCAAAAAATAATGAAAGAGCTTGATAGGATAAAGCCTATTAGAGCTTGATCTGCCCTATTCAGGCGCTTGCAAAAAACTATCGACAGCATGATTAATAACACCAGCAAATTTCCACGGCAATGCGGCTAGATAAAAAATCAAATATCCACATAAAAACATGCACGAGCTGTTTACTTCATTGAGCTGTTATTATATAGCTGTTTATTCCATTGAGCTGTTTGCTTCACAAACACAATTTCCACAAAGTAGTTTAAACTAACGCTGAATAAATTATGCTTGCAGTTTCAAGCAAAAGTTGAAACCCATCAACCAGTATTAATTCTTTTCATTTGCTTCGGTAAAAAATATGCTGAATTCTCTATTCGTTAATTGGTTATGTTCTTCTGTTATAATTTGATCTTTCATCGTTCCAAGATTCATTGATTTCCATGAGAGATACACAGATAAAAAAAACGTATATTTCTTTATCAATCGCACTCATGCTAAGGAACCGGTTCAAATTTCTCAGATAACAGGGCTTGCCTCTCTTACCACCAACAAACGTATAAATCAAAATGAAGGCCTGACAAACGGTGATATTCATACTAATGAAGGCCACGATAAACGAGGTAAATGATACGAAAAATCAATAATTGGAGATAGTTTACATTCATCATGCAACACGACTCTTATACTACACCTAGTTTGATCCGGCTCCATGATTCAGTGCGGTGCTCCATGTCGTAGCAAAGTAATCACCTTTCGTTCGTTTTGTAGCTTTCAATGCGGACAACGTAGTAACTGCTATTAATCAAAACGCTGCACGAATGATTACCAACGCTGAAAGGTCCAGTAATTGTTATGAACTTCAACTACCAGCTACCAACTGGTTGTGGTGTACAATCTCAAAGCCAGGCCACAATCTAGCAGTCCCAAGACAAGATGTATCTTTCGGTGCTCCCCTGTCAGCCTCTACAACGCATGCGAGTACGAAGGAGTAATTACAGCTTGGATGGAAATTAATTGACATCCCACCACACAACAGATGTTTCGACGCTTACTGTTTCATTGTACGACCCAACATCTTGTTTGGGATGGGCCTGCAGCTTGTCCCATTTATGCCTGGTACGGAGTTTTATGCGAGGAATGATTTATGAACTTGTTAGCCTTTTTCAAAATGCACATCAACAGGACAGTGCCAGAAGGTTCACAATAAAAGCAGAAACAGAAAGTTCGTTCAATACCAAACATAAACTGCACATCCGCAAACTAGCTGGTTTGCTAAACACTGCCCAGCAAATCAACTCAGCAAAGAGGTTAAATAAGCCTTTGTATTTTAACTAAAGCTGATACACGATTCGCAAACTTACCGTAGCCCAATATCGCTGAACAATGCATGGAAGAACAATGGAGTCTGTTCTCGACTGTCATTCTTGGCTGAGTTCGTTCGTTGAATTGTATTTCTATAAACCACCCGTCGTCTACACCGCAGCGCGTTCCAATGTGCCACGCCGCTCAATCGATGCCGTAAAGAAGATCAATTTTATTCTGATATTCCAGTCCGCATCCCTCGAATGTCAGAACCGGTGCCGCCCAGCCGTCAAGCAGGCGCGTTGGATGAAGTCTATCACTTTCACGAAATCTATTTCCAACCCCGTACAGAAGCTCGACCCACCCCGCGGGAAACGGATCACTTTACTCGATTATCCTCGGCTCCGCCTTCGTTCGTTTCCCTGTACCGCAATGATCAACACCCGTCAGAATCGATAAACAGTATAAATGATACCATCAAAAATGATTATATACAGCTTATGATATTTACATCTCCCAACCCGACGTCGGCCCTGGCTTACAATCAGAAACCCCAAATTCACAGCACGGTCGACGTCAAGTGATTCGCGTGGGAAATGTTCAACCGAGAAAAGTCTGTTGTAGATGCCGCAGGGGAGAGTATGCGTATGGTTGATTTCTTTTCTCTTCACGACTTTGGAGGATACAATTTTTTTATTTCTTGAGCTCGATACGGCTTTAAGAATTCGTAACGTATGCTATGAAGGGTTCACCATTACCGGGAAAACGCGACCACCATTGTCGGTGGGCTGTTTCTCCGTGAGAAAACGTAGCAGGGAGGAAGTATGCCACTTGACGGCTGAAGTGAAAATCAATTGGTAATTGAAAGCACGATACTGTGAATATATTTGCGTCTGTACCTATATGTAAATCCCAGGACACGTGCGGAAAATCGAACATTACTTTCAGCTTGAAATTGGGATTTGTGGGAATTTATTGTACCCTCAATGCGATTTGTTTAGCAAAGCGCTAACGAGCTCTAACAGGGAAATGATAAACATATCAGCCCAATTGTCCTGAGTGTTGACAAAGCTATAAAAATGATCACGTTAAATGGTTAGCTCAATTGAATTAACAAACGTTTAACAGTGCAATTACTACTTTTAAGAAAATAACAACGTATAACACATTTTGCACAATAATCTATAGTTAAAAAACACGCTTAAGTAAGCTTCTTTATGTATGATAAGGTTATGAAAAAAAGCTTGAAAAACTATCTTTCGTTGTGCCACAAACACCGACCAACCTTAGTCGAGTCATGAACAAAGTACGTAGCTTACATCGCCAATCTTTCCCTCGATCTTCTATTGTAAGAACGTATGTGATATGGAACGTCTTCACGCGTCAACGAATATAAAAGACAGCGTGAATAAAATACAATCATCGATTGATCGAAGCCAATCGCTTACAGCAACACCTTGCAGCAGCATATTTGTGCTACATAGCAGTACCACAAAGCACCCTTTTAAATGCGGAATGCTACATGTTTGGAACATTTGGTAAGATGCTCACATTTTATCGATAAGGAAACATATAAATGTAGAACGTAAATGGATATTTGCAGTTCACATATTCTCTGGTATCAACGTGAAGCTGTTTGTTTGGCAAACACAGCAGAAGGTACATAAAATCTAAAGAGTACACTATCGATTCCTGATGTACGCTAACAAAGCCGTCACCTATCGATCAATCTTAAAAACGATACAATCTTTAGAACCTGCGGAGTGTTTACCGAAAACCTGTTTCAAAACATGAAATTCCATTGGCTGATTAGCGATTTGACGTGAAAAACCAACACGGAAAATAAACGTATTCAATAGAGACTAGCAACGTTTTTACGTCTAATCGTCAGCTTGCCAGCACAACATCAGGCTGTATTCGAATAAAACTCGCAATTGTCTAAACGGATAAAACCACTTTGCAATTCGTCCGAAATGGAAGGTTCAATTAATAGCCTTCATGCTAAATAGTCCCAATCGTGTTACGAATTGAGAACGGCGTGTTTTTATTCTGATTCAAACATGCGACTGATCAATGCTTGCCCATCCGGTGTACATTAAAATCGTCGGCATCCATTAAACACAAACAACCCTACATGGTCACCGGTTGTGGTTTCAAACAGGGAGGACGAACATTGCATTGAACAGCAATCCTTCACATGGATGCGTAAACATCATTAGGTGTTTAGCTTTCGGAAGGTACCTTCTCGCTGGTATAATCTGTGGTAAACCACGGCGCTGACTCTATGTCGTTTGGCTGAATGTACAGCTGAATGGGATGTGACCGGAATTTGCCCACGTGTTCCCGGCGGTTAAATAGACAGTTAGTCAATTCGCTGGCAAAAAACTAGAACCAAAATTACCCTGAATGCCGTTGTTGTTGAATAAGCTTTTTTTATAAATATTTTCACTGCTTAACTAATATTCAAATAGCATGTTTTACGATATAACATATAATTAACTCAATAAAGCTTCTTTTCAAAATCCCAAACCTTGGAAAAAACTTTCAAAATAATAAATTTAAATAAATTTCAACCAACTATACCCGAGAAAACCCTCTACATGTTACATATCAAAAACAAATGAAGCTCAATCAAAATGGCGTTAACGGCAAACAGAGCGTAAAATGTTCTTTAAAAAGTGTTTCTCTACCACTTGAAAGCCAATTGCTTTCCAGGGATTGAGTTATCCAACGATGGAAGTTATATCTCTCTTGAACAATGCATGCGAGAACTCTAGATTGCTTAAGTTATTGTTAGAGGCATCCACGAGAGAATCCTTACCATAGTACGCCCCATAAAGGGCAAAAAGCATCACGAAACATTAGATTCCATTCGTCAGCCAAACCGCTGCTACCCTGCACACAAGCGGTTCCATTGCACATTTGGATGGTAAAGACATTCACATGGCACTCGTTATTCCCCTGGTTGTGATACGTTTGATGAAGTTAGATAACATGGTGATAATCTCCGGATCGTATGCCCTCTAATCTCATGCGATACGATTTCACCAACATCCATTGAGTACGATGGCCATACCACATGTGCTCATGATTGTGTTACGAATGCGTAGGATCTGTATCTGTAACTCATTATTTTCGAATTATAATACTTATTTGTGCCAACAACTTATATGCGGTACCTTGCTGGTTGTATACAACATGTTGCAAAAACTCTTTGTATCTAAGTCACAAACTGCAACCAGTGCTCGTTGTACACCTACAACAACACAAAAACTTAAGAATTAGTATCAGTCCGCTCAACGTCTTAATCGGCTGAGTGGGTTGATACTTCACGCAATGAAGCAAAAACTAATGCCTTTACAGGAAAAAAAAAAAACAAAAGTAAATGTTTTTTGATCAGAAAATCGCTCGGCATGCTCTTTTCCATTGTTGAAACCTCTTGCAGTGAAGTGTTTCCAAGAGGGATTTATATTTCAATCAAACGATCAAAAGAATTTTTCTTTTATCTAGATGCCGTCCCTTGCTACTTGAATGCTTTCTGAAGGAAGCTTATCACAAGCCGTTACGGATGAAATATACTTGGAAAATTATCTTTTCTTTTTGCTGTGTAACTTCTTATTCTCTACTACTCTGGTTGCATGCAAATATTTAAAGTTCGAAGGACAGACGACATAAACTAAACAAAAAAATCTGTATTGTTATTCATGCCATACTCCGATAAGCAGAACAAAATTCTCCAAAATCACTCACATGATAATGGTCCTGATGGTCTGGACATATTTAGATCGCATGAATAAACCATTAGCGAAAATCTTCTGTTCTGTCCTAAACTTTTATTTATTCATAGTTCTAGATAATATGAGCTCGCTTTGAGTGAGATGCATGCACAGTAAAAAAGCTTTTTTTGACCCGTTATCTGTACGCATGGATCAAAGAGCATATGTGTGAATTATATTCGATTTTAACACGTATTGAGATTACATTCTACATTTTGAATGTAGACCAGCTCTTTTCATAAACGATATCTTGGTGAACTAACATTTAGCCTAATACAAATGAAATGCGCCCTCTGAACGTAAAAGTGAAAGTAAAAAAACCATTTTAATTTTACCGTCTTGTAGCATACCAAGTAACTTTCCTGCAGTGGGCAATTAACATACTATTAAAGACATGCAAAAATACATCTCTGCAATGATTGCATATTCATAAATGAGAAGCTTCTTCTCTTTGAGAGTAGCTTCTTACTTCTACTTTTTTATCAAAGCGCTTTTTCGATCCTTTTGCAACATACCCACGAAATACTATGTAAACTACTAACAAAACTAACTGCTGTAAAAATCTCTCGAATTTATTTTTAACCTGTATTGTAACTTGATTTTGTATTTAAGCAATAGCACATTATACACGTACAGCATTAGAAATCAATCAATTTTTGCATACTTTTTTGCAAATGGTTCAACTTAAAGAAAGATACTGAAATAATGACGAGAGGCATAAAATACATTTTTCAACCATCAATGCAACTAACCAGTTGTACAGCTATTATCGTTATGTCAGAAATCGGAATTAAATATATTTTAGCAAATATACTTTTTCTACTAGTTTAAACGAAATTTTCATATTCAAGCGCTTCATTTTGCAACGCAGCTGAATCTTCCTGTTTCTTGTATTTTTATTGGATGTTTAGCCTACTCATTCCCTTCTACTTTAAGGATGAAAGGTTCACGATACTTTGCAAAGCGTGTACCTGTAGGTGAAACAACAGTAGCTGAAACAACAGTAGGTGTGAAGCGTAGAATCATGTACTGGCTTTAATTATCGTACCAGCTGTGTATGTGCCATTGTTTACGCTAGCCCCCAGTTTTACATTCTGATGCTATGGAAATTCACTAACGTCGCAGTTTCCTAGTACGAATCAATGTACAGATAATTGCATGTAGAAAACTCACATTATGTTGGTTCCGGATAATGAAAAATATAAAAAAAAACAAGCCTATTTTAAGTTTTCTAAGCGTAGAATGGTAAAATACTGATATAACGTACACACACCAAATTGCATTTGGTGCTAACGGCATGGATTACTAAAAATGCAATAGAGGCTTTTAAAAAACTTTTTTTCTGTAGCATACTATGGGCTTGTAGCAAAGTCATTAAGACGAACCCAATAAGGTTCTCAGGCTGAAGCTGAGTATGATTCTGAGATTGGTATGTTGAAGCAAGAAACGAAGGTCTGCAAATCTTGGCTTTTTTCAATTACGTGCACATGTAGTACATGTTTATAAAAAATATCACACGTTTGTATGTTTCAGCATACACCAAAGCGATTGTCAGGTTGATACTGCGTTAACAATTTTTATTATTGAGTTTGAGTAGTTTGATTAAATTTTGCTTGAAAATAACACAAGCAATCGTGTTTGTTTATAAAAAAAAGCATTTCATCCACCACCAACGTACTTTACTATCTCTGATGCTGATTGCCGCAGACAGCGTGCAATTTTGAAGACCTGAGAAACTCTTCAGTTCTATCAAAGAAAATGCAATAGACATCATCGGAAACCCTAAAAATACGGAATTTTGCTTCGTTTGCTCAAACTTAGTAAACTGTACGAAAACTTTCCAAAGTGCAGCAGCTCCCGGACGCGTGGTAAATCACTGAAACAGACCGCGTCCGTCTGTAAGGAAGAAAAAATAAAAGAACGAAACCCTCGCTACGCAGGGAGGAAAACGGTAATCAAACAAGAACATAAAAAGGAGCAGATAGAAAGATAGAGAGAGATAGAGAAATAGAAAAAGAGAGAGAAAAGAAAGAGAGAGAGAGAAACAGAGAGCGATAGATGAAGCAAATTTTAGTTTCACATTAACATTTTGTCATTAAAAATTCCGTTTTGTGTAATAACTTTTCCTCTCGAATGCGCGAAGCACTCGCGCGTTTTCCATCAAAACTTTGAAATTCTTCCCCTTCCAACGGATTTTGCTCCGTACTTTAGGGTGAACGTGAGTCTTACAGTGTTATTTCAGGCATCAAGACGGTCGTTTCTTCAGCCGTTACCTACACCTTCCGTGATGATGCAATAACGATCGTCATTTGTCGGATGCCATCAAAACCGCAGCGTGGTCTTGTGGCATAAAGGAAACTTTAATCGTCATGTCACGCTTCATCAGACCACACCGGATGGTCGTATAGTGAATCGGTAGGCAAATGGCTGGTAATTTGTTAAAAAATGAGAAGAAAAAGCAGGTTCACTTGCAGTCATTTTACCATAATTTTTCCCCATGGCCGGTCGACAGCCTGGGCAAAAAGTGGAAAAACTTTTTCTTATGCAAACTAATGCTGATTGCCGTCACAAAAAAATCACTCACTCAATCATTTGGTATAGTTTCTAATGCTATAAATGAAACAAAGAATGCTTCTAGCAGAATCTGTGTCAAAAAAATCGATCGTTCATTTCACACTTCTAAAATAATAACTGGCTTAAGTCATTATAACCTTTTAGAAGGTACTCTAAGGATTGAACCCGTTATTAAATTTAAACCCATGCAATCACCTAATGGATCTTAATTTTATAATAATCCTTACACATGAAGCCAAACAAAAAATGGCACATTGATCTATACATGCAGCAAATTGGATTTGTAGTCGTAATATATTAAACAAAACAAAAAAAATCGTGTCGTGTAAAGAACTACCACTCAAGTTCGAATTTACTGAATATTTGATACCGAATTTTATTTTAAATTTGCATACTCAAAATAACGTCATTTGCTTATGTTTCTATTTATTATTTATAATCGAGATTACAATAGCCCTTGAGTTGGAACGGTCTTTCATATATTCATTTACATGCTTCATCAAAATTCATTGAAGCGCGTCATCTCTGCCATGTTCCAACTTTCTTGTGGGATGGAAAACCAGCGCAAGGAACCCATGTGATCCGCGCTTATGCCTATCGAGCCAGCAGTAATTAAAAGACTCACACTTGAAAAGACGACAAGATAAACATCACAAACAGCCACTTGTTCGTCGTTGCATGCGCTGAACGGTTGCTCATTTTCTACCCATTTTATGCTAGGCTCCTCCGAACAAAGCATTCCATCGGCTTTTTGCCTTTTCGTTGATGCAACCGCTCTTTTCCATGCCATCTTCCATGCAACAGCAGCGTGCAAAAAAATTCTCACATTTCACCCCCCTTGGACAAGTGAAAAACGAAGCAAATTATCTGAACAGGCTCCATCGTTCCAAGGCTGGCAGCACGAGTTTAAAGGAGTGAAACGGAGCGAAAATTTTTCAATTTCCACCAGCGGAAATCGTACGTATCGTCGCATGAAACGCGAAGCTTAGCGAACGGCAAAAACATTAGTTTTCCCAGAACCGGTCCCCGTCGTCCTAGAGCGCTCAAGAACCACAGCGAAGCACATTCTACCTTCCACACTACTCGCGCCACGTCGACGCGGGCGCACTAGTGGGGCCATATTTCAAGCAATAAGTTTGCCAAGCCTGATAGCTACCAACACTCGCGTCCTCGAGCCCGTGCTCGACCGCGTCTAAGCTTTTGCTCATTTTCACTCGGCCAAGACCGAAACCTCCGGCTCCAGCAGCGTGATTCGAAGACACCCGGCCCCAGTTCCGGTTGCTCATCAGTACGGTCATGCGAGACAGATCTTTCCGGCGGCTGCCGCTGCGCTATCGCCGTACAGCTCGGACCCGCCGGTACGCTGCTGGAACAGGAAAAGGTACAAGTGCGTGACTGTTTCAATTTGTAACGATGTGTGACATGTAGCGCTACGCTCGTGCTAGAGCAAGCCTATCACGCGCCTCGAATCGGCAACCATTTCGAACGACCTTCACGTGCCCTGTGCGGGTGAATGAGATTTTCCGCAAAACGGTGATGGAGTCGTTCACGCGACTAAAACATCTCTTGAGCGGTGCACGTTCCTAAATTACTCACTCGGTTATGTTAATGTAGCGTTCAGTATAAAGATTTCCATCATAACATCGGTTTCCTCCTCCACAGGACGCAGTGGAATGTATCTCGTGCTAAAACGATGTATTTCATTAATGGTGCTATCGCTACATACAACTATAATAGACGAACTACATACTGACACCACTGTAACATAACCCTTTTGAGTATCTAACCTATGAATGAAATAAACATACTCGGTAGTAAATACAGTTATATCTCTCATTCATTTATGTTGTGTATGCTACATATCATGTCTACCTTACACCTGATGTAAGTTAGAGGTCGTTTTTCGAATGAAATCTGATCGCATCACGCATCAACACCATTATCAACTTTTTTTCTAATTTAACTTCCTTATATGCCAATCTCGAGCTTCCTTTACTAGCAAGGTTTTAATTATTTGTCAATAAGACATAGAGTTTGAGAGAAATGAAAAACACTGAATTTGTAGCACCACATTTTTATATTTTTATTTTCTTCCATTAATGTGGCGTCAAGCTTGATAAGATTCTTTAAACATTTAACGAATATTTCTTATGTAATTTTCCTTCTAGTAAACTTATGATATCATGAATTATTTTATTATTACTTCAAGGACGGTCAGGTCGTATTGAGATTTGTATAATTGTTTCTAGACTGAAAGGCATTTCCTCCCAACAGCCGCTTTGAGCCTTATCCCGGGCTGACTCGGTATATCATCAATTGCTGTTCACTGAAAATTGAAGCTATAAGGTAAAGAACTCTCACTAAAATGCCAATCTATCTTATACAAGACCCAGACCCAGAGAAAAAAATCAATAAAATAAACACATGCAATCGGGAAAACCAGGAGAAAGAAAATCTCAACGAAGACTGTTTGCTTTATTTATCTGATTTTTATACCGTACTCTTCGTATTTGATTGAATTTGAAAATCATTTTTGTATTGGCTATCCATCCTTTGGTAACAAGCAATTATAGGCTGAAATCAAACAACACTATCATGCGCCCCCATTCTGACAATCGACAAACTAGCCGCTCGAGAAAGGTAACGAATAAATAAGCTTCATACATATCATGTTCTGAACCAGCTCTTGCACTGACATGCCTCCGAATAATAGCGAGCCATTAGTTAGTGATCCTTTTTCAAATTAATATCACTCCGTTAGAACCTCTTCTCTAGCACCAACAAAATGACCAGTGAAAAGAAGTCCATTGAGTAATAAGTTTGCCTTTCCTTTAACCCTTCAGATGAAACCTTTAACCCTTTAGATTGAAAATTAAAATTTCATAGGTCGAACGGAAACATAACGTTCGCACCGAATAAAACCGATATTGACAGGTGGATAACTCAATCCTGTTTCTATAAGCTCCAAAAGAATCACTCCAAAACGGAATCGACGTGGCCGCGAAACATACACACCACGAACAAGACGAAACTTTAAGATGAACTTTTTCTCCATCGGCCCCATCTTTGCTCGGAATTGGGTCGTCACGCGTTGCTAACCCTCAAAATCATCACGCTCCAAAACTAATGATGTCTGTAATTGTTTCGTGAGATGGTTGGCTAATCCCAGTCTCATTCTGCCGACGGTCTAGCAAAGTAATGGGATATTCCCAAGGGGGAAATAAATCACAAATTCTGTACAAACCTGGCGTACGAATACGGAACCCTTCGGGGATCTGTACCGAGTGAGGACTGATATGCTTGAGTTGAGGCTTTTCCTTTGATTCGTCGCTTCCCAGTGGACCAGCTAATTAAATCAAATCTTTTTCCAAACGAATCCTTCTGCCATTGGCGTACCATGTTTGTGAAGATGTGCGGCGCTCGCGGTAATAGGAGAATTATTTCTTTCGGATTAAGATAAACACTCAATTTTGCTATACATATTGTGTTTTATAACAGTTGGCAGCGTATTTTCAACTGTTTGTATGATGTTTTTATGCAGTATTCGGCAACTAAGCGCCATTTACACGTTCATTTTAACAGAAGCAAAATTGCATTTACCACGGCTGCGTTGCGCATCTGTTATCGCCGTGTTTTTCATTAATACTTCGGTACTGCATTTATCGATCAGCACTTCAATCAGGTCATATTCGCAGCCCCGAACCGGCATTCAATCAGGACGTTACGAATAGAAAACTATGCAAATCGGATTTCAAACCCGTTCCTTTGAGTTTGATTCTTTTTTACTATTTGTTGCTTTTTTGTTTTATTTTCGTTTTTTTTTTTGTTCCCATGCTTGCAGCGCTTGCATCGACACCAGATATAACGCCCAGGCAGAAAGCGGCGATATAACGCCCATGTTCGGCGCGGATTAAATGGACATAAAAAAATACCTCGCTTTCATGTCTCAACGTGGCGCTTAGGAGCTCGAATGCGATTTTGATGATTTCCATTCATGGTGATTCGGCATGGAAACTTTTTGATAACGAAGCAAAGCTGGAAATTATCATAAAAAACGGGCTGCCCTCTTCCCGTTCGACGACCGAAAAGATTAGGGAAGAAAAAAATAATTTGCTTAAACCAACACTTTTTTTCACAAATTTTCTATAACATACTACAACTGACGTATTGACTTCGAAGAGAAAGAACTAATTGCGATCTTCATGCTTTTGCGATATAGCTTCCGTGTGATTCCGAACGCACATGTTTCTGATAATTAGACTCGTGTTCTATATTTCACCCAAAAATCAATCAATTAAAAGCAAAGTATCTGCAAAATGACGCATGGTCTATAGGGAGCATACCAATTAACAAATGTACGTCGCAATAGTTTCTAGAAGGATCGTTGCACCATTGATCGATGTTTGCGCCCCAATGGACACAGCACAAGCACACCAAATTCGCACCACCTCAGCGTTAATTATGCCTGATTTACTACTCTTGACATTCCATTTGGCGAATGTTCGGTCCGCCTGCGTTGCCCTATGCCCGCTTCCTAGAAGGCACGCACCCACGAACGTTTTTGTCATGCGAAACCATAAAATCCCGCCCGTCTTGTGTTGTGTGTCGGGGCCGCGTTTCGGGTGAGATTTATGAAAATTATGATCTATCGCATAATTACTGCTATATTCGCCGGAAGAGTGGCAAGGGCGGTCCAGGAACCAGTAGTCGGGGTACCACGTGTGCCACTTTGTGCCGAAACAAACGCCGGCCACGCAGCCATACGGGTGTCGGGTGTTCGATACGCAGCGAGTGTTATTAAGAGCGATTTATTGCAAAATTATCATTCCTTCCTTCGGGTTGCCGGTGGTATCATTTATCAACGTAGGTAACGGAGAGGTTTTTATTTTCCTTCGGCACCGCCCTTTGCCAGATATTTTTCGCCATTTGTCTTCCAGCGACAGTTATGGCATAATTCCGTCGTTGGGTGGAAGAAAAGAAGGGAGAGAGAAAACACACACACACACACAAAAACGTGGCTAATGGAATTCGAAGCCCCATCACCTTTTGGGAATGGGCGCCATAAGCAAATAAATTTACTCCACAGGTAGGACGGCGATAGCATATCGGCATGTGTCGGGTGCGTCCATCCGCCCACAATACCCACCAGTGGTCACACGAACTAATGAAGGGCATGCCGAGCCTTCCGCAACATTATTGGATCAAAATAACTATGATGCATGCATGCCCATTAACAATCAATCTGAAACCGTTTCGTGGAACATTTATTGAAATTTTGCAACCCAATACTTTGCGTGGCAACTGCTGGTGAATCACCTTCCCGGTCACTTACGTCAACCAACCAAAGTCCAACCTTCCACCAGAACATAACTTGACAACATATTGTTTGAAAATGCCATTAAAACTCACACAATGGGACAAAGTTTCGTATCAGTGAAATCTCTGACCGAATTATTCTCAAAATAGAAAAAAAGCATCCCCGAGATCAACCATTATCAGCTCATTCTGAGAAGGGATTTCGTTGAAATGGACGCATCATATTTTTTTTTCGTGGGGAACTTTTCAGCTTGTCGTCATTTATCGCCGTGCCTCGAGTTTACTGCCGCAAGCTGTTTTTGGCTTCAAAATTCTCCGGTGCACGAATTCCTGCGTTCGGTTGTTTCGGTTGCTCAATGCTTCACAACATTCCAAAAGCATAATGTACACACGTTAAACCTGTTTACCAATTTGCTTGAGCCCACATGACCAGCAAATACCTCACGCAAATGGAACAACATGTTCTGTGTATCTTTTTTTTTGTCTTTGGAATTGAATGGCACCATGAAACTGCATTCTGCGATCGAGCGTCACAAAGGAATGCGTAACAAAAGCCTTACGGAATTCTTTTGAGCTACTCTCAAGATAATATGCAATGAATTCAGAACTATGTCCGACGGTATACAAAAGTATAAAGAAAATAATATATATTGTCATTAATGATATGAAAAAATTCAATCCGCTTTGTTTCAAAAAAATTGATAACACAACAAATATGCAAGCGATCGAGAAACGTGATAAGGCTTTTATTGTCTCGCGGGTGGCATAAATGTTCGTTCGCCCCTTGTTTTCAATAATCTCAAACTTACGAACCAATATTGAAAATGCATACGCAAGGAAGTTGCTCAAAATTTGTTACTGACGGGACGGCCTCACCCTTACACGGCCTTCCTTTCTGAACCTTCAATTCGCGGAGCATGGTTCGTCGAAAAGTTTCTGATTTCCTTTCGTACAATTCGCCGAAACAGCCCCCCCAAGCGATTGAAAATAAAGTCACTGCATGAAAAGAAAAACGACAGAAACAAGATGACAGCTTCCAGCCAGCCAAAGTTGCGGAAGGAACAACGCGAAACTTGCCCGAGAATATAACGAGGTGGATGGGCGAGCAAAAGTGTCATTCCTTACGCGAAAAGTTTTCAAATCAAATTTATTTTTAAGGCGTTGATGCTTCATGAGCCGTTTGCGGCTTTCGCTTTTGACTTGCCATTTTTACACCGCCCTATCCTAATCCTCCCCTGCAGCACATTTTGTTTATTTTCCCTCGGGCCACCATTTAGCGATTTCGGCCAGCATTCCCACGGCCAAGATCGGTCTGATTCGGGTTTTAATTTATTTAAGTAAACGATGCGATGAAGTGCAAAATAGTCCCTAAATCATGGCGTTATCTCGTATAATTCATGCACTTTCCATCCCGTCAGTCGTATTCGTTTCGTAGATTCCCTTTTGGCTTGGCTTGGAAAGTTACTCGCCTGGCTATAATTTATCTTCAATACAATGATAATATTCAGGCGTCTTGCTGAATACACGATGTGATAATTTTGTTCGACCTTTCATTACTCATCACCAGCTTATGAAGCTGTGCAAAACAAACCATTCATTCAACCCAGCAAACCAGATTATTCAATGAATCATGTTTTTAAATATCTTTAGAGACATAGTGCCAATTAGCTGGTTAGTTCTTATAGCTTTAAAAACACTTTTGAGTTGACTTTCCTGTAGTATTCTGCGACTTTTAATACCCAACCCAACCTAAATGAGATTATTATCTCCTGGTTATCTATTATAACTTGTATCACTCAGCATGCAGATGGCAAAAACTACCGCTACATACCATTACTTAATAAATAACAACGAAACCCGCCACAGCAAAAGAAGATTAGGGAAGATCGTCATGCAGCTCCCGCTACGGAATAAAAACCCCTGCCCGCGGTCTGTGTGGGTTATAAATATTTGACTTTAACATGCAAATCGTCCATAAACATGAAAATGCTGCATAAATTTCCATCCCAACAGAACCCAGCCACGTTGGTCAACCGACAAGCAAATAGAAGATACGCTTACTCACTGGAGGCCAGCTGTTTTTTATTCTTCATTACCACCAGCTAGTTGAGTCTCATCGTGCTAGAACCATCAAATCCAACGCCTGCAGTTTGTGGCAATGGGGCAAAGTGACGGCACTCGTCCACTTGGAATCACAATTATTGCACAGGTTTTGTTTTGCATCTTTCTTTGAGCTATACATTTCCCGCAATCCCTCGTTAGTATTCACAACAGGTTAGCAACACAACATGAATGAATGCTTGTTAGTGCAACCGCAGTCTAGTACATTATTTAATCGCAAAACTGTTTGAACGAACATCATATGCTAATGACTGACGACTGGCGCAAGTGAACGTGGTCGCTGGGCATCACTTGCAATTACAATCTTTTTCATACACGAGAATTACACGAGATCATTTCAGTTAGGACATTTGAATAGTTGTTGCAAATTTTGTTCTTTTTTGTCAATGTTTCCAATCTGCACATCTATGGACATCAGTGTACAAATAATTAATGGATGTGCTATCTTCTTGAGTATCGTTCCCGTATGTCCCACAACACGTTTAAAGTTTATTTACTAGTGCATCTCTTGTAACCCTATGACAACTTCACCCAAAAAGACACATTTACACCTCGCATGTTAAATATTGCTCTCGAAGGAGCGGTTGTAGCCCTCCCGCCGATGGGACGAAAGTTGTTCCAATCGATGAATAATGGACACCCTGTGGCAAATCGAAACTGCACCACAATCGAATCGATCCGGACACCTGAATAGAACGCCAGCAGAAATGGAGCAATGTGCATCTCCGTGTGCCGGACCGAGGCAATATAAGTGCCATTTTGAATTTGTAATCGTAAAATGCCCGACAGCGGAAGAACGCATCTTGCACGGTCCCCTTTCCGAGTAAGGAAAATCCGGCCAAGCTCGGCATTACAGCCACTGACTGTGCCACCTGCTTAGTGTTGCCGGTAGCGTTTTTCGTCCCTGCCAGTTCCACCATTCGTCTCTCGACACTCTAGCCGTGCCATTCGACCGAGCTTGTAAGACAAAACCCGTGCGGATGCGATTCTCTCCAGGCATTGCGGCACAGTGGTAACGAATCCTGGCGAGGCTCGAGTGCCCGAGCACATTACGGTGCAATTTATTCAAACGGAGGCTCGCAGCGATATGTGCGATTTCCGTCGCGTAATGAACGCATTTTCCGGCGCTCCCGTATTCCGTCCGGAGATGGGTCGAGGTGCCATCGACCCAGGTAGTAGCCGAGTGGCGGCATTTGCAGTTGCACATTGTGCGTCCCGTTGCTGGCTTGGTCTTCCGGGTCCAGTAATGTTTCCTCTAGGTGTCACCGGTTTATTACGATACCTGCATCGCCGAAAGAACTATTGAATAAATAACGCGACCCTACGTCCGTGCCCTTGCACTGTGGTTTTCGGCGCGTTGTAAGCTTGCCTGATTTCGGCATAAAAGAGTTCTTGCGTGGCCGTGGTAATATTATCATCATCTGGCTCAATGCACTTGCCGAAGTACACGCAACATGACGACGCTTGCAAGTGGCGTCTACCAAGAGTGGAATGGTATCAACGTAACAGCGCCTTTCCTTGCCGTATGTTCTTAAACGGCCAGCCCTTCTTGGCAGAACGAGAGGTTAACGTGTGCTAATGGAATTACCGAACGCTTGCGACTCCATAACAGAAGCCGTATAAGACAACAACCTGCGAAGGAGGCGAAAAAGTGTCCTCAAACGCCGTAGCGACCTTAGATTTCCTCCAGAACCACGAGCTACGGAAGCAAAACACCCCGTCGTCATCGTTTAAATGGTGCGCTTTTTCGTTATTTTTCAGTACTTATTTTGATCCGCTTAATATTTGCTGTTCACCTTGTTTGTTGATGCGAATGCAGGTGCGCTTCTTGCTAAGGCTTTGTTGTTCAGCTGAGGCTTCTATCTGCTCGGGCTTGGTGGGAAAATTGTGAGAGTGAAGTTTTTAACACGCCTAATGAAAGAGCTTAGGGCGATAATTAAAAGCTTAGACGTTCTACGTTTTGGAAAATCCGATCACACTCTGTTGTTTAGTTGGTCAATCTGAGGTCCTTGAAGGATCATTTTAAAGTCTTTCAAAAGTAACATGTTATAAATTGCTGGATTTTTTTTTAATTTAACAATTACTCCACATATGATGATAAGACTAGGATCACTAATTCCTAGAAAACCCTTTTTGCTGTAAGAATCGTGATGCTTCTTAAAACATGGCTGTTGGGTGACTTTTCTTAACCATTTATCAAAGGATGAGCAATGCATCATTCGAAAAAGTGATTACCATGCAGCTTACATTCTTAGCAACACACATATACGCAAAGACGTGTGTTTTCCACCGTCAAGGGTAGGAGTTATTCCTCGTTCGTACACGATTGTAGTGCAACAGCACGAAACACTCACGCTCAGCACAAGCTAGAGCACCACGAACAGACCGATTCGCGGGCATGTCCGATTCTACCGCTGAAAATGAAGAATAATCGCCGCAGGGAAATTGTAGTGTAAACACAATCCCTGCTGCTCGAAAGAAGGCAACCGCAATGGCACAGCGTAAACGTGATTTCAAGAGCAAGAAATATCGCTATAGGAACGGAAAGGCCTTCGTTTTCCCGCCACGCCACGCAATCCAATTACTCTACCAAGACGTTGAACAAATTTAGACAGCTCCAGGAACGATTCGATACGAGGCGAAACAGCAGGTGGACGAAACCGGTGGGCTAGTGTAAGCCTAAGCACCTCAATCTTTAACCTCACGGTCGTGGCCAGATCGTTTAATGGGCTCGCCGGTGAAAGTGGCCGGCTTGGCGTGCCGCCTCAGCGAAGGTAGCCAGGAAGCCCTACCGGCTTCGATAAGCGGCTCAACGGAAGCAAGCAACACCGGAATCAGCGCTCCGTCCAAGGGGAAATCCCCACCAGCAAACTCAACCGACCACTGTCTGACCTTTTGGTCCCGAAGGAAACACACGCAGGATCCGTGGCAAAAGTGAATCGAAAAAGGAACACCACCAGACCAGAGCGCGAGCGCACTGTGATTGTACAAATCTCTTGTGAAATGCGATAGAATAATTTATTCACTTTCCCCTGGTGATGGGGTGGGCTGACAGAAATTATGAGAGACTTCGAAAGATTTGGCACGATTCGAAAGATTGACGGTCCGGAGACAAAGCAACATGGTTAAAGCAACGGATGAAAAAGCACGGGGCCATAAATTCATATTGGAATGGAGTTGATGCGATTATTTCAAGGCGCCTAACTCATTTTCTGCGATATTATGTCGCTTTGTTTCACTCTTATATTTAGCCAGCATGGCGATTCTCTTACCCTTGCCGGGAACTTTTTAGCTTCTTACAATGAAAGGCGACATACAGCGACAATTGTGACGACACACAATGAAAATCGTCGGCATCTAAGCCATAGAAATATCAGGTCAACACTTATAAACAATTATGTCTTCATCCGATGCAACAAAATTCATTTAAACACGATGCTTCCCAATCTGATCGTGTTGTTCGAGAAACTTCAGTGGATTGCTCTGGTTAGTTTCCGAATCTGTTAGCTTGAATCTGCTCTTGTTCACGATAACAATAAAAAAATGTATTCAACATTACGGAAGGATTTCTGTTTAATTTTGCAAAGTTAAAGATTGCTCATTCTAGACCCTAAGAGTTGGACTAATCTTGTGAACACGCCCACCAGATTGTTCCTGATTGTTGGGAATATAATCCGAAGGACCCGTGCATGATGTTGGCTTATTTAATATGATACAACCACTTAATGGGACGACGTTTGATGGCACAGGATTTATTATCCGTAGAATAACTCATCATAGGAACAGTCAAAACGTTGAGAAGCTACGGTGATGGGACGGTTCTCACACGCCCTGAGGAAAAATGCCAACCCTAAATTTTCTGTGCGCCTCCATCGTACAGTTTGCGAGCCCTTTTCGTTCAACGCGATGCTAGCCTGTCGTGCACGGGCCATGTTTCAAGCAACGGTGCAGTTTTATGAAAGCTGCATGCATCCGGCTTTGAAGCGTTCCGCTTCCATAGGACACTTACGGCGAGCCAACCATCTAGACCACGCGCAGAGCCTCTGGCTTTTGGCTCGAGCCCGCTGTTACCTCGGAAAAATCCGAAAGTCCGTTAACTGACACGGAAGTGAGCGGTTTTCTGACATTCAGCCCAACTTCATCGTCGTCTCGTTTCTTCGCGCCCATCGCCATTGAGCTACCGACATGTCCATGGCATAACTTCATCATCCATCCATGAAATATACGGGGATAACACTCCCGTTTTTCAGCAGAATTAAAATCCTTCCCATGCGACCACCTTCGATTACCATAGCCACAGCACGGACCTTGATACTTTGGGTACCAAAAGCTGCCAAATTGCTTCTCCTCACTTAACCTACATCGATATCATGAACGAGAAGAAAGAGAAATAATATTTTCCCACGAAACGCTGAACGAGATTCTCCGGCAATGATCCGCATCGCGTTAGTAACGGATTTGTTGGAGTGGCACCACTAGAGCACTGGTGCGGATTCCACTCCGAAAAGCCGATAAACGTTAAACATGAAACAACGGTATTATCCCACCCGGCTCTTGTTAGCGTTACAAATCGGATTATTCATTTTTGGGCTCAGAAATCTTTTTCAGCTTTGGAGCTTCGCTAACTGATGTGATTTAGCTTTTGTTTGTTTTTTTTTTCTTATTCTAATATGTTGAATAGGCTCTTGCAGTGTTGAAAACTCATGCCATTGTGTATCAAGTGACAAGGTAACAAAACTATTAGAAGTATCTTGTTTCAAATGACCAATTTCAAAGCTATTTGTAATTTTCTCGCAACGTATCTGATACGGTATCTGGAATATACTTTTTAGTAAAATATTTTTTCAAAAACTTTTTGATTCATCATCCAAGCAGTGTACCACATGCATCATATTTTTTATTTAAATTTAACAAAGTATAGCAAAAATGAATTTGCGCAGCTATCTTATTATATTTCATTAAGGTAAAATTTCAAGCTCATAATCTAGTTGAATTTTCTAAAGGATGATTTTTGAAAAATTACCTTTATAATTCCTACGATTCTTCAGGGCTTCGATCGTTCAGGATAATCACAATTGACATTCATAATTTATGGCTTTTTATTTTCTTCTTTTATTCTTCTTTTATTCTTCTTTTATTCTTCTTTTATTTTCTTCTATTATTAGAATTTTCTTCTTTTATTCCTTCTTTGTTTACGAGTTTTTCATTTCGAAAACATGGATCAACTGCTTCGTATGCAATAAATTCCGAACCATGGATCCAACAGTCAAATGATCCTTTGTTCTAAAGTTCAATTTCATCAGTCAGTCGCAGACTAGCATTAGAATAATTTTGTTTTATATTAGCTTCTCAACTGTATTACTATGCAAACAATAGAGAGTACAAACACCATCAATTCCTATTGAAGTAATCACACGTATGCATAATGGCAATAATAGATGGAGACGCCTGGTCATTGACTAGAGTAGGTTCCAATCGATCCCGTTAACGGATGTTTTACACTCTTTCTGCTCAAGAAGCTTATTGAGTTGGCCAAAAATTTAACGTGATATCCAACACATAAATGTTTCCAAACGATAGACAGTATTTTTCATGTACCCTGTAATCAAATAACACAGTAAGGTTGGTTTTAAATAAGGAAATCGTTCCATGAAGTTAAGCTCAATTTCATTGAGTAGTCGTGGCACGTCATGAAAAACATAGTTTTGCTGATTCTTCACCAATTTAATCAATTTTAAAAAGTAACCAATCCAAATATTATCAAATTATTTTTAAATAGGCTTAGATGGAGACGCCTGGTCCTGGATTTGATCAGATTTGGAGCTCCTTTGGATGGCTTTTACAGTCGGAACAAAACGCAGTCCAATTAAATTTAACAGCTTTGCAAACTTCTTTCGCCCTACTAGAATTTATCATACTTAATATAACTATAATGTTTCATATCAATGAACAGTATATTCCCAGCTTCCTGTTGTCGGTTGATATGTAACAATATTTCTTTGAAACAATGAAGTCAATTGAATAGTCGAGCACAATATAAAAGCAATAGCTTAGCAATTGCTTCAGAAAATTGTCATTGCTATAACAGTAAGGAATGCAAATATTGTAAATCATATCACAAATATGTCACATGCCAAAACCAAATGGAGACGCCTGGTCCTTGGTTTGAGCAGACTTGGTTAAACCACTTAATGAACTATTTTGCCATCTTTCTGCTCTGGTCTCTTTTATCTGTTTAATATATGGCATACTGTCAAACTCTTTGAATTTTCAAATCGTTTGGCAGCATTTTGCCGTCACTCTGCACTCAGCTCTGCACCATCGACTGGTTTGAAATAATGGAAATAATTAGTTGTATAACGTTAAGCTTAACTTCAATTAGTGTTGATGGAACGTCATAAAATCCATATTTCAATAAATTCATCCAAAAATTTACTATTATAATAAGTAAAGAATACAAATATCATGAAATTATGTTTAAATAGGTTCGATGGAGACGCCTGGTCCTTTATTTGATCAGATTGTAATGCCCCTCTTGATGGATTTTAAAGTTCGAATGGAACACAATGGAATTAAATTTGACAATTTTGAGCTTTTTTATCCAAGAAAAAAAAGTTATTATACTATTCAACGCTTTAAAATTTGAAATAAATGGACAATATTGTTCCCGCATTCTGCAGTCAATCATTTCAGATGGGTTGTAACAATGCACCTTTTAAGAGTAATCCCATTGAGTGATCTTGCACAACAAAAACAAACATTTTTAATGTAAAAAGTAAAGAATGCCAATTATTAAATCATATCATAAATATACCACATGTCAAAAATAGATGGAGACGCCTAGTCCTTAATTTCTGAAAACTTGCATGACCCGATCAATGAAATATTTTACAATCTTTCTTCATTGAAAACTATATTCCTCAAATATTTATCATACTAACCAACACTTTAAATTCTGAAATCGATTGGCAATATTTTTTCTGCACCCTAACACACAGTAGCACTGTCAGCAGGTCGAGGCTTGACGCTTTTAGACAAAAATTATTCTTTCAAACCATACCGCACGCTGATTTGTTGAATTTATTACTGATTTTTCAATCCACGAACAAACCTCATGGCCAAATCTTACCAAATCCATTGCCGTTGATGGATAAAACGATTTCTTGTGAATGTAATCGTTCCAGTACACTTGCTTCTCCTTCCATCGATTGTTGCCGATGGCGTCCTTTGCGAAAGCGCTTGAATTTCGAGTAGCTTGTAATTTCCTTTAATCAAGACATCGAATTTGTAACGTTGCTCCAGCACGCCAACATTTCTTCAAACGCTATCTCACCCGCGTAGCATAATAATGAACAAGCCAACTTTTTTCTGCTTAACGGCATAAAACTGTCTGAGAGTTTTATCATGCCCTCTGCGATGTTCGTTGCGCAGCTCTTGAATGAACGAAAGAAGGCAAAATAAGAATACGAAGGCACAAGGAATATAAATTGGCTGGAATTATCTACAAAGCCAGATTCGAATTGCATTTTGAACTCATCAATCTTCATTTAAACGATGATTGCAAATTGAAAATTTGTGTGGTTTGCGATTTTTTACGTTTCTCTCAAATCGATGATGTTTTTCCATTACCGCCTTTTCGTACACCATTAAGATGATGACGCCGATGAGATACTCAGTGAAATGAATGTCCAAATTATCTTTATCTTGCGTATAATCTCGATTTCAATTCCACCATTAACCAACGTGCCTTTTGTGAGGTTTGGTTGGCGTTTTTTCGTGACTTTTTCATTTCTCATTCTGCCACCTGGTATTAACATGAATATCGTTCTTTCCATCTTTCATTGGCGCGGTATTGATTTGCAGCGTGTATACACAGCGAAGTGTGATGAACGTATCTTCGAAATCTACTTGCAATCATACGTTAGCCTGTTAGTTACTAGATAACATAAACTGGATTCAGCGATAACCGCATGGAAATTTAAGATTTATCATCAATTGAAAATGTTTCTTTTGTGATGTTTGAAATAATTAAACATATAAAATCAAAAACAAATTTGTTCAAACACAGTTTGTTAAATTGTTATTACCCACATTTCAGTAAATTTGTGGGGTTAAACTAACAGTCAATGATTTTATTTAAAAAAATATTTGAAACATTGGGCATCAGCTACGGGCAAGTTCATTAGAATTTGTCAAATGCACTGTTTTCTTCAGTAAACACTCCCCGAAACCATTGGGCAATCGTTTCTCCAACGCCAAACATTCAATTTCAAAACATTTCTACCACAAACGGTATGACGCTTGCAATTCCAAGACCTGTTATGCGGTTATTGAAATATTAAAGAGGCTGGCTGGAAGGCGATACCGAAACATTGGCTAGTTATTGACCAAAGCCTCTCCACTGCACGCCCTTCCACTTACCTGTTGCCGGCAAAAGCTGAGCGATAAATATTCAATGAACATATAGCTCCACTAATTGCCGAACCCGAACCTGCAGCCACTTCCCCAAAAGGGGTACGAACGTATAAATCAACCTGTGTTGCCCTAACCACCCGCCCCGTACCGGACAATGGGGCTCCTTATTGCCGATCGCTTTCGATTGGACCGTAATATTGTGCATCAAAAGCCTCTTCAGCAAATCGCCACCCCGTTAGATGCTGTCGCTTAAGTGGTCCCCAGCTCCGACCGGGTCCACATTCCCAGACGAGCATCGGTCCCAGACGCGCCTTAAACGAGGCCAATACCAACCCACCCACAAGCGCACAGACATACACACATACTCGATAGCGTTGGCTCGAGCACCATAAGTAGCCCTTCTTGAACCAGCAGGCCAACCAGCGGAACGGTTGTGACGTTTCGGTGGAAATGAGCTAGCATAAGGCAGGAATCGTCTTTATTGGCCTCTATTTTATCCCCGATCCTGCCGATTAAAATGCACCCAGGAATAATAGGCGGAAGTCATTACAAATTTAGTTTACTAAGGGGACATGTTCGTTTGTCTTATTGTCAGCTTGCCAAGGAAGAAGCGTAGATAAGTTATCGTCCCTTCGTAATGCCACAAAGAAGGCTTTAAGCGCGTTTATATAAGGGTATTTACAAACATCAATTCCTATTCTAGTTGTGAATCAACCTTTGGATTGTTATACTGCTTGCAAGTAACAAGAGAATATTACGTAAAAAATGTGCCGTTATGAATGAAATGAGCTTTAAGCTACACTTTTTCAATTAATACGAGTTATTTTAAGCCCTTAACTCGATGCTGAGATAGAACAGCAGTTGCATGAAGCGATACGCAGATATCGTTTCATTGTCGTAACGAGCACTCACACTAACGCAACATTCTATCGGAGTCTTGTGACACTGTGGGTGGGAAAAAGGGGAAAAGTCAATATTAACCTGAAGCTCTTCTCAAACTGCTTCCTGCTTCATGGCCTGCCCACCGATGACAATAAGCTAGAATTCCAATTTCGAACACTCTATTTTCTATTTCCAACCAACACAAAGCGAGCTGTTGTCGTCTCCCGGGCATGCAAAACGACCCAAATGAGTGTGAAACAAGCTGCGAAAACAAGAATCACGTCTCGCATTGTCTCCCCTAGCTGGAGGGAGCGAAATTAGAAACGGTCACGAATTGCAGCACGACAAACTTTGCCTATAATTTCGCATTCGGTGCTAGGAACTCCTTACCGATGGGAACTCCTTGCACGAAGTGAACCCCCTCGGAACGAACGAAGTGGATAAACAGAGATATGCCACTGGCGGCACGTGCTCAGCGTGAAGAAAGTACCGCCATTCGCCGGGAAACAACACAAGGCGCCTCGATTTATCTGATCTATGTAGCCGATAGCGGGCGCGATCGAACCAGGAGAGGCAAAAACCCGCGTGGACACAGCGAGCCGGAAGCAAACAACGAACTGTGATTTGTTTAGCATTAATTAACACCGATCAGTCTAATTAAGTGTAACAAGTTGAGTCAGACTATCGACGCAAGGAGCTGCCGTTCGTGTGCTGTAGTGTTGAGTTTTTCCTGCTCACGACAAGGACTATAGCCGAAGTTCGTACTATTCCCAGGATCGGGTTTGTTAGATAAAGTTTGTCTCTTTGTGATTATTACGCCATAATTTCGAAGTTCTCAATGCCGAATCTTCTTACCTTTACGGTCGTTGACGAACACCATCAAATGTCCTGATGTAACGATTGCTCGGGCTCCCGGACCGCTCCCTAATACATTTCTCGTCCCTAATTAACGTCCTCGAAATGGTCGATCGAAACACGGTTCAAGCGCGAGCAGAACACTCCATAATTCCTGCTATCTTGCTTAGCCACGAAAATCATGAATTACGAACGCGGTGGTAATGAAACGTTTCATTATTCAAATTGGCGGGATCCTTTTTTTTATCACTCTCGCTCACCGCCCCATTGAACCGACCCCGAAAGGTGCCCAAGGTTCGTTTAATATTCGCTTTTATCCTCGTCGTTTTGATTTGTATCTTTGAATTCTTTACCACTCCTGCGGGCGGTGCCACGTTTTCCCCCAAAAACGGAAACCTCGTCCTTCGGAGAGACGCGCGCCTAGCTCCGGCCCTGGGATCCGGGGTCAAAATTATGGTGCTACTCCTTTTCGAGTTCGGCTTCTTGCGCCGCTGGGATATGTGGAGAATCCTGACCCATTCCGGTGCCGGGCATCGCATGGCCGACGGTAACCATTTGTCCGTATCGTGTCCTGCCACTTGCGTAGACTTCACACCCGCCCCGAACCGAGGACGAATCCTAGGTGTGGTATCGGGACGGGTCGAGGCCCTTCTCTCTCGGCAGGTGTAAACTTCACACCACCGCCACCCGAGCTGGGGAGCAAAATTTAAATATAAAAATACAACCCCTAGGAAAATTCGGCTCCAGGCAGTAGGAAAACCGCGTGCAGTACCGACAGGGCAGCAAAAAAATAACAGCACCAGTTTGACAAAGCAAAACCTTACGAGCCACAGGAACCGGAAGTAAGGCGAGTATGCGGTGAGCTTTTCCGGCTTCACCAGCACCCAAGTTGCGCCTCCACGAGTGAGAGCTGCTTCCGGTAGGTTCCCTTTCCCTTCGGTCGCCGGGAGTCCCGAACGCCCTCTATTAGCGGCCGGTGCCCGCGAGGCCCACGTGGTTTCGTTTCGTTTCGTTTTTTTTTTTTTTTGTTCATCACAAACCCCTCGTGTTCTTTCCAGCGGCGTTCGCGCATTAGAATTCTACTTATTTTTAATCGCGATAGCGCGGCCCAGCCCGCCAAGTCGCGCTATCGTGACCGTACGAATTAATCCCGGTGTACGGACCGCTGCTGCAGCGGAAACGGGCGTACAATTTTGCTTTTTGTGGGCGCAAACGAGGTCACCTTAAGCTTATGTAAATTGGTCGTCCATTATTGGCGGGAGCGATTTTCTTGCCGTTTGTCGATTTTTTTTTGTTTCGCCCGTTATAATATTTTTTTTTTCGAGCAAACGGAACCCGCATGACACAACATGTCCCACTGCATGGACCACCGAAGCTCGGCTGCTTCTGCAGCGATTCTTTTTCCGTTCCGTTTCGGGGCGTTTTGTAAACGAAAATTCGTCGGAAGGCATCGCCACGAACGCCCTTGCAGGAGCTGCATTCGCGTGCGTCTATCTCAAAGACAAATAGCTTATCTTAATTGAGCCTTAGCTTTTCTCCTCCCAGTGCTGGCCCTGCAAACCCGTGCCAATCGTGTGGCATTAACTGTCTCTCGTAAGCGCGGTTTTGTCTTGAATTAAATCTAACCGGGGCCGCTGATCTAACGCGCTGCTGCCACGGTTCTTCCGCATGCTTGCGAGACGTTCGCTATCTCGAGCTCGTTCCGTCACATTTGCATACGCTGCACGATTTGACGTGTGCATTTACATTCCGCGTTGACTGCTGCGATAAGCAAATGCCCGACGGCGACGACAACGGCGGGTCGTATTTTACAACCAATTCACGGACGATCAATCTAAGTCCGTGGGATTTTTCGGGTAAAACAGCTCATTAGAAATCGGTGCGGTTGCTGGTGACGAACGAGCGCAGCTTGCCTTTTGGGAGTAATGTGTGTGATTTTAGCTCCTGCAATTGCTGCTGCTGCTTTGCGTTCAGTGTTTTTTGCCAGCACTAATGCATGCGCTCTTGGGAGTTTCCGAAGCGTGCAAGTGAAAAATAAAGAAGTTCCTTGTTTAGTCCTTTGTTCATCGTGTCTTTGCCACAATATGCGTCAGCTTCGCACTTTCCATCGCAATTTAAATCGCATTTCCACGCCCAGCAGTCGCTTCCCTCTCACACGTATGCTCATACGCAATTGAGCTAGCACTCATTTTCAATCATAACAACCGATTTTCGAACCCCCTCTTCCTCCCACGCCCACTCAGCTCCAATGATTCAGCAAATTCCTAATTGCACCGTTCGAATCTCGGCTCATCATCGGGAACCGTGCTTGGAAACCTCATTATCTCCGACGCCGTGCGAAGGGAAGCTCGCCACACCATCACCACCACCGCCGCTTTGGGGTGAAAGTTTTTCAATTAGAAATTCTGTTGTTGCTTATTACGCACGACAGCCCCACCGCTACGTGCCGGGGTGGCCGAGGAATCATAACAAGCTAATGGAAATCAAAACTTGCTCCGTGCTCCATCGGCGGCGAATCGGATCGGTGGCGCAAAGGCGGTCCGTTCCGTTCTGCGGTCGGATCTCAGCAACGACAAGGGCTGGGAAATGCATTCAGGCTTTTTTCCCGCTCTCTCGCTATGCCCCCTTTTCGCTATCTTTCCTTTTCTTTGCTCATTTTTTTTTCAATTTTTACTCCGTCTTTTTGCCCCGTTGCAGCGCCATTTTTTTTTTTGCTTTCCCACGCCTTGAGTTCATTTTCGAGAGTTTTGGTTTTTTTTTCCACCACACCACTCCAGTACGTGCCAGTGCCACGCCAGAACCACCACCCCACCGTCATCAGGCTCCACAATGGGACCCGAAGAAAACCACCGTGGTGAAAAATCGCGAAACTTCATCCGACGGAACCGAACCGCCTCGGAACGCATATTGGAGCATCCTTGCGCCGGAGCATCCGTTCCGTTCGCAGCACCACCTCGGAGACTGGATAGTGAAAGTTAATAAACTAATTTAAACTGCGAGAAAACTTTCCCCCACCATCACCCATCTCGTTTCCCTTGCGCCTGCCACGGAAAAGCTCACCGCGGGCCATAGTTTTTGGTTCCACGTCGCCCGTGAAAGCGGATGAATTAGTTCGCCCAGTTGGCGGTGTAAGAACTATGGCGAATTTCAGCCACACTCGTGACATTGTGGTGATAATTTATGTGTGTAGTTTATTCTCTCTTTATATTCTGGTCCCACCGCGCGGCACCGGTACAGCTGGTGGCAACCGAAGCGACGAGCAGCAAACCGGGCAACATCATTTTTGGTCGCGCTTTTCTCTTCGCAAAATTAATGACAATTTTACACGGCCCGACGCGACCACTCCAACATGTGCTCGCTGACAGCTTCCAGTTGCTGTCCGGTTTCGAGACGTGAGCCTGCTGGAGAAGCGGCGCCGTCTGTGCGATAACAAAAAACGACAACGGCCACAAAACTAAATACTTTTGCGAAATATAAACACGCATCCGTCTTCCTGCGCTTGTGACTTACCACACTGTCAAGCGAATTCCAAACGATCCTGCATGGATACGAACGCACTGCATCCCACCGCATGCTGCGATCCGAGAGTGCAATCGAGCTAACGTGTGCTCGATCTGTCATCGGTTGATTGACACAAATTGGTCAGCTGATGGATGTATTCATACGTATGCATGCCGGTTTTCCGTTCGACTGGGTCGACTGAAAAGGATCCTCTTTTTTTTTCTATGTCAATAAAATCCAGACGCGGTCGTCTTGGTCGCTTACGTTCCCCCGCGATTGTCCCGATCGAACCCTCCCGAGAGACGGTGCACACATGCGCGCATATGCTTGAAACTGTCATTTTTCTTGCCTTCTCGCCGGCGCTCGACATTCGTACTGCTTTTTGTTATGCTCCTGCCATTATATCGCTGGCCTGACATCTGCCGTTGCCTGGACCGATCTAACGGAAGTTGATTACGGTGAAAAGCAGCACCGTAAGTGACCACGGTGGTGGTAAGCAAATGCAGTTCCATGCAATCCCAAGCAAAGGGCAGAATTGAAATAGCTGCGATGGAGCAAAAATGCATGCCCTCGTATGGTATCGCATTCAACGAAGAATCGTTCCAAAGAATGCCCCCCCACCCGAGTCTGGTCAAATGCACAGCTTGCAGAGCACGGGATAAAAGAAGGGTGCACCCGAAGAAGGGACGGATTTACTCTGTCATACATCAACGTCATCAAGGAGATGAGAATGTACTCCGCGCACCATATCTTACCTCAGCGGGACGATCCTCGCCGTCCGTAGTCCGCCATGTGATTCGATATTGCTTCGCATAAATTGCAGTTTTGAAACTACGACTTATGTCGCTTACAATGCCCGGCCAGGATACAGTGCTTTCTTAAGGCATGAACCCTTCTATGCACGCTGCTTCGAGACCGAGCGGCGCTGGCTTCGAGAAGTTTTTGAGAATTATTCATGCCTGCAGTATTATGCCGGTAAATCCAGTGCCACGACCGATTGTGCACATCGTAAAGACTATCAAATCACTTAATCTGAATAAAAGGCATGGGTTCCCGTGTCTGCCCGCTCGGATCCGTTCCTTTCACGTTGGTTCTGGGGACCGGTTTGCGCAACCAATGGATCAGTCGCTTCCGTTCGTCCATTCCTGGCCGCAGAAGGATGCTGCTGCCGGTCGCCAGCATGGCCCCGGGGATTGATGTCGCTCTACTGCGAGCTGACGTAATCATGCTAAGATTTTCCGGGAAAGAATTTTATTATTCAACCACGATATTACTTTTAATACCCTGAATGGCTCCCGGCACTAGCCGGTCACCGGGAGGGATGAAAAGGAGGGTTTCAGTGTTTTATTTTCTCACTTTCTTTTTTTTTCTCCCTTTCTCTCTCTCTCTCTCTCTCTCTTTTCATCCCATCGGCCAGCTGCTTCCTAGATGCCATAGTTTCGCGTCGTTTGCTGCGCGTAAGCTTCGAATGAAAAATCACGGACGTTCAAGCTCCCGTTTAATCCTTTGCCTTATCCCCTACCACCATCACGGAAGGGCTTTCAAGCACCATGAAGGTGGAGACATTCTTATCGGCACTTTGTAACCATTCGCCTTTCGACAGGTTTCTTAAGCCGCTTCAAATGGGCGCCACACACACATCACCGACCGACATCTAATTGCTGATGGCGCGATAACATTCAGCCCGTATTAATTGCTTATTTATCGCCCGCTAAGCATCTTACGTCATCTCCAGATAAATGGACGGCGCCACCAAAGCGTCCGTGGCCTGTTTCACGGTTCGTCGGTTTTGGAAACACCCTGCACAAAGCTGTTTGTGTTGGGCGGGTGGAGTTTAAAACAAAAAAAAACCCACCCAAACCCAGCAACAAACGGGTGGGCGAATGTAAACAAACGCCATTTTTAATACCAGCCGTTGGACAAACGGCGCGGCAGAAGGCTGAATAATAATTATGCAGCGCGTTGCTTTCACGTTAATCACGGGTTTTGTCTCTCTAAGACGCCCGGATTATGGCGAGAAGAAAATGGAGCGTTCGTCGGTAAGCAGAACACATAAATCGAAACGTTTGGTAAACTTTCCCAACCCACCAGCATGCAGCTGCAATAGAGCTGCTCGTTTATTCTGGGTGGAAAAATTAATACACTGATATAACATCGAACCCACGGACATCCGTCAAACGTTTTGGGACGCTTTATGACCGTTTGCATACGCCCAATTCGAAGCGAAACCCTTGCCAAACCGCAATCTCAAGGCTTGCTCTAATAAAAGCAAAATTATCGGGGCGCTATCGGGACCATAAATGGGAGGGAAAAAAAACCCGACCCTTGCGCAAAACCAGGACCGACACTGACTTCCATTGCATCCATTTCAATTTGCGAATGCGACGGCACACGGACCCGGGTCGGACACATCGCAGCACAAAATGGCGCAATCGTTGTGCGGTTCGTTTGTTCCCGGTCGCTTCTGTCACTTTTTTCCCACACATCTCTCACTCTCTCACACTCTCTCTCTCTCTCTCTCTCTCTCGCTTTCACCCTCTATTTTTCGTGCTTTTATTTCACAAATCGCTGCCATAAAAACTTTAAAACGCTCCCCGACCGGGCTTCGGTGCCGCTGCGCTTTATGGTGTAATATTTGTCTGTAATTCCACACTCGGCACCAAATAAAACCCCACCACCGGAACTCGAGCCCGGCGCAAGCATCGAGTTTCACTTTTGTTTGTCTTTGGGCGCCGCCAGCAGGCTTCGTCATCAGGCCGACCACAAACAGGCAAATGTGACGTTTGCCAGCGACCAAACCCGACCCGGGTTCCTGCAAGCCTGCAGGCCAACCCGGTCCAACTGGCCCAGGGCGGGGTTGGAACGATTTCCTTTTGCCTCTCCCGACCACCCAGCCGGGCACTGGGAATGTGCCTTCAAACGCACACATTTCGGTAGCTCGGTTTTATTTTGCTTTTATTTTTTTTTGGTTGCTACCCTCTTCCATCTCCTTGCACCGTTTCACCACCACGACTCCCTGCGCCGGTCAACATAATTCAATCAAAAAACCCCAGCCATAAAACACCAAAAACTCGCAATTAATTGACACCGCAACATCTGTGCCGGTTGGAAATCAAATTACGGTATAAATCAAATAAACGGTTGAATTAAGCCCGGCACCGCTGCGACGCGGTACGGCTACCTGGCATGCCGCGTGGGGCATCATTTTTCCGGCCAGATCATGCGAACCGACCCCACGTGTGCGGCCAATAATGCTGTGCCTGAACGCGCACGTGCCACTGGGTGAGAAGCGGCGCGTTTACACACGCCGCCGTGTTAAAATTATTTGCATAAAAGAAGCGCCAAGTGTAAAACGCCACCAACGCCGCTAATTGAATGGTTTGAATGATTTGGTGCAGGCACAAGAAAGGCGCCAATTCGTAACCGCGAGGTCGGATGATCCCTTTCCCGGAGCAGCAGTAATTATTCGAGCCTGCGGCCACGCTGTCAAGCGCTAATCGACAAGCCTGCCAACAAAGCTTTCCTCGTGGCTGGTGCTTTCCACGGGCGGGATTTGGTTTCCTTACATTTTTCCCACCCCACTCAATGCACGAAAGGCGCCTGGCACGAAATTTGAAGCCCATCTCCCCACAACACAAAGGTCAGCCAGTGCTACGATGGTCGGCATCGGTATCGTCGACTCCTGCCACGGTACTCGCTTATTGACATACATCGCTCACGTTTCCGCTTCCGCTCAAAACCGGCGCCGCGCGGAGGTTTGCTACCGTACAGCGACCACAGAGGAAGCCGTACAACGTCGACGTTCGAGGCACACTCAAAACCCGCACCAAAACGCCTCCAAGGCAGGTCGTGTGCCCGCTCTCCCGAGAAACCCGGTCGTGTGCGCTCCATTATCCGGATGATGCATTCAAAATGTAGCTTAAACGCCATTTTGTCAATTTATTATTCATACCGATACCGTGCTGAAATATTCGTATTCATATGCATGTAACGGATGGTGGCGACGGGCCCCGGGAAAACTCCAGCGCTTCCCTATTTGCCCATCCACCATCGTTCTCGGTGTGCTTTCTCGCTCTTCTTCTTCTTCTTCTTCTCACCACTCGGATGCTATTGTGTGCCGGGCGCTGCGCGACATCGCCTTGATATTATCCGGACATGGTCGCCGATAACACGTCGATGGTTGGGAAAAGGACGATACGTGCGATCAAGACGGGCCCGGGTTCGGGTCGTGTGGATCGATTTCCTGTGCCACGGATCGTTGTCACACTGCACCGGTCCAGACGGATGGGTTGTGTTAATTAAGCTCAAACCGACTGCTAGACACCGGCTAGAACCGTTTCGATCGATCATCCCGGTGCTCGTTCGGTTGCGCTTGTGTGCGATGGTGTGCTATTTTTAAACCCCGGACCAGCTTTTGTCGTTAAAGCGTGGCAGAAAATTGAACGAGCTTTCATTAGGGAAATCGTACGAATCGTTACATCTGGTTACACAGTGTGTTTTGTTCATCATCACCCTCACACACACACACAAAAAGCGAAGAGCGTGAGCAGCGTTTTGAAATCATTGATAAACAAACCGGTTTGAAACTTTTAAGCAGGAATTGAAACAGAAAAAGATGCACGAGGGAAATAGAGTCCCGAGAGACGTTACACAAACAAAAAAAGAAGTGCCCACCGAAGGGTGCTGAATGAAGTGAAGCCAAGGTGATCATTTGTGTAAAACCTTCGTAGCTTCGACGTTGCGGTGGTACGAACAGGCGGTGGCAAAAGGGGCAAAGGGCAAGAAAAAAGCCCGCTGAGAACCGCCTCAGCTGGACATTAACGTTTTCATCATCGTTGCAGTGGTCCATGGTTCGCGGAAAAGCCCGTGAAAAACCGTGAGCCGAAAGGATCGCTCGTTCCCATCTCGTCGCGCGCGCTCATCATTCCACCCCCAGGGAGCGAAACTCCCTCGCACAAGGGGTGCTGCATGGTTGGGGAAGAAAAACACGCCGGCCACACAAAAACAGCACCCAAAATCTTCACCGAAACGCCAACTGGCCGGGAAAATGCCCCGTGTGCACGGCCAACGAGCCCGCGCAATGTGAAGCGAATCGAAACGGAACTGCAACTAACCGAAAGCCAACTTCAAAACAAAAACTTCCGCGGTAAAACAACAAGAACCCCACCGCCCGCGCGCCCACCCACTTCCGGTGTACGCTTGCTTCCGGTCGCTGTTTTCTTCTCCAGCACCCGGCACTGGACCACCAAATGGGACCGAATTTAAGGACGCTTGAAACCGAAAATGAGCAATCGTTGGGTTTTCTTTTTCGGTTGCGGAGAATGTTTTTCTTTTTTCTCACTCACTTTGTTTTCATGCCACCCCGTGAAGCATGACTTTTTCCGCTTCTATTTCTCTCTCGCTCTCTCTCTCTCTCTCTCTCTCTCTCTCTCTCTCACTCTCTTTGTCTGTCTCTCGCTGTTTCCAAATGAACCCGTCCAGCACGGGAAATAATGAAGCAATCAGCACCGGCGAGATGGGGCGGAATGTGCGAAAAGAAAGCAGCGCAAAAACACACTTCCCACCAGCCGTGAAGATGGGCCGCCGAATGCGTACGAAATCGAAAGGGAAGAAAAAACAACAAAGCCACCCCTCGGGGGCTCTAAACAAAGCGTGGTGTGAAAAAGCTGACTAAAAGCCGAGTAATTAGCGGTTTTTCGGGGTGGAATAATAGACACAATATTTACACGCCCCAAAGCATCTTCGAGCCGGTCGTTTGTAGCTCGCGCCCGGTGTCGTTTTTGTCGCCTCTCACACCGGACCCGGCATCGAACGAATCCGGCCGGTGTTTTAGTTTCATCTTCACCGACCGGTGCGCTCGGTCGTACTTCACGAGCCGCGAACGCTGGCCGCTCCGGTTATTTATGCAAAATTTAATTACATATTTATTAACTTGTGCCGTGCTCGTAATGGCGCAGCGTGCGGCAAGAACAAAAAAAGAGCCGGGGCTGGGAACGACCAGGCTGGACCTAGGCAGTCGGCAGGCACCGGCACGCCGTTCCACCCATCTTGGGAAACGATTAGAATTGCAAAGAGATTGTTTTTATTCGATTTCACATTAGCAGCCATTACACGCACCTGCGTTTGCTTTCGTCCTGCCGACGGATGCTGCCAACGGTCACGTCGGCAGCACCCGGCATTCGTACACCCGACTGTCGGGAAAAGCGTTAACTGGCCGCTTTTCCTGCCATCGCCATCGGTTTGTGGAACGATCGTTGCCAAAGCACTGCCTTTACCGCCCTAAGTGAGCAACAGCCGCGAGGGAGCGAAAAAACCGGGCGCCGTTTGCGCGCGCCAGCCAACCGGAGGAATTGCTTTGGGAATTGAAATAACGGAAAAGTGACGCATTTCTTTCGCGGGCAGCATTCTCGCTGCAGAACAGACAGGCGGTGGATAAGCTGTGGGGAAAAGCCACCCCGTCGAATAATCTCGCGAGCCACGGGGAGTAAACGCGCTATAAAAAATGTAAATAAATATACAGCAGTCGTTTACTTCGATTGGATAACAAACGATGCCACTTGCCGATTTGCCGTACTGCCGTGTTGCGCCACACGCCATGCAAACGGCCCTCTACCCAGGCGGTGATGGTTTATTGAAAACACATAATTGACTCAATGGGAGTTGATGTGCCACTTTGTGAATTTTGCGGATGGCGAATGATAATCGTTGCTTCGGTGGTTTCGGATCGTAGCGGCGAAATTTTTTCGTAGTACGAAACCGATCGTGGCTTGTACTCAAACTAGACGGTGTGTAACGTTTCGAAACGTCAATAAGGTGAGCTATGTATTTTTATAATCTTATTTTTTACACTTTTACACCCAAAAAACATGAAACCATAAGCCTTTGTAATGAACATAAATCACTACTGACGGAATCTATATACGCGCATATCAGCACGGTTCATGGTTTTTCATTAAGGCTTTAGGTCTTATAAAATTTAACTGAAGAACTGAAAATAGAGCTGAGTTTATGAAGTGAATCGTTTTACTATACTACATGCACATAAACTGTTGTATGCCGAAATTGATTTAAAAATGTGTGGCTGCTAGTAGCGCCATCTAGCGTAATGTAGCACAAGCTATCGATGTATCAGCCAATGTATTTTATAAAAGCACATGTATATAATATCACACATCTTTCACAACTGTTCAAACATTTACTTAGGTATATTACTAACAATTAAAACAATATGTATTTTTATTCACCACCCATATACACCATTTTTAAACGACAAAAGTTTTCGTATTTTGACATCCAGCTGACGCGCCTGACATTTGTCAGGCCTATGTTGTAAAGAACAAGTGCATTTGTGGTTCTGTTTTGAATGATAATGTTGTTAAGAAAGAGTTTTGCAATTGCAAGTTAAATAGGTACTACTCCTCCGATAACTCTGTTTAAGATGCGATAATTTTATCATTCGACTCCAGAGAATATCACATGGAACCAAATGATGTAGTGATGATAGCCATGATTGTGTCTACGTGCTCTTGTTTTCCTATTTCAGCTTTCTGCCACTAATTGTGTAATACAATTGATTATATTTTTTCAATAGTATCTAGCAACCATGTAACGTGAACTCATCGTCTTCCCACACTATTAAGGAAAGAAGGCGGCCACCTTCAGTGATAACGAAAAAAGCCCTTTAGAAACACGCCTCAGATGTAGCTACTTCGGGAACTAGTTTTGTGATATCACCCTCTAGTCAAAAAAAGCCTGGGTTATTCTTTGTGTACGTAGCTTTGATGCATTGAACGAAAGTATAACGACGAATGGAAACCCACCGCTTGTTACCATTATTTTCGTAGCCTGGGAAAACGATACGACTGATAAGAACCCCCGCTACGTTGCTGCGAGTACGTGTGTTGGTAGAGGCCCTCCGAACCACGGAAATCACCCGATGCAAAGAACGTCGAAAGTGAAGTGGCATACAGGTGTACTAGCACAGTTGGAAGAAGAAAAACAGCATTAAGGGGAATCGATTAAAACAGGAACATTCATACAGCTCGCGCGACATTGGAGAAGTCGGTGCTCGCTTATCGCAAGGGCCTGAGAACTAACCAATTCTTGCCACAATCAAGTTGATTGTGTACGGTGAAGCGTAAACGAACGGCTTCTAAGTTTTTCTACCGTTCCACCGTGCGCATTGCACGTTTAACGACCATGCTGGAACAGTAAGACGGATGTGGCAAGAGAGTGTTGAAAGTCCACACCGTAGCTCTGCAATTGTGCTACGATCCTGAACTACGCAGAAAACGAAACATACCCACAACATGTTCACTTCGCTGAAGAATAAGATCCGCGAAGAAACCGGTAACGATGTGGCCCCGCTGTCTGTTTCTCGAGCTCGCCGTAGCCGACCGGAATCGCTGACCAGTGCCAGCTCGATCGACGAACTAAGTGCGTTGGAACAGAAGGAGGCAGAACTTCGTGCAACCCGGCTGGAGCTTCAGGAACTCGCCGGGCATCTGAGTACTTTCCGAGAGCAGGCCCGTTTGCTGGATAATGAGAAGTCCCGACTAGAACAGGCGAACCGGTCTTTGGAGGAAAAGCTGCAAGCCTGCCAGGTGCAACGTGATATGCAACGTGATGAGCAGGACAAGATACAAAACTGTCAGCAGCAGGAGATTTCAAAGCTGAAAAGTATGCTACTGTTTCGCGAGCAGGAGGCCATAGATCGAATAGCGCACCAGAAAAGTGCCGAGCAGCAGGCCGAAAGCCTCCGGCAGGAAGTGAACCGTTTGCGGGAAATCGAACCAATGCTAGAAAACACCCAGGACGAGCTGGAAAACCTGCGCCATTCTTCGCAATGCGAGCGGAACAATCTGGTGTCGAAGCTAGCTGCGGTCGAGGAAGCCAACCGCCATCTGAAAAGCCGCGTACAGGTGTTAGAGGACACGCGGGTCTCCCTAGGAACGAACAGCGGAACTACGGATGAAAAAGTTCAGTGTCTGCTGCAGGAGCGCGACCTGCTCGAACAGCGTCTGGAAGCGGCCCACCTGCATTTATCTGATATCAAGGCCAGCTGGAGCATGCAAAACATGGCGCTCGAAACGCAGGTGAGCAGACTATCACGCCAGGTTGCGGAGGAAACCACCGAAAAGCGTAACACGCTCAAGGCAAAAGATGAGCTGATCGAGAAGCTGAAGCAGCTGGAATTCGAGTTTGAAAAGCTGCGATCGGAAATAACCCAACGGGACAATAAGGTATAGGGGGGATAAAACGTACACACCCTTAACTCTTTTCTAACAATGTTGCTTGGCTCTTTCTCCTGTAGATTAAACTAATGAATGAAGAGATAGATGAGCTACATTCCGCCCTCCGCGAGGCACGCGAACAGCATGAAGAGGAGGTCACGTTTATGAGCAGTAAAGTTGTAAGTAGCTCAGCACCAACTCGAAACCGCATCCTTCAACTTCCGCCAAACTAGCACCGTTGAACAGGCTACTCTTCTTCAGGCTTCAACATAGAAAGGGCAAAAAATTAAGGAGCCGCGATCGCTCCGACGCCACTTTGGATTTTTCTATTCCCTGCATTATTGCTTACATGCTACGGTTTGTGTGAAAATGTTGGTGTATGCGGCTTATCAGTTGAGTGCCAAAGTAAAAATATGTGATAAGCCTCGAGCCTAACCGTGACCAACCGAAAGTACCAAAACATGGGAAGCAAGTTTGCCCTCTGTTGGGCATCTAAATGACGCTTTTATTAGTTATCGAAATAACTCAATAATGACGAATGATGTTACCTTTGTTATATAATTTTCCCCAGCAAAGTGACACAAGGCACACAGTATTTTATACCCCGAAAAATAAAGCACTCTATTGGGAAGCATATGTTTATTATGTTTTTTTTTCTCGTAGCTAAATCTAACATGTTCAACATATTATTTCACCTGAACCGCTCCCTTGACAGCTCGATTCGCTTATCATTTCGCTATCAAGTGCTTCGATGCTGGATTCGGTTCTATAATACTTGAAACCGCCTGCTTGTAAACGTGCTGGCCACTTGAATTTTTATCTTACCACGTCGTTGATCTACACGCAACATACATTCTCTGGTTCGTTAAAAATATCTCACAGGCTTTCTTATTCTACAGGAACAAATGCAAATCGAGTGTGGCGACCTTCGAACTAATCTTGCCGATTCGGAACAGCGTCTACTGGAGTGCTTGGAGAGTGCTGACCGTTCCACAGGTGCCTATCAGGGACAGGTGATGGAATTTGAAAATACCGTGCAAGAGCTAAACCGTCAACTGGCTAGGTAAGTGGCAATCTCTTTGTAATAATCTACTTTACTGCAACACATTTGCCCAATTGCTCAGAGCTAGTATAAGTAAATTTGTAATAAAACTTTATTTGTAGCGAAACACAGGAAAAAATGGCTGTATTAATGAAGAACGCAGAAATGTCGCAACAAGAGGAGATACTTCGACAAGAGTTGCGGCACGAAAAAGACGAATCGATCGAGCTACACGATCGTGTCATGATGCTGCAGCATGAATTGGAAAAACGGTAATTAACAGTGAAATTCACTGGCAAGCTGTGATTCCCCGCGTTTAACCGTAAAATAAATAGCTAATACTTTCCATTTGATTTGTCATACAGGCTGAACACCGTCAATGAGCTGCGTAAACAGGTAGATGAACTTATGACAACTAATCTCAATTTGAATGCCGATCTAGTTGAAAAAAATAAGGTAGGTGTACACTAAGTCGCTCAGCGACACGTTAACTCTAGTTATCATGAAATACATAACTACTTCCACGTTCTAGGTTGTAAAAACTTTAAATCAGCGTCTTGTTGACATGAAAAAAACGCTGCAAGAGGAGCTGAAGCAGAACGGTACCAATAACAATCACCCTGCGGGACATATCCAGCAAGCCGGCGATCGATCGCTGGAACGATCGAAAAGTTTTGAGAGCAAAGCAATCGTGAAGGAGATGGGAAACTTCAAACAAAACGGAACCGGGTCCGGACCGGTTGTAATGGATGAGGTGAACTTCCGCTATCTCAAGCATGTGATAATCAAATTTCTTACAAGTCGCGAGGTAAGCTTCCCAACGGTTACAAGTGGGAGCTTTCTCCTAACATTTATAATCTTATCCCCTATACCTTTGTCTGGTTGTTCATCAACAGGTCGAAGCACGGCATTTAATTAAGGCTGTATCTACTCTACTACAGCTTAGTTATGAGGAAGAAAAATTACTGCACGATACACTTAACTGGAAGATGAGCTGGTTCGGAAGCCGGCCAGGTCAAGTCACGCTTTCTACCAGCTAAAGTTTCCGTCGGGTGACAAGTCACAGTGCGCCCACGTGCTTCAAGTCCTCGACGTATCTTCGATTGATTGTCTCTTTTTATGTGAAATCTGTCAAGGGGATTCAACAGGCGACCAGCATTAACCAAAGTATAGTAATCTCATTTCAACGGACGGGGTAGTGCAAAAGGAATCGACATAATCAAAAATAATTTTTATGATTGTGAGAGAACGGTTTGGGTGCGGCAAAAAGCTCTGCACAAAATGGCGTACCAACCGATTAGATCGCTTTATTTCGTGGGATGTTTTAAGAATTTTTGCTTCTATTTTTGTAACTTTTACAGAATTGTTTTTTATACGCTTTTAAACAAGTAACGTTCGGTATTATTTGTGTGAGTTTCTACTGCGATCATTCCTAAGTCAACAAGCTAGCTGTGGCTTATATATAAGCTTCCATAACTGGTCATTGCTATGTATGTGATTTGCTTTCCAAAGAAACATTGTATTTACTATTTTGCCATAGTATTAAAATCGATCGAATGATGCGTAAACGTGTCAAGTATTTATATGTTTTACTGTGTTTTTATTTTGCCTTACTTTTCATATTATAATATTATATATTAGGTCGGTTTTGCTGCGCCTTAGTAAGGATTGTTGAATAGTTTAAACGGTGCAACCCATATATGCAATATCACTGGGAATCAGCGGGGAAAGATATCTGGGCTTGGTTCAAAAATATAAGGCAACTTCCGTAGGCTGCTACGATCGAAACCCTCGGATTACAGTCAGGTTCTCTAATCATACGTTCAACACCGCCATTATTCATGTTTGTACGATTTCAAATAAACAAATAAATGCTAGGTCAATCAAAGTATTTGTCAACGTCATCCAGTATCGCGAATGGCAACGCTACTTGACCGATATCAAAATAGCTCGGAAAAAATGTTGCGTTTTTTATTGTTCCGTTCAAAATTCAAATCTCATTTCTTAGCCTCGTTTGCGCAAAAAGATCTTCGTTTATCCACGCGCGAACGGCGACGCTTCGTTGGTTTCGAGGAAGAAAACGCCCTGCACTCCACGACCGTAGTTCGATGGCTGGCCACCCATGTTTGCATCCGGACCGGAAGAAGTACAGCTTCCTGAGAGAATCTGTTCATGATTGACACAGCGCATCGCACGGAACGGTGTGCTAGAAGTGATCGATTCGGTGAAGAACATCGGCGCGCGATCGTGTGCACAGCCTCCCGTAAGATCAGTTCCACAACCCGGTTGCGTACGTCCACCGTTCGGATAGAAGTTGGCCTGTCCGAGCGGTGTATTGATTCCGAGTAAACCTGCATTGGTCATTATCGTTTCAACGTAACGTCCGTCGGCGGGTGAAACGGCATCAGGCTGACCAAAGCTGAACAGCGGACCGGCAGGGTCCAGTGCAATGATTGAGTGGATCCGTCCGTGCTGGGCCTTACCGGCATTACCAGCGGCATGCGCCCCCAGACTGTAACCGATGATGTAGATGTTATCCGGGTTCGCTCCTGCCGTCGAGATCAGCTGGTCGATCAATAGCGAGACCGTATCGCCCACTGGTCCTACATGATTACGAGCCGTGATGTAGTTCGGATTGATCGCTCCAACACCCCAGTCAACGGTGATAATATTGAAGTCTCCGAGCTGGAAGTACGCATCCCGAATGCCTGCATTCATGAAGTGCGAACCATCGTTGTTCCATCCGTGGATCGTGAAGCGCGTGGGATGGGCCGGGTTGAAGTTCGAACCGCTGATGGATGCGGCATTGTTCAGCTGCAGAATCTGTGGCTGTGTCGGATTGGCCCGTGTGAACAGACGGAAAATCATGTCCTGCTGGGGTACGAAGAACGGAGCCACGACGTCTGATTCCGGCAAGTCATACGGGTTGGTGTTGATCAGATGAAGCCGTCCATTGCCATCGGGAATCAGCTGCCAGTTACGATCATCAATCGCAATGCCTGTAGAGATAAAGTCTCGTTAGAAACTGAACACAAAAAGTACTCCTTCATGCTCTTACCATTGGCAATGAGACCAACGACAAGGAAGGTAATCACTGAGCACCAACGCATGTTGAGGCGAAACCGGCAGCAGCTGCGAAATCCAACTCGAAAATCACACTTACAATAGCTTGGTCATTTACTTTTATAGCTAACATTTCGCATTGCCCCCAACGGTTCGGGGTTTATCCAGGTCGTATGATTGAATTATCTCGCTCTATTCTATCACATTTACCTGCAAGCCTTATCGCGGCGTAAAGAAAGTATTTTGGCGATGAATTTTAAAAGTAAAGTCCATTCTACGTCACATGTTGTGGATTAATAAATAGTCATGCCACAAGCAATCAAAGACCATTACGCACGAACGTGCTTTTGGTTGCTATCATGCAACCCATGATTACCACCGCCACGGATAGCATCCGTGGACTGTGCGTGTGTTATAGGAATAACCCAGATTGAACTATGATCAAAAATATCGCAACTGGTACAATCGCTACAACCATTTAAATTTAATCGCAAGTAATCGCTTTAAAATTTGTCAAAGGCAGCCAATTGAATCGCCTGCAAGTATACTAGGTGCTCTATACTTTCGATATTAGCTTTCGAATCCTGTTTCCAAGCAACAGAAAGCTTTATTTTAAAGATCCTTTTTTATACATGATTCTATTTCTGATGTAAATTAAATCATATAGATTGACAAATGCATACCCAAAATGTGCATCTTCATTTCATTCCTCGAAATAATGGCCCCAAATTAGAATGCTTACTCCAATTATCGTATATAAGTACATTTATTATCGTTATTCCTGCGCATGTCATACAGCTATTGGCTTCAAATGTAGTTTTCTTCTCCTTCCCGCCAATCCCTCGAAAGTTCCGCTTATGGAATAACTAAATCCTGTGAAAAGTATATCCTCTTCTTCAGTCCCCATATCAAGAAATAGATCTATCAGAAATAGTACCTCGAAACATTTGCCTACATTTGACTTGCCTTTCTTGTTCGACACGGTTACGGTGCTTCCGCCGTCTTACATTAGAACCCGCGAAGCTTGTTAACTTGTAATGGAAAATGTCACAGTTATCCTTAAGAGAAAAACAGCCTTCAGTATACAAATCGTTAGTAAACAAAACAAAACAAACGTCTACTACCCTGTGCGAAATTCCACACGAGAGCAAGCATAACACTTGGAGACACACTTGCGTCCCTGCGAATGGCAACGATCTACAGCCGCACTTCGCCAAGCTTGATCTGCTCGTAGATCTCCGGTGTCAGCCGTTCGTATTGTCCCTTCGCAGTCAGATAGTACACCGAGTCCTCGATCGTACTCGGATCGAAGCCTTCCTCCTGCAGATCGAGCTTCTTCAGCTTGAATGTGCCCGTCATGTCCACCTTCGATAGTAACCGCACGAACTGCGGTCGGGCGTACGACGGCAGTGTGTCCTTGATCGTCCTCGCCAGCACCTCCAGGTCGACCTGTCGCTCCGGATCCAGAATGGCAGCCATGCCGGCGCGGCCTTCGAGGTTTGGCACCTCTACGCCGTACACCACCGTGTCCCGGTAGCCGACTGCATTGCTAACTTCCGCTTCAACCTCACTAGTCGACACGTTCTCACCTTTCCAGCGGAACGTGTCCCCAGTGCGATCTTTAAAGAACAGGTTGCCCCGCTCGTCAGCGACAAGCAGGTCCCCGGACAGAAAGGCGGCATCGCCCTTGCGGAAGATATCGCGCACGATCTTCTTCTCAGTCGCGCCCTTGTCGACGTATCCGAGGAACGCACGCGACGGATTATTCGGGATGATCTTTCCGATGAAGAGACCGGGTTCGTTGGGTTTGCACAACCGACACAGGCCATCCTTGCCACGGAGCGGCTCACTGTAACCCGTCGCCGGATCGGCACGGATGATCGAGATGGGATACACCACGGGGATGATCCGTGACACGAACCCGATCGCACCCACCGTGTTGTCGACGTTGACTGAAACAAAATCACCAGAGAGCGATGAGTACCGACGTTCAGCTTGAGTAGAAACGGGATGCTTACCAATGTTTGCATTGCCCTCCGTAGCACCGTAGAATTCCGCTACACGTGGGATGTTAAAGCGCTCCACAAACTGCGGCCAAATCTGAGGACGCAGCCCGTTACCAAAGATCAGGCGAACTTTGTGTGCCTTGTCCGTTGGAGATGCCGGAGTGGCCAGGATGTACCGACACATCTCGCCAATGTACTGAGCAATCTGGAATGCAAAACCATTGATCCGTAAGCGATCTGTGCATGTCCTTAACGCCGTAAGTACTTACCGTGCAGTTGTACTTCTGGCAGTCGATGAAGAACTGTGAGGCAGAGAACTTCTTGCGGGTTACCACTGTTGCCCCAAAGAGCAACGCCTGACCGATGCTCATCATGCCACCGGCGGTGTGATAGAGAGGCAACGGAGTGTAGAACGTGTCGTCCGATCGGAATCCGGCCACTATGGAAATCGCAGCCGCAATGAAAACGTACCTACAACGACGCAAAGCAAACCTCAACCCCTGTTCAACAGCTGATAGCTCTGACAAAATTTTGCCACCGGATATCCCACCTGGAATGCGTGATCACGGCCGCCTTCGGAAGTCCCGTCGTGCCCGAGGTGTAGATGTAGATCAGCTTGTCATGGTGGCTCGGCTTTTTCACGCCATTTACCGGTAGTTCCTTGGACGCGGACTGCATCAGCGTCGTGAGGTCCTTGGCGTTGGTGAGAACCGGTTGCTGAACGGTTTCATTGACCTGATAAAGGGCCACCGAGGACGGCAAGGTATCGGCGACTTCCGTAACGGCGTCAGCTAACGCCTCACCGTAGATCAGAGCGTTACAGTTAGCCACGGTTATGCTGTGAATCAGCGCATTCTTCCGCAGGTTGTGGTTGATTAAGGGCACGATCACGCCCAGCTTCGACAGACCAAGCCAACTGGCAACGAACTCGGGTCGGTTTTCCTGCAACAGTCCCACCACATCGCCATGCTTGTAGCCGTGCGCGTGGAACACGTTCGCCAGACGATTCGAGTAGTCGTTCACCTATTGTAGACGCGTCGGTTTTGAATATAAAAAAAGTCCTGGCATAAATCTTTCCATCCTCCATACATGATGATTATTTTGCAGATCACATAAAATGATTGCCAACAAAAAAACCGTTGAACAAAAAGAAAACCTCCTCAAACGCCAAACCTTATTTGGCACTTTTGTTAGTGAAATACATTAACACACTCGACGCCGTTGACGTCAGAACCCGTCCAACGGTCAACAGTGGTTGCGGATCAATCGATCGCGCACACCTGGCCGCGGTTTGCAAACGTACCTCACGGAACGTCCAGGAGCGTCCTTCACATATTAGGCAGGCTTTGTCGGGTTGCTTCGACACGTACTCGGCGAAGATGTCTCCGATTGTGGCATTGTTCTTGGCGTGTTTCCGCACCAGCCCCAGCAGCTTGATGTATCTTGTGAGAGCTCTGTGAGAAGGAATGCAAAATGTTAACTTACTTTATGATCGTTCAGCAGGGAAAAACTCACGAAAAGAACCCGTGAGAAGAGAACGCCCGATACACATCAGTAATATCGGAGAGATAATGTACACAGTAATTTCTGCCCGTGCTACACCCGATGAAAACCCCACACGGTTACGGAACATTTGCATTCCATTTGATTGCATTGAACCTTGATCATCATGAAATCCGGATTTGATTTAAACGCGACGAGGGCTGGAAAACGTTTGATAGAGAAAAAAAAGCCTCCATAAAATCTAATTTAAGGTTAATCCCCCCCGCAGGGACCGGGACCACTGACTGGCGAGCGATAACATTCCCAATGCTTGATAAAGGAACGCTTACGGTTGTTATCGCTGCAAGTGACAACGCACATTTCTTCGCAAAAGGGGTCGATTAAAAATTCTAACCCAAGCAAATTTAGCCAAACCAATACTTAAACGAAACCGCAAGCTAGCTAGAGCCAGTTGATCAAACAAACGATCGAGTATGTGTAGCGTGCCATTTGAGACTTCTCGAGGCCTAGGAAGTTAACGACGAAGCCGCAATCAAGCAAATTGCCTCCACCATCTAGCAGAAGATGATCACTCCATGGTACAAATATTTGCGGAAAAATTATTGCGTATAACATCGGTAGCGGCGTCGATTGCAGGTCTGACACGCTTCGATAACCGCCGGATGCAACAAACGTTCGTGCGGCAATGCCCACAATTACGTAACAGCCGTTCGATGGAGGTCGCGTTCAAGAAAATTTAAACGAAATCCGCTGATCCGTCCTCCGCTAGGGGGCCTCTCAAACCGGTTCCACATCACGGAAAAAAAACTCAACCATTTCGCAGAACATCGAGAGCCACTGTGGGTCTCACGGGGTCGAGATATTCTGGAATCGAGTAGAATTCCGTCCCATGTCTTCGCTGAACGAGATTCTAGACGGTGTCACGTCGTTGAGCCGAATACAAGAGCTGACCCCAAAACCTGTTGCCACCGTCGACACCACTTTCTCAACACGCGGTGACCTTCAGGATGGATGGATCATTTCGACAGGGCTTGTGTGGGTTGCTGCAAACGGTATAACAACCCCCCGGGTGGTGGGAAAAACGAGTATGCTGTCGCTCTTTCCACACACTGCACATCAACGCAAGAAAACACTGGGCTGCGCCTTCAAGCGAAAGGCACCGCTGTCTCACTTTCTTCGACGAAACACACAAAACAGGCACTAGGGCGGTGAAAGTTAGCGATGATCGTTAGCTGATCGCTCTTAAATCGTTTTTAATGGAACTTAACGCTGTCGATCACGGTGAAACCGATCAAGATCGCTATGGTAAAACGAGCAGTGCTGCTTAAAATCACTTCGGTGCAAAAGCGACGAACCCTCTGTAAGCGAAAAGCCATTTTGAACCGTCACATATTTGGTATGCGAGCCAAGATCTGGGCCATGACGGGCGCGATCATTTCTTCACTCTGTGCCCTGTATGCCCACAATGTAAAGGGCCCAAGCTCGTTTGGCCTTCGTTTGAGGTACGCTTGAGTGCGTCTGAGATAGGCCCAAGTCGATGTCCCGCGGAGCCAGACCGGGGTATTTTTTCTTTTTTTTTTTGGTAAAACAAAGTGGTGTCAGCAAATTACGTCGGTGGTCGACCCGTGTTGGCTGGATGTCGATCGTCCTCGTTGGGAAGGTGACGCTTAACGCAAACCCGCTCGCACCCGTTTAACAATGCAAATTTCCTTCACTTCCGACGATCGGGTTGAGGTTTTTCGGGGCCACGAAACCCGCCGTTCACTCACTTGATGTCACGCGGTGCTGTCACGAAAGCGATGTGCCACCAGCGCCACCAGCCGCTTGCGATGAACACCGCAGCTAGGGTGATCAGCAGCGCCGGCAATCCAAACTCCCAACCCATGTAGTACCAGATGAGCACAACGGCCGCGATCGAGGCACCGACGCTGGTGAACTGGAGCACGTACAAAAGCACTAGTCTGAAGCGTTCGCTGCTCACGCGCGTACTACCGAGCTGATCGGTTGGTTTGCTCGCGGCAGGCTCAGGTGGCGCGAGTGCTGACGCCTGAGACCGCGAGCCCGCGAACTGCGTCCGTGAGAGCTCATGTTCCGGTTGCCCCTTCTCGACGTCTACTATCGATGGCTGGTTGGGTGCAGGCATCGTTGGTTCCAGCGGCGAGAGATCCAGTGCCCCAGCGTGAGAAGAAAAGAGCGAGAAAGAGAAAAGGAAACATCATCAAGAGACGTGATAAGTGGACGAACTTAAGTCGAGTTGGAGCAAAGAGCGCAAGCACAAACGTGCCCCCTACGTTAGTGCTTAAAACTCAACCCCACTGAGGTGGCCCCAGTCAGGGAAACTCAACTCCCTTCTAAAATCGACTCACTAACCTACGTACTGTAAATGCGGTAATGCTAATTGTGGCTTACTTGCTTGCATACTTAATACTACACCGTACTACATACTACAAATTGTGCTACAAAAATGTCATGTGTATGTTGAAGGTGGTCGAGTAATGGGCGACCAACCCTGTTTCTAACGATAACCCGCAGATTATGCTGCTTGGATGACCCTGAAGCTTTAAAGCTCAGCATAAAGCTTTGGCCCTCGCCATCCGTTTACGGGTCGATCTTTGGCATCGGCACCTTGACCATGAAAGATGCGATCCTTTTCGTTTGATCATCAGTAGATTCGATTCCACCGGCAGCGGAAATGAATTAATTTGTAAGCAAAACGACAAGAGACATGCAATTAATACCGCATGTTTCCCAGCACGATTTTAACATATCGACAGGAACATCAAAAACAACGAAAGATAATCGTAAACAATTTGCCTAACACGTTGCTCAGATTTTTTTTACAGCCTATCAATCCATTCAAATTAATCACTCGCATTCCAAAACTCTTTTATGTGTGTCCTTCTCGTCTTGGGCACGTCTTTTTTTTCCTATTGCTTTACTAACACCGGCACTGAATTATTAAGAGCCAAAACTAGTTGCTGGCCCACATCGTGACCCACATGTTATAAAACAAAAGAAAAGCAACATGGAGCTAGAAACAGGCGAACGTAATTTAACCTATATTTTGCCCCTCACTCCCAAAAGCACTATGTTATCGATCAGACTTGACGGCATTGGGTCATTTGGGCGAGTGGGTTGTGTTACCTTTCTATATGTTCCGAGCCGTCTCGTGCGGGCTCTGGCGAAGTTTTTCACCGAGCGCAGCGTACGTCAGGAGACATATTTACTTTTCACGTTCAGCTGGTGCGTGAAGAAGAGAAAGTTGCGGAAAATCATTCTGCTGATGCCGCTAGGCGGTGCTCACTCCGTTCTATTCCACGCTTCAGCACTACTTCACGTGGTTTCAAATGTGTAGAGATGCGCCGTAGGTTTACAGTAGGGTTTGGAATCGAAAATTGACCGTTCGCTCACACACTTGCCGACGGACCGTTCTGCATTTCCGTCAGCGTAACTGGTCACTTTCCTTCCGTTGAATAGCAAGCGAAACTACACTTCGCTTACCGCAAACTGCGAGCAGCGAACCAATAAGCCCAGCGCGGTTACCGTGGTAGGATTTGCTCTGTTAGGCTCAGTTTCGCTTTTCTTCTCGCTGCACATCACGTCCGAGCGTCACGAAACATCGGCATTATACCGCTGTAATGAGCTTCCGGATAACCACCACCGTGGGCTATCCCTTCTGCAGCACCGATGCAGGATATGCTCGTCTGGTGGAGCGCGCGAAGTAATGCAGAAAATTCGGCGCTAGTATTTTGCCGAGCCCTCCCAGCCACGCTCAGCAACAACGCTTGACCTCGAGTGAACCTCCAAGCCCTTACGGAGTAACTTTGTAACATAAAAAAAAGGCCAACCTCCAGCACGTCAAACAATCTGGGCATTTGTTTTGATGCGCAGAACCGCTGGAAAAAGCGCCCGTTTCTGCGCATGCAGGGCTGAAACAGAGGCAAAGCCTGGCCCGCGCAACGGAAAAGCGTTATTGAGCGGTTAATTTCCCTCACCTTCGCCGAGAACAATTGTGGGCATTTTGTTGTTGTTGTTGATGTTGTTAACCGTAAGTGGCGCGAAAAATGATTCACCGAGGACTACACGCACGCCAAAACGCCCGTTTAGGACAATCAGTCGTCCTTGGGGCGCTGCTTTAGCCGAACGGATGTATTACCTTGTACCGGTTCGAGTTGTATCGCGGAGGTTAAGCGATGTACGGTCGCTGGAAAACGAAATCGAGCGCATTCGAACGGAAGGAAGCGTTGTACTGGGTGTTTTTTGGGCGTTAATTCAGCGATTACATACGATTTAAAGACATTTCTATTTCACTGAATCGGTAATATCTCCGAAAGTATTCCATAACTACAAAGCAAAAGGCTTTTGAAATACGACACCTGCAACAGCAAAGTAAAATCACCTGTGCTAGCGCACAAGAGCATCGCTAATTCCACCATTTTTGTTCGTCTTCGACTTGACTTCGTCTACGTACGGCGCTACTCACGCCAGCCTGACGCATGTAAATAATTCCCTGCTGTAAATGCTGTGCCTCAATGGTTAACTTTCGTGACCTTAGCGCGATGGACGCACGAAGAGATTTTGCAACCGCAACGCCGTGCGCCATTAGCGATCGGCGGACGCCATTTTCCTTGCGCCTTTCTAACCAGGCCAAGTGCTGGCCCCGAGTGCGTTCGGAGAGGGCGAGAAAGATCACATCGCGCCGGAGATCGAAAGTAACGTTTGCAAACAATGGCACAGGTTCGCCTACCCTACCACTTCGTGAGCTTAATGCCTTTCAACCTTCGATGTTACACAAATTGGCCACCGGCACAGGCATAGACCGCGCGGGTTCATTGCTCTTCCCCGATCTACGGGATTTCTCCGCGGTGATTCTCCTACCCACGGTCACCGTTGCCTCATTCACGGTTCGTTTTCCATGAAATTAAGTTTCATCTCATCTTAATCATTAGACCGCCTGTCGTGGGGCCTAACAAAGGCGGCCTAACATCCGTTGTCTCCTGCCTTGCCGTCCCCACGCCATCGGCATGCATTATCGTCAGAGTCGTTGCACATGCACGCCACTATGCTCCGGTGGGTGTATATTCGTAGAAAGCTCACACCGTTTCTATGCGACAATAGAAAATAAAGAGCAGCAGAGTCCATTTATACGACGAGCCGCAACTTGAGCCCTTTCTGGTTGATAGCGATGGTGCCGAGTTGTGATCGCTGTCATTTGTCATCGGAACACAATTAAGCTATACACTGCGGTGGCTGGTCATGACGGGGTGTGGCGAAAGAAGCAAATATTGGTTCGCCATTAGCGTTCAATTATCACACTACCGTGAGGCACTCGTCATTCTCCGACGCCGTACAACAAATACAACACCGGACGACCCTACAGATCGGTGATCGTGGCCCACCGGAGTACGGACCAGATGTACGACTCTAGGCAATGCTTGAACGCGATACTCCGAATTCCACGCGATAACCCATAGAACGCGCAGCAGACGGAAACACATCTTCAACAGCCCAAATCGCACTTGATATGCCAACGTCTATTTGCGTCACCGTAGAAGGGGCATGTCTGGGTGCTAATGAAATGCTTGGAATGCTTGTTGTAAAGTAAACAGCCTATGGTTTATGTTTAGAAAACGGACAGCATTAGAATTCTGTAGCGGTAAGCTTTTTGTGCACTCTAACGTCTTCCTGGTTTACTCACTAGGATAGTTATTAGAATAACTTCAATCAAGCAAACCGCATTAGTTGCTCTAGAGTTGTTTTGTGTGTTTTGCTGGAAGCTTTTTATTGTTAAAAAATCAAGCTAAATATTCAACGAATTCACCACTGAGCCGGCACCAAGAGAATCAAAACACCTCATAAACTGTTGCCTCTTTAAGAGTCCATTCATCGCTCTTCAGTGTTCGTTGGGCTTAATTTTGAAATGGTTCCTAGCAGAGCCGATGGCTGGAAAGAGGTAAGAGGGTTTGTTTTTTTTTTCGGCAACCCATTGAACATGAACCACACATCGGATAGTACTGAAGGTCACTCAGGGCAGCACTGAACCTTAAACAACAAAAACAGGTTTTCTGGTGATCAAAGAGTAAATGGTCCATGGTGGAGCACACGGATTTTTTTCCTTGTGTCCTGACAACCACCCCTGGACAACGGCACTCCGTCGTACGAGATGATGATTTAGTAATTTTGTGTTGGCCTTTTTTTTTACTTCGACGACAAAAGAAGTAAACTGTAATTACAGCCTTCTTCATATCTTTTTATGTGGTGAGGTTGAAACTTCACGAGATGAATGGTTACTCCGCGGATTTCAGCATGCTTTCAGGTGACTGTGACACGTTGTGTCCCGTGGATCGCTATGGAACTGATCAGTTTCTTTTGGCTTGTTTCATAGGTGCATTAATTTTACTAACGGCAATGAAATTTTATTTTCTTCCATCTTCCATGCAACCCATCATTAAGCAACAGACTCCTGCTGTAGGTTTATTTTTTACGGCCTACAAAGAAATTCATGCAAAATTCAACGGCAAATCTGCATAAAAATCATCGCTACGTTACACTGGTTGCTCGTCCATAAAACAAAATCGACACCACCAGCCGTGACCGGTACGCATTAGTGATAAATAGTATCGATTATGATGATGGGATTGTCTAATACGAAACGATGGATCAAACACGATCCACATGCTCATCAGGCACCCTAACGATCGCGGTCCTCGAGAGCGAAAGTTCAAAAACCTTACAATGCATAAAACAGCACGCAAAACTGTATAAAAGGTGCTACAATAAACTCGTGATATCAGAGATATTTTAAACAGTACGTGCTTCTAAAAACGCCCAACGCCATTTAGGGAGAACCATTTGCAGATAAAAGTTATCATCTCTGCTAGCTTTCGCGAGTAGGAACGTAATTTTCCATATCGGAATCGTTTCACCCTCATGCGTTTTGGCGATAAAGATTGCAGCGTGAATTCCCTCCATCAGGGATACAGAAACAATCGTATCCGAACAGCCCTCTACCATTAAAAAGTGATTAAAAATCGTTACCAAAAATCGATTGTAGCAAAATACACGCTTGCATAAAACAACGGCCAACGACATATAATTATTGACAGCGTAACTAAACGGTCCTTTCGAACGCGTGTTCGACGATCGAGGGTCGTAGAAACTTTTCATCATGATTCATTTTATTCGTATTGCTGAGCGTGTTTGATTGATTTGCCATGGAACCTTCACCCAAAATGTGAAGCCAATAATCATATCTCCTGAAGAGCTAATTTGTAGTTAACGATCAGACATATGGCTTTTACTTTCTCGCATCGACTACACGCCCTGTTAAGAGCTTTTTTTACAGAGGAGTTCGTGTGCTTTCGCGCCAAAGCAACACAATCATCCAGAGGCCTGTTAACCGTTCGATACATTCCACCCGGAGACCCCCAGTGTCTCCAAAACGGTCCCATGAAGTGACCTCATTTTGAGCACTCGAGCCCTCCAAAAATCGTACCCTACCGAACAGGGTCGCGCGATTCCGTGAGCGCTTGCATACCAAGTACTTGCATAAGTCTAGCTTCCCCGGCATTTCCCAATGGCCGATCGATTTCAACTTACCGTCGTGTCGTTGTTATTCATCGTGAATAATGATAATTAATCCATACACAGGGAGTCGAACCCCGGCTGATGACGCTTGATGTCTCGATAGCTTCAAGGAACAATAGTCGGGCTTTACCGAGCAACGTGTCACGGCTGTAGAGGTGTTTTCGTAAAGCACACCTGCACAAGAACGATCACTTAACGAAGGTTAGATCCCCTCGATGTTCACAACACTTTCCAGTAATATACACTGCGGTGATTCGTCGTGGCTAGAGCACTCTGGCGAAAGAAAGGTGTTAGTAGCGTAGAAGCTGGGTTTTTTGCACGAACACTCCTCAACTCACATTCCTTTCCGGCTCAGTTTGCAAATCACTTGCCAATTGATAACCCACTGGACGCTGTATGATCAGCGATCCCGTAATGCGTTCTCTTCCAACGCTTGCACAAATCGCAACAAAAGAAACACGTGTAATTGCTCCAAATTCGAGGACAACCCCGATCAAAAGCTCTGAACTTCGAAATACCAAACAAACAGCAAAACAACGGTTAGGAAACTGGAAATTTTCGCCGGCTGCTCAGCGCACCAGATTCGCTGTAGAAAAGCGGACACGCGCAACACACCAAGCACTGTACGTCACCGCGGTTCCATGCGCGATCGCGGCAACAGCTCAACACGAACTGCGGCGAAACGCGCAAGCACCACAAAATCCATCGCGCGCCGCGTCACGTTTCAGTGGCCCACGCGTGCCCTGCTCTCCCTGCCAGCATCTCGCGCAGCTGTTCACGTTGGACTAAGCTGGAGGAAATTAGTTTGAGATACGCATTGTTTGAACCCAGCTCAATCGGTCACATCGAAAATCCAGCTACCCTCGTGAATTGCTGCTCACTCGGAGAGGACCGAAAGGCGCGAAGATGTGTTTCATCCCTCCAAATTCCTCCCACTAGTCCGCTGCTTATCGCTGTGGATTTGGATTTAGTTTAAACCTGAGCAGTTCGATAAACTAGCCCACTGGAAGCAGGAAAGAACATTTGGTTGTTTACGCTATATTCAGCTGTCCCATCCGCGTTTATCGCCTGCGCGTGAATCCGGTTTAGCGAGCGCTACGCACGTATCCTTGACGTGTATAATACGCGAAGCGCTCAGTTTGCTGTTTCGCATTATCATATTTTTTATTAATTTCCTTCCTTTTTAAGATTTTTTTTATCGTATGTCTAACATATTTTTGGCTGTTGGAATGTTATTAATTATCTAGTTTTGGAGTTAAAAAAACACAGTCAAAAATTAACACAAAATGGAAATTTATAATATCTCAACTTACAGAGGAGTATATTTTACGCTTACTCCGATGGTTATGAACCTAACGAAGTACAGCGCATGTGATCACTCGGGTGAATGGTGCCTTGGAACCGTGATCATGCAAAAAGTACACATTTAGAGCTGTGATTGATCCAATAATGTTTACAGTCTCTAAAGGTGACCTTTTTCATTTTTTAATGCTATCGAAGAGGCTCCAAAATTTGATGCTAGTGAAGCGTAGCAAATGTGAAACAATAAAACTCATCCAAAACACATCCACCGGTGGAAGAAAACATTAACTATTTGTAAAAAAAATTAGCTCAATTTTCTAAAGCGACGAAACCCCACCTTGTTAAGATTAAAATTCGACCGCAGGGGGTCGTGATGGTAGCCATCTGAAGATTATGGCATATCTGGAGAGCAGTGTACTGTTTTCTAAACGATAAGATAACAATCTCGATGTTTTGTTTATCATTTTTCCAAAGTTGAACTTTTAACTTTGCCGAATTAGACAAATGGTATGCGGTTTTCATGTTTTTTTTTTGTTCTACAGTTGTGGTCTACAATCGATATTGACGCTGGTGCTAATCTTTCAACCGATTGGCCAGCCTCGGGTGTGATAAGCCTTGATTTACAGTACTATTTATGGTGGCTAGAAGCCGATCGTTGTCCGCGCGCAAAAAAATGATAACGCTGGCAATATTTTGAATGCGATTCCGAACAACCTCCAGCTCTTATCATCGTTGAACATAACGGACGTAAGATTTCTGTTCATTTCTTACGTTATGCCTGTGCCACCCTCTCCCAAGTGTTTTACGACTGCAAACGTGTAAATTACATTCCCAGGTCAACCTCTGACACTTAAGCTTTAACACTCGTTAGATCATCTGTTTGCTAGGTCTGTTTGCAGGTGTACCGTACGTGTGGCGTTTGAATCACTATCTTGAACTGGCTGAAATACATTTTTAAATTGTGTATATATGATTCAATATTTGTTTATTTCTTAACCCTGATCTTCTCAAAACCCTTCTCCATTTTCATCTCTTTTCAACCTTCATTCCAATCATTATGCCCTTCAAGAGGTCCTTGGACCGTCGATCCCTTTGCTTTAATGGATGATTTGATCTCGGTTTTCTTTATGTTTTTTTTTTCATGTTTTCCATGGTGTAACCCTTGGATATTGATGTTAGCTCAATAGATGATATTCCGAAACCTATTGTCTGATATATGCAAAGGTTTATTGAGCTTCTCCACTGCTCAATGGCTTCGCTGTGTGGTGTGAATTTAGGCACTTGCAAAGCAAATAGGCGCAACAATATCAATATTGAAATATTCATTCAAATACGTGCGGCGTGTCAACTGGAGCAGATCAACTTAGATGGAGCAATTCTCATAGAATTGCTTTGAACTAGTGAATTCTTCCTTACTCATTATCATATTGTTCATATTGTCGTATTACAAAGAACAAATCTTCGCTGAATACGACTTATAACGAAATTTCATTCCATGTAAATCTACCAAAAAAATTGAATCGCCAATCACATAGCATGGTGGAACACTTATTTCTTTAGTTCCTTTAGTTTAACTAAAAGTCTTTCGAACCCAGGACATGTAAGACATTTCGTTACATGACAAATAACTAATACAAATATTAATAAGCATACAAGCTGATTGAATAAATATAGTTTATTAATAAGCATACAATAAGATTGTCATTGATTGCAAATTTTTTAAATACTTGGAATAGGTAATCGATATAAATTGCTGCCGTTTGCTGGCACCTTAAATGCAAAGGAAAATCCGTTCGCGAAGTGCATTGACCAAGGAATTTCTATAAGTTTCATAGTTGCAGTCCACAAACAATACGCAATTTAATTTTTAAAATTATACTATGAGTTTTTTTGCTTTACGTAAGAGTATCCAATAGCTTTATTTACTAGTACAAAATAAAATATTGCCAGAAAATATTGTATTTAGCCTCAAACCGATAGAACTGATTTTTGTCAAGCAGCCATCCGCAAGTAGTTGGTATGCAGGAATGATGATTCCTAACTTTTGTTTCAACCCATGATTGTTGAACGAATTTTGACATTTTGTGCAAATATTTCACAAACATGTTAGCTGGTTTGTTTGGTTGAGCTAACAACTGTAGCGATGCGAATTTATGATTTAAATACACACTTAAAACCTAACCTTTGAGCAGAAAGACGGTTTGTTCTAAACAAAAGCAATTTAAGAATATTTGTACTAAAATGTGTAATGCCGCGTTTACACTGCGTTAATTACGATGCACATTGCACTCTTATTTTATTTCTTTCGTCAATTTTGATTAAAAACAGTATTAGAAAATTCAAATGTTTGTTGTAGCATAAGTCTTATGCTTAAAATTTGTAAAAGTCGCCTTCTCTTTCATAATATGTTTCTCTTATGAAGCGACTTGTTTTTGGTGGAGACGCCCAAATATGCACTAAATCCACGCTACAATCTCGCTTTCTGTATCTTTCTATTTTAAAAAGCGTGTGGATAATTATAATTCATACTCATTGTTTGACTACCTTCCGCAAAATCAGTCGTACCGAGAATGAAATATTAACATATAATCTATTTAAAAATCTAGCTTTCTCGCAAATCTTCAAACAACATATAGGCACGGGTAATCACTGCCCAAGGAGGGTCATCGGAGTACTTTTCAACTCGATGTTATAAACACGTAGCATGGTCGTCAATTTATTTATGTTTACCAGCGGACTACAGAGGCAAGAGATTCAATTTAAACCGAACCTTACGCGTGTGCGGACGTGCAAACGGAGAGCGGAACGAATTTGGAACATTCAAGAATTACAAACAGAACCGACTGTTAGCGTTCTTGCAAGTTGTAACGATCATAACGTAGTGCGTTTTGTATCAGCTCGTATTTGGATGAAAAGTTCAACCACTGCAGCCGCTGTTAATGCGTAGGCGTGAAAGCATAATAAAACCACCCAACGGGAAGTGAAAGTTCACCAAAAGCGGACAGACTGCTGTGAGTGCGGAGATAGTATTGTCGCTTGACCTGCATCGCCCCGGAAAAGGAAAGGAAGACGCGCGCCCCCGTGTACGCGGTCCTGCTCTAGCCAATCTAAACGGTCGCAGTGCGAACGAAACAAAAAGTTCCGTAGTAAAATAATAACGCGGAGTAGGGAATATTGATTTTTTCGGTCGGCGTGCAACGTGAGAAAAAAAATCGGTTGTATACGTGACCCCTGGCACGGCGTGTGTTATTGCGTTTGGCGTGATACTTTCGGCAACCTCCGCTAGTAGAAACGGAACCCATTTGGGGTCGATCTTTTTTTTGCGTTGTTGCGCCTCATCTTCGGTAGTGCGGCCAGGATTACCTAATAACCGTCGAGATGGCGTTCATGATGCCGGTGATGAAGAACGAGTTCGATATCTACAAGGGCCGCCAGCGGCGGATATCGGAATGCTCGAACCAAAGCAACTGCCGATCGCGCAAAGTGTCGGAAAGTTCGCGGTCGGACTGCCCCAGCCTGTCGACGTCGCCCGGCAACGAAGGATTCATGTCCGGTTCACCGGCCCATCGCAGCCACCCGATGTACATGTCGCACTTGGCATCGCGGTCACAATTTTCGCGCAACTCGTCCCGCACCTCGCAAAGCTCGCTGATCGCCTCAAGCCCCTCGAAGACCAGCTCTGGAAGCAGCCCACCGAAGGGAGCCAATGGTCCCGCTGTGCCAGCTGCGGCCGCTGGAAGCCAGAGCAGCCTGAACAAGTTCCACACTCGGCTGGTCGATAAGCTGCGCAAATCACTTCGCAAAAGCAAATCGACCGACGGACGGTCATGAGAAGCGAGTGTGGGCGGCGTTGGCGGTGAGGAAGACGATGATCCCGATCCGGACGACGATGACTCATCCGCCGAGGGAAGGAAGGCTCGCCGAAGCAGCAGCATAACATGCAGACGTCGCAGTGATGAGGTGCTGGGAGCATGCTCGGATAGTGTACTGCATGTGCATAACCGGAAACCTCCCTTACCCCAGTACGGTAGCCACACAAACACAACGAGGACGACGGGGGCTGCATCAACGACGACATCGACGACGGCAACCACAACCGTTGGCAAGGGTCGATCCAGACGGGGTACCTTCAGCGCGCCTCGGTAACTCTGCAGAACACCGCAGACGCAGTGCAGCCGTTTTCGGGGAGAGTCCGTGGTCCGGATCGAACGAGATCCGATTCAACATTTCGAACAACGATACTTAGCGAGTATGATTACATTTATCTTATATCAATAGTACCACTAGTAAAAGCCAGCAGCAGCATTGGGTGGGGAAGAAATGGGGTGCGCAGCAGACAACAGGACATACAACCTATCATAGTTGTTCCATGGCTAGCTAATTATATCATTATCATCATTGCCGACATCATCATTAGCGGAAATTTGGGTGCCTCTCTTTTTGTTTCTCTTCATTTCTTGCATAATAATCAATACTTTCGGTCGGATGAGCGCGGCATCATGGAAACAAAAGAAAACTATCGATTTACGACTTAAGTGTTACAAAATGTTCGCTAACGAACGCTATCATTGTTGAGAGACCCCCATACTGTAGCCGCTAGTGCGTTGGCAGCTTTAGTTCGTAGGCAGGAATGCTTTTCCCTAGGCTTAAGCTAGCATAATATATGACTATTTATGAGCGGCTTTGACCAAAGCTCTCAACACGGTACTGTTGTCTCTTATCGTTCCTTTGCTTGACCTACCGCAAGCTACCGGTTCCGGTGAGAGTTCCCTAGCTAAAATTACTTGTACTCGTTTTCGTAAGATTTTCACATGAAAATATACACCAATGTGTCATATTTTATATTTCGATTGGTTGGTTGTGTCTCCTTAAATTTCACTCACGCACCAAGCTGAAATTGTAGCAATCTCTTGGGTTATTTTTTCACTACTAGAACCATGCCTTGTGTGGCGGCAGGATCAGCTGTTCTGTTCGGATCAGCATTTCGTTTCGATGCAAGTGCACTCAACAGCAACGAGCACATAGAAGCCAATGCATAAACCTTATTCTATCACACAAAATCTTATCCAAGCCTGTGATACAAGGTCGGAACGGTACGGAATTTCATATATAATATCGATCGCTATACAACGCGCGGCATTGCGTCGTAGGCAGGGAATCGGTGGTGGTTGCCCGTGGCACACCATTCAAATACACAAACACACACGCTTGGCTTGACGTAGGATAGAAGAATATACAAATCGCATCGAAACGGCACCACGAGTATACACCGGGCTAAGTCACAACGAAACCATGCCATTCATTCTAGAGCATTCGTGTACTTACCACTCCCCTTGTTTTTGTTTAGCATCGCAAATAGACGATTTTTTGTTTGATTTAAAACCATACCAACATGGAAAGCTGATATGCAACGGCGCCCCCGGGTGTCGTTTTGGTTTTGTACAAAATTTCCGCAAACTTTTAATTTTTGCTAGCTTGATTGATCTGCTCTAGTGAGCAGACGACAGAAAATGGACAGTCTTATAGACACTACAGAACTGTGATTCATCGTAAGGGTAATAATATTGTGAAAGCTTTTATGTAAACAAAGTGTAACGGCAACAAACGGGAGTATATATTTTGCAGTGTGGAGGTCGGCTTTTTTTTGGTAATCAGAAAACATACTTTCTCACGTGCGCAATCGGATTGCATGAGCACGTGAGAGAGAGCTTTCTGTTTTACAATTGGAATGTTATATAAAAAAAGACAAATTATTTATATGCGTCGTGCTTAAAACGCTGGTTCGCGAAGATTATGTAGAACACTATCGAACATGGTTTACTCTCCGTAGGAGAAAGAACCTTTGATTGAACATATAACAGCAACACCTGTGCTGCGGTTTTTGTATCTATTTCTTCACAATCACCAACACCAGCGGCAGGTTTGTGCATTGAGACAGCAAGGAGGAAGGAATTAGGGTTTAGAACAAAAATAAAAACAATACATACCAGTCTATACGCTTACCCAAACCTATCACTTATCAGAATAATATCATACACCTCTATGAACATATACGGGCAACGAGCAATGAGGAATTTTTCAATACAATACTACGCAATAATATAGTCGATAGAGCGGAAATTGATCGTTTAGATGAGACTCGCGTCGCTGCAGAAAGCTGATGTTCTGTAAATGCATGAGTGAAAATTTGTTTCTGTCCCTGCTAATCCGATCCAATCTGTTTGGCGGTAGGAGTCTGCCGCCCTTTCTTGCACAACAATTTGTAACCCAAGGCGGTCGTTTGCATTGACCAAGCCGACGCCAAACATGGAGTACAGTTGAGCGCTGAAGTGTGCTCGTAGGTCCTATTGGACCTATATTTCAACATCTCCACACAATCCACAAAATAGCCACTCGAAGCGAGTTCAAACGCCCCAGCCAATAATCGCAAGCATGTACCTTCTGCAAAATGACTCCAAGAAATATTTATGCAGCCTTTGGATCAAAATTCCTCTGGTGAGTGCCTAGAGAGACCAATATTCAACCATATTTTTTTTTGCTTTGGGAAACGTAAACGAAACGGTCATGTGACTCTCGCTTTACCGGAATCTTTAGAGGAACCTGTAACGGCATGCGCCCGAAGCGTAGCGCCAGATAAGGCTTGTGTAGCATTAGCTCTCCCGCCAGAAGGTGGAAAAATGAGAGGTTTTATTATAATTGTACACGCTTTTATCACTCATTTTCGATCGTAAAAGACTGCTGCTGACTTTACGGGGAAGGAGGGAGGGAGGAGACCATTTACTCATTTACTTCTTTTGTAGGTCGGTTGATTACTGTAGCAAATGTAGCTTTCTATCAAAAGAACAAGACAAATAAACTTAAAGAATAAGTGAGGAGGCGAGTGCGGGTAGTGCTGATAAGCTTGTTCAGAGAAGAACCGAACAGAAAACCCGACATTTTGAAGTAGCTGGCAGTAGATTGATCAGTTGTAGGTTGTTTTTTTTTCGTGTTGGGTCTAAAAGAACCGGTACCACATTCTGCTATCATTTCGCACGTCACACTAGCGATGAACATGTTTAGAGCCATCAGAGTAAGGCAAGCGATCAAAAAAAAAAAGAACATAGCCCCGACCAACACCAGTCGAGAGGTGAAGGAAAAACAAACCCGTGGCAATTCAAATGTTGGCCCGAAAACTGCACCCCCTCAAGCAAACACTCCCTGGTTTAGTGTAGAACGAAACACATTCCACTATTGCCAAATTCTAAGTCACACGCGCGGCCAAACAGCCGATGCAAGTAGCGCATAGCGTTGAGAGAACAGAATCAGGCAAATACATCACAGAACACACGAGTATCTTCCCGAAACCGTAATCGAACCGTCATGTGCCGGTCGATGTTATTTCCAACCGAACAGGCCTCTCGTTGCTCGAACTTTGGATCAAATAAAAAACCTTATCTACCTACCGAATCCACGCAACCGAATATCCAATAACCCACTGCAAAATGTAACCGTGTAACACGATCATAATCAACCCCAAAATACCTATTGTAAGCTTGTATACATATATGGACAAATAAAATGGAACCAAACGTTCCGCGATTTGTAAGCCAACGTTCTCTCAGCGATCCCTCACACGGCGTCAACCGTAACATCCGATACGATCAACCCGATGGAAAGAAACGCGATCTCTACGCGCTGTCGAGGATCGAAAAGGGCAATAAATGGGCGCTCGCTGCGGCGAAGGAATTCGTCAAAAAAGCGTCCACCGCGTGCGTCAATGGGTTATATTTAGTTTTGCGAGCAAATACAACAAAAAGCAAACGCAACACCCTCTGGCGGTATCTGGTTTGCACGAGCGGAATCCGCGCGGAATTGTGAAAAAAGAAAACCTGCAGCTGCGTCTCGCGATTTCGTGTTACGGTGCACCACCACCGGACATGGCGACATTCGGGCGGCACGAGAAAAACAAATCCCGCCAGCATGTGCAGCTCGTAAATCGCTTGCGTTCCTCAGCGAGCCACCAGAAAGTCACCCTTCCGTTGGGGGTTGGGGGTAAGTTTTGTGGTCGATTCCCATCGTCGCCCGTGCTTCCGACATTCGCCATCAGGGAGACTTTTAATGGGGTATTTTTAGCGTATGCTTTTCGGTCGTCTGTTCAGCACCCGTGCAGGAGCGACTTGATGCCAGCGGTGTATTACGTTTGAGTTACTGCCTGCCTTTTAGTATCCTGCTGCAGCGAGACACGTCCGTTGGCCGGTGGGATGTTTAGAGTGGTAAATATTTTCGCTGATGCCAACTCGACCGTGCAAAGTGCACTGGTGCATGGAAAACGTAATAAAATATACGTATCATCATTTTATTTTCCAACCATCCCAACGAATGAGATATCGAGCAGCATTAATTCTAAAAGCCAACAATACATGTCACTTGAATGGGCAGCAATCGATTGTTACGCAAACTGTTCATTTTCAAATGCAAATTTGATGATCACGATAACAGAAGATCGTTTGTATTTTTCGCATCAACCAAACTGGCCGCCTGCTAGGACACGGTTTTCGATTGGAAAAGATACCTTTGCCAAAGTGAAGCGTCACCATGGAGACCCCGAACCTGGCGAGTTGAGCTGGGTAACATTAGAACAGGCTTCTGGCTTACTGACAGCGATATTCCGATCTAACTTTATCTGGCCGTGCCTTCGTCTCCACCGACGTCCTAGACGGCCTAGTCGGCAACCGGTTTCTGCTGGCAAGTTGAACGGCCGTCGGACGCGAAATGTGGTTTCATTCCACGCCGTACCGTATGTGGGTTGAAACGATTGGCCTCCCTGGCGAAGCAACAACGAAACCAGTTTGCGGTGCACTCAGGTGTACTTAAATTATGGATGTAAATTTTGCCGACGCTGGGATGCAAATTCACCAGACGGGCACCGAAACGGAGCCACTTGAGCTCTTTTTCCGGGAGTTTTCTAACGCGAAAATGAAACATAACATTTATTTTTCAAACCCAAACTTGCCGTTTCCGTGTGGGTAGTTTAGCATACCGCAAATAGTACCGGGGGAATACTACTCGCGATCGGGATTCACGCGATCACCTTTCATCCCTTGTCGAGACTTCCCACGTGTTGCTTCTCGAGTGTGTTATACCGCCAGAGGGCGGTTCCGATACACACACACACATCCGAGACACCCTTAGAAAAACGTGACTCAATCTGCGAAGTTGTTGATAGCACCCAGAGTTCCCGAAAAATCGTAACCAAAGATGCGTAACACGCATCAACCAAACCGCCTCGAACCGGTTATAATTGAACCGACAGGTGGTGTATTGTTTTTTCTATTTATGTATGCCCTCCGGCTGCTGCCCTTATGTCGTACGGATTCGTCCAACGCACACATGTGTTCTCATGTGCTAATTATAGCCGTAGAAATGATGAACACGTCAGAATGCAGCCTCAAGCACATACCAGACCTGTCGGTTTGGCGACTGCTAGTGTGCTATCCCCGCACGCAAATCGGCAGCTAAATTACTTGTTACGACTAGAACGCAGGCTCATTAAGTGATCACTCGATCACCACGTGCCCACGTCACGATATTGTGATTCGAACGTGAAACGCCGCAACGAGCAATGTCTAAATTAGGGGATTGTCTAAAAGTGGATTGTTGTTAAAGCCGCTCGGTGGCCGATGTAGGAAAGATCGAGACCGGTAAATCGACGAGTTGATAAAACGGTCCACTCCCTGGGTTTGAGAAAGGTCCTTGCGGCTTGTGGCATTTCGAGATGCAGCACGCTCGTGCAAAAAGTGAACAAGTTAGATAGTTTGATGCTACCCGGTGTATCTTCTTCAATACACTACACCCGAATTATCGTCGCTGAGGCGTAAATCAACATTTTTCTTGTTTACTCACGAACTTACACGCCTCCTGATCGGTTTGGTGTAATTCGTTAACATGTAATGTCTCACGGACCAAGGTCACGGTTCTGGCACGAAATCGGAAGCGAAAAATGTGGGCTTTGTTTTTCGTCTACACGCTCGTCTCGCAATCGGCGGTCTGCCTGCCTTCTAACACACACCCACACTCGGGAGGAAAATTGAAAATGGCGTCGTGTGCCGGTCGACTCATAATGAGCGGGTCAGTAAAAGCGGCCGGCAGGCGCCAACCCTTCACTGGACGGGGGTGGGGATTTCGCAAACCCATCACCATAAGTACCGCAGCTTCTACCGTGTGGTTGGTTGTGTGCATGCGGTGCAGCAAACTGCACTTTGTTGCTATTTATAGCAACATCGGCACCGAAAGACCCAGAAAACTGGCTCACCCAAGGAAAACCGACGCCCCTTTCCGATGGGCGTCTACGTCACCGTGGTGGAGCATGTCAAGACGCTGCTCCCCACTCACCCTCTCCCACGGAACTCCACGGAATGACCTCGAAAATGGATCATCTGGGGCGCATAAAACTCGACCCTCGACGCACTCCAGAGCAGGGCAGGGCGGTGAGAATTGCCGACGCGCAGAAGACGCATCGTGTGCGGTGGTCCGAGGTCGAAGGGATTGCGTGTGGGCGGGGAGTTTCTACGCAGTTCACGTCATGTCCCCACGGATGTCCCTACCACGCGCCTCCATTCCAGCACCACTAACATCCTGACCCACTGTTGCGAGTAGGACACACACTTGTCATCGCACTTGGGTGCTACCGAAAAGAGGGGCCGGCAGTAATGATAATGAGTACTATTTGTACTTCAAGGTCGCTGGTCGCGGTTATTTCCGATTAGTTAGAAAGGGCCACCATGCAAGGGGGTGTGGAGCATGAAACTGGAGCATCCAGTACAATAGTTTCTGTTTACATCGACCCGTTAATCAGTAAACAGCTCCGATGAAAAACCAGTTCAAACACGATATTAAATTCGGCGGCAGGCTTGGTGGCGCCAAAACGAACTTTACTAGGCTAGAAAAAGGTGACCAATTATCACCCCCTATTTATTGACTCTGGCACACACGTGTCTGGACGATGTAGACAACCGAAGCACTTCGCAGTCGATAGTGACCGCTTTCAATTAGCAGCAAATCCGAGCAGATCGAAGCGCACGCATTGTCCTGGAACACCTGCTGTAGCTCGGAAGATGTAAACATATCCCTGCAAGGCCATCTCAGCCCTGGACCGATAACGGTCGGTCTGATATGTGGTGGAAATGGAATGTCGCATCAAACATTCCTGCCCGGCTTCAACCGTGAACGGAAATCGGCGTATTGTTTACGCGTTTTATTTTTAAACTGCTGGCTCCGCTGCATGGAACACTCCCGAAAGGGCTTATCTTGGCCTACTGCGCTCCAGCAAACGTCCCTGACCATGGCGGTTGTTTACGTTGCAGTGTGCTGGAGGCGAAACGGCATCGTGCTGGAATGGTTTTGCTTTGGGAGTATGTCTCCCAAAACGAAGCATGGATTTATGTTTTTCTAATCCATAATAATGGGATGCGGCCGATCTGGGCTGAGTGATGATTGATTCGCGCATCACTAGGATCGGTGCCCTCGAGCGTCTCGAGACCCGCACACGAATCCCGAATGACGTAGAACCGGTTCACGGGACGTGAAATTGAGTGAGGGCACGTCTCGCAGATGTTTTGCGTATCATTTCGCTTGCCGCCACCCGTTACTCAATTGATCACAATTGATATCGTTTATGTTGTCATCTTGCGAAATGGTTTCCACGCCGCTGATGGCGTTGTGGCGCAAACCGGCACCGTAATCCATTGTGCCGATATGCTGGCCGGACGTCACCAGAAGCCAAGCACTCTGGCCGGGTCAATTTGTGCCCATTTGCCGGCGTCTCGTGCCAGTTCGATGCGTGCCGGAATGGGGGGGACTTCCCAGGAACTGGGCGCATCATCGTTCCAAAACCGCGAAAGCACGGCGCAGTTTCCAATTAGTGACGGGGGTGCGTAGATCGCGTTGTTGCAGAGCAACGATTGCTGGTGATTCTTTGTCGATCGTCCCGGCTTTGTGATTGTTCCGGCGCCAATTGGCCACGTCGCCAGCATTTGATTGGAACTGGTTTCGGCGAAAGTTCGGAGCCGTTACGATGCGTTTACTGTTGATCCTTGAAATTGCCGTTTGAAGCAAGGATTGATGCTTTTTTTGCATACTAGATTGATTTTTGTTAATTCATAAAACTAACTTTTTTTACGCCATATTTTACGCCATCAGTACATTTTGATTAAAACTGTATCTCTTATTTCGAAGCGGCTATCGTAAATCGCACCTCCATATCTATCTCTTATGCAACGCATTTCCTGCCATCTAGCACCGCTTTATCGCATGCCCATGGAAGAATAAATTAAAAACAGACATATAAATCATGACGCGTCAATAACATTTTCCATTATAGCAGAGTCTAAGTGCCATCACTGAATTTGTCGCGCCATATCGTTTGATGATTGCATAGCATTGGCTCAATTGCTCTCCTAAAAGCATTCATTCGTGAAATTACGGGTTCCATTCACTGGCACCAACTGGCATTCTGCATATTGCTTTCTCGAGCGTGAATTGTGTACTACGCCATCCGGGCGCCCTTCGGATGGAAACTCCCGAAACGACGTCATCCTGGTCGTCCTGGAATCTAGCCCCGTTTCCTTATCAGCGCTTATCACCATAATTAAGTCCGATTGCATCATTCGCCAGTTTTGTTGTGCCCTTGTAATCGAGCATCCCGGAGCGATCCCACGGAGCGATTACAGCCCACCTCGAAGACCTTAATCGCACGTAAATGTCACGCAAGATGATGAATGGAAGACGTCTGCCATTGTGTGACTATCTGATAAGGGTGTGTTTGATTTGTAGGCGGTACAGAATAAGGTTTTGTGTCACCGTAGCGAATCTTACTCATCCATGATTCACTCAAGCTGCACCAGCTCGAGACAATCTTCGAACGGTTATTGCTATTTTGCTGTTCGTATTTGCTATCTGAACTTTTACACGTGCCAAAGCAAACAACTTTCAATCCTTTTGAAGCTGTGCAAAAAAAATTACTACCATGTTCCTTCCCGAAATGAGCAACAAGTTTTGGATTCGCCTGCAAGTAACGTTTGGCGATTTCCCTGCATACTTTCGTAAAAATAGAAAAACCAATCCCTCTCTGACACCAAACCGCACGATCTCATCGCCCACGGTGTCGGTGATGGCGTCGTTCGAGTGCATTCGATCCAGAAAAATCCAGTGCGCCAGCTCACATCTAGCCGTGCACCGAAACCGCCAATTAACCTATCCCGTGGTTGGAGTAGCAAAAGGGGGTACAAATAAAACAGTGACCGGAGCACAGGCGAAGCTAGACCTCCGATTACCCGGATCGTGTAAATGTTATGAAATATCTCCCCGTCGGCCCTTTAGGGCTCCTCCTGGCCAGTGTGCGAGCTGCACGAGCGTCATACACGTGTGCACGGGGCCTCGAGCTAGCAACTCGGCTCGGGGGAATTCACCGGTACGGAACCGCAAACGAAGTCGCGATTGCTCGCTTGTTTTAACTGTTTTTCTTCTTCTTCTTCGTTTGCTGCAAGCACACTGCACTATCGAATGACAGGGCTTAGTTTTTTTTTTCTTCTCTTGTTTTACTAAACCGGTTCGATGGGGATAGTGTTTGCTAAGCACTTACACTAGCCCCCAACGCGCGTCGTCCGGCGATAGAAAATTGCACCGTGCAAAACGCTGAAGCGGTTGCTGATAACGTTGGCCCCAGCCGAGAGCGAGAAAGAGAGGCATCGTGGAGCATAGTGTTTTATCGTTTTGTGAGGCACGTTCGCAATTTTCTCGATGTTTCAGTGGGCACGGAAAATAGTCATCTCCTGGCTGCAGGGTTGCAGGGAATTATACCCAACCCGCGGAAGCGTAATAGGAAACTTTTAACAACAGCTCGAGACGACAAAAAATTTTTAAGAGAACCGGTTGCGTTTTGGTTGAACCGGTTGAGACTCCCAGTTTTGTTTTATATCCAATCGAAATGTCATTTGATCATGAAACTTTCTGGTTCTTGATTTCATAGTAAAAACCAAACCTCAATACGTGAATCCCCACACATAAAGAAAACTAATCCTTCGATGAATAGAAGAAACCCCCTAGAACGATTAATCGAGCAGGAGTACTTGAGCTCAGTAAGATCGCATGGACATCAAGTCATCGCTACCAGCGATTGCTCATCCTATTCAGTTGCGTTGCATTGCTAGATTCCGCATGCTTAATCATGACTGGACTCAGAACGCAGTACTGTGAAACCGGTCCTAGCCAGTTATACCGGCAGTTCGCAAATCCGTGTCCAGATTTGCTAAGAAGCGTGAGGATTCATTGCCCTAGCCCGAGCTACAACGAAGCGTGTTTGGGTGAATGGAATTTCCAGCTCTACTAGAAGGCGTTTGACCACGGTTCCGTGGGTCTTTGTGTGAACCGGTTCCATCGATGATACAACGCCGTGTTACGGAATAAGTGTAGAACCAAATATCACGTCCAATACACGTTGCACAATAGTCCTTGCACCATATTCTCGATCTCTGCGATATTTGGTCATTCCGGAAGCGATTGATGTTCATGAGTTTTCGTTAAAGCATTTGCACATTGCACAATCATTCGATGGATGCACGGAAAAGAAAGTGAGAGGAGTTTTCACCATACTAGGCTCCTTGAGCCAACTGGCTGCGGAATTGTTTGAACCTCTCTGCAGCTGCCACCTCGAACGGTGCAAATAAAGTGCAGTGTCAACACGTTGTCGTAGGGCTGGAAAATGATTGCCCCGGCAATTCATTGCGCAATCGTGGTTCTTTATTGCGTGCTCGTGCTCCTACAGGAACACGCCAGCTCAAGAGGCATGTGACAAGGGTACTTCAGGGCCTTCATGCGAGTCACCATTAGGACGTCACGCAGTAAGTTGATCACGCAAAGCCCACGTCCCGTTGCATCAGGCTACGTAGGCTTAAATTTGTGGTAATATGATTCACGAACCCACCCCACGAACTTCCAGGAGCCGTTATCTGTAGCGCTAGTTCGAATGATCCCGGCAGTGCTCAGATGCACATCTGCGGAAGTTACTGCACTGCACGGATGGTTGTCCCTTTCATCTTCGTAAAGTAGGATGCATTGCAACAAAATGGCCATAAATCATCCGTTAGAAAGTGAGCAATAATCCTCAACCAAAACCAGGAAGCACCTCATGTGTTGTAACTGGAGAAGGGCAGGAGCGATGGAGCGAGATGGGGTATGAAACTACCGAAGGAAAACCTTCACCAGCGCCGAAGGTACTCATGAAAGAGGAATGTCCTGCCCTGTCCCACACCACCATCATTTCTCTCGCTGCCATGAAGAAAAAAAAAAGAACGCTTCATCTCGTGCTCGCATAAACTTCCGCGATTTCATAAACATTCGCGCCCATCCGTGACAGTCCGAAGTGACATATTAATTGCGCACGAGCGGCAATCGTTTCTCAGTGGCGAGGGCGTTCGCGGATTTCCCGCCACCATCCGGTTGCGGAGGAGGACGCAGCGATCGAACCGCCGGTGTATGCCGGTGGTGCCGGGTTGGCGTCCTTGACTCGTGAGAATCTCGCACTCACACTGTGGCACCGTGCTGTGGCCACCGAAACCGAATCGAACTGGCGCCAAGCGATCGAGCCGGCAGCAGACAACGGGTCCCGATGTAAGTGCAATGTCAGCACAGCGGAAAGCGCACGTGGTTGGGCGTGTAGTGCATTGACTACGTCAATCGTGATTAACCCGATCAAAGGCATGATCACGTAGCGCACCACAGCCGGCTAGATGCCGCCCTAACTGCCCATTGTGGAATGTGTGGAACGAAAAGTTGGCTAGGTAGCTGGCGTGTATCCAATACAATATTGGAGTAAAATTTTTAAGACAAATATAAAACGTTACATCTATGATTTCAATGGGCAAAGAAAGCGATTTTAACCGAAGCTCCTTTTGGTACTTTTAGTACATGCCAGCCATGTGTTCTTTTCGTACAACTTCATGTGAGTTATCGGCTTCAGCCGTTCACCCATGGCATACCACATCTCTTGGTGACGCGAATCAAACGCAACAATTCAACCCGCTCGGGTGCAATTTGCAAATGGAGCTTTTGCGTAAATGTGGCACGTACGGCCCAGCTCAAGCCGTTTACGCACGAATGCCACCCCCAATACCGGTTTCCGCGGTAGCGCCAGTACGACAGAATCGTTTTGACGCGTTTTTTTCCTAGAGGTGTGCCGGTTACGTTATCATCTGCGATCGAACCAATGGATGGCAGGAGATCTCTCCCAACCTCCACCATTGTTTGACGTGATTCAACAGACGATCGGATTAGGAACGTAGCATTTACCCCGTTAACCCGACCTCCTGGCCACCGGCGCATTCTGCAGTTGTTGTTAAACATTGCTAAAAATAGTAGCTCCTTTTTTTTTTGCTCCTCTGTCAGCCATCAATTACCGTCGCGGAATGCCAACCCGCTTGGCCCCCGGGGGGACGAAAGATACAGGTCGATCGGTGGGGGTTTCGAAAGTGTTTTTTCTTTTTTGCTTTTTTTTCACCATCATTTCCCGTGCAACAAACCGTGTCTGTGGAGGTGCCAAGGGACCGACAGGTCGCATGTAAAAATAAATACCACCTTTTTCATTGCATGGGTACGGAGGTGACAAAATTGTCTTTTTGTTTTTCTTTCATTGGTCAGTCCTTCTCGGCTTTATGGCAATCTTTCAACTAGTGCCGCTGCGTGGCAGAATCCTGATGCTAATGTCGAGGCGAAGCTTACGAGGACTGGCTCGTCGATGGGTTTGTTGACTTCAAAAACAATAAACGTACGATCGGAACGGGACACAAGGTAGATTGACGAAGGGGACGAGAAAGATTGACGTCGTCTAGTAACATTCCTTGCAAATTTACTCTCGTCTTTTGGAGCACTTACAATCGCAAATGCGGTTGAAATAAATATTGAATTATTTGTTATTATTATCCATAACGTTTTTTTTATTGAATTCCATTCAAATTTCATCTGAAACACTTTGCTGTAAAGATATTTATTTTAGTAATAAGGATGTTCTATTTCCATGTGCGTGGAGTAACGTCCTCGCGACAAACTTCTGGATGCTGGTCACATTCGACACTCGTCATATCCTTCGACATTCCATACTGGTGACGCGTATGAACCGGCAGTGAGAACAAGGCAGTCTTGAAATGCCCTTTTTACTCACACCATTTAGGTCAATGAAAACGCAGCGCATCTGGACGATGCAGTTTAACAGCTTACATTTTTTCCTCCCCAATGTCAGGGTTCTAACGGCTTTGTCGCGGCTCGCCTACCAGGAAACGCATAAATAACAGGGTCGTGTATAGTTTGCAAACAATGTTCGAAAAAATAAAATCTAAACGTGCGAGGCAGCGACGGATGTGACGGCAGGGTGTAGTTTCAGGTGATATAACATGGCCACGAGAGTCACCGTTGAAGCACGCACGGATTTATAGTATTTCTTTTTTGTTTCGTTGTATGTTTTACTGCCAACATACCAACTGATCACGAGCGAAACGAACCACTGATCGTTCGCGCGATTGCTACTAGTATGAGTAGCAGCCCTTGCTTAACAGTACAGATACAGCCTGGTGAGTAAAATAGCGTTGTTTACAGCAAATTCGGAGGTTTTGCATCCCACGCCATGGTTTGTGCGAACAAGTTCTAAAAATATATCCTTCTACATTTGCACGGATGGTCCGATAACTACATGTGATCTGGCTTGGGGACGATCAGAGTCTGGTCCCTGGTCAGCCGACGATCGTATCGCTCACGTTTCGTGGTGTGCTACCTTGCAAAAAGGGCCACATCTTTGTCGGCAGACCGCTGATTGTAAGAATAACCGGATAAAGTCAGAGATTACCAGACAACGACGAAAAATGTTGTCAAAGGTTGATTCTGTTGGGTGCTGCGCCAACTTAAACAAATTGCAAATATATCAGCTACCAATTGAATGAAAAATAAACACACTGTCTACTTCTGAAGTACAATTTTGTTTCAATATTACAAGGAACAGACTGGACCTCAGGGAGTAATTAATAGGGACAAAGATAGTATACCGTGATCATGATCGTGCATTTGTTTTCTTGCAGTCTGTAAATATTGTATGCTCAACCAATTCTCGAAATCAACCTAAAAACCAATAGGACGTAGTTCAACGAATTTTACTAAACAAAAAACTATTCTAAAGCACACAATATGATTGAAAATAGCACGACAGTGTGCGTTTCGAAACATGTAAAAATTTTCCAATGATGAGCATGCCCTTATAAGGACTGGGGCATAAAACTCCTACCCGATGGCATTTGAATAACATAAATATTATTTTAACGAGTACTTTTGTTGCACAACGGTGTTGTTCTAGCATATTCTTCAGGAGCTGAAAAAATACTATCAGTTTTCGAAAAAACTACAATCTATGCATGACTCAAAATTGGTGGAGGCGCCCAAAACAGGATACGCAACACGTTTAAGTAGTTCAAGAGTAATTTTAGTCAATGAAATATATGCAAGAACACTTAATTTCTATTTTCAAGATTATTCTCGAAAGAATATATTGAATAGAAGCAAATCAAAAACCAAAGGAATTAATACACGTGCTTATTGCATTCAAAGATGATCATCGCAATCTTCTGTATGGATCAAGCTTTCAGTTTAACATTATAAACACACAGCACGACCGTCAAAATCTAATATTTACCTATCACTGTCAAATGAGAACAGATTTTAAAGCGCTTGCACGCTACATGCGGTGAAAGTTAATAAGTAATTTAAAGTTATCATTAGTTAAGCATATTACAATTACGTTAACTTTTCATAAAATATAGATACGCAAATCGAATGAAATATTTATAATAGTGAAACAACTGACTTGTAGTTTAATTTACGTGTTATTCGACATCTTAAGGCATACAAGAAGAACTAGAAGTTTACGCTCGGAAAATTTATCCCGCGCTTCTTTCCTAAAGCAAAACCGGTGTGATAAGCTTCTTCTATGGCTGGTCAAGTACAGCACTTACATATTAAACATTTTTACTAAAATGCCATAGAAGGTAACCCAAACGGAACCAAAAAGGCACGGATATCCTATCTGCTTACTGTAGCGTATCTTCAAGGATCGTTTAGGTTGATCGATTTTCAGTAACTATAGATAAAGTCGATGAAAGAAGATGTATGCAAACCTGCTTGTGATTTTTGGAACCGTTGTTATTCCGTTGGTTGTAATTTCTTTCGTCTGTGTAGTAACGTTCGTCAATTTTTACTTAAACATCAGGTAAAAAAATATCTTACCTTCTTCATTCACCTCACTAATTTTGCCAATTATTTTAACGTTGTTTTTACAATTTCCCGGTATAGGAGACGATTTCCTGCAAAAGTAAATTGCTGGTTTTGTAATCATGATAGCCATGTCCCTTACGACCAGTCGAATTCCTTTATGTGTCCATCGTGTAAGCAGTATAACGGGTTTACTGCGGACGGAGATTACAATCGAGAAATACCAGAACAATACCAGCAACGAAAGAATTGTTACTATCAACACCAGCCTTTGAACATCACTGACGACGATAAGTGGGATAAATCAACGGTTCGCTCGGTAGCTAGTCAAGGACCGTTTCGTAATAATAATGGTCTCTGTTTTGGATGCAATCGCAATCAAGAATTGAAAATACATCAACTAGCTTCGTTCGTTCCAGAAGATGAGGATAACTATGAAACAGAAGTAGAAGAGTATCGGTAAGAAATATAGATTAATTGGGTTACAATTAAAGGAAACATCTAACGGATTTCATATCGTTATAGGAAACAACTGGAACAAGCATATAAACTATGTGGTCGCTGTGAACGTGTCCTGAAACGCACGCTTAACGATGTGAAGCGTAACATTCTAGGATCAAAGCTGTCTCAAATCGGAAGTAAAAGCCTGAATGTCCTTGACATGCACATGCGTATTTCGGCGAAGCAGATTGTACAACAAAAAAGGCAAAAATGGGCAAAATTATGTGTATGGGCTGTCAGCTCTCTACTGTTGATAAAACTGTACCAAGACTTTTCCAACTCGAATTGGACTGTCACAGATCTCATGATGCTATGCCCAAAGCCACTGCTAACTGGAATCACAATGGTGTTTTCGTACGTACTTGCCACACGTGCTCTGCTTTGGAGGCAGTTCGAACTCGTACTATCGGAACCCACTGTTCAGCAAACGACGGATCGCATTCAATCTTTTGGAGACGAGATATTCCATCATTACGTTCCACAATTGGTTCAAACCTCCGCTCACTATTTTGATTCAATGACGAATCAAACGCAAGATAATGCTAACTCGTCACTTCTACTGAACTTTGCCATCGTTGCATTAGCGTCGTTGTTAGTTTCATTAGGGAATCAACGGACCGTCATTAAACAAATTATTATCGTTGTGTTCTGCCTCGCGGATATCGCCCTGAAATACATTCAGTACCAGGAATCGTCTATTCCTATCTGTTTACTTACTGTTACCTCTTTGGGACTATCGCTTAGTTGCATCGGACAACGATTAATACGCTGCGGTGTGCCAACGAGCAACCTAAACTCCAGCTTTCACAAAATTTACTCGCAACAGTGCAGGGAAACCGATTATACCGATAACGACACCACCGCCAGCGAACAATCATTTGTATTAGAACAGAATACGACGAACGAGTTTCCCATAACTGCCAATACTGATATAACGCCAAATGCTCACCGGTTTCCAAAGGAGCCACCAACATCAATACCCAACATTTGCAGTGACAAGAGCAGACAATCATTAGACACAACAAAATCAGGCAGTCCATCCAATTTTTCTGTTTCTCCGACAAATCCTTTCTTCATGCCTTCCTTTACCGAAGGACAATCCCCAACAAGACTAAACAAAATGAGCGGATCTCTGTTCAATGTCACTACAGGAGAAGTCGGGCGTAGCGCAATGGACAACGATTCGATATTCAAGCAAAGAAATATTGCGCAAAATAATTCCGGATATTCTCTACTAAAAACACCCTCGTTTTCAGTGGACAACTTTCAGACTATGGCTTCTAAGCAATCGCACCGATACAATTATCGACTTTCCGGTCCACCATCTGTTATTGCTGGCAGTCACCGGGATAGGGATTTCAACAGACACCGTTACTCAATGAACACAATAAATCAAGAAGAAGATCGATCTTTCCGTCTGGAAGATCCTTTAATAGAGGACGATATCGATCGCTTATCAATCAGTGGACGTGCGTCGTTAAACACATCGGGATTGCTCGGTAGTCCTATGTGGCTGGGACACAACAATCCGTTTGCACAAATGAAAACGATCGAGCAGAATAAGGAGCAAGAGGTTGCACAACCCTCCTCGTCCTTGCGACAACGGCGCTTTTTCCGGCCACCCGAACCACTAGCTAAGGATTTGCTATGGACGGGACTTTCTCACACGGGAGACACGGGTAATCAGCAAACGCAAATGTCCCGCACCTCTTCGCAAAGTTCCGGCTTCGAATCGCAAGCGGGAACGACACGCCGAAACACCCCTACGGAATCGGACGTTCCATCGGGGTGTGTCAATGGCGAGACTCCAGTGGGTGCGGGAAATTTCATCATCTCGCCAAGAAATGAGCAGCCATCACCGGTGCCGTCGTCGGCGTCCATGTTCGAACGGAATACTATCGGCACGTCGTTTGGCAATCACCGTCAGGACACCTCGCAGCAACGGTCACTGTTCAATGAGCAAAATTTGTTTAATAATGCTCTCCAAATGCAATCATCTGCCGTCGGAGGACTATTTTTCCCGAAGATTTCCCGTACCTCTACCGTCAGCAACACATCTGGGTCGACAGCTTCGTCCGTAGCTTCGTATAACACGCGACACATTTTCGCACCGCAGCAATCGAAAACACCGTCTTATCATCATCAGTATAACCACAGTCCAATCGGAGGACCAATGAATGCTGCCCAAATCCCTAGCGAAACGTTCGGAACTTTAGGGTTTATAAACAAAACATCTTCTTTAGCATCGCTCACTGGAAACAGTTTCTTTACCTCAGCAAAGTCCACTGCCAGGGGCACACCAAGTCTGCTGAATCTTAGCAAATTAACGAATGAGATAGATGACGGTCCACTGCCTACTGCCTAACCGTTATGGCGTTAAACCAATAGTTAGGCCAAACATAATGTTGAGGGGAAACGTCCCCTTCGTGCATCAAAGTGTGATTATAAACATGTGTTTCATTTTCGTATTGCATATTTTAAAAGAATTAATACTCATCATCATCGGCGAAGAAAAGTTGTACTTGTGTTGAATTTTTTGTTTCGTGGATTGAAATTGAAAGAAATTCTTTTAAAAAATCTATTTTGCTTACATTTGCCCATACTTGTTCAAGCTTTGTTTATTTACGATGGTTTAGTATATTTCCTATCCTTGCATGTCCTAGTCTAGTCTTGTTTCGACCTGAATTGTTAACCACGTTCTGTCATTTTTACCACGGGATGGTGGCGTTGAAAAACAGTGCAACGATTAAACTAAACAACAAAATTTTACGAAAAATGCTTCGCGTTCAAACTGATTTGCAACATTCACCTATTATAACATAATTAATGTAATTAGCTTGCACACGCTCCTTCTGCAACCGAGCAATAGCCATAAATCTCTGCTCATGACTGGGTATTTCTGATATTCAAAAAACTTTTTGTTATAGCACGTATACATCCATCAGCTGTTATCCTATCGACAACGGAGCTATTTTTTGTTAAAATCCTGATTTGATGACTTATATAAAGCACTTTGTCTAAATTTCAAATTATATGATCAAGGACACAATGTATTCTTCAAAGCAAAATGATAAAATATGTTTGTTAGTGTAGCGAAAGCAACTGTTATTTGTTCCAATAAAGTACAGTGTTATTACGTTTTCATTCGTCGTACAACAATGAGTTTCTTTATTGGTTTCACGGTACATAAGAGAGCAAAAGCGTGTTCTTATGCTCTTTGCTCGAGCCAACTATGGTCAACAGAACTCAGGTCCAACAGAAGATGGTTCAATACAAAATGCTTTAAGTCACACGGAGGCGCTTCCGGTTGGTTCATTTTCGCCAATAGGATATGCTGAGTACGATACTATCAATTCACAATTCAATTTGTTGCTAAACAGAATCCTGCATCGCGATAAATTTCGGATGCTTTAACAATATACTAGAATCCATGAAAACTAGTTTGTTAGATACGTTGTTTACTCCGTCAGTTATTACCTATCTTTTACTATCGCTCTTCTCATTCCATATAATATTGATACATGAATGTATGTCGCGCATTTCGTGTTTCTATCTGGAAAAGTGATTTTCAATTCAGAGAATGTTTTAAGTGTGTATTAGTATTGGTATATGTGTACGTTTTTTGGAAAAAAAAACATTCCTAGCCTACAACATGCTAATAGATTTGGTTGTGGTAAATTTCAATTCAATCTAATATTCCATTCGCATAGTTCTTCAGATTCCTTTCTGATCACTCTCGAATTGATCACTATTACAAATCTGGAAATACCACATATGTTTACCTATAGGGAAGGATGAAATTAATTCAAATCCAGAAACGACCACGAATCAAATAGTTGAATAGTGATTGACTATCCGAGTAAACCTAAACAAAGACTAATAGAGTCAAATACAGATGTGCTTTTAAGGTGCAATTAGATACTGCAACTAAAATAACTGACAGCTAACGAGATATCCTAAAACAACTAACGGCAAATGATCTCGTGTGAGTATTTCATTTTGCTCCTAACATAGTAATATTCAGTTGAAAGCTTGTGTATAAAACATTGATGCTCATGTAGACATTTCACTGTGTCCTCTGTATTTACAGCTCTACGCATTCCGCACATATAATGCCCGCTACTGTTTTAGTGCACAGTATGTACCGTGTACTGTGATGCATTTTTACTCATAGGCTTCAACCGTAGGAGTAGTTTAACATGCGCTATGCCTCGTGAAACATGTGTGAAATAAAGTATTTATGTTTGTATTGACTGGAATAGAAGTGGGATGAAATAATTTCAAACGTTGCATGAAAGTAGAACTAGCATTCGAAATTACACTCAGCTAGTGTGGTCAGTTTGACAAACTCAACAAAAGGAAGGCAATTACGCAAACGAACGAAACATATTTCACAGGAACCACTCAAAGCCAAGCAAGTACGCACTCCGACGAACCGGCGACGGTTTGCACTAAAAAAGAAAGGCACCATACGCACATACAAAGGCTAACTATTTTTCATGCTGATCCTAACATCAGTTCCGCTGGTATACTTCAGCTTGTTTTGGCTGATTTCCCATTCTCTCCAAAGCAACGGAGAATTGTTATATCTAACCATTGCACGGCTTATTCATTCCGATTCGTTCGCTCGTCAACCCTAGTTTCAAAAGAACGTCCTTCAAATCAAGTTGTACCATTTACATTTCTTAATGCAAGTAGATGGTGTTCTCGTACAATAACTACCGCATTTCGCTAGCATGATGGTCATAATGGTAGCTCTAGACGAGTGGACGGGGTCTTCAGTTAGCAAAATTATCAATGGTAACTTCCATCCAGTGTAGGTTCTTTTGCTTCAATTTCCGCTTCACAAGCAAAAGGGCACGAAATTAAGATGATTTTGATCTAGTAGAAAACAAATCGATACTATCCGGATGGGCCACCGGACGAGTTCGCAGATTTATTGCTACCAAACGGTATCGGTGACATAACGCCCGAAACGTTCGGTGGGGTAGGTGTTTTGGTCGTCCGGACACCATCACCTTCGCAAATGTATTTTCCTATAAATACACAAACAAAACCATAATTCCATAATTAAACATTTTCCAAGAAGATACACGATACATGTTTTTTAACTAATACTACTTTTTAGACAATTATGATCTAGTCTTGAAAAGAAAGTTAATTAAGAAATTCGTGAGTAATGTTTCGAACGTACCTGATACGAATCTCCGTTTAACAAGTGATAGTCGATATCCCGTGCCAGCTAATTCGAATTCAATGCCAGAAAGCGTCGTTCCCTCGCAATTGAATTGTGTGGAAATAATCGCAGGATTTGAAGGACCCGAACCAACTTCTAGTCGTGCTCGGAGTGTGTCTACACCCCCGCTCTCAGAATGTTGCGATATATCTGTAAAGTTCCACACCAACCGATTCGATTCCCCTTGCCTGTCGACAATGAATACAAAATGTATATAAATTATACACCTTAAGTAATGAGATTCGCGTTTTACTCTTGTTTTACTCAACTAACCATGCCGAATGTGGTTTCGATTGTACGTTTTTAACGCTCCCGTCTACAGGCACGGATATAGATACGTTTAGTAGCGGAGAAGGCTGCGCCATCGCGTGGGAATTGTATTTATAGTCGATTTTAATATCCGTGTGTCGTTGCTCACACTTCCAGTAAGACACGAGTTGAAACGGACAGGAGGATGCTCCCGGTTTGGCCTTGATCTGATACTTCAGTATATCTACGTTAATATGCGGTGCAGTAGGGTTCTGCTCAGCCTGTCGCCGCAACATTGCCGTTAATACTGGCATGTTGAATTCGAGCGTCGTACTAAATGTAGTTGACTGCAGCCGATCAATCGTAATGAGCTGCTTGTTGGGTAGGACGTTGTCGAGATTTTGGAGATTCTTGATGCGAAAGCCGAGCTTAGCCGGATTCGGATTATTCATTAATACATTAACGATGCCGGCTGGAAACGAAATCATCATATCGCCGGACATTTTAACCTGACACCGGGACTCATCCGCTCCCCTACAATACAAATTAATTGCTGTAAATCGAAAGGGTGCGATCTGGATATTAATCACTCACTTGAAGTAGGCATGGATTATTTCGTGGAATGCTACAGCTAATGGAATCGTATCGGACATGCCGATCGTCAAGGGAGATGGCCCACGCGAGGACCCAATACCAACGCTGGGACTTCGGAATTCCAAGCTACCGACGCTATCCGCCCGAGCGATTTGCGATGCTGGACTGACACGATCGCGAGCGACTAGAAATAAATGAATGATGATCATTGTTACTGAACAGATCCAAACGAAATGAATAATGAGAAACGTTTTCCTTACCAGCCGCTTCTGATCTTCTAGATGGTGGCCTTGGTATGGCGATGCTACTGCCACCGGCTGACGTAGGAGTTGGAATTTGTCGTTGTGTAAGTTTTGTTAGATTAGCTGAAGCTGGTGCCGATATGCTTATATCGCCCACCTCGGAAAAAATATCACCCAAATCGGCGTACCGATTGCTGAAAATAATACATAAAAAATTTAAGATAAATTTAGATAACAAAAATACTTTCTATTCTTAAACCGGGTACCTACTTGGAGCTGGTGGACATCGACAGTGTAGGACTTTGTAATGGCGCGTACGGATGTACCGTTGTAGGCGTTGAGGCATTCGATGCGTTAGGACTAGTGAGGTGAGTGGCGTTATTGTTCAAAAGTGAAGCATTTCCAACAGACATTTGATGCTGCAAACCATGTGCCTGCACGGGCTGATGCGACTGTTGCAGTTGGTGCTGAAATTGATGCTGTTGGTGGTGCTGTTGTTGTTGTTGCTGTTGAAAGATAGAGTGATTTAGTGACAGCAGATCGTGACTGGGCTTGCATCCTATGTTACTGTCGCCGATCTGCTGCGAAACAGACTTGGACCGTTTCATACGCAACAATCGATCCTGGTGCTGCGGATCGAAACTTGAACCGCGTCTTGCCTATCAAATTTTATAACATATGTGGATGACAAATCAACACCACCCGATTAACCGGGATTAGAAAATATAATAGTAAAAGAAAGAGCGGTTGAATAATCCAGTTGAATAATTTTCGCAGGATGCATTATGTCATCATCGATGATAATAAGTTAGATGATTATAGATGACATAGAGAAATTAATAGTATCAACACCAACGCACGGATTTCCAATTGATGATCACCAAACCGAACCCCAAAATTGACATCATGACAGGGATAGACAGTGGTAGTAGTGCGTGGATGAAGTGTGAGTACAAATGGATGAAAGGAAAAAAGGCAATGAAAGAATGGTGTTAGAAGTATGTTAAACAATATTAACTTGGACGTATCTTCTAAGCTCAAGCGACTACACCGATTGATCCAACCAAACATAGAGCACACAATAGAGAAGAGTTCTCCTTTACGGATGGCTCACAGTGCAGATACTGACAGAAAAATTATATTCAATCATGAAAAAATTTCGTATTACTGTGTTAATTCTATTAATACGATACGCTACTTATACCTTCACAATAAGATTGCATAGAAATTAATATTACATAAAATATTTTGACACATGCTCACATGCTCACACAAAAACCTAGCCTCAAGCAGATTTGGGAATTTAGACCTTTCTACTACACACTTTCGAACATTCCAATCATACATACCGAAGTCAGAATACCGATCGGGGAAAGAGATAAATTTTCCACTGTTGCACGTAATTCATCAACGCTGGCAGAAATCGGGGCTACCCCATTATTCAACGGCTTAATTTCTACATGAATTTTCTTTTCCTCTCGTTCGTCCTCGCTGTCACTATCCGAGCTAGAGTAGAAATTATCTGTAAGAAGTAGCATTATCATTGAAATGTAAGGTGTATGCAGGAGGAATAATTCGTCAAAGAGTTTATATCAACCCCTTCGATCGGGATCCATACTGCTCTTTTCAGTAATCGTCGCACTGTCCCAGGTAGTTTCTCGCGGTTGTATGCTGTAACCATCCTCATCCACCTCTGGTGTTGCCGTAGGAGCTACATTTGAAGCGCTGATAGCGGAAGTGGTCTGCAAGTTAGAGGTACTGTCTGCATTCGTTGCTTCTCCTTTGCTGTCCCTGTAATAAAGACAACACCATAAAAATACAAAAATAAACTTAAATGCAAAACAAAAGTAATTGATTCGGAAACTAAAAAACAAATTTACATACCCATCCAGGATATTTTCATCTTTGGCACTAGAATTTTCTGCAGAATCCTTTTTCTTTTTGGCCTTTTTGGATTTGGCCTTCTCTCGCCTGCTGCGCAAAAAACCGGAGACTGTTTCCAAAAGCCAATCGACAATTCGAAAGCGATGTAAAAAATAAAATAGATTATACACATAAGGATGGTTAAACTTTTCCTATAAATTCTATTTCAATTTTTGCCACAGTCAGTTTCAAATAAAATACCTAAAAAATATTATTAATTTGAAGTAGTTAATTTGAAGATCATGAACTTAATTCAAAGTACATTATGAAATGGATCGGTAGATTCAAAGGTTATTGGGAAGTGGAATGTTGGAAACAGAACCGTTAACCAAAAAGTAAAATGTAATCCGATTTGACTACTAGGAGATAAAAAAAATTTGGAAACCATATACCACGAGGTTTTCAGTTATCACAAAAAGAACAAAATAAAATTAGCTCGAAAAATAATATTTTGCAATATTTTTTTTAATTTATCACAAGTTAAGCGATTTTAAAAACTGTCGCCATGTATATAAAAAAGAGCCAAACGGTCATGTGAAAAAATACGGATAAGGAAGGATTGGAGTAGGTGCTGAATGTAAATTAAATAATCTTGTTAAACTGAAACAACGAAAAACAACAGAAACAACAAATCTTGCCATTAGAAATGAAACAACATCAGCATTAACTAGAAGCACGCACTAGTGTATCGTTCGAAACTAGAGTAGTAGAGATTGCAAAATCATAGCATAACACTACCATTATGCAACACTAATAAAAAGGAAAAAAAGCCACATTGCAAACACTACTAAAGAACCGAATGATAACCGTCGCCCAGCATTTCGCGCGTTGTGGTTATTTTTTATGAGCAGGAAAACGTGCATTCTTCTGCAGAAATATCTGATATCTAAGAAAACCGAATTGGGGAGCGGAATGATAACAAACGCACACAAAAAAGCAATAACAAAAAGCGTCAACTTACCGCATCTTCGAATAAAAGGGCATATGATGATGTAAAAGATTTTATGAATAACTATGAAAAGACGAAAGTCTTTCTTATTAAAAGAAGAAAAGTCATGCCATGTTAATCACCTCTGCCACTCTTGTTTAACATTTGACCATATATGAAATTTTACATCTCTATCGTGCATTATCCAAATGATGGTCGTGACCGTAACAGTTATTTATCACAAAAAAGTAGACATGTGCAGTTTATCAAGTAATAACACTTTGCATATTACATGGCTAGGTACTATAAACAACTCTGATTTTTAAACAAGAGTGCGAAAATTGTCAATCCTATTACTAGGAGTTGTAGATATTAGTGGCAAACCAACGCAATAATCGTGTGGATTTTTGCCAGCCAGTTTACGCAACCGTTTTGCATCGTCAGTCCTCGTGAATCATAACAAGAACAACACTTCCCGCCCACTGCAGTAAGAGATTAGGTAAAGTACACAAATATTTAGATGTTAAGAGATGGGTAAGAATATTACGCATTGGTAGATGATAAGCAGATAATAGACATTTTGTGGAAATCATAGAGGATTAAAGATACGCTAATAATAAATGATAAAGATGATGATAAAAGCTCAAATCGAAACTTAAAACTCGAACTCGAAAACTAAATCTAATTAGAACTAGTAGATGAAATTGTAAATATATAAGGGCCAGCAAAAGACCCGTTGGATTGAACAAACTTTCCTTTCAAATAATAAATACATCAGGTATCGAGAAAAAAATATCAAACCGAACAACAGCTCCAAGACTACCTAAGCGGACTACCTAAAATTACTATCACTCGTGCTTTAGTAAAGAAAATAGGCAACAGGGGAACAGATAGAACTAGTGAAAAAGAGAAATCACCGAGTAGTGTAAAGAAACATGGGATGCAAAGCCTATCCCACATTCGATAGAACCCATAAAATCCTCTAGCGGGGAAACATTTTCCAGAGTAAAAGCAAATCAACAAGAGCAGAAATGACCGAAGTACATCCATAAACCAATTTTTAATAAAATAAAAAAATATTTCAAACAACAGAGAACAAAATGAAGAAAAGAGGAAAACAAATCACAGCACCACGTATGTACGAGATGATGATATATGAGATTTACATTTCGAGCCTCGCAATAAAGGATTCCGTCCGATAAAGGAATTGCCGGTTGTCTCTGTCTGCGACGATTGTTGCTGCTGCTGTTGCATTTGTTGATGATGGACGGTTCCGCAACCGCTGCTGCCAGTTTCCGGTTCGTTTGGACTGTTCGGAGCCGAGACGGTAGCTCCAGTTGAGGACACGGAGCACCTGCCGGGTTCCGATGTCGCATTGCCACTTCCCGTGATGTTGCGCTTTCCACTGACACTCGTAGCTGAATCTCGACTATCCCGACTATCGCGGCTCCCTGCTTTTTCGTTTTGTCCCCCCATTACCGGAAGGTAAAAGGAGCCACCATCGCCAAGCCAAGCAAAGCCATTTTATATACGCGTTGATAATACATAAGAAGGTAAAATTGTCGTGTTGTTGGGAACGAACAAACAATATTTGCATCAATCATATTTGGAGTAGGGTTGCAATTGAAAAAGAGACAAGAAATGATGATAAGAATATCGGTATTGAATCCATCTTTTTTGTTTGTGTTGTGCGGACTATTGTCCTAAGAAACAAGAAAAACCAATAACCTTACGATAGAAGAATATAAGTATTTGAAAACAGGAAAGACGAAAGAACAAGAGTCGGTGCGAGCCGACAAGTTGAAACCAAACAGTAGCAAAGTATATAAAAACTTACTAAACCTATTCTCTTCAGAGATAAATGGTGCGCCTGTTCTAACCTCAAATGTTGATAGCAGGATCAAAAAATAATTCATTGAATAATTTACAATGAATTTAAATGACAAAGTTTTAACATATCCTGTAGCCTAATCCAAGAAGCAACTTTGACCGCGAAAACGAGTAATATTTTTCTATTATTTTTTATTAAAGAGTCAAGCGATGGCAAGTGTTATACTATATGAATTAAAATAAAGTTTGAAACGTTTGAATAATGAGTGCTAACACTGCTTTTCTCTGAATATTGCAGTGAATGGAAGTGATAGGGAATTTTCTACGAGACTATTGTCGAAGAATTGCTTTCAACAAACCGTTTAAGGACACCACTTTCAATTACACTTTACACTTCCACAATATCCCTGTGGCGGTGTATGAAGACGACACATTGTGCTATTATAACACGATGCTTTATCGTCATATGCTTTTTGCTCATGCCGACTAGCCTACAGCGGGCTTTTCTGTGTGCAAGCACTCTACAGGAAGGAGTAGTTTTGCATCATAACTCTCGCACCACACCCATCATTATTCGCACACACAAGTTAGGACAACTGATGGTCCAAAAATAGTGCAAATGACATCATTTACGGATCCTCTTCAAACGATGCCGAGGCAGGAGGACGATGGGTGCACTCCACACAAAGCTGTGGAAAATATATCTACCGTTTTGGCAGATAGGGCAATTACGGTAAGCAGCCTCATTTCCTTCTAGCTACGAGAGCATGCTGGTGGAAAAGATCCATAGTCTGCAGAGTGCAGTCTGTAGCTAAACATTTTGCAATCCAATTTTCTGTTATCACTTGTGCCGAAATACAATAACCATCACTTGGTTCTCGGAACAATAACCATTTTAAAATTATGTTTGAAAATTTGAAAATAATTCGTAGTGAAAGCATGAGGTCCAATTCCTCTGTTCGAGAGAAAATGTTGAATACACCACTCCATAACATTTAAATTTAAGCAATTTCAAACAAATGTTGCCTTTTAGCCATTTGTTCTTGTATCTTGTATTTATATTTCACGCGATGGACTATTATCATGACTGAAAACTGTTATTCTCCTTGTATACATGTCAGCTTCATCAGGTACTCAAGAGATGTGTGAATGGTCACGAAACGAGGGCAAATTAGTTTTTCTAAGAACGCACTAGTAAAGCTCGCGAAATGTTATGAGGAAAAACCAAACAAACAGAGTGGAAAGCGAATGCCTAACCAACCCCAAACCGAACCCGTGCGGAATAAGAAAGATAGAGTGAAGAATAGAAGGTGGATGAAAAACAATTTAATACGAAAATGTCACCATCCAGTTAAACGGCGTTGCAGAAAAGTGTTAATAGCGTAAAATATATAACTAATCTGTGTTAAATACACGTGGAATGAAATAGATAAATAGAAATACAATCTACTGTATACGAATCTATGATATCACATAGAAAAAAGAAAAAATTAACAAGGAAACGAAAGCATAAATAAGCTATAGTGTACTCAAAAAAAGTTCTAACAAGATTTACAAAAATTCTTCAAACTTTTAAAAGCACAGAAGAAAAAATTAAGAGAAAATAGATACATCAGATAACAAGTGAAACATAAAGTGTGAATATGGAAGAAAAGAATTCGAAGGAAAAGTAAGGTAGGTCATACAAAGGCGTGTTTTGTCTGTTTGGCGTTGGTGTACGAGAAAGAAGTTTCGCCAATGGCATGTGTGAAAATTAAGAAGATAAAATTACCCTGGGAGTTAGACATGAAGAGATTGAGAAGGGAAGTAGTGCGGCGGGAAGGTTTTTGTTGTTGTTGTTGTTGAGGTTGCTGTGGCGATGAAGGCTGTTGCTGCTCTTGCTGTTGCTGATGCTGTAAAGATTCTTGCAGTTGCTGATTCTGCTGTTTCATTAGCGGCGATTGTTGATGTTGTTTGCCGTTGCCATCGTTGTTGTGGCCATTTGGCGCTAGGTTGGACGTATGTGGCTGATTGTGATTAGTGGAGGAAGTGGTACTATGATGCTTGAAGGAAAACAGATCGCCGTAGAATGGTTTACTTGAGTTTTTGCCCGTACTTTGTGCGGATCCGGAAACGCTACCGTCCTGCAGCACCGACGGCACCGGGGAAAGAGCGCGCATGGCGGACAACTGATGATGATGTTGTTGCTGCTGCTGCTGCTGCTGTTGCTGCTGAACCGGCATATCCATTGCGGTGTCGTACCGATGCCCGCTGCCTACCGAGGTGGCTGTGGGCGAGGTGGACAGGTTGACCGGCGAGTTGGTGGGCACGGCAGCGGTAGAACTGGAGCTGAACCAAGATCGGAGATGGCTTTCCTTCTTGGCGGTGGTCGCGCCAATGGCGATCGGTTGCGAAGAGCTGGTGGCCGACAGAGTAGGTGATTCGAGCAAGCCACCGGCGAGCGAGGACGGTGCTGGCGAACTGCTGCCCGGCACCATACCCGTGGCGTTCACTAACAGCTGATGGCTGTTATTGCCACCGGTGCCAGCGGATCCGGCAGTACCGGCGTCAAAATCAAGCTCAATTAGCTCTAAATATGGGAGGAAGGGTTTAATGGAACATATGCACACATCGAGGACGCTCCCGGAAACGTCCCACACGGGGTAAAGGGGGAGAAAAGGAGAAGAAAGAAAGAGATATATCTCATCAACAGGACAAAACAACACACACGACAGGCACTTGACTGCAGCACGGAAACCACATCGAGGCAGGGATGTATGCCGAAGCACGATATTGCGTGGAAGCAAGGGATTCGATTCAATCGGCCTACTCATTGGATGCCGGCAGAGGCCATCTAGCGTTTCGGTAACATGTTCAAAATAGCGACCAAAAAGTAAAAAAAGTTTAACAAATAATTGATTCCTAACCGGTAGTAAGGAGGAAGAATACGAGCATGCTTTGGCATGCTAGCATCACCCGGCATCAAATTGGACCACAAGTCAACGTGTAATTGAGCAGAACCGAGGTGGTGCAGGATTCCTAGATATACATCTTACCAAAATGTGCACGTAAAAATGCGAACCGCCAACACATCAGGGAGTGAGGGTTGTAGGTCAATTGAAAAATCAGTAAAAACAACTGCTACACATCTAGCCAAATTAGCTGATTTTGGAAGCACGCTTACTTCAAGCAAAACAAATTCAAACAAAATTAAACGAGCTCAGCCAAACGAAAATCACTGATAGATAACGCCCAGCAACAAAGTGGTATGACGAACTTCGAAACGCTCCAAAAATCTTTACAAAACAATTACACGTGAAATTTTTGCGATAACCAGAAGTAAAACAAACGATACGTAAATAAACAATAAACACATGCAAAAAAACATAAACACATTGAAAAAGAAAAATTCAAAATCATGCACAAATATTCAATGAATAAAACTAACCATTCGAAAAGCGGTATATAAGGATTCTGGCATTAGAAAAAAATACGAAGAAAGACAAAACAGGCTGGGGTATGTTTTAATATGATTTTCCAACAAAATAAAAATATATCGATAACGATAGTAAACGCAGGAAAATCAATATTACGACCGGTGTGTTGACGGAAACAGGACACTTCAATGTTGGAAAGTACGAGCCCAAACGTACTACAAAACGTACACGCGCTACACTGACCGATGCGAATTGAATTTCGGTGTACTTACCTGGCTTCTCCAGCCCGGTGTACTTGTTAAGGACGAACTGCTCCAGCAGTTTGTCCACGGTCAGCTCCAGAAACTGGCGCTTCAAATCCGAATGAACCTGCCGATGGTGACCAAGAGAAACAGGACGCGTTTCGGTTATCGCTACGCTTGCTCGTGGGCCGAAACACTCACCTGCCCAACTAGATCGAAGTTGTTCTGCACAATGTCCATGTACGAGGAGAGGAACTCCTTCATTTGTTTCAAATGTGCTTCCTCCATTTCTTGAAAACGCTGTAAATGTAGTGCCATGAAAATCAGGACGCTAATTATACGATACTATCCCATCGCGTGCTCGGCGACGGTTTTGCACGACACACACGTCGTCGTCAGGCGTATGACTCACTCATGCTTCCCAAACCAACCATGTTGGGTCTGGGCGAATGAGACATCACCCCACTTCCTAACACTCACCCTACATGTTATTGTCATTTTCTTCTCAAACTCCTGCTTGATTATGTTGTGCTTCTCCACCAACGCTTTGTAATCATCCTGGTGCTTGCGTAGCTTCGCTTCCGATTTTTCGATCTCCTTGGCTGAGCTCTCTTTACGTGCTTTCTCTACTTCCTGCAGGCGTGCATTGTGAACGTCCTTTGCCTTGGAAACGGCGGTCGTCGAATCCTTCATCGCCTGTCGGATGGATCAAACGAACACATCTCGTGTCTGTTTTCCTTATCCATTGCCCCAATCCCTTGCCCAGCTCACCCACCTGCACTGCGTCTTGCGTTCCTGATTCATCTTCCTTCACCGATTTATGCTTCTTGTGCAGATCCTCCGCGTACTTTGTGACATTCTTGACCAGCTCCGTCAGTTTCTGTACCTTTTGCGCGTGCAACTCCGACAGGCGCTCCGTCGTGGACTTCAGGATGATCCAGAGCGGTGAAAACGTGCCACCACCGCTCGAACCTGCCTTATTGGCCAGTTTCGTCAGCAGCTTCGAGTTGTACTCCTCGAGGTTCGAGCGCTCGCGAAAGTACTCAGCCAGCTCCTTCGTCGCCGACAAGCCATACTTCATATTCTGGTACAGCACCTCGTAGCCGTTGTTTTTCTCGCCCTGTTGACGAACGAAAGGAAGGAGCATTAACCTTCGTGTTGGTCTTCCAGACGATTGTGAATGGAAATGTGTAATTTTTATATCACAAAGCATGTAAGACCGATTCATCATAGAACACGTCAATAATGAAGCATAATTAGCAATTCAATGTAAATAAAAATGCCTAGAAGAAATCCATTTGTAGAGTACGCTAACAATGTACGTAGAAGATGTACGACCCATACGAAAGTACTCTTCTTTACAGTAGTTAGACTGTATAAAAATACTTTTCCCTGTGCCTGTTATATCTATTTGCTGTCCATTTTGCACAAGTTCAACTTGCATATATGTTTTCTTTAACCCATCCTTGCACCCAACAATCGAATAACTGAAAGGCGGACAGTGAAGACGAATGGGAGAAGAGATGAGAGTTGGTTTTTTTCCGCAAGATCAAAACCTTCCGAATTTAAAACAATCGTGACGATCATGCGACACACGCTTCAAGCATTGTCTGCATTCTCTGTCGGCCACTCCCGGGTGTAAGTTCAAATTGAATTAAATCAAATTATTTTGATCGTACGTTGCGCATTCGACCCCAGTCGGCGCCCCGCTGCTCACTCTTATCTTAGTGGTGGTGCAGCAACATTTTACTCCATGCAACAGCACCAAAAATGGTTCCAAGAAATCAAGAAACTAACAAAATGTTAGACCTTGGGAGGTGGCGTTATATGGCGATCTAACCTGTTGAACCCCACTTGAGATCCTCAATCATTCGTAAGACTAGCTGAATAGACCAGGATACTACAAGCAGGCTACCGCTCGAGTGTGCTCCATTGACGCATTCATCTGAACCGGTTTACTTTAACGCCACGCATGATTTATCGTGGGAAAAATATCGATCATAGTTAGAACAACGGCGAACGCAATATTAAGAACTAAGTGATATGGTTTAGACGGTTATATGATATAGACGTTTTCAAATTATTTTTTTTTACTCTGAGCAATAGAATATGCGATATATTGATAGAGAGAGAAAGCAACACTGGATTCCATCTTTATGGTCTGATTGATACTATACCTACAGTAATAACATCTTCGGAAATGGGCCATAAAGTCCTCAAAGAACGACCAACGTTAATTATACCCCCCTCACGTCTGTGGGCGTTCGATTCGATAAACCATTTTCTATGGTTACCCTGTCGCAGTGTGAATGGTGTGAACCATTTATAAGCAGAGATATTTTTAGCTCTGGAAATACTATCAATCTATTAACGATTATCGATCGTCGATACGATAAGAAGCAATATTGTTTCATTGATGAGAGAAAATGTCAAAGCCAAAATCGTCAAATAGTAGTGACCGATAATTTAGTCAGCTAGAAAATGTTAATTTAATTTGGAACAACACAACAAATAGCTAACGAACATTTCTCTATCAAGCTACAAACTCATTTATGTTCTACCTAGTGAATTTACCAAATTAAAACACTCCATCAGCAAACTCAGCATCCAAAAACAATCGACTTTTATCCTATTTCTGGCCTTATAACGAGTCTAGCCCTATGCCCACGGGCCCATTGTCCTTGTAAACTTGGTTTATTTTTCACTCCATCAAATATCCCAAAAAGCTTGTGATGTCAATGCGCAAGATAATTCCATCCAGAAGCCAACTGGACCGAATTGTAGAAATCTCGAGGCACGACACATGGAACATATTTGCGCATAAGGGAACGCGCATTTAAGAGATCTCCCTCTGGTATCTTGCTACTGCGCGATACAAAACGAAAAAAATATCAAAAATGCAAACACCGGAACGGAGTGTGAGCATGGGCGTCGGCTGTATCCCATGGTCGCATTGCGTCATCGTTATGCGCCATTCATGTAACAATTGTGTTTCTCAGCAGCTTAAATTAGGAAAGAGAAACAATTGTCATCAAATCGACGTCCGAGAATAACAGCTTCGTGAAATTTGATTCTATAAAACGATATATGCAATCACATTACATGTTCAAAGTTAAAATACATAAAAAATAGTAATCTAAGCACAGTTATGTTAGATATACTTTGGATCTGCATACAGCAAGCGTAATATGCGTGATAAGAGCTTACACACTGCAAGAAAATATGCCATATAAGAAACAGGAAGTACGTCACTATGCGTTGAAACACATGTGCATGTCCTCTGTATACAATTTCATGCTACAACAGAGAATTTAAGTTTGCTTCCCAGATAAAACTTCTGCCATTCTTTGAGCCATTCTAAACGGTTGGTCTATGTATTTTTATCGCCAAGCATACGATATACAAATGGGATACACCAATCTGCAAGCCAGGGTCTTTTAACCCTAAGCCTATGAAACATTCCATGCCAAACCTATATCTACCATGAGCTTAAAAACCAAGATAAAGGTGTCCTGTTTTAAAGGAAATAATAACAAACTTGATAATAAAAAATCACCTAATGTTACATTAAACTGAATATTAGCGATTTTCTAGTAAAAAGAGTTAATCATTTGTTTATTTATATAACATGTTAGCATTTCCACCATGAATCTGAGCTGTCGAATATTGACAGTGAAGGACATCTTTGACTTTGAATCTTCGTAATCTAGATTCTAATCACTCCAACCGTTACAGCTAGAACTAACTTTGGACGATTTATCCTGATTTCAGCCAGTGAGTTTTTCACAAATTTGTCGGATCTATTTCATTAGCCTAACTATCGCTACATTTTTTTTTTGTTTGCATGGTTTGTGTCGATAGTACGTAATTGAACTTAATATCTTTAATTGTAATACATCTGATACACCCATACTTACCCAAAAATAATCATTGAAGTCGACGGTCATTTTGATTTTTATTTGATAGTCGGTCTGCTAATATTATGATGCCGATAATCCCGACTGATCCCTCCAGCAACGATGAAGACGTGTGGTATATCTCACTTGATTTTAGCCTCTTCACTTGGTGTCTTTTCTAAACACGCTTTTTGCGAATGAATAGCGTCGTGTCGCTAGACGCTACTACTACCGTGGCGTGGCAGATCGCATCGCGATCGTATCACCTTAGCCGGTGGTTCCGACTGCAGTCCGCCAAAATGTGATCTCATTACACTGCACGATTGCTGCACGATTTCTGGCTAAAGGCCAGCGTTAGGCTTCAACGTTTGTTCAACAGTAACGGAAGAAGAAAATCATCACGTTGTGATATGCTGGAAAGAGGACGAATTTCCTTCTAGATCTCCACTCGAAAATACACTGTTAATCACATTCACACATCCATGTACCTGCACGAATCAAGAATAGTGCTGAATTTATACTAGTACTTATTTTCGAAAACTTTCACTTAAATGTGGTCTCGACAATTTACTCTTTGTCAACAGAATTACAACACTGCTTGCTTTTGCTGCCTACAAATTGCATTACATACTTTTTCACATGATAACGCATCTTTAACCGTTAAATGTTGTTCAAAAAGCTAATTGTAATATTATGCATGTAAAGAACTCTGTAAAGAAAACTCACGTGTTCAATCTAAATTTTCTTAATTAACAAGTATACTGGCACACTGATTATGATGCATTATAATCGGCGATGATCGATTATTTGCCTATATGCCTAATCCGTCCCGGAAATAGATTGCAGTTTTGGTAAATAATGATTGTCCCAAGCTGTAGAGAAAAAAGAGCAATGGCTATCTCTTCCCGCGCCACAAGCGATACCCACCGAACGTGTCCGCGTTAGCCTAGCGACCCACGTGTCTGGATCGCACTAGGGAAAAGAAAAAAAAAGACAAAAATAAAGCACTCATTTGCCCAAACATATGGCTCCATCGTACGAATTCCTCCCGTCGAACCCGGTAGCCACCATTTGATAGCCAAATACCGCGTGTGAGGGGCAGTTGCTGGGGAAGTTTGGCCACAACTTCGTGCCGTATCACCAGTCGGTAGCCTATTAGTTTCCCGGCAATCGGTAAGCACTTTTCGGCGACACAGGTATAAAACTACGTATCGTCCGTTCCGATGAGTACAGTAGTTCAGTCACCATTTCGGGATCATTTGGCTCGATTCGACCAGCAGCAGCGCAGTGTGCGGTTTAACACAAAATTGTGAGAACATAATGATCAAGCCGTTCGTCAGCATAGTGGTCGCGAGTGTGGTGGTTGCCTGTGTCGGTGCGTTCTTCGTGCCTACGGTTCCAACATGCCCGAACAAGTGTTGCAACAAACTGCAACCGGTGCCCGTAGTGCAGCATCATCTCCCAGTCCCGGTGCAGGTTGAGGTGCATCAGACAAGTCCGAGCTACCGGCCTGCTTCCTTCCTCGAGCTTACCGAGATCGTGCTCGATTGCTTCAATACGCTGCGCATCCCGCTGCAACGATTCCCGTCGTATTTGTCGGGCAACTTCCCCGACGATGCGGAAACCAAGTGCTTCCTGCGCTGCATGGCTATCAAGTTAGGCGTGTACTGCGACGAGACCGGTGCCGATCTGGACCGGCACTGCCTGCAATTCGGATTGGGCGAATGCTGCGAGAACTTCGCAAATCGGCACCTGGTTTGTCTGCAACAAAATTCGCTCCCTTGCCCGGATCGCTGTACCGCCGCGTACAAACAGGAGCTTTGTTTCCAGGAGCCGATAGCCAAGTATCTGGACTACCACTTCCAGCAACTCGTCGGCTTGCTGCACCAAGCCAAGTGTAGCCATGATCTGAAAATGCTGCACCCTTAAGAAGGATCAAAGTGGATCAAGAGGCCTTGGTTCTACTCGTTTTCGAACATCAAGAAGTTAATTGGGTGGGTCAAACGACTTTCAATTTCAAAACGAATTTATGACTAGAGCATGATTCTAGCTCAGCTACAGGTATATTAGACATGAAAAATAAACACTGTTAACTGAACAATATGGGTCCAAATATTGATTTCAACGTCCAGCAGTATCAATGTTGTGGTACAAAATATCTTCTCTCGCCAGTTCGTTTTTCATTGACAGAAAAAATGCCATCAACATCAGTTCAGCACCAACATGTAGCTTGGCCAAACTGTACCTCGATTATGCAAAACATATATATGGCTTCATTAGGTTATTTTAAGCAGTTCCAGCGTAGGAAAACGATTCGTACTAGACATTTTACATTACGATGAATCGATTGTGGACGGTGGTAGCCGGCCTACTCGGACGGAATTGTTCATATCGTTGGACTAAGCGAACGTTTTTTTTTTTTTGTGTATTTTTATAGAAACTTTGAGCCGGCGTGGCTACATTCGCCTCTAACTAAGCGAACGTATTTGTGTTTTATTTACGAACTGCATTGAAGGTGCCATCAATTTTTTTCAATGCGAAACTATCTAATAATACCTGATTGTATTGTTAGTTGCCATTATTTTGGAGTCAGTAAGTAAGGAAAAATATCATATATATATATATCACACACAGTACATTAGACCAGCTGAAGCACGGACGGAGATTGGTATGAAAAACAACGACTATTTTTTATTTTTCTTCATGGCCGTGGATGCATAATTTACACTGATTTAACAAGGCGTTGTTTCCACGCACTAAAGCCGATAGTCGAATAATTAACTCTTCATAATTTAACCATATTCATCACATGTTACACAACCAAACACTGACGATGTTCACCGTGCAGCGTTGCACTTTACGGACTCCGACGTCGTGTGCACTGAACTGGGTAGTTCCGCCCCATCGCAATTGTTGTGTTGCTCTTTTATCCCAACACTCGCCTCGTGACCTCACGCGCACCGATGGGGGGACGGAACAGACGGAAAATGGGGTCGGCCCGAAATCAATAAAGCGTAGCGGATTCGCGCATCCCGCCGTTGCACTATATTTTTTGGTTCCACCCTTAGCCGGTTAGACGCACTAATACACATCGTTTTCATGAGTGTGTACGATTTGCAAACTGGACAGTGCACTTCACTTGTTCGACACTGGGGAATACGATTTCGATGCGGGTTCCATGCCGACAAGTGAACATTGCATAAAATTCCGCAATGACATCGAGACCTGGAATACGGGGCCCCGCATTACCACTGCCACCATAGCTCTTCAAGACCCACTACCCACACCATTAAAATGTTGAAGGGGCGGCGAAATTGTTGTTGCTCCTAAACACGAACGTTACCATTTGTTCAGTGTTGGGCTAAGCACTTACTAGAGCACTGAAGCATGAAAAAAAACATACTTCAGTAACTCCGTAAGTCGCCTATCTGCAGCGCCATTCACGTAGTCGCCATTTGCTGGCTGCTATCACACACTTACTGCAGACGAAAAAGACCTCCACTGGTACAATTTGCTACTACTGACTACGTGGGCGTATCATTGCTGTTCTGGACGAGTACCATCTGGTTTCATCGCTAGCTTTTCTCAGATGTGTTATCGAACGAAGGTCGGGAGAATGCTAATCAGCCGAGAGCAAGTTGGGTGTTTTCGCTACATCCCGTTGCCAGCACTCCAGCAAATCGTTTCACTTTCTATGCACCGGAAACGACTGCCAAACGATCATTATCAATAATTTACGGTACAGCTATACTCTTGCGTAAACTTACACCCGAACAAAAAGTGATTTATGCACATTTCTTGCCTGTTTTCGACCGACAACAGTTGCGAACAGAAACAAACGAAACGAAAAAACGACGGACCAGGACAACGGAATCAAGAAATTTACTGTCAAAACTGGATGACGCGACGAACGCTGGTGCTAATGACAGCTACACTAGTTGAAGTGTGAATACTCATAAGGCAAAATAAAATTAAATAACTTTGTGACTCGCATTCCTAGCATTAATTACACAGCCACATTTTGCTTAATGAATTTTTTTATCAAAGAATTCGTTGCATTTTTTCGCAGTTGAGTTGGTCGTACTTTTGCGTATGCAATATGACAGTTGCTTGTCACTCATGTTGATTAAATACTGCTGCTGCATTTGTTTAGTCAACAACCAGTGCAGTGCTATTACAGAGGACGCTATTTTGTTCGGCGAGAAGATGAATCTCTACCGGTCCAATACTAATAAAAAATATTGCAGCTATTTCGAGTGCAAAAATAACTCTGTAAAAAACGGAAAATTGACTTTTTTCGCTTTACCAAAAGATAGCGAGCGATGTGAAAATTGGATGACCCGAGCGAGAATAGAGCCAAGCGATGTGGTAAACAAGACTCACCGTTTCATATGCGAAATCCATTTTCCCAGTATATACTTATGTCGCAGTCCTAGAAGAACTTTGTTGTTACACAATGCTGTACCGTTTTCGTTTGGTGAAGTGCAAGATCCTGAGCATATTCCTCCGTTAAAATTGGATGCAGAAGATTCAGATGGGACTCCAGCAGTATTAGACGGTGGGATTGTTTGAAATGTTTTATCGAAATATTACTCAAAGCATCAGTCAGTAAGTTATTCATTCTTAATATCTCAACTCAACAGAATCACTGGACGGACTAATAGATTATACAGAATTGAAGGACGAAGAATGTGATGTTCAATCTGATGACGGAACTTCGAAAAGAATCATAATCGCTCACAACCATCAAGAAGCAACCTACGAAACTGAAAATATGAAAGATGATCAAAGTAAATTCTCAAAGCCAAATATTATGTAATTGAAAGATTTGTTTTTACCGTTAATTCGTTTTTTTTATTTCAGGTCTTATAATCGACTTAAAAAATATACCAAACGAGAAGCAGGATATATCATCAAAACCGGAAACATGTGCCAACAGGACCCTTTTAAATGCTCGTAAGCGTAAACATTTTGCTACTAAAATAGCGGAAATGAAAATGAAGCTGTCCAAAGTGAACTCTCCCACGAACATTAATCAAGAGAGCAGTCATGAGACTATGGAGTTGGATAATAACAGCCACCTAATGCAGTTAGTTGACTTAAATAGTAATGATAGTACGCCACAGTCCTCTTTGATTCTGTCAACAAACAGTGGGTCAGAAGCTAACAAACTCATCAAAATGCAAACATACAGATGTAGACCGAAATCTCCTGTCTCGTCCTCTACAAATACTATTGAAATCATTGAGCAACTGGATGAAACAGCATCCCAAACCAGTGAAGACTTCTCTGAGGAGAAGGATGATGAAATTAGGGAATTTATTTTTAAAGATGAAGAATACGTACAAATGCCGAAAGCTTTGTTCAACGAAAAGCTGAATAGATTGAAACGAAAAGTTGCATGTTATGAAAATGTTATTCAAAACATGCGCGCAGTGCTTGATCAAGCCCATATTCCCAGTTCTTTCAATAATTGATGTACTACTTGTAAAACAATATCAGAATGTTTTATAAATTTTCTTTTTTTTGCGATCGTGTAAGTGAATAAAAATTATATTTTAATGGACCAAGATCCTTTATAATTAGGTTTACTTAATACTTCGACTTTTTTATTAATACTTCGAGGATAACGTACAAAAATTTCAGAATTTATCAACCATTTAATTGTAGTTCTTGCATATTATGCTTTATCGCAAGTGAATAAATATCTTTTAATACGATATTATTGTTAGAGTTTTTGCATATAATAATAAATTACCGTCATGTTTCAATTTTCTCTACTCCGTTGCTAATTCGCTTCGGATTATTCTCTCCTGACTTGGATAGATTCGGAGTTGCCATCACCAAATGTCACTATTCTGTCAACTTGGCAGAAAAAACAGCCGAAAAAAATATTAAAGAAAATATCGCATCCGACCGCATCGATTGGGAAAGATGGCAGCATCTGGAAAATTCAGCATTCTAGTAAGTATTATTTCTTAATCTTTTCAGCCCCTAATCTGCCAAGCTGGAGAGAATGCAGTTGTTATAGGATTTCCTCATCTTACACCATTGTTGTAATGCGTGCTCGAAACGGTGGTAAAACGATACTTGGTTATGTAATTTAACTCCGGGCAACATTTGCAGGCTCGTCAACTGAGCACCAGCTCTGCTGCAGCTCAGCTGGTTAAGCCTCCAGTGCAAGTATTCGGTCTGGAGGGTCGGTATGCGTGTGCACTCTATTCGGCTGCCACTAAAACCAAGGCCCTCGATGCGGTAGAGAAGGATCTGAAGGGATTGCAGAATCAGATGCGCGCGGATCCGAAGGTTCGTGATTTGCTACGCGATCCGACTACGAAACGTAACGTCAAGGCTGCTGCATTGAAGGATGTTGCCGCTAAGGTTAAATTCAACGCAGCCACTGGCAACCTGCTTACTGTTTTGGCTGAAAATGGACGCCTGGGTCGTCTGGATGGAATAATCAACGCGTTCAGTTTGATTATGGCTGCAGAACGGGGAGAGGTTGTGTGCGAAGTAAAGACGGCCAAGCCACTTGATGATGGCCAGCGCAAACAACTGGAAAATGCTCTTAAGGTAAACCAGACTAGAATAAGTTGATGGAAGCTAAATAAAATCTTTGATTTTTTTCTAGGCGTTCTTGAAGCCAAGCCAAACCATCCAGCTAACGGCCAAGGTAGATCCAGCGCTGATCGGTGGCATGGTTGTATCGATTGGAGATAAGTACGTCGACATGAGCGTTGCCAGCAAAATTAAGAAGTATACCGACATCATTACATCGCCTGTTTAAAATATTGGATGACTGTATCCGATGATGTTTTGTTGGCGTTCGTGGGCTCCGTGCGATAACATCGTGCTGCGTCCTAGCAGATGGTTTGAATGTGCAATGAGATGCAACTAGTTCTCGTTACTTATTCTTACCGTATAGATTATGCAGTACAGCCGAAAAAAATAAATGCATCCTTTAAGGATTTAATAATCTACAATTCTTTTTACTCAAATAGAAGGGCAAAAAACAACACGGAATAAGTTGTAATCCATCAAAGACACTATATTTAGCACATAATACGGGAGCCATAAAGAAGTGAACCCCTACGAATTGCAAATGCTGCTGATTAATTTCACCTGGTTATCTGTCCGAGGCCCTTGTGTATCTTTATATTCAGTGACAACCGCCACGAGGGTAGCTTCAAGATAATTTGTAGACAGCTCAACATAGAAACAAATGGAACGTTTGCATCATCCAAACGGAATGTTCGTTCGGTGCATGCTTAATACTAAGCATAAATAATGTTATTCTAATAATTCCTGCAATTTAGATGGGTGTTTTTGATCATCCGTTCCCGTCAACTACCTTTTGCTCTTGGAACTACACGTACACGAATAACATGTACATTTCTGGTATGATGTTAACCGAGAAAATCATTTGATTGATTTATCGCAACTTGGGACATCACGAATCATCCTGTGTTGCCATCTGGCTGTTCAAGCTGTCTGAAGGAATTTTAATGATCGCCTTTTCATTCGGTATTTAATAACATACCACTATCATACCCCGTTGCACATCTAGGATGCCTTCTCTTCTTCATCTTCAACTTCATCCACTTCTTCCTCATCACCCTCTTCCCCAAACTCTTCGCCTCCTTCTCCTTCCTCATCATCTTCAGGCTCTACTTCAATATCCGGTACCAGGTAATACTGCAACGGATTCGGCCATAGATCATCCTTGATTAGCTCCGCGATATCATCGTTGATTGGATCATTATTGTCAGTAAACCAATCGAAAAATGTCCGATTCTCCAGATTACGCTTTCGACGGTTATTACCCATTTTCTTCGGCAACACCTTTGTGAGATCACGTTCTGGTTTCCATTTTATTGCAGTGCTCGATGAAGAGGGACTATCTGCAAAAAAATAAATCAAGTAAAACGTGCACAATACACGAATGTAGACACAAAGTTTAAACTATTGCATTTTAAAATGCTTTACCTCCGTGCGAACCAAGTTTGAACTCTTTTGTTAGAATTTGATTCTCGAAGAAGGGATTCTCTTCAAAGTAAAACAGAATTCGGTATCCGCTCTTGATGTCCTCGAACTCCTCCACTTCGAGTTTTTCAAGAAATTGCAAACAATCTTCTTCCTCCTCCTCAAGGATACTAGAAATTTGAGGATGGTTCAAGATGGCCGTCATCCAGAAAGCCGGAATGCGTTTGATGAATTCGTTACGTTTCCGGTAGTACGGCTTCCGCAACTCGTTGTACTTTTGTTCCACTTTAAGGATCTCCTCGCTAGCCTGTTCGTTAAGAGCATCTATCTCATTCTGGCAGGTGTCTACTGCCTCCAGCGCTTCTGGCTCTTCATCTACAGCATCCACCGACTTTTTCACCTTTTTCGTCGTCGAAGCCATCAGGAAAACAGTTATTACAAATTAGTTCTGTTCTTTCCGCGGATTGAATGCTTCTTGCGGAACAAATAGCGCCAACCAGCTTTACCGCGCGTTCACACAAACAAAACACACACAAGCGCAATGCTGCGTCCAGCACAACAATCGCAATGGGCACTGAAAACTGTACAAACAATAGATATTGATGTTATTAATGCACCACAAATTTTACTGGTGTATTTTGCTTTTTCTACTACTACGCAAGGGTAGCCGTAGAAACAACTGTGCTAACTTTTCGCTTACTGTTCTTTTACAATTATGCTTACAATAGTGCTTTTTCACGATCTGACGTTTAATGTTTGCAGAGGAGCAAAAAAAGCCGGCTTAGACTACACGTTTTGTTAGTGCGCTTGATTTCTTCAACAAGCTTCCAACACAGATAGCTTAAATTTCTGACTTTAAACAGCCAGTAAAGTTTCGTATGGTGTAGGAAACTAGTGTTACCGCCTATAAAGAGAATGTCCAAATTTCATTGTATATATTTCTAAGCTTGACTGTATGCCTTATCTTAAATGAATTGTCAAATCCAGAACTGCCGAAACCAAAACGTCAACCAGTATATGTCAACGAAGTAGCTAGCGAAGAATAAGGAAAAGCTACGGTAAAACGAGAAGAAAAAGGAGATTTAGCCGTGTTCTGCAGCTCTCGCAGCTTTCGTCTTAGCATTGTTCAATTTTTAAGCTTGAAAACGTGTGAAAGAATTCGAAACAATGTCCTCTGGAGAACAACAAACGTCGACTGCTACTACCGGGCAGCCGCATCTACAGCAACAGGATCTTTCGAAGCTGGTAAGCACTCGTGAAAAAGAGTTTGATCTTGCTCCTGCCTCAAGTAGCTAAGCATTTTCGTTACTCTACCCTGCACTAAGATGCCAACAAGACGATTCCATGCTAGTTGTGTGTGGTGAATAATAAAATTCCAACTTCCGACTGATAGAAGATTTTGTCAAGATTTGCACTTTGTTTAATTGGAATAGGTCATTGTTGTAATGTAACGAATAACTACATATTCAATAGCTGATGCAACGAAAGCATACGTCTTGATTTGGAGGTTAGGTTTTCAACTCTGTTTGGTGTAAAGGAAATTTCTCTTCGAATGTGAAATGAAGCGCCTTAAGAATTATGTTTAAATTCCTAATAATCTTTTCTCAAAAGAACTTCGGACCATAAGCGTAGCATTACATGGTTGACTATGTTGTGAAGGCTAATGAATTTTTTTTTCATTTTTTAGAACATTGCTAAGTTGACGCCGCTGTCACCAGAAGTAATTTCTCGGCAGGCTACTATTAACATAGGAACCATCGGCCATGTAGCACACGGCAAATCGACAGTAGTCAAGGCCATCTCAGGTGTTCAGACTGTTCGTTTTAAGAACGAATTGGAGCGTAACATTACAATTAAATTGGGTAAGTACAAGAAAGCCCTTGTTCGAACAAACATTCATGGCGCATTTAAAAAGTATATCAGTAGAAATTATCTCCACTTAACTGCGGCGTGCAGTAATTATTCTAAAAACGTAATGATGTTTTTGTACATGTTTAATCTTGTACTATTCTGATGGTGTAAAAGTTTGATAAATTACATCAAACATGTACGATAATCATGTATTATATTATTGATTGCAAAGTTTGGGGTTTCAACTAACAGTAATGCATCAGCTGCATTTTCCAAGCAATGAACATGTCGGAACTTTCTTTAAAGCTTGTCACAAGTTTCTTTTGCTTTCTGTCTTACTTTCATTAGCTCGTTCAATTAGTGCATAATTGAAAACAATGCTACATTCAGCAAATGAGTATTAGTAAATAGCTATATATCTGCCATATAACTCAACAGAACAAGCTTTTATTTTTTGCATTTCTAAAGTGAAGCTACAAACGAAATATTGTCCCTCTTTTGTGTAAACTGTCGAAGAACGAAATGGTGCGCACTTCATGAGAGATGAGAGATGAGAGAAAGCAAGACTAAATACAGACGTTTGTGACCGATGATAATTGAACGGTGGATGACCGAAACGACGGTAGAATTTGTAGCTCATATCGATATAGTATTAGTTTTTCTAAAGTCGTGTCATTATAAATATGTATTTTCTCTCTTTCTCTGTATCTCTCCTCTTCATTTTCCAAAAACAATTGAATGGCGCACCAACGTTCATTTCCTTCGATGATGTCATTTTGCAGAGTGTTTGTCAGAGAATTTAATCAACGTGTTGACGACCGATCCGAAAGAAATGGAAGCTTATGTGAAAAAAATACATGAACGTTACAAGTCACCATATGATCACAGCTCCGTACTCCCTGAGAATAGCGAAGTGGTGAATGATGAAAACGGGTCTAGCAGTGATTATTGCAACGCAATCCCTGTGAGCAATCCCGAGAATGGTGGAAACAATAACATCAGACACAGTCGCTCTGTTAGCAGGAAACGAAAACTCTCGTTTGAAGTTTGTAAAACTCAATCAACGCAAGAAAGTCCTACCAAAGCAGCCGAATCACAACGCATGAAGCAAGCGAAAATTATGGACTTTTTCCATATGTCACCACCGGAAAGCTCTGCTCAAGCAACATCAAAACAGGGTATTAGACGAAGAAAAACATGCTCAGAACTGAGAAGCATCTCGTCCGCAAACAATGTAAACGGTAGGGCTAAACGCTCGTCCTATCCCATGGTGAACATCAAACATGAGGTACTGGAGAACAAACCAGTCCTTGAAAATCCAACAGATAGGACTTTTTCCTTTGCAAGTACGTCCAGCTCTTCAGAGGTAGGGGTAAATAGCCTACCCAATTCTTTCTTAGACGTAAAATATCCTACCACTGTGCCTCCCGTTGATGCTGTATCATCTTTAACTAACGATCTTGAAACATTGCCGAGCACTGAGCGAATGGCAAAACTTCCTGACGTGCTTGAAGGTGAACTTGAAGTGCCTTCCGTAAAGCAGCGCTCAAAAAGCGTTATGAGAAAATCAGCAAATAATGGTGGAAGTAATAGTAAACAGAGGAAAAGATCTACGGCGCCCAAAGAGTACACTGTGGAATCCATCAATGATATCCAATTGATAGGGAATGCTCCGTATTTTCTTATTAAATGGCTCGGATATTCGGAGGCGCAAAACACCTGGGAACCACTGGATAACGTTAAGAGCTGCATGATATTGGATAACTTTTTAACCAACCAGCTAACCTTGTTACAGGATTGGGTAGAGACAATTCAAAAAAAGATTAAAACGAGTCCAGAATATATGAACGAGGTTATCATGCACGATACAGCAACTAAGACGAACAGCGAGATACTGCACGACTATAAGCAGTATGATTGGAATGTGCTACGTGCGGATTTGATCATAATGGCCAAGCTGTGGATGAATCGAAGTCGCAACAAGTGCATCTTGGAACGCATCGTTCAAAATATGTGTCGAGAGGTATCGTACGTCAAGCGTCGCGATCAGCTGGAGCAGCTAAAGCAGTTTGAAAAGCAAATAAACATGAATGAACCAACGCTCCAGATTGTCGTTGAAAACGAACAGGATATGGATGCGCCACCAAATAATTTCACCTACCTTCGGACGAACGTTCCTGGTGAAGGTATCTCTATTCCAAATGATCCACCGGTAGGTTGCGAGTGCAACCCGTGTCAATCCCGAAGCGAATGTTGTGGCAAATTGTCCGAAGGTAGATTCGCATACAGTGCCAAGAAACGGTTACTATTGCAACCAGGTGCGCCTATTTTTGAATGCAATAAAAAATGTAAATGTGGCCCGGATTGCCTTAATCGGGTTGTGCAGAATGGAGGAAAATGCAAACTCACACTATTCAAAACAAAGGGCCGCGGCTGGGGCGTTCGGACAAATGCCGTCATCTACGAGGGACAATACATTTCGGAGTACTGCGGAGAGGTCATCTCCTACGATGAAGCTGAAAAGCGCGGGCGTGAATATGATGCGGTCGGAAGAACGTACTTGTTTGATCTAGATTTTAACGGTTCCGACAATCCGTTCACATTAGACGCTGCCCATTACGGTAACGTGACACGTTTCTTTAATCATTCTTGCGATCCCAACTGTGGTATTTGGTCGGTATGGATCGATTGCCTTGACCCATACCTACCTAGGCTTGCATTTTTTGCCCTGCGTCGCATCGAGGCTGGCGAAGAACTCACCTTTAACTATCACGCGCAGTTAACTACGAACAACGTTTCCATGAACGAAAGTGAAAACGTGGATAGTGTGAACATAAATGGTACAACTGAAATTGCAATGGATACGAACGATGACAGTGGCAACGTTGACAGAGCGCAACCTAGCAGTATACGAAATACCAAAGGTTTGACCGAATGTTTGTGTGGAAGTGCCAACTGTAGGAAGTTCGTCTTCTAAATAACCATTGTATCGCATTGGAGTTATTTCTATTATTAGACAGAACATATAAAGAGATAGATAGTAATCGGAATTCAGACATTTTTTATCTAACATCCTTGAAGCGAATATTCGAAGCAGGCGTTTAGCTATTAATGAATAGCTTTCGGAATTATACTCAGAAATATAGCAGTTGGATGACAAATAATATTCTAATAAATGGAAATATTCTTTAACTATGTTGTTTCTCTTCTTGTTCTCTGATATTTGCTTTACGTATTTTAACTTGTGTTATACTTCTTGTAGTCATGAATGTTCACCATGTCGCCAATATTCACGTTTTCGAGACAATGCCGATGATTTGATATTTAAAGACGCAAATATTTTCACATATTTCTTTTATTTCGGTAATGTTTTTTTCGACAGGTTACGCAAACGCCAAGATTTATAAATGTGACAACCCGAAATGTCTCCGGCCGACTTGCTTCACTTCGGGTGGCTCGAGCAAGGACGATAGTTTCCCATGCTACCGCCCGGCCTGCACCGGACGCTTCCAGCTAGTTCGTCATGTTAGCTTTGTCGATTGCCCCGGGCACGACATTCTCATGGCGACCATGTTGAACGGTGCGGCGGTTATGGACGCGGCCTTGCTATTGATCGCAGGCAACGAATCCTGTCCGCAACCTCAAACATCCGAGCATCTGGCTGCTATCGAAATCATGAAGCTGAAACATATAATCATCCTGCAGAACAAAATCGATCTTGTGAAGGACACGCAGGCGAAGGAGCAGTACGATCAGATAATTAAGTTCGTGCAGGGTACGGTGGCGGAGGGCGCTCCGATCATTCCGATATCTGCTCAACTCAAGTACAACATCGAGGTGCTGTGCGAGTACATCATGAAGAAAATTCCCATTCCGCCGCGCAACTTCATAGATCCGCCTCGGTTGATAGTAATCCGTTCGTTCGACGTGAACAAACCTGGTTGCGAAGTGAATGATTTGAAGGGAGGCGTGGCCGGTGGTTCGATCTTGCGCGGCGTGCTTACGGTCGGACAGGAGATAGAGGTACGGCCCGGCCTGGTGAGCAAAGATGCAGAGGGTCGGTTGACGTGTAAACCGATCTTCTCGAAAATCGTTTCACTGTACACAGAGCAGAACGAGCTGCAGTTTGCCGTACCCGGTGGGTTGATTGGAGTTGGTACAAAAATCGAACCGACACTTTGCCGCGCGGATCGACTGGTGGGCCAGGTGCTCGGTGCCGTCGGTGCACTGCCAAACATCTTCATCGAGTTGGAGGTATCGTATTATCTGCTCAAACGGCTGCTAGGAGTGCGTGTTGAGGGTGACAAAAAGGGTGCCAAGGTGCAGAAACTCGTCCGACACGAGATGCTTCTCGTCAACATCGGTTCGCTCAGCACCGGTGGACGAGTGGTGGCCACACGCGCTGATTTGGCCAAGATTGCCCTCACAAATCCGGTGTGCACCGAGAAGAATGAGAAAATCGCACTGAGTCGACGTGTGGAAAATCACTGGCGGTGCGTTAAAGATGTGGTGATACTTTTTAGATTTGTTATTTTATTGGTGTTTTTTTCTTCAATTTGCAGTTTGATTGGATGGGGACAGATTCGTGGTGGAACCGTGATTGAACCGTTAAAGGAACACTAGGAGGCATAATCAATCACTAATCAAACTTCACTAACATCTACAAGTCGGTAATACAAAAAGCAAAAGGAATAACGAAAGTATTGAAAATAACCATCGGTAAATTGTTTCCCGCCACAAACCATGAATTATTTCATTGTTTTTCGAGATCATTACACTATCGGAAAAGATCACTCGAAATCTGTACTCATCCCAATAGCTTTCAAACCAACAGTTTCTGTTTTTGTGATGAATATTCGTTTCACAAACCGGCACGAAAAATCATTAGGACGGATGAATCCATGATTATCTATAAACTGCTGGAAAAGTGCACTACACCGATTAGCTGGAATATGCAAGATGATTCCCTGAAGCAGCGAAGAAAAGATACAGCAGGTAATACACGTTATAATAAAAAAAACTGAACGTTCTTTTTATGCCGATATTTGAAAGAAAGTAGGTCGTAACAAAACTATTCGGTTTGAACACTAAAGATGAACCATTAACATATAAAATTATTTTATTCTACTAAGCTCACGTATGGACAAACACGAGCAAATGGCGTAAATTCGTAGAAAAGCTAAAGCGTTACACGCATTTTCGGTCACAGTAAACATTTTAAAATGTTGTGTATTCCAACGTAAGAATTATTTGCGCGATGTGAAATGATTGCATTAAATTTATCGTAAATTCTACTTTGATATTCTGTAGCAACTGAGTTGATTTGGATTGGTAAACGAACCTGTAAGCTGTAAACCAATGAGATTCTTTTCACCTTTTCAAGGATATTGTTTAAAAGAGTGTTTTAAATGTGTTCAGTATAAATCATACCTTTCCTACTTATGCTTCGAGCAAACAAAATACTAATACGCATATGCTTGCAGCATTTGACCTACTACACCGATGGAGTGGTGTATATCGTTGAGCATTATCCCTAATGTGGCCTTACTATACTCGACCAATCCAGGCGGTTTCGTGAATGTGATTTACTTAATATCTAACATGGCAAATGGGCGGTCGTCGGCGCCGGTTGTTGCTGTGAATCAGTTTATCCGATACTCGAGTATGCTTTAAATATCTCAAAAACACGGGTTTGAGTAGTAAATACCACAACAATACTGCTATTATATCTTGACATGTAACAAAATATATGTACAAGAAAGCCTTTTCCCAGCATTACATAGAGCTGCAAGAGAGAGCACGGCTGAGGTTTGTGAGTACGGCAGGGTTTGTTATAACCTATACCGACCCTACTAATCAGTCAATAGGACAGCAGTGAATCTTGTACCTTTTCGATCCGGATTTTACATCCATTCCATTCTCGTTGTTCAACTTCATTTTGTGCCTAGACAAGATCAAGAGATCTTTCTTATAGTTTCTTTTCCACGATCCTTTTGCTCATTATATCGTACATCCTAGCTGCATTCATTTCTAGTTTCGGTTGATTATACCGAACCGTACACATCACTGTTTAAACTCTCTCCCTCGGTCCTTACTAAAGGACCTCACAATGTGGAATAATATTTCAAACCGCGCGACAACATGGCACTTGTTCATTCATTCAACCATTTTCAATGATTGTCCTTACAGTAGCAAAACTTTCGCATCTCCGGGTCCCTTTCGTAGATGCAATTCGCTTGGTCACCATACTTATTGATGCGGGATATGTCGCCCAACTTTACTCGGAACCGATTGTTTGCACGATCGTGGAGCACGCTCGCCTCGTAGATTGCTTTGCTGGGGTTTGTGACCAACTTCACCTGGTACATGTCGTGGGGTATGCGTATTACGTCGGAAGAAAAATCGCCTAGAAACCCATCCGTGTCCCGATTCTGTTTGAACCGGACCAGGCCCTCATGCGGTTGTAACCGGGCAGCCCACATGATTTCGTCCAGCGTAAGTAGGGCGCATATGCCTCGGTGCCGTTCAGTGTGGTGGTTGATGGTATCGACGATGATTTTCGCCGAACGAAACACTTCCTCGGAAGAGGCGGTATCGTTGATCGTTTGCCAGTTCAAGCAAGTACACCAGTGCGGCTCGATGTAGGCGTCAGCGCACGACCGGTTCTGCGGAATTACATCAAACAGCGATATGGCACGGGTTGCGACCGGTTTCTGTTTAGCTTTCAGCGTTTGCAGAGCTGCGTAATGAACCATTCGATTTAAATAGACATCTTTTACGATAAGCACATAAGCTTGTCGAAGGTATACGAAAGTGTACTTACTCAAAATATCCTGAAGAGTCTCGTGCACGTCGAATGGTGTGACGAGTCGATTAAGGTTGCTGCGCAGATTAGCATACTGCTCATGGTACTGTGCTTTGAACCATTCGGGGAACGTAAAGCTGAAGAACGGTAGGCGTTCTTCCTGTTTGCCCTGAAGCGTGTTACGTACTTCGGCGAATCGATTCCCATGATCGGACATTAACACGAGAATCGTGTTGTTTAGGATGCCGGATTTCTTTAACTCTACCAGCCAGTTGCTGAGATCGGTATCGGCGACACCTACCAGATTGATCGAATCATGCGACAACTCACCGTGAAAGCTGAACACGAAGCGTGGCGTACCGTCCCTGTAGCTTGTCATGAAGTCACGTGTATAGTCTAACATCACCTTGTGGCGCGGTTTTGCTCCGATGCAAAGTCGCTTATAGTAGCTGAGGTACGCCTCGATCGCTACATAGTATGTCCGCATGTAGTGATCAGTCGGTTGCTCATCGAACCCGTTCAATCGGTAGGAGAACGTACCGATATTTGGTACGTCTTCGTTGAAGGCCGTCACGTAACCGTACTTTTCGTACTCCTTCCAAATCATCGGATAGACATTCACGTACTCGGTATTCTTCATTCGCCGCCGGGTGTCCGGCAGTTCCAACTCGGTGAATCCGGTAAGCAATGGTATCAATGCTTGTGGCGTTCCATCTCCAACGATATTGTATCCTTGTAACACATCTGCACCAAGATATTTCGTCAGATATTTGAACGTCTTCGGCAGCTTTCGCTGGAATGCGTTGCGGCTGAGCGAATCAAACCCAAGCATCAAGACATTAAGAGCGGAATCCTTATTCCAGCTAGTGCGTGTCCGTAGCTGGCTGTCGTCCCGTATCCCGATCAACAATCCCTGCCATCGTTCCGTACGACTTTCCGTCCAGCACTTGGCGCGTACAAAATCACTGCCCCGTAGCTTATAACTGCCATCCGTTCTAGTCGTTTCCCCAAATGACAACTTAAAATCGCTTTGCCGCAGGATGTCTGCGTAGTCGCACGTGATCTTACCCTTCTCTTTGATCACCTCAAGTTTTATGCTACAAACCGATTTCTGCAGTGCACAAAAGAATGAAAAATTAAGTTACACGAATATTATCTGTTTCGCTGCTGGGCCTTTGACTTACGTACCTCACACGAAACCCAGTCCTGCAGCTCACTGCCGCACTCGATCGGTGGTTCATCTTTGAGGAAGCTCAACATTTCTGGAGAATCTACTGGTAAGTTTGGCATTTTGCATGCTCCCTGATTTGCTAATGATTTGATCGATTCCTCTATCAGTACACTAGAACATCAATTAGTAAAATGTCTTACGTTATGGTTGCGATATCGTTTGACATTCAGCTTTAGTTACTCACAGTTTTTCTTTGTTATCCCCGAAGTCCCCGCCATGGAAGTAGTGATCCAGTAGTAGATAGACGATGGCGATCGTTAACAGGAATATTAGATTCCGTCTGGTAAATTTCCGAAACTGATACATGATGAACTACGAACTATGGTGCGATTCTTTTGGTTGTCGAATCGTTGAAGGTGTTAAGCCTGTTCCTATCTCAGATTTTTTTTCTTTTACCAAACTGCCAATCTTTGATAACCATTCAGCCTAAACTTGAAAAATTAAACCAAAAATATCAGAACTATAAGTTCTATCAGGCTCCGAAATATTAGGTTTCCGCAACAATATTTGCATAACTCTAATAGCAACATACATGTAAGCTATTTAGGTCACGTTCTATCAACGTTCTCATTCAGTACGAATTTCTTGTGAGCTTGATCAACGAAGTCTTTTTGCTTTAGTGGGTCTATAATAAGAAAATGCAGCCTTCGTGGTACACATAATCGTTCCTGTGATGAAGCAACATAATGCAGAATAGTGCACGCAAAATATTGATATCAACTAGCAAATCAATTCAATTTGATTCATGCTTAAAATTTGCTTGCTGCTATATTAGCTTTGAAGATGGAATTTAATTATTTCATTATAGTGACTGCTCATTACAGTATTAACATCTGCCGGATAATTTCAATATTGATACTTCAACAATCATAGGATAACTCTGAGCTGTTACGATGCATTACAGGTTTTTATTTCCATGTAAATAACAGCGTACACATTAAATGCAACGTAGTAACCCAATTAAACCCTATACCCCTTTAATGTACACTGCAATAAAAATGCTCAGCCGGGAAGCTGTCCCATTCAGTAATGAACGTATTTTTTTTCTCTCCCAACAGATAAGCGCAGTAATTTTTATCCCATCTTCAGTCTCGTTCATGGCCGTCGCTTATCCAACCGCATTTACGCACACGCAACTTCTAGCAATCACGTGTACTGCTCAATGAATAAGCGACGTACAAGATAAAAAATGAACAAGACCAATCATTCCGCCCATATAGCCGTTGTTGTATGCGATCATTGCAGAGTTCTGATAGGTCTTTCTAAATTGGTTATACGAATCACAATTCAATTTATCTGTAACCATTTGATTCATTCCAGTAGAATGATGTTTGGCGGTACGATATGATCTAGCGATACGATATCTCCACTTGGTGCTTGTTGCAAGGGCAGTCCAGCAACTGATCATTGATTACACAAATATCGTATTTTTATCGAGTTTTTGAGATTTTTTAAATCATGCTATTCTATTGAACGAGAAAGGCGTGTTTCATATCGTTGCTTCACAACAAAAACCAAATAATATCTTGTTGTACTTTTCATAAATTTACAAACAGTCACGTCGAGTAAATTTTGCACGTTCTGTTACTAACGCAACCGCATATATTTAATGGCCAAAACAAATTTGCCATGCTCGCGACTCGTTTGTTGCTGTTTTTTACGCAAACCCTTACATTTGCATTTTGTTTACTCTGGTATAATTATAAATATCGCACAATAATGCATCTCGAGCTCTCAATTGAATAAAAAACGTTCAGCGTCGTTGGCCTTCATTGTTTACCGTAGAGGTCACCAATTTGTTGCTTCCTGAGCCGGCTCTATCCAGCTGATTTGGCGGCACTAGCTAGAAGGCTGATTTGGTGGCACGTTGCCAACGCCAAAGATAATGTTCTGAAGGCTACCAAGACGCCACTAGCTATCTATTTACAGATATTGTTTGAAATTCTTTGGAATATCCTAGTACATGTTTCAGATCACGTCACGCTTGCCGGACCAACGAAACATTGAATACATAATTGTTTCTCTTGACGAAGTAATCCTGCCCCGCTTAACCAGAAGGCTTCCACATTGATTGTTGCAAAAATCGATATTCCTTCTCGTAGAGTCCTGCCAAAGTGTAATGCTGACGGCAACACAAAACAATCAAAGCAGCCATAGTGTATTGTCATGCCTAGAGCCATCGACATTACATAAGAATTTAAGCAATCTGTTATGTCCTGAATTCAAATGGGTAATTGATTATGATCCCGGGAGAATACGAAAAATGGACCTCTAAAGAGTTGTGAAACATGCACTTTAGTCTTCCACTCATCTCAGATTCGTTCTTTAGAAATGAGCTACGTTTGAGCACAGCACAACTTCGCCATTGACCTTTCGCTCAAGCATCTCCAATCGTGTCCTTTTTATTATTTTGTAGCGATGCTAGCAATTTTCCCAACCTTCGAGACGTTTACCGTTAGACGGGTTTGGTATGTAATGGGGTGTTAATCGCAGTTGACAAATAAATCGTCCTTCCTGACTGCAACAGCGCAACTTATTTTCCACTTGCTCGTTGTAACACACATAGTAACCGAATCATTTTCTTTCAACCATACACTGCCCTTTCACATTAAACCAGACTAGGACCACGCCACGCTCACCCGTTGCATGCATAACGTTATGGGAAACAAACTAATTACAATCGATTCAATGGAGATTTCCCCCTGTTAGCGATTAGAATAGCAACGTTTTTCACCATTTGCACCCCGGCGTGCTCAATACTCTGTGTCTAACCGTAACTAACCGTTCTACTAGGCACGGGTGCGTAGAACATCTCGCGTGCAAAATGCTTCAACACTATGTACTCCCAACATGTAAGATTGAATATAGAAAAGCGGAACAAAAAACGAGAGAGAAAGAAAAACACAGAGAGAAAAACAGCTGGTTAGAGAGGGTTTGCGAGCTATTCACATACAGTTGGTTCCAAAAGTGAGCATGCAGTAATTTAAATCTATGTGATATTTATTGAAGGAAATTAGGCGCAAGGATATTGTTACTTGATTCTTCCTTAAATATTCATGCTCAGTATTACCCGTTAAAATATGTTTTTGCTATGAGTTTTGAAAGAAAGTAACTTTTCAATGCATGTCTCTGAGGAACGCCACGTGTGCTTTATGAGCCCTCCTTTTTTCCTCTTTTATAAACTTTTACCAAAAATTTTTACTTCTGTATCAAAAATCCACCAAAATTCTAAGACTTTATTCTATGTTGTTTTATTTTAGTTGCGTCCTGCCAATATTTGCCAAGCCACGTTAATGTAAGAGGTTTCTATAAATATACTTGCCGAAACATGAACGTAGGTCGTTCTCAGCGGTTGGTATGCAAATTGGTAAACACTTGCGAATGTTGCTTGCGTTGTATTCACACTCGACGTGGTACGTGAATTGACGAATATTATGCAGCTGATACGCGTCTCGATTATTGAACGACCAAATTTTCCACTTCTCTATGGCAATTTCGTAGGGTGACTATAATTTGCTTCGCCAAATATCTTCTTCTTTCAACCCGTAGGCCATGTGGATCGTGGGGGATCTTCTCCCGTTTTGGGAATTTTGTTCGTAATGGACACGGCTATAATGGAAAGTATGACGGAATGCCTCAGCCTACTGTGTTGCACATAGTACACAGTTGTGAGGCGTTATAAACTAAGTTTATTAGCCACGTGCTCTAGGAACGCATAAAATACATAGTTTAAAAATGTGTGTGCTCAAGTATTTCCATGATTTGTACAATAGAAATTTGCATAGATTCCAAGCAATATATTAAGAGAATTATGTTTAGAACATTACATTTTTGTTCCGTAATTAAAGAAACATCATAACATTCAGTTAATAATTACTTTATTTAGAATCGTGTCCATCATCAAGCAATTTTACATGCTAACCAGAGTGCTAGTTCCGAACGGTTGATTGCTTAGAAGGTATACATTGATCGGAAATACATTTTCTCTTGTTTAATTGGTATTTGATGTTACCCCCGCATTGTTCAGCTGGCCTTGCACATAATCGGCTGCCATCTGTTTAACTCGCCGGACGCTATCGCGATCACCATGTTTCTCTTCAAAATTCACGTACTTCGTGTATAAGGTTTTCATGTTCTTCATTGGAAGGCGTTGCATAATCGCACGTTCTAAAATTTGACGCGCATTCGCAACTAATTTGTCTTTAACTAGCATATCCACGTATTGCGACCAAATATCCGTTCGCTTCGGGTATGATGTCAGAATCTGCTCAAACAAAAGTTGTGCCTCATCTTGATTACCGTTTCGGTTGTGTAGGAAGGCAAACTTTACGATCAGAGAAATGTCTGTAAAAGGCATACAATAAAAAAAATTGGAAAACTGTCATAGGCTTAGTTGCTCTTTATACTTACGATCTCTTGTTGGAAGCGATTTTAACGCCTGACTCAACAGCGGCTTAACTTTGTTACCTTGCTCTATTCGATACCAGGCATCGGCCACCAAAATCCACATGTCAGTTTGCTTGCGAAATCTCTTTTGCAATAATTCCAGAAGCTCACGTACTTCAGTGTGTTTTTGACAATCAATTAAAATGTCTAAAACCCTGGAATACACCTTGAAGGCGTCGTTATACTGGATTGCTTCCTGCAGAACCTCTTTGAAGCTGTCGACTGTTTCGTAGCGAATCTCCAAATTGAGCAATGCGATCCAGATGTTCAAAAGCTCCGTTTCTTCGCGAAAATTTATTGCTTTCAACGCCTTCCGGCCAACAACGCGAGCTTTATCCACCTCAGCAGACTCCATGTGGAAGACCATGTACCGAATCCAGAGCATGCTATTGTTTGGTTGCGCTAGCACTAACCGGTCAAACTGATCCGGGGTGTGAGGGTCGACAGACGGGTTGGCTAATTCTTGTTCAATATTCCTCAACCGTTCTTCCTCCAGTTTCATGGCCTCGAAGCGTTCTTTTGCAGTCAACCGCTTTTTCGGGGCGGTTTGTTTTTCCTCGTCCTCGCTAGATCCATCTTCATCGCTAGAGTCTGATGCCGCTCGCTTGTAGACGGGCGTGGTGTCCCAGAAGTTTGTAGTACCTGGCAGAATTTGTCCATCAAGTTTCCTCTTTCCTTTGGCATTTTTGTCGTTCGTTATGGGCCAAGTTTCATCAGAGCCATCTAGTTGCTGACAGAGCAGAAAATCGTTTCCGGCCCCATCCAACTGATCAATTACGAATGATTTTTGTTTCTTCTTCTTATTCTTCGTCTTCCCAAAAAGTTTAGTATCTCCGTTATCAGTTAGGAGTGTTTGTTTCTTAACAGATTCAACGGCATCTTTTTTCCCCTTTTTTGCAACACCATGTTTTCGCTCGGTTATCAGCATTTCGTAATCCACCTTTTTCTTTTTTAATATACCTTGCGCTAGTGTTTTCAATTTTTTTGAACGCATGTTTTGCGGCAGTGATGGGTTTTCCAAATGTTTTCGCTTTTTGCTATTAGTTTCTTTTTCTCCCGTGGCATTATTATCCTGTTCAATTTTCTTTTCGTGGCATTGTTTAAGGATCTTGTTTGATGTTCTTTCAACAACACAATTGTCGTTGTTTTGCTCGTCACTATCGCTATCCTTATTTGAATCATTCTCTTCTTGGGATGAATGTTCATAGCAGACAAAATCTTCATCGTCTGCACTGTCCACATCGCTATCATTACCTTCGCACGAATCATCGCTTTCGTCCTGTTCTTCGTCGTCGTTCTCTGAATCTGACTTGTCTGATGAGCTCTCATCGAGAATCGTTTCCTCGAATGTTTCCGGTAGCTGCCGGCAACGAACTAAAGCGCCGTGTGAACGAAGATGTATTTTTTGATCCTTGATCTTCATTGTTTCGTTTTGTGATAAAACTTTAGGTGATCCGTCTTCAGCGAATGAAGAATACAAGTCGTATGATGATTGACGCATACCGAAAATCATGGGCCCTAACATTCGTACTAAACGAATGTTCTTCAACTGCCCATATGAATCAAAAGGTATCATGTCATTATAATGATTCTTTACTGGCACAAGTACAAGCAAATTCGGCGACTCGTCCAAAATGCAGCAAACTCGTACAAAGTTGTTTGAAAACAATACTTGGCAGGACACGAATTTTGGATTCGACTGGAAATCTATCTGTTTAGAAACCTTTGTCTTTACAATCTGTATTCGATCAATCAACGACTTGTCGAGGCAAACGTGTACCAATTGCCGCTCAACGTCAACCCACACCACGCGTCCTGGTAACTGATCTCCAACTTCGTAACAAGATTCACTTGAAGTCTTAGATGTGTCCGTAATAGCAATTCCTTTCGTTGATTCCGAATCACCATTTGTTACGTTCACAACCATTTTGTTGCTTCCATCGATTACTTTTTCAATAGTACAGTTGACACGTTGTCCGATGCTGTAATTGGCAAATGAAGCGCCATTCTCCTGATATCTGGTGTTCCAAAAAAGAGAAAAAATAAACAGTTGATAATAATTGGAAAAAAAGCCCGTAGCAAAATACATACTTGCAAATTAAACTGCAAACATCTTTCCAGTATTCTGCCATATATGAATACACATCATCAATTCCATTTTGGCAAACATTCCTCAATGAAGTACTGACTTTAAACGAACGTGGTTGTGTCGAGGTTCCACCAAATATCTTCAGAATTTGGACCAATATTATAGAACCATCTTCAACCTCTCGCCGTTTCATTTTATCCAAATGGTCAATCGTTATATTTTCAGAATAATCATTCAACAATAAATTCGCAAATAAGCATCCATTCTGCGTGAAGCAGTTAGCTTTTAGCACAGCTTTTGGTTTTACATGTCTAAACAGTAAAGGTGCTTTCTGGAAGTAATCCACTCCACGCACACTATATGTATTCGGACTCAGTTTGACCACCGTCAACTGTTCGCCTTCCTTAAGGAGTCGCGCATGTAACGAATTGTGTTCACCAAAATCGGAGAAATTTTCCAAAGCAATAGTTCCGGAATTGCCATCAGCTGTTTTCACATCAACACCAGTTGGATGTACGCATGTCACGGTTGCACTTGTAACAATCGCTGAGCAAAACCTTTTTTCAGTTGAAGGCAACGAAAGTAGCAACCGGCTATTCTCTTGGCTAAAATCACGAACGGTAAACATTTCTACTACTCCGATTCCAAGCTTGGACAATTTTTGTTCATCTTGTATTATGCCATTAATGTGTTTGTACAGAATTCCAACTATATCATTGGAAAACTCTACCAGAACATACTCAGTAGTTACTTTGACAACAAGTCCGTGGAATCGTTGATCATTCTTTGTAGAATCAAGCTGCTTCCAGTTTGCTAGAATGCTAGCAGCTTTGTCGACAAGATCGGGATGGTTGGTAAACTTGATATACGGTTGATGTTTCTCCATTCGAACAGCTCGTAACAGTACTTTATTTCCCTTTTTAACCGGGTTCTTTTTGTCGTAGTACTCTCTCATCACTGAACCTTTCGCGCAACCAAGATTAACAAAGAACTCGCCAGACGGTAATACAATAGTTACCAAGCATTGGTACAGTTTTCCCATTTCCACGTCTTGTGAAGAGTGTATATCTTCGTTCATAGATTCATCCAAGTTTGTGTTAACTATGTACGTACGGTCAAGCATGGCGTGCCGAACGACTTGCACCTTATGAACGGTGCCTATTTTATACGGTCCCAAAACGGTGCGTTCGTTGTACTCTCCGAATGTTTTATTGCTCTTCATAATGTGACTACGCAGAATTAGAGCACGATTATTTTTATTGTTGAACTTCAGCCATACTCCTTCGTTGTTGACGTTGGTTACGTATCCATCGACCAGCGATAAAGTAGCAATGGAATCGTCGCTTTCGATCCTATTGTTTGGGTAAGGTACCAACGAGACGTAAACTTGCTTTGCCGAAGGTGTCACGTATAATATTGTCGCTGGAATCGATTTCAGCATGGTGTACTTATGAGGCTTACTCGTTATTTTTGTGAGCATGAGTTCATTCACAAATGCGGTAACTGTATCGTCAAACAGCATTCCCTGCAGGCCAAACGTTACTGGACTGCCGACAGTGAACGTCACTTGGCAACCTGGAACGATTACGTTTAAATTTGGCTCTTCAACATCCAATACGCGTGGAGCTTCCGGATGAAATGCTCTCAAGATTACCGTCGCTCCATTTCCGACCAGGTTTACACTTTCAACTGAACAACATAGATTTCTACCCATATCCACTGCATTTTGGGAAAGATTTTCTCTCGGCAAAAAAGCACGTACGTTGCGAATTCCTGTTTCCATTAAAAAGCCATGATCTTCTTCAGCTGCAATGGTTGCCGAAAGAACTAAACCAGGTGCCAGTTGCGAAGGAATAAATTCACTGTGTAGATCTTTTGGTGAGAGACTTAACCGTACTGGTGCTCCTTTTTGCTTGTTAACGACTTTCACGTATACCAAATCTCCCAAAGCATACAAATCATTCAAATCGGGACACTCGTCGATTCGACCGTCTACCATCTTTTTTAGGAGTTTTGAGTATACATCTGATATCGAAGAAATCGGAACAATGCCCCACAAACGACCGGGAAGGGCTACTTCGAGTTGCATTTTCATGATCCTTCTAACACAACCAAAAACAAGCATCCCTTGCTGGAGCAAATCGTAATTTAGATTCTGTGCTGTGAGAGATTGCGTCTCTTCCTCTTCATCCATTCGTTTGCTCTCCAATAGCACTCGTCTGCGTTCTTTAGGACGCGGTCGTCGCGATTTTTCCTCATGAGTAGTAGAAGCCCCATATTGCTAAATAACGAACAACAACGGTAGGAATAGAAGGTAAATCAAACACCGGGTTCACAATGTAACTTAATATAGAAAATTTACCCTGGGATCTTTAATAGCTCGTTTTCGGGATATTTTATCTTCGTTGACTTCTCGATTTTTTCCGCGAGGAAAGGCTGGCTCAACGTAAACCATTCTACAAACGGTAGTATTTGCAAAAAGCAACTGAAACACTTCGAATGCTTAAAACAACTAGAACCGCGTGTTATTTTGTGATACAGATTCGTCATATGAGACAGAAGGTGTGGGTCTCTGACAGATCAAATTACTAGATTCGTTTTCACTCACGTGGGTGACAAATTGTGTGTTAAACTGATACCAACCTTTGTTGTGATAATTTAAATTTAGAAACGTGCATTAAATTAGTTGGAAAAATATCAATAATTAGCAACCAGCAATAAATACATGCTACAGGCATGCGATAAGTAAATTATACGTTACTTAAGACAGGAAAAAATGAACGATGCCAGTGTGCTGTCAAAATCTTCTCTTGCAGTAGCAGCAACAACAAAAGCATGTGCGCAGTGCAGTGATTCCGATTTTGATACCGTTCTTACTATCATTTTTGTGAAACTAGTCTCTTGTGTGTTTTTAGGTTTTATCGTTTGCCAGCTATACCCACTGTCTAATTCCAAATTAGCAATTCATTGTGAATTCAACATTTCCGATGTGTACTAATTCCTTCATTGCTATCGGTTGGAATTGTTACTGACTTGTATTTTGAATTTGGTGCAATTTTGCTTTATTTTTGATAAACCATTTTTGATACCATTAAGGCAATTTCGGGATTTGGGAAACGTAAGTTTAGGACCTTTTGAAGATGAGCGATGAGGATGGTAAGTTATTCAATAGCGTAACGAAGATAGATTATGTGGTCGTACTAACGCTTGTTTCTTTCTGTAGATTGCCCGCCGTTGTGTGACTTGGAAGCTATGGTAGACTCCAACGGAGAGGACGAAGAGTGGGAAGTGGCTGAGGAGCAAAATGATCCTGTTCATTGTTTGTTCTGTGAACTTATCTCACCCACTATGACCGTAGCTATAAGGCACGCGAAGCAACAACATGATTTCGATCTTGCCGGCGTAAGACGGAACTTCCATTTGGATGAATACTCATATATAAAAATGATCAATTACATCCGACGAGAAAAACCCAAACCGGAACTATTTAAAAATATAAAGGGCAGCAGTTTACCGTGGGCTGACGATCGGTATCTGCAGCCTGTAGCCAATGAAACATGGCTAATGTTCGATCTAGATGAGTTAGATGAAATTATGCTCAACAACGGTGGTGGCAGTGGAAACGGTGGTATGCTAACAGAAAAAGAAAACGGTAACAGCATAGGAGAAACTATGACTCTTACGACGGACCAGTACCGTAAACTACAGGGAATCATTAACGATCTGACTGCGCAACTTCGAGAGAAAGAAAATCTACTTCAACATGCCTCTAGCAGCATCGAAAAAATGAAGGAAAGCTTTCGTAATGTGCTAGCAGAACAACAACAGCCAAGTGTGGACGAGGATGCGAATGTCAACGAAGAAAATAAAGGAGGTGATAAAAAACTTGAACAGATTAAGCGCAAACTACAACATTGTGTCAGCAGCGTGTCCGTGGACGACGATCAGAGTTACTTTAATACCTACTCCCATTTCGGGATACATCATGATATGTTGAGTGTAAGTAAAACATCCGAGTGCTTGTCTTTACTCTATGCAAAGCTGCTAATTGTGCTCATTTTCATAGGACGAAGTACGTACGTCGAGCTATCGGGATGCGATTCTGCGAAATACGGATATTGTGAAAGATAAAACGGTGTTGGATTTAGGATGTGGAACAGCCATATTATCGATGTTCGCATCAAAAGCGGGAGCAAAGGAAGTGATATCGGTGGATCAATCGGACATTATCTACCAGGCGATGGATATAGTTCGCAAAAATAACATAGAAAATATTCGCTTCGTCAAAGGGCGGCTAGAAGACACCGAATTGCCAGTAGAAAAGGTTGATATAATCGTGTCCGAGTGGATGGGTTATTTTCTGTTGTTCGAGGGCATGATGGATAGCGTAATTTATGCGCGTAAAAAGTATCTAAGAGAAGGTGGATTAATATTGCCAAATCGCTGCAACATTAGTATCGCCGGATACGGAGATCTCGAGCGGCACAACGAATTTATCGGGTTCTGGCAAGATGTGTATGGGTTCGATATGTCATGTATGAAGAAAGAGGTACTTCGCGAAGCTACGGTAGAAGTTTGTAAGCCAGAGCACATCATAACCAACGCAAATATTATTGCCAATTTTGATCTAATGGAGGTGGACGTAGATTGCCCCAATTTTAGCTATGATTTTGCGTTAACGGTGAAAAGAAATACACACCTAACAGCGCTAGTTGGGTATTTCGATACTTTCTTTGAGCTTCCAGAACACATCGAATTTTCTACTTCTCCGTACTCGAGACCGACACACTGGAAACAAACCATTTTCTATCTTGAAGAACCGGTACCGGTAAAAGAAGGACAATCAATCACCGGCAAATTTGTTTGTCGCCGAGACCCGAAAGATGTGCGCTCATTGTTTATAAATATTGAAATTTTAAACATGGTCCTAAAGTATACACTTAACTAGCAGGTAGGAATACTGATACTAATCAGTTAAAAAAGCAAACAAGCTACAATTTTCCCCAGTAAATTTATTCTTTAAAAAAGGAAAAAAATATAAACCATTTTTGAAAAATCGCAATCCGAACATCCAATCAACCAATGGGGCAAAAAATATAACGATCGGATGTGTGAAAGCTTTAAATTTTCGATAACCTATATGAATATGTGTAGCTATTGTTGCTCGTGCTTGTACGAAGTATTAAGCTAATATAAAACCGAGCTTCTCAAAAAGTGGCAAGGTCTCGAGCAAAATGTGGAAACACGCAGATTTCAATATAATTAAGAGATGAAGTACGATGGTTGTGAAGGGTATTGACGAAAACTACATATATATATATATATATATTTCTACAAAAAATACAGAATAGTCAAAAAACTACAATAATGCAATAATTAAAATATTTCAACTGCCCCATAGCGATTTTGTTACACAGTAATCTTCAACTATTTTATTTCATGCTCATCAATGTGTATCAGCCAATCCACTCTTACGACCAACAGGATCACATTGTATGTGTATTTATCTAGGCGCCATTTATTAAAATGCTCATTATTATTACGGTTCAAGAAACAGCCGCTTTCGAAATCAAAGACAATCCCTAAAATCACAATAGCAACGATCATCTAACGTTGTTGTTACACATAAGTACCCAATCAGTACTTAGCCGATATCATTGAATATTTCTCAAGGTATTATAATAATCTATACCCAAGAATAATTTTCTACAGCTCAAAGTCTTATACATTTCCCAGGCTATAAAGAATGTTCAATATCATTATTAACGCACTAGAGATAGAGAAAATGTCGGAGGAAATTAAAAGCTTTAATTTTATAAACAATTACCATACAAAACTATTAATGTGCAAAGCGTATTAAGTTAAGGGAAGGTACACTTTCTAACTAACAAAATAATATAATCGTCTTTTGATTCACATTGATTCATTACAAACTGAATAGAAATTGTATGAGACGATAGAGCGCTTTAAATTAGCAACAGAGAAGCATTTAAAATCTGCCTAAATTTAAATTCTACGAAGATACGTCAAATATTCATAGAAGCTGTACGGAACGAGTTTAATTTAACGATAAATAAAGGCGTTATAATCGTTGATTGTATCATAATTTAGGAGTACTGTATACGTTGACACTATTGTAAATATTCATACATGTTCCAAAAATCTAAAATAATCATGACATTTAAATAAAATAAACTTAATTGTTCCAGTAGTAAACATTAATCGTTGCAGAACTAAACTCTACACTAAGAGGAATGAAAATACGTAATGTAATGAATGGGGAGTATATTGGAAAGTGAAACTGAAATTTCTAGATCATATCGCATTTTACAGATAAATTTATTATAAATATTGGCAGCTTGTTAAATTAGTTTTTAAATTAGCTTGATTTCAAATCCCTCTGTCGGCATAAAACGATTGACGGAAAACTGACAGTCGGCATATAGGACAATGCAATTCAATTGTCAAACTTTCTTCGTATGAGCTAGACAGTTTGCAATTCGGCCATTTTGTCCGAGTACAGAAACCAGTCCACATCGCTCCGGTTTTGGTGAGTGAATAATTTATTATTAAAGATATTAAAACTTTGTTGAACTCATTTATTGCCACATATTTGACTTATTTCAAGCCATTCATAGCTAATGGTATGTTTTCTTCGCAATATGCCATTTCATGAAAGGGCTGAAACGATCATTCAATCATGCTGGTTCCACGTGTTTTAGCTTGGTGGACAAAAAAATGGACTGTATTACTAATCGCAATCTTATCTTTTCGTTTCAGTTCTTAAATTTCGTTTACGAAGTCCCTATTATCACATCAAGATGGGTAGGGAGGACAAAACCACCTGGAAATCTAACTATTTCCTGAAAGTCGTGGTAAGTATCGTGAAACGACAGCCCCGTCGGGGTAAAAGTGGTTCAATTTTTCAATGATGATAATTTCAAGGAATATTCGTTCAGTATCTCCTTGCTTGAACAAAGCTGAACCCAGGAGAATTTACTGCGGCGAAAAATGCTTATTTACTCTCGTCTGATACATTAGTGCTTTGGCTAACAGCCAACGTGTCAACATAACCTCATTCTTTTTCGATTCGTGATCGATGTTGATGTATTCCATCTCATCTTACTTCTTTTCCGCAGCAATTGCTCGACGAATACCCGAGATGTTTCATCGTCGGTGCTGACAACGTCGGCTCTCGTCAGATGCAGACAATTCGCATGTCGCTGCGCGGCTCGGCTGTTGTGCTGATGGGTAAAAATACCATGATGCGCAAAGCCATCCGTGGACATTTGGAAAACAACCAAAACCTGGAGAAGCTGCTCAATCACATCAAGGGCAACGTTGGCTTCGTGTTCACGAAGGGCGATCTGGCCGATGTTCGAGACAAGCTAACCGAGAGCAAGGTGCGTGCCCCAGCACGTGCTGGTGCCATCGCTCCGCTTGAGGTCGTTATTCCGGCCCAGAACACCGGTCTTGGTCCGGAGAAGACATCTTTCTTCCAGGCGCTGTCCATTCCGACCAAGATTTCGAAGGGTACGATTGAAATCATCAACGATGTGCCCATCCTGAAGCCAGGTGATAAAGTCGGCGCTTCAGAAGCTACCCTTCTGAACATGCTGAACATCTCGCCGTTCTCGTACGGTCTGCAGATTCAGCAGGTGTACGATTCTGGCTCGATTTTCTCGCCGGAAATCCTCGACATTAAGGCTGAAGATCTGCGCGCTAAGTTCCAGGCTGGAGTCGCCAATCTGGCCGCTGTCTCGCTCCAGATCGGGTATCCGACACTGGCTTCGGTTCCGCACAGCATTGCCAATGGTTTCCGCAACTTGCTGGCCATTGCTGCCGTCACCGAGGTTGAGTTCAAGGAAGCCGAAACTGTCAAGGAATTCATCAAGGATCCGAGCAAGTTCGCCGCTGCTTCAGCCTCATCTGCACCAGCTGCTTCTTCGGCGGCGGCTCCAGCTGCCAAGGCTGAGGAGAAGAAGGAGGAATCGGAATCCGAAGATGAAGACATGGGCTTCGGTCTGTTCGATTAATTTCGATAGCCAGCAATATGCTTCATTAATAACCTGCACCACAGTCGTAATTTCGACTCAACAAGTTTCATCCATATTTGAGTGGTGCGGGTTGGTTGTTCTCCGAGGTTTTACGAGCAATATCTACTTTGGCACGGACGTAAAGCTGGCTCGTATACTCGTCAAGGCTGGGGACGGCCCAATGGCGATACGTTGCTATGTTACGTACCAAAATACGTATTTTAAAGTGAACCCGATAACAAAAGCTAATAAAATCGCATAAAAGCCATGTTAAATCGACAGAAATAACATGGAATCAAAAAGTTGTGTATTTTAAAATTTTATTTTAATGTTGAAGGATGACGGGAATGCTCTTCGACGAGAAAAAAAGGCATATGAATGAATTGTACCTCATTCACCATTATATATCGTAATGAACGGCCAAACGAAACATGTTATATTGATCTATAACCAGGAAACAGAGGTATCATCCGTTTTTAAACTATGTGATATGCATGAAACAACAATAGCTTACTTCACCATATCGTCCTGCTGAACCGCTCCCTAGCGAACACCTTCGTCTGCCAATCCTCCAAATTTTTGTCGGTCAGTGGATCGTCTGGTGCCATTCTATAAACAAACCACCGACGACGACGAATTTTATTCGCTGCACAACAAAGTTATTGATTAGAGGTCGTCATTAGGTAGTTACAATTCTACAGGCTGTCTAGCATGACTGCCTGCACCCTAGTGAATATCTTACTGACTGCAGAGTTTTAACACTAGCTAGTTCAAATTTACGACGACAACAATGGCAGGGGCATGCATCTTAACTGTTCATGTTCCTTCGGGTTGATTCAACTATCCCCAAATTTAAGTAAAAAGTATAACAAAAGTAACTGAAGACTATGTCAATGGAGGCGAAAAAGGTACAAACTAAGCTTGTGATATAACAATATTAACACAACTAAACTGATATGAAGATTAAAATGCATATAAATAATATATTAAATAATAATCAAATGTACATCAAAAAAGTTACAATTTTCGAGAGCATTTTTCACTACAAAACACGCAATCTGCAAAGAGATGCTGGTTGGCGTTCAAAGTAATGAAGGAACAATTTAAAACGATTACTTTAGCGCGATGAAAAATTTTCGCCTCGAAACACATTTTACCGCACCCACAGAGTGGCGTTCGTCGCAATGTCTCTGCAACGGAGAACGGAACCAATCCAGGTAGTGCATAAGGAATCTTTTTATGAATCACGGCTCGTGCGGCTATCTCAAATAAACTGGAAGCTTGGCGATGCAATACAAATTCGTTCGTAAGTCGTAGATCAGGCACGGTAGCCGCATTTTCGTACAGTTCATTCTCTGAAAGGTCGAGCTTATCGAGCCTCATTCTTCGCAGGGTTTCCGGAATTGCATCGATGCGGTTCTTCGCTAGCGACAACACCCTTAAACGATGCATTGTCCAGAGCGCAAAAGGCAGCTTACGAATATAATTCCGATCCGCCGTTAGTGTTACTAATTCACGTGCATAGATCACGTTCATCGGCAGGCAAAGTAAACCGTTATCGGAAATGTTAAGATTTTGCAGCGAGGCTAGAATTTTTGGTTCCATTAGCCATTCCCAGCTGGTATCCGACAAGCAGTTGCTCGAAAGGTCCAGATCACATAGCCGCAATTGGCCAAGGGCACGTGGCAGACTATTTATGCAGTTTTTCGACAGATTGAGAGATCGTAATTTATGCAGTAGCAAAATTTGACTATCGAACCGCGACAGTTTAACATCGGAAATTTGCAGGTGAACAAGCATTCTCGAAAATCCTTTTGTTGGATAATTCTTCCTATTCGTAATCACGCATTTCGTGGCCAGGACACTCGGTGAATCCAGAATTGAAGTTTTTTTCTTGCCGACCATCAAACATGGCAATCGAAGCTCTGGCTTCGTAGGGTCGTTTGTGGGAAGAGTTTCTTTTGGTTGACCTCCGGAAAGCACCAGCTTTAGCACTTTCATAAATGCAGTTAGCTGCACTTTATCACTTTTAATTTGCACATCGTGTTCTGGAACAACAAACGATATCGTGACTTTTCCTTCTTCCATGAAACGGGTGAAAATTTTAGAAATGTTCTTCAAAACACTGTACTTTGTGCCATTTTTATTGCTTGTAGTTATCAGCATGATTTTCGTTTCATCTCCTTTTCTCTCGGATCCTTTGCCTATTGCTAATATTGTTTTCACAAATGCTCGCTTTCCTCCGGCCACAGCGCGATTGATCGTGCATGTTTCGCATATAAGTTTCATTCTAATTATGCGTAATATGTAGCAACAACAACCTACTTTCAGAAATATTTCCACAATTATGAAGATTTTCGCGCCAAATGGTGTGACAGAGCCTCGACCAATATTTTGAAAATCAGCTGCTCTACTGCCACTGTCAAATAAATACAACATTCAGTATTTGGTACACAACTAGGCCTTAGCTCAACAACTAAACGTTTTTGGATCAGAACAAATAAATATGAAGCTACCGTTACAGGGCTATTTCGATCTATTGCGGCATCAACCCGGAGGGACAAATTATGTGTGCATTAATTGCGGTCGCCCTGTCTCGGGACTGTATCGGCAAATCAGTTCAACTGTATTAAAAATTATAGATTGTGTAAGAACAGTTTCTCTCCATTTTTAACTTCTATTCATGGGCGGCTCAAATATTGCGTGTTGTTTAAATCTATTCACAGGAAAAATGCAAGTGTCCAGCTGATAGATATATTGAGTTCGAAGTGCTGATTATATTGATCGATTTGATATTGCTTTCAAAACCAGCTTATCGCCATATTTTATACAACTCAGACTGCAAGGTAACTAGGGGTATAACTGCGAAACAATTGTCATTAAAATTACTCTCTACTTTTTTTCTAGAACCTCTGGAAAATCGGATGCATCCTCATCCTCTTGGAGGCGTATTGCTTCTGGACGGATGCATTCCGGGGAATAACCAGCATCAGTTATCGGTCGCACGTGAACGATCCATTCTTGTCCGAAAAGGGGTTCTATCTCTCAACGGTGCATTTTGTGGCTGGGTTTTGGTTACTGTATGGATTTATTTATCTTTTTACCCGTGCATTACACCGCAATATACCAGTGACGATGGGGACTGGAAAAAGTTACCCTCATTTACTGTTACAGGGTGTAATTCTGTCGAGCATAGGAAAGTTTCTGTTCATTCCAATTATTATCTGGCGAGAAAATTCAACCGAAACCAGCATGGCCATTCACATAGTGCTGGTACTTGTGTACTTTGTGATATCGCTTGTTCAAATACACTCCGTTGTCAGCAATTGTCCAAGATCGCGGTCGTGCTTGATAGTAATTTTGGCGTTTATTGTAAAGGCCTACTTTCTTACCAGGGTCAGTGGACTGCTACAACAGTTTGTCGAATAAAGAAATCACATTCAACCATGTCAGTTTTCATTCACGAGTGCAGTTTTTTCGTAACTTTGTGTTTTATGTTGCATAGAGTTTTGTTTCGACAGAATCGTAGCTATCGTACTTAACGTATCGTTATAGGACAGATTCTGTTCTGTTCCTGCGAAAAGATTGTGAAGCTCAAAAGCATCCCCATGTACAGATTTTGACCCAACAACCACGATAACAGGATAGCCTATTTTTCGGGCGTCTAAAACACGCTTTCCGATGGTCAGCTGTGATCTGTCGTCTACGATAACTTCTCCTTCGCACCCTTTTACCGTCTGCAAATCGTGGTATAGTCTTTCAACCCACGGAAGCGATAGGGGTTCTTCTTTGCTACCAGCCTTTGGCGAAACTATACACACTCGATATGGGGCTAGAGCGGACGGCCAGCGAATTTCCTTATTGCTCGATAGCACCTCTATTGATGCTGCGATCAGACGAGTTACGCCGATACCAAAGCAACCCATCTGTAAAGAAGTGGGTTTTCCGTTCGGCTGAAGACATGTCGCAGCTAGCACTTTCGTGTATCTATCTTCCAGAACAAATGCATGTGCTATTTCGATTCCTGTTTGTCGATCGTATGTCTCGATACCGGTGCAAATTTTACACTGTTTGCTTAATGTTTGAAAAAGCTCTTCGTTAGAGTGGATACCACACCGGGAACATCTGACTAGCGCATCTTCTCCAACATCACTAAGAAAGTGATATTCATGCGATAGCGAACCTCCCATGGTGCCACAATCTCCAGAAACCTTGATAAACGGAACTTCCAATGCACTGAAGAGTCTGTTGTAGGCTTCATTCACTTCTTCATATGTTTCTCGACACTTGCCGATGTCGACATCGAATGTGTAGAGGTCCTTCATTAGAAACTCTTTTGCACGCATCAGCCCAAAACGAGGCTTCATTTCGTCTCGAAATTTTGTGGATATTTGGTACAATCGAAGCGGGAACTGACGATAGCTAACGGGGGCGATAGCAGCTAAGAGTGATGTTACAGATTCCTCGTGTGTCTACAAGTGAAACAAATGAAACGATTAATCGTATTACTAGACATGATCGTAAACGACTTATGCTTACCGGACCCAAAATTTGAACCTTGCCATGGCGATCTGTCGTCTGTAGAAGTTCAGTTGCTGTGCCACCACGTGTACTATCTTCTCCGATTCGACCACTTTTTTTCCACAATTCCGCGGAAGTAAGCAAGGGAAGTGTTAACTTTTGAGCTCCCACCATCTCCATGTGATGATCTATCAGATTTACTGCTTTCTGCAGTGATCGCTGTAGCAGAGGTAGCAAATGAAACGTACCGTTTCCGGCCTGCCGAATGAGGCCGTTTTCCAGCATCAGCTAAAATAAACCACAGATGATACCCGCAAACCCAGACGCATTGTTGTTTTATATAAGTTCTTCGACAACCGCACTATGCCAATGTTTACCCGTTGACTTTTGGAAGTAATATCCTGATTTTTTACGACGGCGTTCTTTGGGATGATGAGAGAAGGTTGAAATAACTTGGATATCCGTTTCATCGTTTGAAATATAGGATAAAAACAAGACCACTGGATCCTTCACTGCATGGGGTGTCGTAAACACAGAAGTCGTTGTAAACAATACGTCACATATGAATCACATGTCAGAAAGATACCCTCTAATCAAGATAGGGGTAGAAATTCGAGGACAATTTTACCAATTGAAAAATGTATGCCTCAAGTATATTCTTTCTGCATGAATATGTAGTGTAACTAATTTTTTCATCCATCGGGTGCATTTTACGTGGATGCTTTGATTGTTTTATTCAGTATAACACATCTTCTAGGGTAAATCATACCAGCAGATATTTCAAAAAACGAACAAACAAACAAATCAAATCGTCTCTATCAATTACAACAGAATTACACGGTTTACTAGGGATATTGATGTATCTATGAATGAGCCGAATGTTCTAAATACTGGACCCGTCTGACGGGAAGCCCCTGCTGAAGGTCATTATGAACATTTATACACATCCAGTTGAACTTTTCTAATGAGCGGTTTAGTTGCTTCCTGACGGTAAAGTATACATGCAAAATGTATTTGGAATTTGTTGGGTTCAGCATTGCACGGAATGTGTACGTCGTGTGGATGGTTTACGCGACGATTGCCCTTGTGGGTTACAATCGATACACTGATTAGTGATCCGTGTGTTCTGGCTGGTAACCATCCATGTCCGGCAGCGGATTGCCCCACTCACGCGCCATGATCAGGATCGTATTCTGGTGCAATTTCGGGCCAATCAATGGGTTCATTTGAGCCATGTAACAGCACAGCCAGCTGGGATAAAATAGAGCAAACAGATGGACCATCAATCTTTGCGACCAAAGTTTCAGAAGGGACACAATACTTACAACAACCAGCATGTTGCAGCCGTCAGTATAAGCACGCATTGCACGATCCTGCAAGTGTGAAAAACATAATAGATCAGCTTAAGTGCATCACGAGATCCATTAAAGGTAGAAACAATACGTACCCACGGTTCGGGCCTTTGGGAGCAACGATCGGCAGCACGATGCCAACCACACCAAAAATGGCGGAGAAAATGATAATCGGCAGCGCGGAAGCACCCATAGTAGAAATCGACTAGCTTTGCTGTGTAATTTTCACACAAAAACCGCACTTTTCTCCCCACGGGATCAATCGATTTTTGAGAGCTATAAGATTTTCGAAAGAATCGCAGAGAAAAACATCACATGACAGCTTGTACCAGAGATAGTAGGATCGCAGGTCGGACCAAGTTTAAATATTTGACGTTTTTCCACTGGACGAAAGAAATTGACAAAAAAAATCATCGAGCAGTTTGATTGCAGTTTTTAAATTATACAATCACTTAAGTAAATTAGTAAGCAACTCAATCAACTTGCATATAATAAAAAAAATGTATGTACTGAATCTGCAGTTCACGTTTTTCATAATACATCGTCCGTTTCCTTCAATTTGTTTATTCTACAAACAATTTTCGGTTTTGTGGGATGGTTATGGTTAACATTATGGTTTTCAAATATATTGCAATATGCTACCTAGACGTAATGTTACTCAAATGTAAAGAAATGGGTTTTGCTACTACATTTTATTGCTGTTATGGAACCTATAAGGTTTGAAAAAGAAATAGTAATGTGCAACGAGCATATAAAAGAATAAATTGTATATAAATCTTGTGATCGTTTGGGAATGAAGATCCGGTAAGATCATCTGGTAAAATTTGATCGATAGCTCCGACATGTTTCAGCGTGTTTGAAACTGTTTGTGTTTAGCTATGCAAGTGCCTCCTACTTCAGAGTTTCGTTTACTTTTTTCATTCAAAACATAAAACATGGTATGCAACTACAACTGTGATCAATCCGAGCCACGTTGTCAGGATGTCGTAAATATGCGCTAAATCAACTCTAGTCAGCGCATGGTATCACGGCATGGATAGAATTATGCCCGATTAAGGATCACAAAAGCCAGTTGAGTGAATCTTATTAAGGTTGAGTACATGAAACCGAACATCGTAGTGTAAAGTTTCATTTATTTTACTACCGTTTCGGTTGATCGTGCAACTTCTCAGGCTTTGTTTGGAGAAGAATAATCGAACGAGTCGTTAACGTATCGTCGTACGATAGCGTGGAAATGAGTTTTCTTGATACGGTTCGAGTAGTTTGTTTATTCAACAACACCTTCAGAGTAAATAAACTGCTGTGAATGTCGCATTCTCAGAACCCGGCCGGGTAGTGGTACGGGCGGCAGCACCGCGAATGCACCGAAACCGAATTACGCAACCGTGCACGTGAAAATTACACCCCACCAAGCCGCGAACCGCACGTTGACCCCTACGGATTGGGTGTGTGATCGTACAAAACTGCGTTTGCACGAGACCAATCATGCGCGTGCCACATTCCTCTCGCACAGTTGGTGCCGCTACATGCCTTTTTTATTTTGCTCATTCGCCTCTCTTCTCTTCATTTTGTTATTTGCTCATTTGTCGCCACGCGGATTAAAAGGATGAAGAGCCACGAAATGATCCAGCCCCGCTCATCGTCGAGCCACCCTTACGAAGGTAACCGTGGGGTTGTTTTGTTTCCCCATGCTGGAGTTGCGCACGCGGGCGCACTCTGTTTCGTTCCAGACATCGAGGCGAACGGGTTCGAGAAGCCTGTTTTCTTCGCTGAACGGCCGCACGCAAAGTTTTGGCATTAGTTTCGATCGCAAGGGGCGCGTTAGATGCGTGCGTTCTAGACGGAACCCAACTCAGTAGTGTGGGGGATCGATTCCAGCTTGCTGCTGATAAATCCCACAGTTCGTAACCAGGGACGCAGAATAGCGGAAAACAGTGCTACAGCCCCGATCATTTAAGCGCGTTTTTGAATTTTGAAAATTACTTGTGAAACGGTGAAACAGCGGTTTAGGAAAAGCGCTATCATTTAGATCGGTAAGTGATAATTAGCGAAAGTGTGCTGTGATACGAAGGTCGCGAGCTGAATTTTACGCGGCTCACTAGTTCAGCATACATCATCCGTGACGATTTGGTGACGATAAATAAATACCGACCGTACGCGCACTCCGGACAGCTCATGGCTAGCCGCTTTGATGATCTTCTGATCCTTGGCATCGTTCTACCTCTCCCTTATGATGTGCATGAGTAATGACCAGTTTACGGTCAAGTTAATATTATTGTTAGTTTTCCATTCTTTTTTTTTTGTTTTCTACACCGACAATGGGGACAACATTATCTGTTTTTTGCTCTGTAACGCGTAATTCTAGTACTTACGTACGGCGGTAACAGTGTGTACGTGTGTAAGGCAATTTCCTCCAACGGTTTCTTTTTTTTCGCATTTGAATCGCTCCACGCGGATGTGACGGGTTCCGTGCGCGCCAGCGTAACGACTCGCAAGGTGCACGTGCTGCTGTGGCGTTGGAGGGTTTTAAAATGGTGCGTATTTTTTTTTCGATTATACCGATGCCACCGTTGGGCAGATGATTCACGTGCCGATTTACGGCCAACAAATGTAGAACATTTTAATGATCTGTTAATTGGACTGCGGTGGCTCCGTACCGCTTAGCACACGGCGCAATTTCCAAACGAAAGTTGTTACACACCGTGACATACACTTCGTTTCAAGGTCAACGTAACAAGAGGTCACTCTCGTTGCCCCCAAGGTGGGTTTCATCTGGAAAGGACTGGTTTTATGCGGCTGGATGCGTATGTTCTCATCTTTTTTTTTCTACCAATAGTTGGTTCTGAGTGCTGGAAGGAGCAGAAGCTCCCCACCCTCCCCGGCCCATTCCACTGATTCGGCGATCCCCTGCCGCAGGGAGGTGGCCGCAAAACAAGTTCTCAATTCGATTTTGATGAACCGTGAGTTCGGCCGTGCGATCGCTTTTTGCATACACCGACCGATCAACCGACCGATTGGTGTTTTTTTTAAGGGCTATCTGATCGTAAAACAAGCACACGAGTACGCACAAACTTGTCGGTACCCCAAAACTCGCTGCCATACGAAAACGTATCGTAATATTTGGCCAAACACGTTTTTTTGTTGTTGTTGCTTTCGTTACAAATCCGCTCACGCTCCCTCGTTCCTGGCGGTGTAGCATTAGCCGGTTTTTTGGGGCCGGTTTGTTTGCTCTTTCTTCTTCGTCTTCTACGTAAACAGCGCTTTTACAACACAGAAGGTGGAGCAGATGAATAAGAAACAAAAAATTTAAAAACATTATCCCACTTGAGAAGTCCGCCAAATCGTATTTGCTTGCTGTTTTTTTTTGCTCACTACGATAAGTTATTGCAATCAAACAACGCACGTTTATCACAAATATCGTCTTATCTACAGCAGCTCCCTGCTTTCTGCAAGTTTGCAACTAGAAATACGATCGTAGGTGCTGAGCTGCTCGCGATCGAGTGTTATCGAGTTAAAGTATTTTTTGTTTACAATTAACCGCACTATTCATCTCCGACAAATAGCCGTCTGTTGGCAGATGGTTGGCGCTGAAACTATTTGTGATCCACGTGCTTCTGTTGCCACACGGCGTGTTGTGCGTGTATGTGTGCTGCAAAACGAGCAGTTGCGCCGTTGATCCTGGGTGGATTAGAAAGGAACCGCAAAGTTATCACCATGTGCGCGGTGTACGATAAGTAAGACGGTAGTTTCCTATTAGGTTCGTCAGCGCGGCAATTCGACTGAAGCAAGCGGAACAGATTTATACGACTAATATTTTCATTACACCGTGGAAAGCGCGGAACCTAGACCTTGCTGTCACTAACAACAGGAGCACATCATTCGTAACCACTCGTACTCCTTCAGACATTCAGCTCTTATGTGGAGATGGTAGGTCGTTTTATTTAGTGCATGTGCACCAAAGTGCAGTGAGAGGCAGTGTTCAGTAAGCTCAAATGTTGGTGACGTCGAATTTCTCTACTACAATGGCTGCCTCAATCGCTTTCAGATACAACCGACAGGCGAAACACCGGAATCAAGCTGCAATATGGGGCTTTCGCGTGTTGAACGGGTTATACCCGGAACACGTTGGCTCCGAGGTTACACCGGACAGTTCGTTGTGGCCGATCTCATCGCAGGCGTTACGGTGGGACTGACAGTGCTTCCACAAGGATTGGCGTACGCGACATTGGCCGGATTGGAACCGCAGGTGAGAAGTCGATGTTGGTTCCGTCGCGATCATTCTAAAACGCTGCTTTCCATCGCATCCTTAGTACGGTCTTTATTCCGCATTCATCGGTGGCGTAGTGTATGCCCTGTTGGGTGGATGCCGTGAAGTGACCATTGGACCAACCGCGCTGCTATCGCTCATGACCAGCCGTCATACGGGGTACGGTGGTGATTCAGGACCTCAGCTTGCGATCCTGCTCTGCTTTCTATCGGGAGTTGTAGAGCTTTTGATGGCCGTTCTCCGGCTGGGAGCACTTGTCGATTTGATCTCCTTACCGGTGACAGTGGGATTTACTTCGGCCACGGCCCTTATTATCGGTGCGTCACAACTTAAGGCGTTGTTGGGCATCCGGGGAGGTTCCGGATCGGGTTTCGCGAGTACCGTGCGTACCGTCATTGAAAGGATTCAAGAGGCGCGAGTTGCTGACAGCATCCTTGGTGTGACTTCAATTGCGGTGCTGCTAGCGTTAAGGGTAATGCGGTAGTTGAACTCAAAATATGGGGATTTTAATAGGGTTTTTTTTTGTCTTTGCAGAAATTAAAGGACTTCAAAACGCCTCCTGACGCAACGCGAAGTCGTAAGACGATCGGACTCGTCTGCTGGTTGGTAGCAACGGCAAGGAACGCACTCGTCGTGCTTGTGACCAGTTTCATAGCATTCTATTTCGACCAGCACGGGAAGCGTCCGTTTATCCTGACTGGTACGGTTAAGAGTGGCATACCGGACTTTCAGATGCCGCCGTTTAGCACCGTGTTTCCTACCGGTGGTGGACCAAACGGGACCAGTCCAGTTCCCGTCGGCTTCACCGGAATGCTCGAGGAACTCGGCGCATCAATTGCACTTGTTCCGATTATTGCGGTGCTCGGTAACGTGGCTATCTCGAAGGCGTTTGGTGGCAGCGGAATCAACCCAACTCGCGAGCTGGTGGCCCTGTCATTGAGCAACATTTGTGGTTCGTTCTTCAGCTCGTTTCCGGTGACGGGATCGTTTTCACGCAGTGCTGTGAACCATGCCAGTGGCGTGAAAACGCCCATCGGTGGAATCTACACGGGTGCGCTGGTATTGTTGGCACTGGGTGTCCTGACACCATACTTCCAGTATATTCCAAAAGCCGCCCTTAGCGCGGTCATCATATCGGCAGTCATATTCATGATCGAGTACGAAGTCATTCGACCACTGTGGCGCTGCAACAAGCGAGAATTAATACCGGGTGCGGTAACATTCGTATTGAGTCTTATCCTCGGTGTGGAGTTGGGACTGTTGGCCGGAGTGTTGACAGATCTAGCGTTTGTCGTGTATCGAACTGCTCGCCCAATGCTGACGGTTACCGTGGCGAGCACGGCCCTCGGTACGCAGTATATATTGATCCGTCCAAACCATAGCCTCATTTACTTCCCAGCTGTCGAGTGGGTTCGAAACGTAACGTCGAAAGCGATCAAACAGCATGGGAACATACCAGTAGTGTTTGACTGTAGATTAGTGAATGGTAAGAACCTCTCAAATGGATACTTTTGCGGTGTCCTTATTCAAATTGAAACGATTTTTTTCTCCATAGAATTCGATTATACTGCTGCAACGGGATTGCAAATGTTACGTCAGGAGCTGGAGAAGAAGAAAATTCCACTAATCATTTATGGATCCTCCAATGACGTTCGAAAGCTTTTACAAGAAACGCTAAAGAGTAGTCTGCTGGAGGTGACCAACGATGACGAACTGGAGATACTGTTGCAAGAAATCTCCACCCCCGAGGGAGGTAAGCATGAGCTGCGTGAGGTCGTTACGCCGCTCCTAGCGCCTGAACGTACGCCTCCCATTGCCGAAACTGCAGAAGAACCTTAAATGGATCCTTTGTGTTCGAACGATGTCTTTTTGTGTTTTGTGTGTGTTTTCACTAATATTTAATGTATGTTTAAGTATTACGGAGTAAATCCTTCATTGTGCATGCCAAGTACACTTCATCGGGTGTTCACTATCACATTTGTGTGTTAAATGGTGAGGATTATGTTTCTTTCTGTATATTCTATCTCGTCGGTCGTTATAGGTGTACGACATCAAAAAATCAAGAGCTCTCCTGGACAGTGCTAGTTCCTCTGAATACGAAATCATTCCTCGAATATACAGACCCATTGGCCACTGACAAAGATGTCGAATTCGATGTAATACTATTTTAAATTTAATATTTACAATTAAAATAAACCTCTTTAACATTATCAAAGTTGAAGTAACAAATTTCGTTTTAACATAGGCGTATAAAGGATATTTAGAAATACAAATCATTCAAACGTTGAAGTATTTGTATAAATTTACAAACCATTGTGACAAGGGGAATTCCACGTGCTACAGAGAACGACATTCGTTAGCAAATTAAATCTTGTTAAGTCCTACAATAGGGATAGCAATAATCATGTCTGCACAGTGAAATAAAATATTATTGGGATAGAAAATTAAAATATATTTAAAAAATTGATCGAATTGAATACTCAACCGTTTCTGAAGCGTTACATCTGTACTCTGGGTACAAAGCTTGCTGTCAGTGTCAAAAAAGAAACGCTTCTCCAGCGGTCAATAAAAAAAAATCACCGACTGCTGGAGAATTCCGCAGAAATTACGTAGACGGGTTTAAACGGAAATCAACTGCAAGCGGTGCGCCGGTCCTCTTCCTGACTGAGAGGGGTAAGTTAGTGTGTCATCCAATTGTTTCAAGCATTTTACGCCCATCATCCTGGAGCAAAATTAGTACACTCAAAAAAAGAAACAGAAATCGTTAAAAAGCTAGGTCAATTAACAGCAAAATGTCTAGCTTGTTACAGAGCAAACTCAAGGCCACCTTAAAACGCTAATTGTGTGCTTTCATAATTCGGAAGGCGACTCTAGTAGTTGCAGCTATAGTGATGATTTAACATGGTTTTTAAGCCGCATGAAAATTCTTTTGCCTCAAACCGTAGCCGGCTTAAACCGTAGCATTTGGAATGTTCCGGATCATGTCTACGCAGGCGTTTCCACGTGACGAGCGCTATTTCTCGCCTCTCAAAATTGACTCGTCACGCACGCTCCGTGCGTCGCTGCCACAGATGGCAATTGGCATTGCTAATGATGTTAATTTAGGCTTAGGTTTCTTGTATGAGCAATGTATGCTTTTAGAAGATCGCTTTGCGAAAGTTGATAGAGTAAAATCATCCCTTAGTTCGACAGGAGCTTGGAAAACCGTGCTTTTTCAGAAGGTTACATAATGAAGTCGAGGAGTTGAGTCTGTTCCGGGTGTTCGGTACGTTTAACATCAAGTTTACCCCATTTGTCGCCACGTTTGGAGTTGGGGTCCCTTTTCGCATAAACATTAGCTTAAAAATCCAATTAGCCAACGGTGTTAAGTAAAGCAAATGAATTAATGAATTTATATATTTTGTTTCTTATATAACCCTACGAACGAATCATAGCGTAAAATTTCTTCTACATGCTTTATCTTATCACAAAACTGGCTTCATGCCAGCTTTGCAAGAAGATGCCACACGGCTTCTACTACAGGCACTCATGTCTCCGTGCAAAATATCGATATCGATTTAACATTCAAGTTAGCGAATAGACAAAATTATGCCCGACGTATAATCCCGTTTCTTTTCCTCCTGGCAGGTATCGCAAGGATAAACGACCAAGATCAACATGTTCGCCGGACTATTGGATGCCGCACGGAATTCACCGTTCCGCACACCCTTCACCCGGGTGCAGTGCGATGATGGAAGTAGCGCCACCGAAAAGGCCGTAGTGCCAGGACGTACCATTCAGGCTGCGGCAAGTCGCGAGGTGGAATTCGGCTCTAATGAATTCTTCGGTCTGTGTGCGGTCGGTGGTATCCTGTCGTGCGGCATCACCCATACTGCCGTCGTGCCACTCGATCTGGTCAAATGCCGTCTGCAGGTGGACCCGGCAAAGTACAAAAATCTGTTCCACGGATTCAAGGTGACCATCGCAGAGGAGGGCGCTCGTGGTTTGGCTAAAGGATGGGCTCCAACTTTCTTCGGATACTCGGCGCAGGTATGTCAGAAAAAAAGATTAGAAACTAAACTTATCATAAACCATTCGTCAGGCTTATCAATGTGCGATTCCAATCTCACGTGAGGCCTTGCTAGATAGGCGTCCCTGACCCGTAACGAACCGAGGTTCTATTGAGTATGCGTGTTCGTGAAATTTGAACAAACGAATCATGTGATTTTTGTTTCAATGTCGTACTAGATTTTATTCCAATGCTTCATTGGAAGAAAATAGTCTAGTGCTTTTCTTCATATAAAGAGATAAACAATTCTCGTAATGGAGGAGACACTGCCACACGCAACATGGTACATGTGATTGAACTGGCCTTGAAACAGCGCACCGCAGTCGTAAACGGCTTGGGTCTTACGTAACGCTGTTGGGGCTTCGGTTTAAATGTGCAAATCGAATGCATGCACTCGTCGCATTGTTCGAGCAATGCTATGTATACTGTATCGCTATGATTAAATTTATTGTTGCTGTTTTGACGTATGGAAAAATAATTCGAACGTATAGAAAATATTGTTTCTATTACTTTTTTTATCCACAAGATTAAACAGATCGTGTATTGTCGCTGTCTTAGACTTTTACTAATCGATAATATTACTATATTCTTTTATTACAGGGAGCCTTCAAGTTCGGCCTGTACGAGGTGTTTAAAATTCAGTACGCCAATATGATCGGCGAAGAAAATGCTTATCTGTATCGTACCTGGTTGTATCTGGGCGCTTCAGCTTCAGCTGAGTTCTTTGCCGATATCGCACTGGCCCCGCTGGAGGCGGCCAAGGTGAAGATCCAGACCATGCCGGGCTTTGCCAACACGATGCGTCAAGCCATGCCGAAGATGATGGGCGAAGAAGGCGTGATGGCTTTCTACAAGGGCTTGGTTCCGTTGTGGTGCCGTCAGATTCCGTACACGATGATGAAGTTCGCCTGCTTCGAAAAGACCGTCGAACTGCTGTACAAGTGCGTATTGTTCTGTTGTCCTTCTACTTCATTTAACCGGGAATGGACTTTGACGATTTACCCTCTTTTGTAACGTCTCTCTCTTGTATTCTTCAGGCACGTTGTACCGAAGCCACGTGACCAGTGCTCGAAGGGTGAACAGCTGGTGGTGACGTTCGCCGCCGGTTACATTGCCGGTGTGTTCTGCGCCGTGGTGTCCCATCCGGCCGATGTGGTCGTGTCCAAGCTGAACCAGGCCAAGGGATCGTCCGCCTTCGATGTCGCGAAGCAGCTCGGCTTCATGGGCATGTGGAATGGACTAACGCCGCGTATCATCATGATTGGTACCCTGACCGCCCTGCAGTGGTTCATCTATGACGGTGTGAAGGTCGCTCTGTCCATCCCCCGCCCACCTCCGCCAGAGATGCCGGAGTCGCTGAAGAAGAAGTTGAACGTCGAATAATTCTAACGGATCCGGAGACAACCGTTCTGTGATGGTGCATATAGTTGGTGTTCGCGCTCGTTGGAATAGAGAAAGAAGGAGGCAGTCGATCGTGCCTAGCGAAGATGTGCGCGGAGTGTGTAAATGGTTGACAAAAAGAAGTGCCAGAGGTGCGTTTAAAAACTTGGGGGCTCCCAACCTTCGCCGAGCTTGCTATACGGCCGTTTTGATATTTTGCAGTAACACAAGGTAGCAGTTATTGAAACGTGTAGACAAGCAATGTGGTTAATGCAATCGAGCAAGTTTTAAAGTCACGAGATCGAAGGAGCATGTGTAACCGTGAATTTAAATGTCAACAGTCAGGCTTGTTGGTGACCCTGTAGGACGCGTGCGTGTGTTTAGTTTTCCACCATGTAATTGAGCGTTTTCATCCTGTGCGAAAGCATCATCGTGAATAAATCCCTGAACCGTACGAATTATGTTACGATTAGTAAGCATAACCGTCTTACATGTGTTGTTCCTAAAGAAGTGAGAAATGTCCATGCGTCCTTGATCGTATCACCGATACCCGTGTTACTCGTGGTGTGTTACGTCGGTTGTAAACCGATGCTATGTGACGAGAATGTAACGTCTATTGCTCTGCTCTTTTCAATGACGTCATCGTTTAAAGGAAGGTTCCTAATCTTGTCAGCTAAGGGCGGTTGCAGCGAAACGTTTCATTGATCGAGCGCGAATGTGTCACAATGATAAGATGAGGCGGGAATATTATAAGAAAAAGCTGTGTAGCGATGAGATCTGCTACTTCTCTCACGTCTCCTTTCGCGCTGGGTGTTGGATGAAAATTTAAATTTTCTCTTGCGGCTCGGGATAGTGTTCGGTTCTGCTCTCTTTTCTCTCTGTTTCTCTTTTAGAAGGACATTGCAGTACAGCACGCTCGCAGAATTTTCCTATAGGACTCTAGTGAAGAAGTAACACATGGCAATGGGAGGTAAATGCGGGGAAAACCGCTCGTGTGCCCCACGAGCATACGAAGCGCGAGTACACACACGCACGGGGAGATTCGTCTCGGTAGTGAGGAGCAGCAAACGGACGAAACCTCAGCAGCCACATTTCAACCGAACAAACTGCGGTTCAGAGCGACCTTAGCACGGATAGATCTCGCATCGCAGAAGGCGACGACGGAAAAGAAGGTAATGCAATCCGCCAGCAAAGGAGACAACCCAAGTGTATTAATTTTTGTGATGAAGTTAGTTCGACAATCCAGGGTAGAGATGTCTAAGAGAATCACGTAATGTAAGGAGTTTGTGTCATTGAGAGTAAGCTAGTGTTTTTTCAATGACAATTTGCTGAAAAATTCCATTTTCCAGTGATAGCATATGTATTTGGTGTGCTTAAAGTGCGCGTTTTAATGCACAAACATTATCAGATGATAATATATGGCAAATTATGTACTAATTCACGCTCTTTCGACCCCGGCATGGGCTGGTGGATAAATATTCGTTTTTTTGTTCTACAGCTACAGGTTATGTAATCTATGGTTGAGGATTCGAAAGGAAAATGGTCAGTATAACAACACAACCAGAATAGATAGAACAAGCTAGTTGATAGACGTGCAAATAATTCTTCCTGTTAACGTAGACAGAATAGCTTCGATTTTATTGTAAAATTATGGATAGCATTAAGGACGAATTTAACGCGTGGAAATGACGCGAAGCAAATGTGCGATAGGTGTCGTCTTGTTGCTTTGTGTGGAACGAGATAATTTTAGACATACTGTGCAACATCTCGCGTCAACGGTGCTAGTTGACGAGTGTTCGAAACGGGCTGTTCTTGAACTTGGATAAAAAAAATCCGGTTAGCTTAGCGCTCGCTCCTAGCGGCAACCACATGCCACACAGCTGATGGCAGCCTAACGCTGTAGGGAAAGCACTAGATCTGGCCGAAAGTGGTGAGAGCGAAAGTATTTGTCTTTGGCATCAATTGAACAATGCCAGATTGAACGCGATCGATTGAACCATAGTCATCGACCTACTACACCTACCAACAATACTTGGTGTCGTATGTGCGTACGTGTTTGCTCGGTTGCTCGTGTCCTCCCGTCTTGGCATCACATGTCGGCGAGCCATGGTTTAACTATTTTTACTGTCATTGAAATGGAATGAAGAGCGGAAAAAAGCAGGTCATTATGCAACATTGAACCTTCAGAGCTTGCTTTCATCCCTCACGAACGTGGGTCCTACACAAAGGCGTTGTGTGGGGTGGAAATAAGAACGGGTTTGTTTATTCTCCCGCCCTGTGTAAGTGTCACACACGTTGGAGGGGGATAGTGTTCGGCCATCGAACACAATACTACAGACTTATATAATTGATCGAACAAGTGAATTCGCGTAATGAGCCAATTTATTCCATCTTTATTTTTATTTTAGCACCCTCGAGTAGCATACACCTGATCATCAGTTGAACCGGTACCGGACACAGCAAACAACACAGCCGCAACATGTTTTCTGCCCTGATTGATGCTGCCCGTAACTCGCCCTTCAAGAGCCCATTCACCAAGGCGCAGTGCGATGCCGGTACCGTGTCCCCGGTACGTGGCCGCTCGATTGCGGCCGCTTCTAGCGATGAGGTCGAATTTGGTTCGACCAAATTCTTCCTGCTGTGTGGCCTCGGCGGCATCATTTCTTGCGGTTCCACGCACACCTTTGTCGTACCGCTCGATCTGGTCAAGTGCCGTCTACAGGTGGACCAGGCCAAGTACAAGAATGTGTTCCACGGATTCAAGCTGACGCTGGCCGAGGACGGTTCCCGTGGTCTGGTGAAAGGATGGGCTCCGACATTCTTCGGCTACTCGGCACAGGTAATATCACGCAAGTTCCCAATGTCATAAATCTGCGATACATCCGACGAGCAGTGGCATGTCACTTGTCTCTATTGGAGTGGAGGCGCAATCTTATTCGCTGCCACGATCCTGCCACACTCGTGGCGCATCTAATACCTACCAGATAATGAACACTAATCTGTTCCGCATACATGCGTCCAGGCTAGGTGTCACATTGGTTCTTCGCACACAATAAGTGTGAACTTGCAATGACTTTCCTCCATGCTGGATCAGAATTGCGCTTATCAGCTGAACGTATCGCGATTATTTGCGTACTTTCCTTTACTCTTCTAGGGTGCCTTCAAGTTCGGACTGTATGAGGTGTTCAAGGTGCAGTACGCCAACATGCTGGGTGAAGAGAATGCCTACTTGTATCGCACCTGGCTGTACTTGGGCGCCTCAGCATCGGCCGAGTTCTTCGCTGACATGGCTCTGTCTCCGTTTGAAGCCGCCAAGGTGAAGATCCAGACCATGCCAGGCTTTGCCAACACGATGCGTGAAGCCATGCCGAAAATGATCAGTGAAGAGGGCATTATGGCTTTCTACAAGGGCTTGGTTCCGTTGTGGTGCCGTCAGATCCCATACACGATGATGAAGTTCGCCTGCTTTGAAAAGACCGTCGAACTGCTCTATGCGTGAGTGTTAGAGAACTTTTTGTTAATGTTTCCAAATCTTATTTCAAACGTATGTATCTGTTCGCTGGTAGCTATGTCGTTCCGAAGCCACGTGACCAGTGCTCGAAGGGTGAACAGCTGGTGGTGACGTTCGCCGCCGGTTACATTGCTGGTGTGTTCTGCGCCATCGTGTCTCATCCGGCCGATGTGGTCGTGTCCAAGCTGAACCAGGCCAAGGGATCGTCCGCCTTCGACGTCGCGAAGCAGCTCGGCTTCATGGGCATGTGGAATGGTCTGATGCCTCGTATCATTATGATCGGTACCCTGACCGCCCTGCAGTGGTTCATCTATGACGGTGTGAAGGTCGCTCTGTCCATCCCCCGCCCACCTCCGCCAGAGATGCCGGAGTCGCTGAAGAAGAAGCTGGGTGTGCAGTAAAACCTCCCACCATCAATTCCTGTTCAGTCCATTTCCTCTGTCCTTCATTATCCGTATGTAATATCTTTTGTTAGGGACGATTTTTCTTTCCTCCAACCGAACAACACAATTGCAACGGTGCATTAGATGCCAGTAATTTTAAGAAAGTCAACTCCGCTGTACACTAAATGCTGCTACCTGTCTGTCTGTCGACGCTAATCGGTAGTTCGCTAATCGAACAGTGAAATGGCATCTTAATTTCCAGTATTGCATCGTGTGCAAATAGGAATTCAAAGGCATGATATGCGCGTGATACCACAGCCACCAGGTCGTAACACGTTTGGGTTACAAGAAAATCCGTAACATAAACCATACCAAAGGCGTTAAATAAAGTAAAACTTAGAGGTAAAACTGGTACACATTAAGAGAAAGATTTATTTTTATTTAAACATTTTATTTTATCCTCTTGAAATAAGTGGGGGTGAATTGATGAGGGCATCTTTTTAACGTTATTTTTTGTTTTTATTTGGCTTCATACGGTTCTGCGTTTTAGTGACGATATTTTTCAGCTTGTTGTTGTAATCGTTTAAAGTGGAGTATTCGTTCTTCCAGATATCTGTAAATGGAGTAAATCGCTCAGGCGCTGCCTTTGGCACTTTGTGATAATTAATTGCTTACCGTAAAGCAGTTGGTTGAATATGTAAAATGACAGCATCGATTCTTTGCTGGTACTATATCCAAGTTCGTTAATTAGTGATTCTGTTATGAAATCCTTAAGGACAAGTTCCAAATTGCGATTATGTTTTTGCACGGTGGCACTGATGAAATTTACCTACAAAAAATACGTAAGTTTCGGTGAATAGAACAAGAAATTTTGGTTTCTAATCCGTAACATACAAATGAGACAAACGACTCTTGATCAGTCGTGATGGATTCCTCGAGCTCTCTTAACTCCTCAATCCGGTTGATGGGGAACTCGACAAGTTTCAGCTCATCCTGCTCGATGAATTCACCGATCAGCTCACTATCAGAATCAAGCTCCAGTTTCAACTCCAACCCATCTTCGGCCGAGCTGCCTACCATGGCACCACTCGAGGAGGGTACATTTACTATTGTCTGGCGCTGCCCCAACAGGCCGTTCACTTGTCTCGATGCAGATTCTAGGGCTTCCGCTTGCTGGTTCGTGTAGACAATGTTTTCCAACTTCCTCTCGATTTCGTCTAGGCGCGATATGATCGATTTTAATGTTGCAGGATCGTATGCAGAGCTGTGCGAGTCGGCAAATGTTTTGTGGATTTTTTGAATGACCGCTAAAAAGCAATAAATATTCATCAACTCCATTCCGAGAGTACAATAAGCACACTTACAAATATCATCCTCATCGTCTTCGATGTCCACTTCATCGATGCTGGCATTAGTGCGAAACTTTTTCACCTCTATTCGGATATCATCTGAGATGTTGAAGCTTCTTATTGTGGTGGAAATATTGGATTGTATCACATTCATGTTGAAACTAAATCAGTGATTATTTTTCGTTTCTAATCGAACGTCCGACAGCTCAATGAAAACAAAACGCTTTTACGATGTGTTATGACAGCTTTGAGTATGCCTAATGGTTGACTGTTCCTGTAGAAAAGACGTCATTGAAATTTTCAAAATTTGCTGGCAGTTGCTTGGTAAAATATTGAACAATTTAAAAATATATAATATAGCAAAGTCTGTGACAAATAGCGTACATTTGCCTTTATTATCTGTTACAAAAAAGACATCAACTCTTCGTTTATGGCTGTGGCAAACGATAATTATTTATTATTTGCTATCACCGCTTATCTATTTCGGATTATTCTTATCCTTGGGTTGTACATGGATCATAACCTTGATTGCACCACCTATTCCGTGGCGAGTAGTATTGAAAGCTTCGGCCGTATTTTCTATACTAAAATGGTGCGTGATTAGCCGCTTAACATCAACTTTACCACTAGCAACCAAGCTAAGTGCAACAGGATAGCTACAAACGAATAGAGAAAGAAAAATTAATGCTCTACAAAAAATTACGACGAAACAAGAATACTTACTCGTTGCAATAGCGAAATACGCCACGAATGTCGACCTCACGGGCAAGAGCGTTCACCAGGGGTAGTTTGACCTCCGGAGCTCCCATCCCAACCATTACGGCAACCCCTCCCGCTTTCGTGGCTAAAATTGCGAGTCTCACCGTAGCCTCTGCGCCACTACAATCGATGGTTTTATCAGGTGCACAACTCATACGTTCGTGGATCAATTTAACCAGTTCAGCTTCGGTTGCATCTTTGGGTATCACTAACGTTTCATCAGCTCCTAACTCTTTGGCCACATTAAGCCGGTTCTGTAGCAGATCGGTAATGAGTACTTTTCCAGCACCCATGGCTTTGGCAACTATGAGGGTCACTAAACCGATAGGCCCGGCGCCAAGAATTAACACCTGAGAGCCCAATCCAACGTTTGCGCGGCGACACGCATGCACGCCCACTGACAACGGTTCCAATAAGGCTCCTTCCTCCATGGTTACGTGATCTGGAAGCTTGTAACAAAAATCTGCCGGATGCGTGTAGTACCGAGTGAGATTCCCATCGTACGGTGGCGTTGCACAGAAGATCATATCCGGGCAAAGGTTGTATGATCCTCCTTTGCAGTACTCGCACACGCGACACCCGTAGCCAGGTTCGATGGCCACTCGATCGCCGACCTTCAAATGCTTCACATTGGATCCCACTTTGGAAATGATTCCTGACGCCTCGTGTCCAATCACCATAGGTTTTTTAACGATGAAATCTCCGATCCTCCCCTTCACCAGATAGTGCACATCTGAGCCGCATATGCCCACGACATCCATTTCTAACAAAACCTCTGAGGAAAAAAATAAAAGTCAGTGGCCCACTACAAAATCACATCGAATAATAGTATAAAATTTCTACCATCGTCTTTGGGAACCGGAATAGGACGCTGCTCCAATCGAAGGTCCTCAACAGCGTAGAGGACAGCTGTTAGGTTGTCGATTTTGCCAGCCATGGTGCGTTCGTTTCAACAGCTAAATGCGACTGAAATCGTTCAGAATCGAACGCTTCGCTTTATCTCCGTTAATTTTACGTTGCGTTGGTCGGACTTGTTTATTGACTGGTGCTACAGTTAGCAGAGTGTGAGTGAGTCTGGTTTGATAGCTTGAGGATGGTTTCCGATAGGCTCTGTTTGACCGGGGAGACGATGCAAAGGGCTCGACTCGTTAGCTGCTTTATGCTCAATTAAAGTGCAGTTACTCATACAATGGTTCACTGGATGATGTTTTCCTTGCGAAACGCTTCCTTGATAGGACACCGAGCGTGGTTACGGAAATCACCGCGAGCAAATGTTTGATTGTCATATGGCCACACTTTCCAGAGACAATATTTAAGAAGTGTCTATTTGTTTTGGTTGAGTATAAATCGAAGTAATCTACAACAACACTAGAATAGTTCTAATCTACATTGCGCAAGGATAGCGGCCCTTATGTTTATTTACATCCCATGCGCCGGAATATGTATTGATCCGTGGATGTGTTCCGTCAGTTTTGACAATCCTTTTTCGAATCCCGGTGAGCTATACCGGAAGACGATTTCAGGTAAAAGAGATTTTTCGAACGAAGTACTAAGGTAGGTTTCGAAATGACACTAATTTTATTCATCTCTTACTTGAACCTCCATACCATGATATAAATTATGATCATTGCAAACTCTAACCACAGACATTTGTCTTACTCATCATCAACGTACAAATCGACAAATGTGACCTAATAAAGAACCCATTCAATAAACTGATGCCTTTAGTCCCAGTAGTGGTGATTAATATGCGACCCTGTAGCAGCATTTGTAGTAGGGCCGCTGATTAGATTTTCACGTGACCAACTAGCATTGGCCTTCGGGGCATCAAACATGCGCGTACTATACATTTTTTTAAATCTTAGAAAATGTGCATCAGCAAATGCATTGATCCGCGCAATACTTAAACCCCTGCATTATCATTCATTAGCTTAGTCGGGAATTACATCGTGTTTAGCAAGTGAATTTGAACAGAGCAAGGAGAATTGGCGCATCGCAATGTCCCAACGAAAGACGAAAAATCTTGCCGGCGTGGTGCATGGGATTGAAGACTTCCGTGTGGTGAGAAAGGAGTGATTGAGAATACCCAATTTCAATGCAGTGATGCATTATTTGCGTTCGCAGGAAGAAATCCCTATGCCTCGACCGCTTCCCAATGAGGTCCTGATTGAAATGGATTGTGTGGGGATCTGTGGCTCAGACGTACATTACATTTCGCATGGTGGATTTGGAGATTACAAGTTGAAAGATAAACTTGTTCTTGGTCATGAATCGTCCGGCGTGGTAGTGGAGATCGGCCAAGCAGTGAAGCATTTGAAAGTAGGCGATCGTGTCGCCATCGAACCGGCCATCGGGTGTCGTACGTGCCGTCAGTGTAAGGCTGGCCGTTACAACCTGTGTCCTGAAGGGCTTTATTGTGCAACCACGGCCCAGGGAAATCTGTGCAACTACTACACACACGCTGCAGATTGCTGCTTTAAGTTACCCCCAAATGTAACGATGGAGGAAGGAGCTCTTTTAGAACCGCTAGCTGTCGGAGTGCACTGTTGTCGGCGTGGCGGAGTTGGAATTGGCAGCATAGTCCTCGTGCTTGGTGCAGGACCAATTGGACTCGTTACTATGCTAGTTGCAAAAGCGATGGGTGCCGCTAAGGTGTGTGTCATCGATCTGATGGATAGCAAGCTGGAGTTAGCTAAGGACCTCGGGGCAGACGCTACTCTGGCAGTTGGTCTTCACGATTCCGAGGAAGATATTGTAAAAAGGATTCACCTACTTCTCGGAAGTGCTCCAGACATTAGCATCGAATGTACCGGTGCGGAGGCGTGTGTCAACCTTGGCATAGCTGCCACCGTACCTGGTGGAGTACTGACATTGGTCGGAATAGGAACGATCTATCAGCGGATCCCCATAACAACGGCCCTGGTTCGCGAAATTGATATTCGACCAGCATTTCGGTACGCTAACTGTTATCCTGCAGCCTTGGCAATGATTGCTAACGGCTCAATCGATGCCCGCAAGCTGATTACCCACCATTACGATTTGAAAGAATCGGTTCAAGCGTTCAAAACTTCCCGGTATGGATTGGACGGTGCCGTTAAGGTTATGATTCACTGTCAGCCAAGGAACAAAAATAATTTTTAACGAAAAGTATAAAATGAATTGCGTACACATTTAGCGCTCATTCCTTATGCTTCATATATGCAACCATTTGCTAAATATTCAACATGGTTTAGCAATATGTTACGCTCGCACAAATGAGTCAATAAATAGTATTTGATCGCAACCAATATAAACTGCATGTGGCGCAAACTGCTCGTCACGTAGCTCTGAATTATGTTATGTGTTATGTATTGTTGGAAATAAATGTAAAACTCTTTGAATGCCTACGTATTTACGGTAACTTCCCACAATATGGATTGTCCATGTTTGTCTGCGTTCATAATAGGCGTGATCAGACAGACTCAAGACCCCCCGTCTAGGAAGGGTGTGCGATTGTCTGAAGGAGGCACATCAATAGGGATTCATGTGAGGTATATTTGTATTTTCATGTCAGTTTGAGGACGCTTGCTTGCTAATCTAGTGTCCTACAGCTTCAAGCGGCACACGGCACCAACATCGCCCGCGGACAGCGTTAGACGCCAGTTTAAACCAGTCATGCCTCCAGCTCCCTCAGATGCTGAAAATATCATTATCGGATCCAATAAACGACGGCACTTCGTAAATGTTGACGAATCGACAGGCTATCTTTCGGAGGGTGGCTTGTCCTCTGCCACTTTAGCATACAGCTCAATGTATACAACAGATTAGATAACCTTTTGGCCTTTTAGTAAAATAGAGAGCAATGATATGGCATGGAATGACCGGAATGACTTTAGACTAATGGAGAGCCGACAGAGGTGTATACGTGTGTAAGCGGATCCTGCAAAAGCAAATAGAACCAGCAAAGAATTTAGCGTAATGTTTGGGTAGTAAGGTGTGGCAAAAATAAAACGCCAACCGCTACCCGTTAGGAAGCAGTGGGACTAATAAAAGATAAGTCATCGTGTTCATGCCCGTTTGATAAAGGCTGCAAAACTCGTTGTAGTCGATGTATTGTCTCTTTCTTGAGCTGGAGTCTTATTCGGTAACATTGGGCCCGGGCGCAAACATATGCCGTATCATAAATGCTTCTTCTTATTTTAAACAGGACCACTTAATGCCATATTGACAACCGTCCGGACAATCTATTCGATTACGTTAACGTTTTGCAAGGTGAAAGAAGAGAAATGGCAGGCACACGCTAAAATGGCTCGTTTGACCTTTGCGATTTAGAGGTTGCAGGCGGTATAAAAGATCGCACTCTACCTATTAGAATCATCAGTTACGCTACCATTGGAGGCGAATGTAGCCGCATGGTTCAAAGTCTCCTTAAAAATAAATTAAAAAAGGTACGCTACCTCGTGGACAGAATCGTGCATACAGCATAAACGTTAAAAATGTCTCCGCCGCTTCAAAACATGGCCGCCGTTTGCTACGGACGGGATGATCTACGCCTGGTGCCAATCGCGATCCCTGAGCCAGCTTTCAACGAAGTAGTTCTAGAGGTGGACAGCTGTGGCATCTGTGGCACGGACGTTCACTTTCTTAAGGAGGGTGGATTTGGGGATCAGAAACTTGTGCGTCCGTTGGTTTTGGGCCATGAGTCGGCTGGAGTAGTGCGTAAGGTGGGCAGCTCGGTGACACACCTGAAGGTGGGCGATCGTGTGGCCATCGAACCGGCAGCTGGATGCCGTACGTGTGATTTGTGCAAAGTGGGCAAATATAACATCTGCCTCAATGGAAAGCATTGTCCAACGAAAAACCACGATGGTAACTGCTCCAATTTCTTTGCTCACTATGCGGACTGTTGTTTCAAGCTGCCCGATCATGTCACAATGGAGGAAGGTGCTCTACTCGAGCCGCTAGCCGTTGGTGTGTATGCTGGACGTCGAGCAGACATTCGGCTCGGCAACCGAGTGGTCATCTTTGGCGCAGGTCCAATCGGACTGGTTTCACTGATCGTGGCAAAAGCCATGGGAGCTACCAGAACGGTCGTGTTAGATTTGGCAAAGGCTTCAAATAGGCTTGAGGCAGCAAAAAAGCTTGGCGCAACAGCCGTCATACCGATCGGGGCCTCCGACAAGGAAGATGACATTGTGAAGGTTATACAGGAGGTCTTGGGAGGTCCTGCCGATCGCGTGTTGGAGTGTACCGGCTCACAGCCGGGGATGCGCATTTCAATTAAAGCGACTCGGAATGCCGGAATCGTGTGCCTAGTTGGGCTAGGAAATGAAGAAGTTAAACTACCGATGGTGGACGCAATTTCGCGGGAAATTCAAATCATCACCGTCATGCGATACAATCATGAGTAAGTAGCGATATCCTGGCAAGTAACATTGAGACCGTTCACATGGTATTTATTTCTTCGTGTCTAGCTACCCGGCAGCTCTTGAAATCGTGTCCAGCGGGTATGTGAATGTGAAGCCTTTGGTTTCTCACCATTTCGATTTGAAAGACGTAAACGAAGCTTTCCGAGTGGCTGCGGCCGGCCAAGGATTGAAGGTGATGGTGCACCTTACCCCCCGTGATAGCAATAATCCAACAAAGTTTATCAACTGAGCAGATACTGAGGTAGTACTATAAAACCATACGCCGAAAATGGGATATCCATGGTGTTGATTGGAGTAGAAATAAATGAGATAACGAAAGTTGTATACTATCGCTGATGTTAAACGAAAGATAATCGTCTGCCAGCTGTTGGTTGTTGCGACTTTTGAAATGTTAGTCTCTGATAGTGATGTCCAATCAGCCGAGCTTTATCGCAACGTGACTGTCGATGTAAGCATTTGCGCGCGTCTACGAGTTGCGTACGCAAACAAGTTAACGAAGGTTCAATCGTTTCTATATAAGCGGATGCTATACGCGACACCCCCCCAGTCAGTATCCCTATCTCTCCGGGAAAGCGTTGAAAGAACAACCAAGATGGCACCCAACAAGAACTTAGCCGCCACTGTGTACGGTCCTAACGATTTACGCCTGGACGAACGTCCTATACCAGAACCGGCTTTCAACGAGGTCGTGGTCGAGGTTGATACCTGTGGTATCTGCGGTACGGACATTCATTTCCTCAAGGACGGTGGTTTCGGAGCGCAGCGGCTAATCAAACCGATCGTACTGGGCCATGAGTCGGCTGGAGTAGTGCGTAAGGTGGGCAGCTCGGTGACACACCTGAAGGTGGGCGATCGTGTGGCCATCGAACCGGCAGCTGGATGCCGAACGTGTGATTTGTGCAAAGTGGGCAAATACAACATCTGCCTAGATGGAAAGCACTGCACTACGCAGAAGCATGATGGCAATTGTTCGAATTATTACGCGCAGTATGCGGACTGTTGCTTCAAACTACCCGATCACGTAACGATGGAGGAAGGTGCACTGCTCGAACCGCTAGCCGTCGCAGTGTACGCCGGACGTCGGGCTCAAATCGGGTTGGGTGACAGAGTGGTCATCTTTGGTGCCGGTCCGATCGGACTCGTGTGCCTGATTGCCGCGAAAGCCATGGGAGCCACCCGTACGGTAATTTTGGATCTGGAGCACGCAAAACATCGGTTGGAAATCGCCAAGAAACTGGGGGTTACGGGAGTTATCGGCATTCGCAAGGAAGATACCGAGGAGCAGCTGGTGCAAAAAATACATGAAATCCTCGGTGGCCCTGCCGACAGTGATGGAGTGTTCCGGATCGCAACCGGGAATGCGCATCGCTATTAAGGCTACTAGAAACGCAGGTCGTATCTGCCTAGTAGGACTGGGTAACAAGGACGTTCAGTTACCAATGGTGGATGCCATCTCACGGGAAATCGAAATTATAACTGCTATGCGTTATAATCACGAGTAAGTATGAGTACCTCGTGCTTGGCAAATAGACCCCTCGATATATATGTGCTCTATTGTTTGATTGTTTTCTCTACAGCTACCCTGCTGCTCTTGAGATTGTTGCCAGTGGGTACGTCGATGTTAAGCCACTAGTTTCACACCACTTTGATTTGCAAGACGTTCACGAGGCCTTCCGTGTCGCATCGCAAGGAGAAGGAATTAAGATAATGATTCATCTTGTACCGCGAGACGTTAACAATCCACAAAAATTCAAGAATTAAATATAATTGATTGACACGTGACTGCTTAAACAGATTTGTTGTTGTTGTAGAACATTGTAGAACAACGCCAACAATCTAGCTCGTTGGCCGCATAACATTCGTAGACAATTAACAGAACTAGAAGTAAAAAACGTGACTGTTGCTCGAGAGTGTTGAAACGTTCATCAAAGTTGATGAGGCTATACGCAATCAAGGCAAAGAAATTTCGTTATGTACTATAGTCGATCTTTGAGTTCGGAGGGAGCATTCAAGTGGAGCATACGTAGGAAGAACATGTTTTAATTTGTTTTTCTGCAATAATTTTTTGCTGATATATTTCTTTGCATCAAGTTAACATATTTGGGATAGAGATGAATTTCTAATTAAATTATTCGATTTGTATTGCGCCAATTGAAATACCGTCCTAAGAACTGCACATTAAGTGAAAAATATTACGAATAGAGATGTATTTCTAATTAATCTAATCGAACTTAATTACGCCACTTAAAATATCGTTTTAATAGCTGCAAACAGTTAACAGCCCTGTTAAAATGCTGCATGCAAGTGTACAAATATTCGGAGGCGGAAAGTATCGACGGAACTCGACTCAATCCCGGCAGTGAAACCGCACAGGGTGTATCATCCATGTTTCGATCCGGTACTTGCTCGCAAACACAGACTCGAAACACGCAACAAAACAGAATGCACCAAATTCACTGTTGAAAACCGAAACAAGACGTTTTTTCCAATTATTGCGTGATAATGAATTTCATATTCCTTACGCCAAACTGGAGAATAATATTAAAAGCCATCAATATAAACTTGCTTATCCGACCAAAGTACGTCAAAATTAAATGTTTGAGTTTTTAACTGACAGTTGTTTTGCACTGTCCAGCCTTGCCTGACATCTGTGTTGAAATTGAAACAAACGCTTATGTTTTTTTTCTGGCGCGCGTTTCATTCGATAAAAAGGAGGTATTGGAAGTCAAAAAGATTTAATGGAATGAATACTACTACATCACCTGCTGGATGTGTCGTGATATGAGTTTTAAAAATGCCTAAGCAATGCTTTTTGTGTAAAAGTACTGAGGACGATGAGCTTCTGTTGGGAAAATTCTACACGAAATGGAGACTGTCCGTTCATTACTATTGCTTGGTGAGTGCATAATCTAGGTGATGCTGTTCTTATCGCAAAAAAAAGGTTGCTCGTTTCAAGTCTAGGTTTTAATGCTGCTCTTATCCACAGCTGCTGTCGTCCAATCTAGTTCAAAATGGTATGAACGACACTGTGGGAATATTCGGCTTCCTTGAGACGGACATACGAAAGGAAAATGAGCGGACGAAGAAATGTCGTTGTTACATCTGCAAGAATATGCACGCTAATGTGTCCTGCTGTGCGAAGAAATGTCTACGAACGTTTCACACGGTTTGTGGCATCAAAAACCGCTGTCTATCCTATTATACCGGAACATTTCAATCGTGGTGTTCCACTCATCTGCCGCTCCAATCTGACCGTACGTGGCATGCACCAGGAGAACCGTGTTCGATTTGTTACGACGATATGGGTCAGTACGACAAAATCAAGTCCGTGAGAGCACCCTGCTGCAGGAACGGTTGGTTCCACCAGCGGTGTTTGGCACAGTACGCACAATCGGCCGGATACTTCTTCAAATGTCCATTATGCAACAATGAGGATAAGTTCTTGGCTGAAATTCCGCTGCGGGGCGTTTTTGTACCTGAACGCGATGCCGCCTGGGAGCTGGAGCCTAACGCATTTCAAGAACAGCTGGTCCGTCCTACGGCATGCGACGCCGAAGAGTGTAAATGTGCGGAGGGTAGGTCCTTCGACGACCGGCATTGGAAATTGAAAATTTGCGGTTCGTGCGGGTCTACCTGCCGGCATCAAGGGTGTATGGAGTCGTCTCACGTTCGGACCTACCTATGTCGGCTTTGTCGCCCAATCGTTGGTGATAGGGTGATCGAGGACGATGATAGTGACGATAGTGGTGACGATGCAGCCTCTTCTTCTTCTACATCCTCAAAAAGTACAGTGGCTAAAATGGATCAAAACATCAAAAATCCCACGCCGGGCTCTGAATCTGGAGTGCACTGTTCAAGCAGTGACGAGACATTGGCGAACATTCGACGTTTAAGCCGGCGTAGGTTGCTAGTTATTTCTGATGGATCGGACAGTGAGTGGTCGGATACAAGCTCCATTCAAATTAGACGATGTAGTAAACGTAACAACGGGAAACGTGTGCAGCGGGTCTTTTTTGATGATTCGGACAGCCCCACGTGTTCTTCTGTTGGGAGTGCGACTCAATCAATTCGCTCTCCAACTGAGGATAATTCCAACAATGCGCCCATTCTGCCACAATCATGCATTTTGAGTGATAAGCGTTCCGACGAGGCTCTGAATGAAAATTCCAACACGCCTGGCAATCAACAATTGGGCGTTGAACGCTCATCGGAAGTCTACTGGGATGAGGAATCTAGCGAATCTAACACGTTAACGTCGAAAGTTGATACCAATTCGACGAGACGAATGAATCAAGCGACCAATCGTCGAACCAACCAATCAAATACCAACGCTTCCGACGATTCAACCAAACGATCTGATGGCTCGGATGAATCATTACCTTGGGTGAATGCGGCTCGCAAAAGAATAAGATCGAAAAAGCTCCCTAAAATTATTGTGTCGAGCGAATCGGATAACAATAGCGACTATCTACCGTTAAGCAAACGTCGACGCATCTCAAAGTCCTTTTCTGATGATAGGAGCCGCTCTCCCAACGCACGAAGCGTTAGTACGATTGTCACGCGCGGTCATAGCATGCGGTCATCAGAGAACCCCGAAAAATCTGCTCTCATCTCTACGACAACTGCTAACGACAGCAAGGATGTTAAGCCTGGCAATAGCACGCCGCCAACATTGGTATCGGAACAATCTCCTCCGCTCACCACAGAGAAAGGAAAAACCAACGGCATGGGCGTAAAGTTGCGTCATAGCATTTCGCCCTATCGGCAGCAGTCAATTCGGAAGTTCATCACACTGACTCCATCGAAAGGTGTGGATGAAAATATTGAAAGTAATACCAGTACGGAGGACACCGTACAACGGAAGAAATCTGATGTTTTTACCGACGAAAGTAATAGCAACAGCAGCAGCAATAACATGAGTAGCAACAAACACTTTGAAAGGCGCGGTACCACAAAAAGTGCAATAAATGTTCGAAGACGTCAAGTCATCTCACCAAAAGGTACAGGGACGAACAGCAATGATGATCCTACTCAATCGTCCAGCAAAACGCAGGTACATCGGTCACAGAATAGAGTCACAGACAAGGTATGTAATCTCATAGTCACACCCATCACATAATGGCAATCGGTTGCTTACTATTTTCTTCTACACGTAGGGCAAGGGACAAAAGAACATTATGAGTTACTTCAGCCGTTATTAAGCCAGATGGATCCGGAGAACGTATGGACGCGTGAATGAGCATTTGATTGTAGTAAATAATGCAACAGAAAGGAACATAATCGACACTGAGATTTAATCGAGATTACCTAGCTCCTCATTATTTTACCCATTGATGTTGCTCGGTTAGCCGATTCACTTTCCAGCAGAGTATGAATTGGATCAATTGGGGTGTAAACGCTCACGATTTAAACAACTGACAACAATTTAAAAAAAACGATGCAAGTTATTTCAATTAGTTCATTGTGCGTATATTGCATTGATATGTTTTTTTTTAACATTGTCCTCAATGTTTCGTTTGTGTCTGTTTCCGGAGTTATCACTGGCCTTATCAGCTTGATAGCCATAGTATCCAGAAGATGTTTAAATTATGACATTAGAATAAAACAATGTGGAAAAGAAACTCGGCAATGTTTGGTATTCTCGAATCCTTTTATGAACATGAAAAACGATGTACGCCAATAATCACTACGGAGCGCCTCATATAACAGTGAGATAGACATCGCACTCCTTCATTGGGCTAACGGAAAGCAGCAAGGGACGAAATTCTGCAAACTTTTGATTGAGAACAAATAATTCCAAGACCGAATTGGTTTGCTGGGGCGCATGTAAGTAGCAAAACCACACCGATAACAATCCTTACCAACAGTGAGCATTGCTCCTCCACTGCACAACGGGTACGCAACGCTTCTCACGGTAACGTTAAACATTTTTTCTTACCGCAACAGTGCATTTAGTTAAATTATAAATTACATTGGATGCTGCGATTGTCATTGAAGACCGTGGGTGTCCGCGGCTGCATGCACATAAAATGCATAGTTAAATTTCGAACCAACATCCTGCGATCGGTCTATTAGAGCTGAAAATGTGGAAGCAAAAATCATACGGCTCGTGCTCGAGAACAGCGCTAGAATCCCACCGTGCGCGCACCGGGTACGACCGGGCTACGGGCCCACCTATGCGATGCGTTGCGCATTGCGCGCGGGCCACCAAAACTGGTTGCGCCCCCTCGAAAGCGCGCGTGTGTGTGCGTTCGCGGAGAGGCCACCGTCGCGGCATCTCGGGAGCGAACGGAGCAGCAAATCGATCAGTAGAGGTTTTATCATCGCGGCCGTCGGTCCACAAGCGACCGGCAAGTGTGAGCGCTCTCCCGTGAGATCGTGTTGCTCCGTGGTGGTGCCCGTTCCGTGCCTCGCTTTCGTCGTGTTCCGACCGCCGACGCGTACGCATACACGCGCACGCCTTCCGAGCGCCCGGGTCATCAAACGCGGCGAACCGAGGCGGCGACGTATCACGCCGGGCTGATAAGCGCGAACGAGATCGACTTCCGGATCAGCTCGCCGTAGCCCTGGGTTGCACCTGGGATAGGGCGCGGTTTCATAGTGGCGCCTGGCAAGCTGTCACCGTGCGTAAGTCCACCGGTTCGCTGGGGTCCATGTTAGGACCGATTGGGCGCTTAATGCACCCGCGGTTGCGTGGTTGCGTGTGTAGCATTGTTGAGTTGCGTGTACCAACGTAGTGGTCGACTAGCGTGCGGGCGTGCTCGATTCTCCCATGATCGTGTGATCGTGCTGACAGCTGACAGATGCTACGGGCGAGCAGCACACAAAACGAATCGTAGCAGGCCGTTGCCGTGCTGGTGAAGCAGGGGGATTCACAGTATGTGACCGTGCGATCGTTAGTTGCGTTGGGTGTTCCCGTGGGGGAGATCGCGCGTGTGCTCTGAAACACTGAGTGCTCTGAAACGGAGAAAGTAGAAAAGAATACGATTAATGAGCGAGAACTTCGAGTGAATTACACCGCGACAAATCGCCACGAAACAGCGAAACAAAACGTGCACGATCATCTCTATACTTTGGTGGAGTGCAAACGTCAAAATAGGCTTTGTTTTCATCCTAGACGGAGGCTGGTAGGATTTGCCCGTCACAATCAGAACCGTGACATGCTCGCATTCATTCGTTCTCTCTCTCTCGTTATCATTGGGTGGTTTTTCTTCTCTCGAGCCCTTTCACCACCTTGATCTTTGTGTCTCTCCTCTGTACCCGTTAGATGATCGGGAGTTTGTTTTTATTGTCGCGACCGTCTGCTGCCCGCCGAGTGTTTGCTCCTCACACGATCTTCTCTCCACCGTTCCCTTGTGCGGCACCTTAACTGAAGCATTGATAAGCGAGACGTGACGGTGGTAGTGCGGTGATGCTGTTAGTGCCATTCAGTGTTTGTCCCGAAGCTCCCCGATCGTGCGCCGGCAGATGAGCTTGATCGTGCCGTTCGATCGTACGCGGACCGTGGAACGCGTGTGCCTCTGTGTTTGTGCGCGTGTGGCTCTGGTGGAATTAGGCGGCCCATTGCGGCCCACTCTATTGGGTGTCGGCGCGGGTAGCTGGAGAAGGGAAGATAATCGAAACGAATCAGCGATTGCGTGAGCGAGAGATAGTGTGCACGTTCGCGCTCGCTCGCACGCAGCTGTCCCGGGTAGTGGATGCTTATCAGCACGAGAGCGAACTGCTGACGTTCGGAAGTCGCGTTTCCAGCCACCCGCGGGATTAGATGGGCAGCTGGCGAGAGTCCATCGCTAGGACGACTGTTCGCTCTCACTCTATTTCCATCCGACGTGATTTCTTCACTCGATCGTATCACTCTCTCTTTCTCTTTCTCTCGTTCTCTCACGGGCGTGACGATCCGGCGGCTCACGATCTACCGAACGGAACCGGATCCGAGCGGATGGTTTTGCGGAGGAAATATAAGGAAAAATAATACAAAAAGTTGAAGCCGTAGGTATGTGCGTGTGGGGCAAGGCTAGTTGTAACGTGATCCGCAAAGCCAGGAATTGCAAATGGTCCTCCTCTTTCCCTTCGTCCCCCCTGTCTCTAACCCTGCTCCACAACATCTCAGCCACGATCACTCCATTAGGTGTGTGTGTGTTTGAGCGCGTGCTCGCACAGGAAACGTGCGAGCGAGCGAGACAAACAGGGAGTGGGTGGGTGGCAGGCGTTGGGATGCAATGGCGGCAAGGTCGTCGTCGCAGCTCGCTCCCTTACTGCAGCCTCCACCCTCGAGCACGATCGAGACGCATTTCGAGACGGATCGAATGTGATTGAATGTGTGTTATTACCAGCGCGAACGGATGGCGCCTGTTCTGTTCCCGTTGTCGTCCGTTCCGTGTGTGCAGGAACCCCCAGGACACTCTTCCTGCACAAACGCTTCAAGATGGTGGCAAGGGGGTCGCAATTGTTGCACACGCCGAACCGGTTTCGTCTCGCACTCTACTTTCTCTCGTTCTATCTCGCTGCTGCCCTTTCTCGTTCTCTTTTTCTCCAATGCCGAGGCTACACGGGACTGCAGCTGCATTCTAACGCTTCTCCTCCTTCCCTTCTCTCTTCCTCTCCCTTCCCTGCTGACTTCATCGGGTCACGGTTGGACGAAGGAGACCAAAATATCGCTCCGAGAGATAGAAGCACAAAAATACAAAAAAATGGTGGTGTCGCTTACCCATAAGGAAGATCGTTTCATGGTACATTTAAAAAATCGATCATCTTCGAGATCGAAAGGGTGCCTGCGTGAATTTGATCGCATATATCTCCATCATCTGCCATCCAATGTTCGAACTTATCCTCGACCAGACGATGTAGGCCACAAACCCTCTGTTCTAGTTCGAAATGTAAACCTCGAGCCGGTTGGTTCCCCCCATAAACCCTTTTTTTAGGCTCACGATGGGTTGTCCCATTTTAGGGGTCAAAAATGCGTGCTGATAATACTCAGCACTAGCCGGTTCTTCTGTTTCGTACTCTCACGCAGATCTCTAACTTTCCTTCTGTTCCTTCTGTGCTTCTCCCTCGCACTCACAAACTGCATCTTTCTCGGCCGAGCGCGATCGCGTCTTTATCGCAATGAGCTCAGTTTGAGACAGAACTCGAAAGCGAATTAGATTAACGTCGAAAAGACCGACCGATCCGACGTCTCCATATGACCAACTGCCGGATCCGTTCTATTCCACCGGGTTCGACACCGGAAGTAGTTTGTTAGAAGGCGGAGGCATTTTGGTAGTTGCTTTCGAGGAGAGTTGAGCAGCGATCATACGTTTTTGTTGTAGGCGGTGAGGTGGGAGGGAATAAGACTCTAGACTTGCTCAAATGCACCTCAACAAAGTTTGTTGGTTTGATGCCCCAATAGTACCATTTTCTGAAACAGCTCTGCTCTGATCGCCAAAATGTCTGGACACAAATCAACTATTTAATAGTAGCTGTACGAATTAACCGAAGCAAATTCCATTCACACCTCCCATAGTACATGGCGCTATGCCATGGTTTCATCTGGCTCGATGAAGGCGCTTTTCTGAGCTGTTATTCGGATAGGTGGCACCAAAAAAAGACTCCTCTTATTTGTGCGTTTCATTATCGGGGTGTATTTTCGGAAGCCGCCGTAAACATGGGCCGTGGTGCGATCGTTAGTGTGGAACGTATTTCTTTCTTCTGCGACTATTGTGGTTTTTGTGTGGGGGCAGGGCGTGATAAAGAAAACTGTTTTTAAAAGGTCCCCATCCCACACGTTTCTTTCTTTCGTGGGTATGAGAGCTCCTTTTCTGCTGCTATTGGGGGTGATTTTAGCGCAACACATCGTGATTGGGTAGGTGGTTGGTTTGAAAAAAAAAACTGTATGCAATATTTATTGCAACTGTATGAACAATAAATAAGAAAAAAAGGGAAACGATCACTGTGAAAGCAGGCTCGTGTACGATGAAATGGAACGCGCTCGTAGGTTCGTCGTATACCTATCAAAAACGATTTCGTTTACGCTGTGGATTATCGTGTGTTATCGCAAATATCCCGCTCAAATTACTATGGCTTAGGCTTACATTATTGCAATACAGAATCAAAATCACCCCAATAAACCTACTTATCAGCCGATGGTCACTTTTCATCTTGTCAATCCTGCCGGCAGTGCTATATGCCTCGCCAGTTTGGGGAACAACTGCCTTAACACATCATCACCGACTGCAGGTTATGCTTGATCGTTGGTTACGCATTATCGCTAGTGTTGATCGTTACACACGAAACTCGGAACTGTTTTCGATTTCCAATACGCGGTCCTTAGATGAGATTAATAAGTAGCCCACGCAAAACTTATGCAGTCGCTTACAGGTATATCTCGATAGCTTTTTTCTTTCTCCAAAAAAATGAATTGTACCTACATGTAAGATACTCAACTAAATAGTTGAAATATAAACTTTATATATATATGTTTCATCTTGTCAACAAGAACATTTTCTCTGCAAAAGTAGCTGAGTTTGATACTAAATTAGGATAGGTTTTAATCGAGCGATTGTTTTTTTACAAATAACACGTATTTTCGTTTGTTTCTCACTGCTCGATTATGATAGGTTTCACTTGGTGCTGCAAGAAACGATAAATTACACCAAAACGAAAAAAAAAAACCATCAGCAGAGGTTTGGCACATTTTCACGTGCTTCTCGTTTTGTTGAACAGCGTTCATGGTCTAGTTGAGTTGAAATTGAATCGAGACAGCTAAACTCATACCTTGAAGAAGAGAAATGAAAACGAAAGGCTCCTCTTTTCTCTGTGTGTTACCTATTTCTCATGGCGCCACTTATAACAGACGTGTACACGGGCGCAAAACAGACGAATAAATCAGTCAATTATGAGTAAATAAATAATCCGCCTCACCGAGCGTGCGTATGTGCCAGTACAAACCGGAGCGATTTATGCGAACGCAATTAAAAAATGCCAAGTAAGCTAAATCAACGAATCGCAACCAACGGGGCTTGTTGTGGCCGAGTGGGTGACGATCGTATAAAAAAATGAGGTTAAAAGTGGAAAGCATTTTATTCTTCTATTTCCCCTGGGGCAGGAAATTGGGGGCATAAATGAGGCATTAGGGTAGCAGTAAAAGTAGCCCCATTGCCAAACGGTATCCGTTCTTATCGAGTGTTGGAGTTCTTTTGCAAGGTTTGCTTAACCGCGTGTGAAATATATACTTGACACTAATTGCAGTTCACTGCTGCCATTCGAAAGTGGGAGGTATATGGCTATATATAACGCATCAATGCCTTATTCCTCGTATCGACGTTTTGTAACAGTAATGTAGAGGGTAGAGTGCTCTAAACTAATGTTAATTGATAAGGTTTGTAAACATAGAATAAGATATCTGTAAAAAAAACAGCTGCATGATTTATAGCAGCATGTTTCCGTTGGATCTCTGTTTGATTTCCTCTTTCCATCACGTGCCTACTGGTAAAGGTTAAGACCTCCGTTATTTTGATACCCTCGTTCGTCAGGAGTCGAGGTGGTGAATTTGACGAATCTTTCGTAAGTTCGCGTATCCTCATCCGTCTGGTCCGTGTTGGGCTTAGTGCTGCCCGACACAACACCGGTTTGTCTACGGATTGTGCCCGGGAAAGGCCAAATGCCGTCTGTTTATCAAGGCATTTGGTGTAATCTCTTCATTTCTTCTCGGCGTGCTACTGCTGCACAGCTGCGAGACGAGCCGGTCTTATCAAGTGTTTTATGGGAAGCTGTTTGTACATCGGGTGACACCTCGTGGGTGGTTTTCTGTGGCGTGAAGAGATCTTTCGCCAGAATCGTTTTTTTTATGCCATGCAGGATGACTTTTATGCTTCGTTTGTAGGGCAATCTAAAAATTTATCAAGACCTTTGCTTTTAGAAAATGTAAAAAAAATGCTGGTGGGTGGAGCTTGAGCTTGATGAATATTTCACTGAAATATGTGCACAATGGTTTTCACTTTATATACATTTTTTGCACTTTTTACTTTACCAATATTATTACTACATGTTACATATTGCTCTTAAATACGAAAGATTTTAAATTTTTTGCACAATAAGTGTTCCACAATATCAGCAGTTTGCTTTAAATGAAAATGTTTTACTGCAATTACAGATTTTTACTGCATAAAGATACACTGTGTAAGTGAAATTTGAATACAGTTTCAATGATGAGCAGCCGGTCCTGCAATGCTAGAAAGTGCATTGAAAGTCGTATTTTTAGAAGTGCAGCTGCAACCCACGGTGAGAACAACAGACCGGCGAAGTGTTAAATGTACCGTTTGCCGGCGAGATCGATATGGGTCCTTGTAACGGGCCGTCCACGTCATGTTGTGCCGTTGGTCGACGCTTCTTTGATTGATGGCCCGCGGACATGTTCCATCAAATCCAAGGGCCTAGAGGCAGGTGGAAAACTTTACCTTTCCGTGCGTCATATAAGGGACCCGCTGGTCGGACCAGTTTGCGAGCGTTTCCATCACGCCCTCGTTCGAGCCAGCAGGGTCGATCGTGCGGAGGATCGGCCCGCTGTGCCATCAGTCGACTAAACGAGTTTCCGAAGGGTTTTAGGCTTGGTGCGTGCGTACGTGAGCGCTCGTTTTCCTCCTACCCAGCTTCATTTGCTACTCTCAGGTCGGGCTTTCCTTCAGCGTGTGTAGGTTCTTCGCGGAATTTTTCGCTCTGGCCGCGCGTCGCCGTCATGTCGCGTCATCCTGTCGTTGGAATGCGCCCTGGAAGTGCCCATCGGCGTCCGTTTGTCCCGGCGAAGGTGGGGCGTGCCAGTTGGTCGCCACCCTTGCCCATTTTTTTGTGTCGTCCTCTTCTTCATCTGCCCTTTTTTCCCGCCAATCACTGCTCGCTTCGGTGGAAGTGTGAACTGGGAAAAAGGTGCACAGTGTGGCGCATTCGTTTTGCATCTTCAAATTAAGTAGGATTTGTAATATGACGTTTGGTCTTTTATCTATGAAGCTTTTGATGCTTTTCTTAAGCTTACATTTTATTTGCTAAGACCATGCTCGACTCCACAAATACACGGTTAAGTTGTGGTGTTTCGAATGCTTATACTCGTCAAACACTGTACCGTGCAATCTTATCGTACGACAGTAGCGGAGGTTTTCATCGCGTTACAAAATGGATGCAAATAGCGGCACAAACATAACTGGACGTTCGGACAAATACGGTGGGAGATCGCTTATCGGCTGGACAAGCGGACATGCCAACAAAAAATGCAAAGCTCAGTTGCATAATTTATGCAGAAAGAAAATGTCCGTCTATAACGCGGATCAGCAGATGGCACGTGCGCAATGCCGCATAAAGGGAGGAAACAAATCAACATCTCTACAAATGTTTACTTTTCATTCTTTTAATCTGAGACATCTCTTTTAAATCATCTCTTCAAAGCATGCATCCATGTCTTCTTCAATTTTAATGCCTTCCGGATGTTCAGATAATCGACAAGAGGGCACGTGTTATGATATCTAAAGCTGGCCTTTTTTGACCTTGCAAATTTCACAGATGAACACCACTATTGCATATACTTTTCTAATGTAATTACGGAAAGATCTCCTGTGAGAGTGCTGCAGACATGTACATTATTTATCGCTCGTTTTATTCTGTTGATTTTATTTTCTGGCAACCCCTTTTCGGTTTTGCAAATGCCCAGTACTAACCTTCCAATGAGGCGAAAACCGGGAACAAGCTACCCACTCTTTCGTGGCACGTTCGTCTACATCATCGATCTCGCAGGTTGGTGTGGAGATCGTACCTTTACCCCAGTCGCTAAACCACCGGCCAATTCGGAACGAAACCGTACTGAAGGTCGTTTACATGGCCTTCACATTGGAAGAGGTACGGGCTGACGCTATGGATGAAGAATGGGAGGTATCCTCCCCCTGGAATCTGGTTTACTTCGAAAGGGAGGGCGGTTGTTTCCTATTTTGTTTTCTTCGGTTCTCCCGGTTCCTGAGGTTGAATTTTGGATCACAATTCGATGGGAGTTGTGGTGACGAACGGTACGATTGAGTAGTATTTTCATGGGCCTTGTGTAGCTGAGATTGAATATGAGTTAAATAAGAGCAATAAGTTAAGCATTAAGTATTAATTTCTAAAACGATTCAGCCCGAAAGCATAGTTTTACCCCTAATCCAGTTATTGGAAGCTTTCTTTTAGTAGCCTTTTAGTGAGTTGTCTGATTAATCGAGCTCCCACACTAGAAACTAAGCTAATCTGATTTTAATGTCCTGCGAAGTCCCGCAACAAAGCAATCAACTTCATATAGAAATGGTACATTTTACAACATAGTTGCTGATCTATTAAAGTGCAACTTTGTGCAGGCAAGTAAACTCTTGTAGTGAGATTATGTTATCAGAAACAACACTCACCGTTTTATGTGACGCTATCTTGCTTCTCGCCGTAAAACGTGAGCTTCCAATTGGAGTCCTTAGAGCGAAAGCGGACGGCAAAGAAGCAACTAATGGGTAATGTCTTTGCCTGGCATGCCTGCAGTCTGTCTCGCCAGGTATGTTATTAACTTTCGATTAATGTCACGCTCGTTGTTATTGAGGTGAATAGCACTTGACTTTATTCGAGGTTGGTCGTGAAAGCAAAAACCAAAAAAAAAAAAACAATTACCCGATCTTGAGAACCGAAGAAATATCCACTATGATGGGGAGCAGGAATATCTCGTTAAAAGGAACATCGTTCTTCAACACCCTGTACACGCTATTTGACACGCCTTTAGGACGCTGTTTTCGAGAATGGCGGAAATGGCAACAGATGTAGAATTAGTCGTAAACGCTTTCGGCAAAGAAATCTCGACAACGCTTAAAAGATTTAACATTTTCTCCTCCCTATTGTTAACCCCATTCAGGGTGGGAAAAAAGCTGGAAAAAATCGGATCTACTCTTCTGGCTCCATGCTCTGCGGGACATTCTTTCTCCTGTATTCGCACACGGGGCCAACTACACCTGCATGATAATAGTGAAATACAAAGAGCAAAAGTCTCATAATTAACTTTCCATCTTTCTCCGCACGATCTTTTGCGCACGAGCTCGGCCGGTTTTGTGTACCCTTTTCTCTGACTTCATTATCTCGCAGTCTGTAGCAAACAAGAACCTGAATTGTTTTCGGTGTTTAAAGTGAACTTCGAAGCTTCCCTGTATTTTTTGTAGGAAAGTGATGATTTTGGAATAGATTAGAAGACTGAATAAAAAAAGACCGAAAAAGACACCTCGTATCGTGAAAGACCTTTCGATAATCCGTCTTCTGGCTTTCCTTCTAAGTGGAAATTGAGTTTCCATGAAAGGAAAGCAGACACCAGTAGAGCGAATGATTGACGTCCGCCGTGTACTTCGTGAAAAACAAATTCTACCTGCGACGATGAAGTGTTTTCGACGATCTGTTCAATTCGTGGTGCTTTGCAGCTAATCAAACGTCATAAAAGCACATACCAGTATCAATCGGCAAAACATTGCAGTTAAATACCATTTTGATAATCACTGCAATAGTCGATGATAATTTCCGTTTGGATTGGGATTTCGAGGACCAAACGTCAATATTTGAGCCGTTTGTGCTAGAATTGTAACTATAATCCATTTACTGTTTGAATGCAACTAGTGTTGCAAATTTTCACCTTCCAGGCTCGATGCCAACAGCACCATTTGCAGTTGTATGATTGATGATGATATGTTTGCAACAGCTAGTCATTTATTTTCTCCCACTCAACGCCAGCCAAAATGCCGCTTAACGGATAACCCCCGGCTTTGCTACCGTGTGTTTAGCTAGTACAACTAATTGATCGTTTCGGTTGGGTTTGAGGTTCCCAAAACGTGCGAAAACAAGTGCTATAACCCGTCTCGGAAGATACCAATCATCGTTAATCATGAGTGAAAAAGGGGCCACTGGCAAACGTGGCAGCACGTCAAAGTGCATTTTCGCTTCGATTGCTTTACAGCTGCAACTGCGCGCTTCCGTGAATGTCCGCTTGGTCGAGAAGATCAACGTCAAGCGATACGCTAGCGTGTGCACATGAGGTAGTATTCTCCCATCCAATTACGCGATGGAGTGTACTAATGTTTAGCAGTGATTACTGCCATTTCATGACCGCGGACTTCTGGGAAGAGCATGTATATTCCATTACGCTAATAAGCAACAAGTAAAAGTAGTTCTCACAGTGTGGCTATAATGTTAAACATAAATTGCCATTTTTGAACAATTTTCTAGTTTTCATTGCATACTATATTGCTAACGGACAACCTGCGGCTCCTTCCCACGACCTGAAACATACCTATTGTTCATCGCTTCTTCGATCCCACTCGCATTACCACCTCGTTATCAGCTGCACCACCGCGAGATTGTACGAACACGCACGTGAATCTATTTATTTGCTCCTGCTGAAGTGCTACCGAGTCACGCCTTAGACGCTGTTTGCTTGGAAATCGGCCACATCCGGTCTTCTTGTCGATGATTCCAGCACTATCTCTTTGGTTCCAGCTCCGTGGAACGGTGTCGGTAGTGGTTTTTTTTTCTCTTCGTTACAGCGACCTTGCGTATGTGTGTGGCATTAATTCAATGGTGATTAATGGTTTCACCCGCGCCACCGTCTACACCTTCACCCGCCCACTAGATAGCGAAGGAAAATTCGAAGCACATGGCACCCGGGGAGTTGTTTATCCGTGCACGCATGGCCGTGGTGCGGATGGGAGCTTCGCGATGCTTTATTTGATTTTTTATCCTACACCCACAAAAATAGAAAACAAACAAAACCCTGTGGGTTTGGCGATGAAACATTGTTGCTCGTGGGATGGCGATTTTGACGTCGATTAGTCGTGGGGATGGAAAAGTCGCTAGAATCGAAGACTCGATTGTGGTCGTCTAATGGAGCTTTACGCTAGCGCAACCTTTTTCTTCTTTGTCATAATGATCGGTGAAGTCGCCTACCATGTTTCCGGTTTGCGTGTTTGAGTTTGAAAATCAGCTTACGATCGACATTTGCAGTACAAAATTACGGCCTACTTTGTAGGGCTAAACCAACAAGATCGCCTGCACAGTTGCACTATGTGAGCGGGAAAATTTTGACAGTTTTGACACAAAAGCACACATGCACCAGCGAACGGCAGGTGGAAAGTAGCCGCTATTTTTGCCATTTTCCGCGCGCCATGGCACTTGAAAGCGCTACGCCTCGCTGGGGTTTATTTGTCGATCCCTTGAAGGACCCCGCCCAAAATCAAATGGCCGCCCGATGCGGATGCCGGCGCCATGTGTGCAGGGTTTGTGTTGGACCGGGCTCAAGTGCACTCGGACCCCGGACAGTTGAGATCCTGCAAGATGCACGAGATATGCGCGATTTGCGATATTTCAATTCACTGTATGACGTCCGCGATTGGCGACGTCCTGTGTGGGTGGAGCAGGGGCAAGGGGTAATAAATTTCCCAAACCCAAACACCCTCACACAACCGCGCGCTCACACACACACACATACGCACTCGCATTCCAAGCAACGTGTAGCAGCGTTCTACTTTCCATCTCAGAGCGCTTGAATTTCCACGCTCGAACGGTTGGAAGCAAATCCGCCCCGTTCATCATCCCCTTTCGCGAAGGGTTGCATTTTGTGTTTTTTTTCTTTTTTTGTTGTTGTTGCTTTCGTTTTGGTTTGTTTGTTTGATTCGGTTTGCTTCTCCGGTTAGCAGGCCTCCGGAAACGGCTAGCCAAAGGTCGATTCGGCCTCGTGCCAGAGTGAGTGGTTTTTGCGTTCCACGCTGGATCTCGTGCCCTGCACGATGCACGTTTTGCCTGCAAGCGTCCGGACGTGTGAATACATTAGCTGTCCCTTCTGCCGCTCTCGTTCGATCTTGGCCCCAGTCACACGGGTCTGATGGAGCGTGGATGATAAATAGGGATTTGTTTGGTACCCGCGCGGAAGCTGATGAGGATTCCGAGGCCATCTGAAATCCGTTCGAACAGCTGCACCGCTGAACGCGGTGTCATGTTGCCTGCGCGATCGGTGCGATCTCGCAACCGAAACGTCGCTTTTAATCACATCTTTCTATCGCCTAAACCCAGCCAGCATCGTGTGCTCCTTGCGCGCGGTTGCGATTGTCAATCGCGACGCGTGTCACGCGAATGCGTCTCCGACAAAAGGTGTGCCCTTTCGCGGGCTGTCGCACCGATTAGATCGCCAATCGCCTCGTGTGGCAGTGATGCTCTTTTTTTTCAATTAAACTTTAGCTGACATTTGACAACGCGGTGGAGCAGCGTTCTTGCCTTTCCGTAATGCCTTCTAATTGTTCCGTTGCGATTACATAACCACCCTCCGAAGCGAGAGCTTTTGCAATTGCAATGCGCGTTCGTATTAGCATACGTGCAAATATGCATGAGTGTGGCCATCGGGGACGACAAAGCGAATGTTTCCTCACGGTGAGTGGTTGTGTTCCCTTCGGAGGCATTTGCACAGCGTCACAGCCTGTGGAGATGACGTGTGAGGCTTTGTGGTCGGTTCCTCGATTGTTTGTCGATGAAAATTATGATTGCTCAGCTCCGGGTGCAAATGCGATGCCGCACACGAGCGCACATTTGTTGGGGAGTTTGCGTTTCGGGATGAAACCGGGATGCTGGCGCTTGGTGGTGAAGTTGCGAGAGATTGACCAAAGGTTTTGCGCGAATGGGTGTGTTTTGTGACTGAAGCGTCACCTGGAATGGCAGGGCGAGAGACCCGTCGAAGACTATTCACCCATAATGTTGAATAGCAGATCGTAATGCAAGTGCGATGGGCATTAATAGCCAGTTTATGCAATGTGACACGTGCTGGTTGTGTAAAAAAGGCTTTAAATAAAATATGCGCATTTCAGTACGACATCTGAGAGCTTCTCTGCTCCTCTACAAAGGATGTATTACACTTTTGTACGTCCTGAGTTTTATATTACCAGTTCTTTCCCATGTAAAACCTTCCAGTGTTAAGATGTATGACGGATGTTCTTCTCCGGATGTTGCACAAATCTCGCCGATATTGATTTTTCACCCAGCAAGACACACGCCACTACTTCCTGCCGCAGGACATCTTCACCGCGACAGTGCAGATTTTCTTCTCGGGAGAAGGTGTTTCTATTCTCCTGGGTTTTTACGATGAAACCAAGAATCATAAAAGCTGTGCTCGCGTGTATGTGTGCTGTGTAACGTTCGTTATCCGATGATTCGTGCTCTCCGTGCAAGCGGGTGATGGTTTTAATTAATTGAGAAAATTTCTTAATTTAATCAGCGACGTTACGTTCGTACGTGTGCCAGTATCTCGATGTGTATGTGTGTATGTGTGTGTGTGCGTGTCCGCTTGCTCAATCAGATCCCGGGGGCTGTTTCCTGGATGCCCGATTCCGTCGTTACCGCAGGCAATATGGATATAGCACCATGAACCATGGGCATGAAGAAAACCATTCCCAGGGACGTCCCGTTCACGGGTTGCTCTGTAGCTCGCGATCGGTAGTCCATACCTTGCGACACGTGGCTTTCGATGTACACGAAACCTAAGCCCTGCTGGGCACACTGTCACATCAAGCCGGTCCTGTCGGGCTTGACTGGCGTTGGGTTGGGCAGCTTAGCTGCAACGAATCCGGCACGGCATCCGACCGTCCGGATGCACTCGAGGCCGAGGTAAATCTGTCCGAAATAGCGCCCACCCACGGTCGGTCAAGCCAATCACTTTGTGCAGTCCCGATCGGAGTGCAGTTGCATGCTTGCATCGCTCCCACCGGATCCGGGTCGGGGGTTTTATTTGCGAAACCACTTGCACTTCCGGTGCTCGCAGCCGGGAAAAGCTGGAAATATGCCGAGGCCCAGAAATAGAGCACCACCATTTGTGGAAGGGTGATCCGACGTGATGCGCCTTAAAGCGCAGTCGGTAGGATTTCCCTGCCGTACGGTTGTGCAGCTGAATGGTTATTGTGGTGCACCCGGACCTGGAAACCCGTGGGGAAGTGACTGTGCCGCGAGCGGAGTTTTTATCATATTTTATTTAATCAGTTCTCCGGGACCGGGTACGGTCGTTCGGTTGGCTGCCTGCTAGGGATGGGGTTTTTCTTTTACTTTCTTTGTTACAAGCACGGGGGAACACTGTTTACACGGGCCGGGCTGTACATTTGGTATCCATGTTGTATGCTTCGATAAGGAAAGGAACACGACATGGAAGCGGCATGTTTCATGAGGCAGAAAATTGACTCGTAGTAAAATGCCTGCAGTGAACATCGCATGTATAAGTAGCTTTATCAAACTGCGGCTCGTAAAAATGTTCATCCAAACTCTGACACCGGTGCTACATGCCTATACGCCTATACGCCTTGCTACCGTTTGTTAATTAGTAGAGAAAATCTGTACGATTTAACATCACGTCACAAGATATGGTGCAGAAACTAGTACTGGGTGCTTTTGATACGAGTTTCTTACGGTGTAGCTTTTTGCGATTTTTTGTGATCAAGATCATCACAATATGCAGATGCAGATGTGATGTACATCTTTAAATCTGCATTAGTGCACCATTATCCTCCCCATTACGGTAGAGAAAGTCGAAAAACAAACACAAATTCAACCCGTTGAGAGTAACGGTCTCGTTTTTGCTAACCCTGTAGAGAAAGATGAGTGTTCAGTTTTTTTTATTCCACCTTCACGGGGTTGAAAGCAATGAATCCTTCGGTTACTGCTGCAATGGCTCCGATGACATCGGTATTTTATCACGACCATGTTTGAGCGCCCTCGGTATGCCGGTGTCCTTCCACGAACGCTCGGGATGCACTTTACCATTGCCGGCCATTAATCTGAGCAATCACGGCCAAGCGAAGGAGTAAGTAATTCCCGTTCTGTCCTATTAACTAGATGTAGTTGCTTCGCCTGGGTCGTTTGCGGTCCATCCTTCGAGTGGCAATTGCAGCTCGTGTGGTCGTGGAAGAAATGGAAAAGTGTCCCCGCTCGAACACCCAGCGCATGTGTGCATTAGCCGTGGAGGGTTATTTGTTCCGCTGGGAGAATGGGAAAATAAGTATGGGAAAAACCTCTCGAACGTGTGTACCGTAGCCGGTTCCAATCACCGAGTCATATCGTCACGAGGGAAAGCGCACTCTAATTACGAAACAAGAAATAAAAGAAAAAAAAAACATCCCGTACCCATGCTGCCAATCCGATTGGTGCGATTTGTAAATGAAAGAAGGACCTCAAGTCCGGCGGCAAGTGTAAATAGAGCGGTGCAAAATCCCTTCGAACAGTTCGTGTGCGCGTTTTCATGCGAGAAGACTGTTATTCCGAGTGTAACTTAATTATCGGTCGACATTGTTTCTCGCGTTCGTTTCTCGCTCCTGACACCGGACGTACGGCTCGGTTCACTCCGGATATCCGGTCCAGCGCACCCTGCCGTACGCCCGCGTTGCTCTTCGGGATGGAGCAGTTTTCCTGGCGTCCCCTAGGGCGAAGTGCAACCCGTCGGCTGGACCTGCAGAAGCAACATGCTTTTTTCATGTCTCACGTTCAGGATGCTCGTGTCATTGACCACGTCCGGTGGACAGGAGCGGCTTCCGGTGCGAAGTGGTGAATCCGTAGGGGCCAAACGTGCGGTGAAAAAAAAAGGGACGAAACCAGACCACTAACCAACGTCGAACGCTTAAAACTACATCTACACAAAAAAGAACACGGTGAGCTTTTCATGAACGTTCGTACGATTGCAAATATGCGTTGGCATGGAAATTTGTACAATTTCGATGAAGGCTAGGCCGCAAGGAATAAAAAAGCGCCGATTCCTGCACAATATGTCCATGAAAGTTTCCACTCGGTGGGAAATGTATCGCACCCTGTGGCCTTGGATACGGATGCTACAAAGAAAATGGTAGCTGAACTAAAGCAAAATAGAAAACCGTGACTTCCCACTGGAAGCGGACACAAGCTGGTAACCATTTTAATTACGAGCAATTAAGCACATTAATGCCCAGCGCGAAACGAGAAATCCACGTTGCCATCCACGCCGAGCTCGCGTTGGCGTTAGCGTTGGCGTTTGGCTTTAGAAATGGTGCCGCTTTTACGCTTCCGGAAACCGGACCAAGTGACGGCTGGCCCGGGGTGTCGTCGTCATGGGGGAAATCAAAAGTCCATCGCCCACGAGCCACCAGGCGTCTCCATGGGAAGGACATCGAAGGGATCGATGTGGTCCATGTGCGTACCAACACACGCTGGGGGATCTTTCGTTATTTGTGCCTTTTTTTGTGCCTTTTCCCCTTCAGGTCCTGTGGGGATACGCGTACTCCCCCCCCCCACCCGAGGGAAATGGAAGCCAACGAGCCGTTGGGAACGAAAATTAAAATGGCATCGGGTGACTTTTTCGCTTCATCTTCGCCCAAGGGGCAAACGGACTGGGAAAGGGGTCTACTATTCCATTATCCGGTCATTGACGCAATGATTAAAACAGATAACACGAGGAAAAAAGGTCAATTCGCGCCTCCGCACCGTGGTGTCCTTGCGCCGTCCTAATCCTCACACCAGCGGACCTGGTTGGAAAATAAAACCTCCAGAAATAGACTCCCGACCGGCAACTGGCCGGTTGTGCTGTCGCGACGCAACAACGCCATTTGCGCCATTTTGTTTTTCCTCTTCGCTTTTGGGTGGAGTTTTTTTTTCTTGTACCTTCCATTGCTTTCCTCTGGGGTCACATGTTTAGCGTACCGTGCCGCAAACGCCGCGAGAATCCAATGTAAAGCGGCTAGGTGGTGCCGATGGCTGCTGCTAAATGATATGCATAAAGCTATCATAATTATGATAACGTTTATGTTATCCCACGGCCCGGGCGCCCAAGGACAAAGGCGCGCTCGTTCACGGGCTCGTTTGCCGATGGCGTTGGTGATGCCTGCCGCCGTTGCTTGGCCATAAACAGCGCGAACTGATGATGACGATGTCCTGGGCGGGCACCGTGGGTTGGTTTTGCTAAGGGGTAGAGTGTATGGGAGTACACCCACCGCGTGCTTCGTTTTGCATTTTTATTCGTGCTCCATCCATTGGATCAATGTTGATTTTGCCGGATGGTTCAAGGTGCCTTTTTTTTGCTGCCGGCTGAACCACTGCGGAACGAAGCTTGGTACGGTTGATTTGTTCGTTTTAATTTTTGCATGCTTCCTTTGCGTTGCAGCCGTCCGTTTCTGCCGAATTGTGAATGCTGTTTATGGATTGCGAGTGTGAGTGCTGCATGGGGGTGGAATGGGAAAATGAAAAAAATAACAGCTTACCGCGCGGTCGAACGGTCAAGCCAAAGGAATCAGACAACTAGATCCCCGCGACCAAGAGTTCGTTGACTGTTCAGTTGAAAGGGGTTGGAAAAAAAATCACCGCCTACTTTCCTGCCAGCTGTTTACGGCACGCAGGGATGAAACGGGATAGAAATTTAACGACAATGTATTTTTCGAAATAAAGGGATTTTAGTGGATTTCCCTGGTTTACGAGATACTTACAAAAGCATCGGAACGTATAGGCGAACATCCTTCTTTGTATAGGAATTATTTTCGTCTTAAATGGTGTTCCTTTCGTGTGTTCTGCGAGAATGAACGGACTCCGCAGAATATCCAACACGAGTTCAATTCCGGTGAGTTTCGTTCCGGGCAGCCCGTGTAATGAAATGTGACAACAACAAACCGCCAGCTGGCCGGTTGGTTGGGAAGTTTTCTCGGGGAGCATTATTTGTTGCAAAAGTTCACCGGTACGGTTCGAAATACCGCACACGGAAGTGCATTTGCATGTGCAATCTTGCAACGGAAAGCGCTCCACTGTCTGGTCGTCGCGGAAAAGTGCTGTTTCTTTTTCTTCTATTACCACTGGAGTCTGTAGGATGAAGTCGGTTCACAGCTAACCGTAAATTATGGTTACCGGGTTGTGTGGGAGAGACATTCGAATGAGAAACTGTCCTCGTTCCCTTGTTTCGTTTGCTCGAAAGTTGCGGCCGATTTTTGTTTGGTTTTGTGTTTATTTATCCATTCAAAAAGTTTCCTAACAAGTTCATGTGACTGGCATGTCTGGGTTTTATCCTAACGGTAAGGTGTTTATTTGATATTTGCATAGCTTTTAATATTTTTTTCAAGTGATATTATTTCTTAGAATGTATGTTATGTATATAGTGGGGTTGGTGAAAGCTAAACAAATCTTCGTTAGCTGTACAGTTTTTATGAATTTTTATCGTTATATCGAATATTTTATTTTGTATAAAGCTTTACTGCTTCACAGCTACTGCTTAAGTCGAATTTTCCCTAGGGTTTTATTTAAGAAAGAAGTTTCTTCGAAGCAATTTCACCACGTTAAAAAGGACCGCCCCATTTTTGGAACGAAGGTAAAAGCGACCACCGCAGATTAGGGTTTGGTGAGGGTCGTTGTGCCTTTCAATTGGCTAAATGAAGAATAGCGGTCACCGCGACTGTGGGTTGGAAATGGCAGATGAGTTTGGGAAAATTTGTGAGATGTTGTTGATAGTGCATGGGAAAACCATCGAGGGTAATGTCCTTGGACACCGCGACAATGTTTTGCGGGGTGGTTTCAATCGCCAGTGTGTTTCTTCTCTTGTCTGAGATATTTTCTTGTTTGCCATCAAGTAAAAATTATCAAATATTTTCCTATCTGTAAATTCATCTGTGTATTTTATGCTTAGTAAAATGAAATGGCTTGGATAATTATTTTAAATGGAAAATAAATAAGTTAGAAGATGACACACCATGGAGTGCCATAATACGAGCTATATACCATAAATTCTATGATTAAGATGATTAAGATGTCGTTGCAACGTAAAAGGCGATTGAGCGGCAAAAGTAGATAAATTGTTTGAAATTAATTGATTCAACATCTTTATTTATTGATCATCGGTCTCAAGTATCTCACTCTCGCTTCCTTCCTTTGGACGCTCTCGATGAACGTAAACCTTTCCTCCGGTTTTCCCACGTCCGTTGCTATGGCAATAAATCTTTCAGCTTCCTGCTCGATTGTCGATTTAAAGGAAATCATAATATTTCATCCCAAGCTAGTGGGCAAAATCTTCAAATCGCCCATCCGTTCTCTCATCGAGCAATTCCTCCCACCCACGTCTACGGTGCACTTTCGCTTTTGCAATAATTGCATGGATTTATGCACAATTTCCGTTCGAACGATTTGGACGCTGTCTTTCGATTCCCGGACCGGTTGCTCTACGTTTCGAGCCTGAAGCTGTCCGAAGATGGCACCGTAAAACGGGGTCGCAGCAAGGATGATTCGGTGCCGTGTGGTTTTCCATCAAACTCTGCCGCCTCCCCCGCATTCTGGGAAACCAAAGACATGCCTTGGCGAAAGCTGGCCGAAAAAGAGGAAATCGATTTCTAAATTTAATCTTTCGACCTCGACCGATTTGTTGGACCAGCTGTGCCAGTGGGAGCTAATGGAGAGTGAATAGAGAGAGAGAGAGAAAGAGAGAGAGAGATTGAGGGCTAAAGAAGAAGCTGTGGTTGTTGCGGTACAGAGCAAACGGTGAGGTTTTGCAGGACGGTGGTTTTCCCTTTTTTGTGATAAATCTCGCGTTTTTTTGTGATCTAGTCCCACAAAATTCAATCACTTGCCGACTTGGGTCGGATCTTAATTACTCTGATCAAGTGAAAGAGAAAAGAACAGTTTGTTTAACAATCGAGCAAGGAGAGCATCTTAAGAAGCATTGCTTAACACATTAAGGGTTAGGGCGTTTGATTAGTATTAACATTGAGCAATGGAGACCCTCACAAGCTCATATATAGAACATTGGTATCAGGTATGCTATGTATTGCATCGCTTGTGTTAATCTTTCTTTCTTTTTTATATGAAACTATATCACCATTTTATGCGTTCCAAAAATTTGCATGAAATAAGGCTACGTTTAATTTTTATGAAGATGTACTGCCTTCATTGTGTTTATGGCTTTCTTTGAAACAAGCCCCAGCTCATTGTTTTTCGACGCATTGCTACAAATTACTTCCATTTATATGGCGCATAAAATGAGCCCAACTGTCGATTGCTGGTGCGGCAGTTCGTTCGAATGGCGCTGCACTTAATCTGACGCCTCGTTCGCATTCGTGGGGGTTACTTGGTATAATAGGCAGGTTGTTGCAAGTCATGAATCGGAAATTATTAACTTCTCGAGAACTCCAATCCACCCGGTTGTATTCCAGTTGGGAAGTTGCTGAAATATAACGGCTTAACACCTCGTCCAGACGAGGATTTTAAAGGCATATTTTACAACCAACCAGGCGTCTCCATGGGAAAATTAAACATGTTTCATGGGCTGCGTGTTTATGTGCCAGCCAACGGATGCAAATTGTGAGTCGAATTCTCCGTTTGAGTGTTGTTAACTTTTTTATTCTCCTCATTTGTGTCTGTTGAATGCATTAAGATTTATTGGAACAAATGATTTTATCAAAAATTAATTCAGCACAAAAATGAGCACACGTTAGTCGCTCTCATTGACTATTGGCTTGTAGCTGTTGCAATCTGCCTATATGTGTTTATGGTGTGTATACCAAATAGCTTTAGGCATAATCTAGCCCTGGCCGTTGTGTTGGGGTGCGCTATTGAGTCGCACAAGCCATCGATGACAACCCGATTGCCCTTGCCCTTGGCGGTGGAAAAACGAACACCCATTATCGTCCCGAGCCCCGTCGGCAACCACTCATTTATGCAAAACTGAATCGTGCAGGGCCGAATCGTGTTGTTTTAGAATTTTAATACCACACCGTTCGTTGCGCTGTATGTGTGTTGGGGTGTTGGGTGCTGATGGTTTGCCACTGTTCGCCATCGCATCGTTGGTCCTATGCTGTCGTCACCCGCGAACTGAATGCTAATTGTTTGCATAAGAATGAATTTTCCACCCAAATCGCTGTAAAGCTAATAAGGCTGTCAGCAACCACTGACAAGTGGTCTGGTTGTGCTTTTTTTTCGTACTGTACAATAGTATATTGATTGGAATCGAAACAGCTGAGGTTGTTTCTGGGGGTGAATTAGGTCGTGAACGGGCGAATCGTACTTAAACGAAAATACACTTTTTGAATGCAATTTTAATGCAATTATGAGATATATTGTATGTAAAGACAATGTGAAGCACTGGCGTGGGATGAGGAAAACTAAGTAATACTATGAAATTATAATTTACGCTTTACAATTTCGCTTTTCACTTAACTCTGCAGTTGTGTGAGTTTCGCCTACTGCATCAAACGCTGTTGCACTCCATTCGCTTCGTGTGTTGCCATGGCAGAAAATAATTAAATTTGTTACCATGGGGCGGAATAATTTCGCTCTCTAAAAAAACATTACTTTTCACAAATTCTTCTCGGTTGTGGAGCATATTTCATTTAATTTATTCACGGTGCAGGAGCATATTTGAGAGGAAGCAATTGCTTTCACATCCCCACAGAAGCTTGCGTTTTCAGTTTTCCAGCTCGAGCTGATGCAACGCCAGATGTTTTAATTTATCAACAGCCTGTTTGGAGTGTGGTGTTGTAACATCACACACGGCCTGGGGTGTATCTGACGCGCGCTAATTAAGTCCAATCAAAGTGTAACATTTTGCAATCGCATCTTTGCGACGAAACTGATTAGGGGCTTCAATTATCAGGCTACGGTCGGCTGGGAATGCATGCTAATTGCATTTTGGGAAGAAAATTTCAAATTTCGATAAACAGCAGCTCATCCGGGCGGTGTATCGTGCTACCGGGCTAACGGATAATTTATTGCACCACACGCACCATTGTGACGCAGCACCGCAGCAAGTGTAACAACAAAACACCGATGCGGGCGTGGTCCAGTGCGTGTAATGGGCCACCAGAGCGAATGTTCCAACGGCACAATTTTCGGAGGGGCCCTATAGATAATGACCTCGATGAGTCCCGCCCGAGCGAGGTCTGAGGGCTTTTGTAATGAGTGGTGTGAAGCAAGACAACCCACCACCCACGCGAAACTATGCTGCCCAACGTCCGAACGAAGCGAAGGGCTCTTATTTCGTGCTTCATCGGGTTTAATTATTATTTATTCCGCACGACCCCCGGGTGCACGAGTCGTGCGGGCAGCTTACAATTTATTCCGGTGGCCAGTGTGGGGCGGGAACCACGTGTACCCTGCCCTTCTTCTGGATGGTTTATTTTACACACGTGCCCGGTACGTGCGGTTGTGGAGCTGTTCTACATGCGCTGCATACACGATCGAGCGTTTACAGCAGCATAAACGGTCGAACATAATTGTGAGGGATTCTTCTGTTGAGACAAATGCAGAGAGAGCGAGAGAGAGAATGGGAGAGAGAATATGCTGTAAAGTGTGCTTGCAGGTAGAGTTGTAATATAAAAAAATAATTACATAATTGAAATGCATCATGAATCGTCCCGAGGTGTCCTTCGTGAGAAGTCCTTGCCTTTCGAGCAGTAAATGTATTTCTGTTGGTAGATAACTTAAATATCTAAAAAAAGCAACAAATAAAGGTGCTTTAAACCCGTTCAGCGCGGCGTTCGTTTGACCAAATATCAAAGCGATCCACGTCTGGGTCACGTGTTCACTCGGAACGCTTCCGCACACGGGAGCGTTCTGGAGCGAGTTTTGGACCGTCGATGATTAAGCTAAAAGAGTTGCCGACGAACGGTGAAAATGTGACTTTACATAGCCCTGACTTTACAACCAAGCGTAGAGGTGATGGATAAAAGGGTTCCAAAAAGCATAAAACGTGATCCTTTCAGAAGTTTTGGTAGGGATTGGCGCGGTTTGATCCAACGCATCGTATCGTAACCCTCTTATCGGTCCGCGAACCAGCCCGTTGTCGGTCGCAAACGACCGAGGAAAACTCTCTCTCGCTCTTTCCTTCGGATCAGCCGTCCCTAGAGGTAGCATTCTGCACGTGGGCGCATTGTGTGGAAATCAAAGCTGCGTGCTCATTCGCGAAATACCGTCCAGTTGGAGAGAATGGCGTCTGATCAAAGGACGATGGTCGGTGAATCGATTTTCACCGCTTAACGTTGATGTTTTCTGTCCATGCGGTGATTTTCTGGTCGAGTATCAACCTGGAGTTGAAAGAATTGTAAGCTGGTTTTCGTAATCCAGACCGTTCGAATGCGCTAATGAAATTACAGCCGTCTAACGATGAAGTTCCCGTGTACGCCGGTACGCTTAGGCACATTTAGCGTTTGCCTAAATACTTCACTGATGCGCGTGCAAACGGAAAAAGCTGATGCTGATGGTTCTGATGCGGTTGCAGCCAGAAGTATAGTTTGCAGATTCCTATTTCTGGCATCGCTCGATACGTCTATTTTCGAGCACGTCAACGCGTTTGGGACGGAAAAAACTATATCGTCTTGCCCGTTCTCGCGCACACACGCGCGTTTTCCAACGCATACATCCTACACATGGCTTCACACAGTCCGTTTCACCGATGCGGGTGTCACTCGCTTGCATCGGATTGCAACGAGTCAAACCGTGCAGGTGTCTAAATGCAGCGCTAGTTTGGAACCTTAGCGTTGGGAGCTGGGAAAGAAGCGCGAAAAAAAAGAACTACGGTCACGCAATCGACAGCTTTGCCTAGTGGCGGTTGCCCGACAGCCGGAGCCATTTGTCAGTAGCGTAAGGATTGGGAAAGGATTTTGTGCGGGCGTGGGTTGATGGGACAAGCTCCGCACTCGGTGTTTGTGGCAAACTTCATCTGACTCGTCAGGTTAAGCAGTGGTGTAGTACAGGTTCACAGCTGACCGTGGGAAGTGTTTGCTTGTGGTGTTCATGTTGCGATCATGCAGTGGCTAAATTACATTTAAAATTCTAACAATTTTATCACAATCTGAAACAATTCTGCAAGCCTGGAAATAAGACCAAAAGGGCTACCAACCTGATGGAAGGGTCTTCAAACAAAAAAAAGCACCTTTTGTATCGTCCTTCGTGGGCTAAGGATTAAATGCTCCCTCAAGCCGTCCCGGGAGCTGATGGCGAATCCTTTGACGAATCCTTTCCGCCAGTTCCTGTTCCGGACGACGACAGACCTTCTGCCATCTCTCGCGTTATCAAATCTTGAAGCACAATCATGACCGACGTGGGGGTGGCTTTTCACGAGATGGAAATCCTTCCCGTGTGGACCGTGTAATTTATAGCTTGTCGTTTTCCTCGTCGACATCGGCAGTACCCACGAATCAACCCACCCCAGTCGCCGGCGGGAACATCATAATCAACAATAACATCGCCCATGTCCGTGTCCTTTACCGCTGCCCGAGGTCCTGACGCTTGTTCGCGGATCTTCGAAGGGCTCGGTGTCGTTAAATCACCGAATCGAATTGAATCAACGCCGCGTTAGGTCGCGTCTTCAGTATGCGGGGCTGAGTTGCGAAGGCAAAGCGCACGCGGATAAGGGCACAGACCGTGGTCAACCCCACCGGTCGGTCCTTGGGCAAGGATAACGAATACGTTCGGTCGCCGAAGTAGCAGCAACAGCAGCAGCAGCATCTCGCGGTACAATAGCAAACGGCGAACGCGAGTTGGTTTACTTAATCCTCACCCATCAAATAATTCCGCCCCGTCTGGAGCCGGCGTGGCCCGACTCGTTCATCTTCTTCGGGCCGCTTCCTGGACTTGGAGTCCTAGCAGCTGTGGACAGAAAACGCACCGGCTCGGAACCGGGAGCGTTAAAAAGAAATAAAAATGAAAACAACGTTCTCCCTCCCAGCAAGGACGGAAGGGCTGGCTTTACTCAATCGAAGAGCTTACCCTTCTTTTGGTTCGTCCTTTCGGTTCAACCCACCTCGAGCCGGTGCTGTGTTTGCTCTTCACTGTAATCAGTGTCGCTTGAGCAAATCCTGTAATCGAATGATCTACAAATAAAATAAGTACATTTCTTTTGGGTGATTTGGGGCGTCCGGAAAGGACGCAACGCAACGGCTGTGCCCCATCTATTTTTTCCAGCTTGTGCGAGAGATCGCTCCAATGATTCGGTGTTTTATTTGTGTTTCGCGATTCGTGCCAGTCCGTGTCGTTGAGTTTCGAGTGATGGCAACGCGACTCCACGCGCTTCCACGAAGGGTCAATGAAATGGAAGGATATCATCATTAGTTCCCCATCGGTTTAAGGCCACCGTGCAACCGGGTGATATGATTTATTTATCCTTTATTTTTACACCCCGTACTCCCGGAGGTTGGATGCCGTGCACGTGATACCGCGTGCTTACAAATGCCTAACGAAGGCTTTGAGGGCGCGAAAACAAGAAAGGGTGTTTTGCTTCACGTGGGGAGCGGCGAAGTAAATAGATAATTTTGCTTTTCAATAATGCGATGTGTCCTATTTATGGTACCTTTTCGTTGCGCTTCCAGCTTGCGCGAATGCCGAAGGATCCTATACGAGCGGGATCGCTTCGTTTACTCAAGAGAAGAAAAGGGTTCCTTTTTGAGCCTTATTTAGTGCGCTTCTCGCGCGCTTCCCTAATGGATCTCATCAGGTGCGGTCTTGTGTGCGCTATTTTTAGCCCGCTAAATTAGCAGCAGCACGGCAGAGGGCTTTTGGAGTTTGGAAAAATTCGTCCTTCCTCCCACACGTCTCGTGGAATCAAGCCGCCACATTGTTCGCTGCGTTGAATGTGGGCTGATTTCCGCTGGCTGCCGTTCGGGACTTTTAATTGCAATTTCACCGTGATACCCAAAAGGGTTTGGGTAAGGGTTTTTTTTTCTCTCTTAAAGATGGGCTTTCCGACCACCGTCATACAACGACGACGATGTGTCGGAAAAACGTCCACATTTTGCGTTCTGCCTGCGCAAGTCGGCTGTCTCGCCGCGTGCAACAAGTGTTTGCGCTCAGCTGGAGGATGTAGATTGAGCTCGGGCCCAGAAAATGAATGTCATCCTGCCAGTGCGCCGTGACGTACCACTGTGTATGTGTGTGCTCTGGATCCTTCAGTTCGTTTTCAGCGAGAACGGACTGGGTGGGTAAATATCGAGCCATCAGAATTGATATTAGACTCCTGGCGATGAATCCTGGCGATGAACGCAAACGACAAAAAGGATCCGAAAAGCAAGAAGGAGAAGAAGAAAAAAAATATATCATAGAACATCCCGCGTCGATTCGAATTACGTTCTCGGATGGTTCCGGTGTCCTCGCACCCACCAAACCACCCACTAAACCCCTTTCCCCCCACTCGGAAACCGGAAACGTGGAGAACAAAAGCTCGAGCGCGAGTCCCTTCGCGTTCTTAACCGCCTGGTGCCCGTTTGAGTGTGTGGCACCTGTACCGATACGAGACAGGTACGAGAGATGGCGCAATGGCCACCCACCCTTCCGGGGGAAACCTTCCACCACCCCGTTTGGGAGGAGGGTGAATTTGGACGTGTGTGCGCATGTACATCGCACGCGGCTCCATCGATCGGGTTTCACGTTCGCGGCCCGAACCGACCAGCACCGATGCTCCCGAAGGCCATCCGTGGGCCCTCCCGAGTACGCGTGACGCACGGCTCGGACCGGATTCGGGCGCGCACTCGTTCCGGCGAAGGTCGAACCGTGAGGCCTGCATGCGACTGGCTTCCAGTCGCTTCCGAACGCTGGCTACGAGAGCAGCTGCCTGAGCAGAGCCTGACAGAGACGAAAGCCGCGTGCTCCTGTGCCACCGGACCATCCCTCGGAGAGGTCTGACGGGGGGACGGGTGGGAGCGAGACTTCCTTCAGCAGTTGGGCGCGCGGGTCAGAGTGGCGTGAAACGGGGGAATAGGCCATCATTGCGTGGTTCGACCTTGGCATCGCTGTGTGTCGGTGTGTGCCAGCGGATTTCCGGAAGTGTGGACGCAACCGGAAGTGTGGACTGCAAATCGGCAAACGCCCGCGTACAGTGCCTCACAATATCGACCTCAGTGCTTTCCCACGCACTCACACACACACAGAAACACCTGGTGTGTATTGTTTTGATCTCGAGTCTCCTTTCGCGAGGGGACAGAACGTTGTCGTGTGTGTTGGTACGCGCCGACGGTCGGAAAAAAAAACGTTGCAACGGGCGTTTGTGTCGGTGTCGGAACTTTCCCGGACCTTTGCCACCGAGACCAATGGAAGAGGGGCCATTTTCCACAGGTGCGGCAAGGGCTTAGAGGTTTGCCCGTTCAGTGTTGTGAGTTGGCCCTTTGGCGTGATGACGGGCGTGAATCGAGGTCAACCACCAACACGCGTTCGTCCGTCGTTGCCCTCAGAGGGACAGCGCTAAAACTGTGACACTCGAGCGCGCGTGTGTGTGTGCGTGTGTGTGTACGCCTGAGTGTCAGGACTGAGCGTGCTGGAAGCGACGCTGGAGCGATGATTGATCTGATTATTTGCCTTAAGTGGACAACAAATAAATTGTGCGGGCCGCCGTCCGCCGGAAGAACAACGCCACCGTTCGACTCGGTTCAGACGTTTGCACAACTCGCTAAAGACAAACCTCTCGACAGTGGGCCGATCGTTGGACCGTTGCAACCGGATCACGTCTGCGACCGGTACTCGAAAAGTGCGCCACCGCTCGTGATAAGCTCCCGCGAATCACATCCGGAACTGCTGCGTTTGCTGCCAATCGAGAAATGGGTGTCTTTTTGGCTCTACCTGTTTGTTCCCCTTTTCGAAACTTACCCCCCTTTTGGATGAGGAGTCTGGGATGGGATCGAGACCGGGACCGTTTCTTAGCCTCGCGCATTTAACGGCTCCAAAGATGTGCGTTTTTTGGAGCGCTGGTTTGGTTGATTAGAACCAATTGAGCCGATTGGCGGAGAGATTCTCTTTCGCGCATCCAAAAAGGCTAGCAACCGCCCCTTGGGGTTTGGGGCTGGTTCCGCTTTCGTGGGTCAATTTGGGGAGTTCTTACTTCTCTCTCTCTCTCTCTCGCTGGCTCGTGATTTAACAGCAACATAGAATGGTTCGGTTTGTTTTACGATTCTCTTCTTTTTTTTTAGAAAGACTTCATTTGAACAAAAGAAAAAGGTGCAAAAAAGTGAACAAGTGTGAAGGTGGAAATGCCACCAAATAAACAAAGAAGAATATGTGTAGCTTATCTCATCCTGTGAAGCTGCATCGTACAGCTAGGAGCACAAAACGCCACTCCGAGAGCCAGTGGTTGAAAAACCGGTTTTGATCCGTCGGAAGTGTTCGTTGTTCCATTTTCGTGTCCTGTTGCGTATGTCCCCGAGAGTCCCTCGTACGCCTGCCCAAAGTAAATGATATCCTCGATGGCTTCTTATCCCACCGTGTTAGCACCAGCCTGAGCTAAGTGCGGAAGAATGCGAAACAGTTTGGCCAAAGCTTCCAAGTGCCGTGTGCCAGACGACGGCAGGCTGCAGAAGATGCGTGCGCGTGGGAGCTGCCTCGAGTGGTACCAGTGGTAATTGTGTGTGTGTGTGTATGTATGCGTGGCTGTGTATGTGTGTGTGGAGTAGCGAGAAAAGCAGAACATCCACCGTACCCTGAAGGCTCAAAAATGCAGGATTAGCCGTCCGTTTCGTTCCACGGCTTCAGTTTTCCTCGATGGTGCGATCCGTCGCTCTGTTGCAGTAAGTGTGCGTTTGTGTGCGCTTGGTGAATGTGTGGGGCAAAAAAAAAGAATAAATATACATGAAAACAAGCAAAAGGTACAACAACAAAAAAAGTTGCCATTGAGTGAAGTGCTTGGGCCTGCCATCGAAAGGGATAATCCGCCAAAGTGCTGTTCCACGTGTGCCGTAAAAAAGAGAGGCGTCAAGGGTGAACCTCAAGCGCGCGCGCGTGCGTGTGTATGTGTGTCCGTTTCGATAGAAGACCGTGTGGTGTGTGTGTGTGTGCGCGTGCGTGTGTGTGCGATTGAGCAACAAAATTGTCACCCGACTTTGAGCAACTCCGCGCAGGATGTCCTTCGAGCGCCATCGACCGGAGAAGATCGAGCGTTTCAAGGCGAAAAGCAGCCAGGCTCCAGCTCCACAAGGAAACAAATGGTAAGTAACGCTGGGGGATGAAAAACGAGACAAAAAGGATGTGTCACTAAGGGCGATCAGCGGGTGGATATGGCAGGATATGTGGTCTCACGGTGGCTCACCTTTTGTGCCGACGTTCCCGACAAAGGCAACTCGCAAAAAGGTGGGCTTGGAAATTGGAAAGGACCTCATAGCTGCAACTGATCGATTTCCCGTCACCCTTTTCTGGGTGGGTCTTCGATACACGCGGGCAATAGTTTCCACAACCGTGGGACCGTTGGGGAAAAGTTTCTTCACGAGTTCGCGAGACGACGTCTTTGTCATTGCTAGGAGACTTACTTTTCCTTCCACCGGGCTCGCGTAGGAACTTTGCTAGGGTTCGTTCTGGCTTTTTACCTCGTCGCCACATTTTTCAATCAACCACCTGTCTATCGTCGCTTCGGGAGGTCACGCCGTGGGTGTACCGTGAGGCTCCATTATTCATCGCGCCCATCGGATGGCCTCCGTGAGTCGCCATGGTAAGCCAATCGGTAGGGCTTATCAGGCCAGTTTTTTTATGATCACCTTCCAAACCCATCGTGGTGGCTGTCCTCGTACCTGTTGCCCACCAACAACCCACCCACCCACCCATCGTACAGTTGCGCAGTACTTCGAAGTTGCGCTATCAGTTTGCAACGAGCTGCCACAAACCCTCGGGTCTCGCGGGACCCCGTTATGGAGGGACGACTTGTTGCCGTTGGGGGGTGCTTTTTGCAGCCATTTACTTTTGTTTTTTGTTTTTGCCTCATTCTGTGTGGTTCTTCCACTCGATTTTCTTCCCCATCTTGCGATCACCGCACGATTGGCGCAATGGGGCTGGCGTGAAGGAGCACCGAGATAATGTGCCCCATGTGACCTGGTGTCGCTTTTTTTTTTGTGCCATCTAAAGCGTTGGGACTTTTCGCAAGGGCGTGTGTTCGTGGGAAAAATTTGTCAAACGAAAGCCCATTTCCGGTGGTTTGGTGCTGCAATTTGTTCAATTTGTAAGTGGTTTTGAGCGTTTATTAGTCGCTCGTGAAACAGTTAGCTGTAGTTTTGGGTTTTTAAATGTATTTGTGCCTTAACACGTAATGTTCCGCGTTAAGAGTTAGAGTTTACAATTTCTCGACCAACTAGTAGAACTTTTCTTTGGCTTCATCCAATCGATAAACGGTCCGCAAATAGATCTGTTGGATAAAGGAAACGAAATGTGGTAAAAACATATAGCTAAGGTAAACAAAGCATGGTCAAGAATGGGCGTATGGTTGATCAGGAATATCTTCTGTCTCTCTCTCTCTCTCTATTGGAGTAGTAATAAAATCACATCCCAAAGCACTGTCCCTCACGGTGGTTCAATTTTGGAGCCATTTGGGTACATCCGGTTAGAAATCCGTCCGCTTCAAGATATGAGTCCTTGCATCATCGACCGGTTCTCGAGGGGTATTGTTTTCCTTCACGGATGAGTGTGAGGGTAATGCTGCTTACTCTGCTTACACCAGCGTATCTCCCGTTCGGTGCCTTTTCTTGGAGGCAGGAAAATATTAAGAAAATAAGCAACCTCCAACATTCGGGTGCTGCTGCTGCTGCGCGCCGCGTCCTAGAATAATATTTTTCCTGCGTATTTTCGCTACCAAATGGGCGCTGGGGATAAGGTGAACCCCCGTGGGGGGGGGTCAGTGTGTTTCGGGTGGATGCCATGACATCGGGGCTCCTTTCTGCTGGCCTCTCTACCGGCAGCGGCGATTCACAAAGTGTCCATTAGCATTTTCTTCACGCACGCGGCATCGAGCTAGACGGACAAATAAACAAACAAACAAACAAACAAACAAACAAACACACAAACAAATAAACAATCCGATTCTCCGATCCGAGCACCCCCGGGGTGGGCCACATCGACGGCCGCCTTTGGGTCGGTCGTTATGTGTTTTTGTTTCTCCGGACCGACCGTTTTTTTTTTAATGGTAGTCCGTACCCTAGGTCGATGAGGTATTTTGCCGCTGATGGCGAACTTTGCTTACGTTGGCGAGATGTCTTTCTTTTGGGCCACTACTTTGCGTTGGCTGGCCGAGTTTTCTCCACCTGGGTGGTTAATTATCAAACTGCACGCCAGTGAACGGTACCGCGCTTGGGTCAGCTGCTCAAGTTCGGTCATGCGATTTGCATAGTAAAGAGGAAAATGAAACGTTTTTTTTTCCACCCCACGGTCGATACTCACCAGCTGAGCTGATGGGTCGAGCATAATTCGAGCGCATGCAACACCATTCGCCAGACGCGTGAGATCGATTCAATTTGTACCGACCATGGTCGGATGCGCCGCATAGTCGAAGTTGGCACTGGGTTTGATCGTGAGAAGGACGTTCAAGCTGTCATTAATTTTGGACAGACGAAATATTACGCGACACGATCGTTCACTCCGCAGCCGATCGAATGACGTATCGCCGGCGATACTGACACTGAATGTGTGGAATGTGTTTTTAAATGATATTAATTAAACCGCAATTAATGTGCCGGGTTTCGGTTTTCCCAGTTTCCCGGCGCTCCGCCATCGGTAATTGATCGCCCTCGGCGCTTGGGATGGAATTCGAGCGTTGGTTTTACGTGTGTGAGTGTGTGTGTTTGTGTGGTTTTATGCGAGGATATTTATCCCCCAAACGGCCCGTGGATAGTCGGAATGATCAAACGGTCGCATTCCTTAATTCGATACGTACGAACTTCATTAGTGTCCGGAGGAGGACGCAATTGATTGTTGAGCAATTTTTTATCTGTTGCCACGAGCCCCCGATGTCGGATGTCGTCTCTCCACCGGGATGGACAGAAATATGTTCGCAAAGAGACATTAATGCAATGGGAAGGACGTCCGGCGGGGATTGCTATTGTTACGTGACCGAACTGTGCAATGTAAAAGGAAACGAATTCAGTGAGCAACAAAAAAAGCAATACAGAAAATAGCACTCGAGAAAACCTAAAACCGGACAGGAGCAAGTGTGCCGTCGGATTTTTCCCGATCAATTCGTCTCGCGCTCAGCGTGGGATCCCTTCTGGGAAGAGCGTATCCTTCACGTCGAAACACTCGTGGATCGCTGACGGAAGAAAGTAATACCGACCAGCGTGTGGAGGGGCGTTGGTGAGCTCGCCAGACGTGCCTTGGAAATTGACGAAAAGCGTGCCAAATCTTGCGTTCTTACTCTCGCGCTTGGGAGAACATTGCTATCACCTGGTCGAATGAAAGTTTACGGACGAACAGAAGAAAATAATGATCCACGACTTGATAGAGAAAAAGAAAAACATGTGAACTTGCAGTCTCTTGGCTGATGTGATGGAAATAGCAATAGTGCGTCCTGTCGGACGTTCATTTTTTGCTTGTAATAATCGCTCGAGGGTAGCGAACGTTATCGTCCAAAACCAGTGCGCAGCTGTTTTGCGTTCTAAACCACGAGAGCTAGATCGACAAAACAATGCGTGTGCCCTGGGAGAAGGCTGAGAAATGCGGCGTGAAAGAAAACAGGTAAAAGAACACCGCCGTTCGTCATGTTCGCCTCACCGACGGTGTAATGGAGGCGCCTGGTCGTTTTCGGTTGCCCTTGAAAGGCACGGGAGCGTAATAAGCCCTAGGGACGCGCGCTGTACTGGCGCACTGTTTTCCAATTTGGCTTTGTGAGGTGATTGAACAAATCGAAACGGACGGCTTCGCTTTCGTAGCACACGACGTACATTGGAAAAGGGACCTTTTCCTTTTCCCGCGGTCTGCTTTTTTAGCTCTACCTTTTGCGTTGTGGTACCTTCGGTACGTAACAAAGCATTGGTAGATTAGTCGCTCCGAATGTGCTTGTTCTGGATGGAATGCCATGCTTAATGCGCATTTGATATGGCTAAATGTGTCTGGGGATGTGCGTAGTAGAAGCCCTGCTATCGACCACCAAATTGTAACGTAAGCAACTATTTCGTTACTATTGGCCATGTTCTTAAAGTTCTTAAAGCAACACCAGGTGCTAGAGGTCTCTATATGATAGAAATTTATTCGCAACAACAAAGTACAAGCGAAAGCAACCTGTCTCTAACGTTGGTCTGTGATCGCTTGTCATTTGCTCCCTGACTGTTGAAAAAAAAAAAGCCAAATGAAACGAGGGAAGGTGACCGTTGAAAATCAATTTTCGTTTCTCGTTTCTTGCCATTTTCCTCTTGCGCTCGGCTTGCGCGCTGGCCAGTCGCGTAATAAATCACGTTCAAGGTCCACGGCCAATCTGGGGCGCATGGTTTTTCCATCTTAATGCTTGACGGATTGCAAGCAGTCCTGTCCTTCCATCGCGGAGCAAAGCACCTGTCCTAGTAGCAGTGATACAAGGCCCATTTAAGAGCATCATATTTTAAGCTCGTCACACGATTTCTAGCGCTGCGATGCCGCTAGATCTTCCAACAGTGCAAACCGGTTCATTTTAATTCCGTTAAAAACGTTCTTCCGGCCTCATTTCTCACAGTGGCGTTTGTTTTTTGGTCGTACCTTATACTTACCGCTAGATGGCAGCACTGTGCTCACGAACGTCACTCTGGGCGCTGGTGGAGGCGCCCGGTCGTCAATCCGGGTGGATGAAAATCATGAACAGAACTAGAAATAAGTGAAATCGTAATTGATGTGACGCGCCGTCCAGCGGTCAACGAATGGATGAAGGGGCGTAATGCGATTAGGGTGAGTTAGCGTCGGTTGGCAACGGTTTTTCTTTCTGTTTCGTTTGGTAAACGCGACTTGGTTCATGTGGAATGTGACTCAAAGAAGAGGAAATTGAGGGCAGGAGAAAATTGAGGGCAGTTCATCGCCTCGAACGAGCGGTAACGCTTGCCTGTGCCCGGCTGTGTGTGCTAGAGTTCATTTTTTTATCAACTCTTCCTTCCCTCTTTATCGCGTTGATTCATCGCGAAAAACGCGACTGCGAGGGCGGTTCTCCAACGCTAGCGCTCCTCTTGGGTAAAGCTTATTTTTTTTTTCGAGCCACGTCGCACAGGAAATGCGCAAACCGAGCCCCGTTTAGCACGCGGGGCCATCATCGTCCTCATCATCATTAATCACGCTCGTGGGTCTGGTGGGCGGAATAAAAACAGGCACGGGAAAATCGGACACCGCTCGACCGTTCCAAATGGTCAGAACCATTTGCTGACTTGCTCTCGGCTGCGAGATGCCACTGTGACTATTGTGCCGTGGTCTAGGGAATGATTCCGAGGGGTAGAGCTTTGTAGAAAGACAGCCAAATGGCACTGGATTGCTTGGACGTGGAAGCTTGAAAAGAAAATGGATCTTCCTGTGTCATTCAACGCCCACTGAAGCAGAGCTTTGATTTGAGCAGCAGAGCGTTCATTAGTGTGCCTCTTTAAATCGTTTTGGTTATCTAAACGTCGATAGGAATGAGTTTATTAAAGTGAGCGAAAATTTAGTCCTAGAATGTTCCACATTTGTCGTCAAAGAGCAAACCAAATTTTGTATCCAAACCTTCAAATATGCTCCGCCAAAACCAGAAATGACATTCCAATGTTGGTATACTTTGCATAATCGAAGTGTCGGGCACAAAAATAGCGTTCGACCGTGGCTCGGAGGCGGTGTTTTTTTTCTTCAACAAAACATACAGCGAAAAATATCGGGGCCGAAATTTCTACCGCAAATACGACCCCGAGTTGTAGCACTTTGTACGGCTTGCTGCACAAATAAACAATTCATCGCACACGGGCCAGAAAAGCGGCATTCTCGCTAGAATGGTCTTTTTTTTTGTTGTTGGTCGCCATAGAACCAAGATCAGAGGGTCCTTCTTTTCGCACACATCGCTCGGAAAATAAGAGGAAATCGATTCATCTCGCCCGCTGCTCGCTTCGGTGAGGGCGTTTCAATACAACTTGCCGTTCGATCGGTCCCGTGCGAGTGCACACGAACGCCATTTGCAAAGTGCCATTGCCCCCCACTGGATGCTGTATCGAAAGTCGGTGTGTGTTTGAATAACGCCTCCTAGTTCGGCTCCAGGACCCCCCAGCCTGCGTTTGGTGTCGTGTTATCTTTGTTGGTTTATTTTTCTCGATATCGATTTATGCTCCAAGCCGATGCCGTTTCTGTACCACGACGCCATCCACAGAACGACAGTGCCAGCTTTTTTTTTCTGTCGTTGATTCGCCTTAAGCTACAACATATTCCAGCTCGGACGATGCTGTTCCCGGCTCTCGGGCTACGAAATCACGCTCCTGCTGGACGCTGGCCTCACGCTGGTCGTAACGGCTCGTTAAATCTCCTCCCTCTCAATTGCATCTGAGGTGGTTCCGAAGCGGGAGTGTTATAATGAGGCCACCCCGGGTCGGGAGCGGGAGCGGGAAACAAATCAGCAGGGGCAGTGGACACTCGGTCAGTAGGTCTCCTGGACGGGTCCGTAATCCGGCGAAGGATCCTTAAACATCGCCGGGATTTATAGCCGAGCGCTTGTTATTGACACTCCACTTATGTCGGAAACGGATCCTTGAGAACTGCCCGGGTGGGGGTGGTGGGTTTCGACGTCTTTTATTTACATATGTGATTGGGCACCGTCGCTATGCTAGTCGGGTCGAGTCTACGGCTTTTGCGTGGTTTAGCTTTTATCGGTGGCATGAGCGGAAAACTGGACCGTACTCGCCGCGTGTGTCGAGCAATCGCTCAATCAAACAGTACCCCCCGATGTGGGCCACATACCGATGGGAATGGGGATTTTCACGCACTTCCTGTCAACCTGGAGCGCTGTCGGACCTTCAGGCGACAGCTGCCAGCGGTGGTCCCATTCCCCTGTTTTTCCTTCGCTTTTGTGCACGCTCGATGGTTCATTTATACTGCTAGTGGCCATTGAAAACCGTAGCTAGAGCTTGCGTTCCCACCACTGTCTCGTCCACTTTGCCGCGACCGCGTCCTCCGATGCCACGGACGATGGCGTCCTGTTTGGCTTAGCCTGTGTTTGCGCGTGCTTTTGAGGGTGCTTTTTTATGCTGCCCCCGTTTGTTGGTTTTATGGATTTTTCCTCGTGGCGTTGTTGTGACGTTGGATTACATTCCGTGGACAATCTGGAAAAGCGGATCGCCATCACTCGGCATGTAATGGCTTACTGGTGGTGGCGCTCTATGGGGCAATTTATTTGTCTTTATATTGTCGCTTCATTCATCTATGCTACCAATGAGCCAAAAGCGTTTTTTTATCTCCATTTGTTCCATTCCTTTCAGCTTGTTGAAAAAACAAAAAACAAATTCCAACTAGTGCCGGCGTGTGATTAATGTTCATTTTATAGTTCATCATAAAGTAGGCGGGGCATTTGATGGAGGCGCCTAATGGAGGCGCATGGTGTTTTTCAACTAAGCGCTCTGTTCGCTTCGAAAATTCGTAAAACTTTTTCGATTTGATCAAAATGTGATTTTACACAAGGTATTTGAATGTATCATAGCACGCCGCTCTTCGCTTTCGGTTTTTGGTTCTTTGGTTGATTTGGCCAACGTTGAAGCGCGTGCTTGGGATAATTATTTTCAGTAGGAGCACCCCATCGACCCACTTTAAGCTTCATCGCAACGGGGGTCTTTGCACTGAAGGGTTTCGTGAGCCATTTTAAAGCAATCCCGCTTTGGTTCCTTGTCAAGCGTCGTTCGATGTAAAATTGGCATCGTTGTCTGATCCGTGCTCGGTACCAGTGAGTAAAAAGTGGGACGGAGTTTGGATGAGCTCCGGCACCGTTTGCGTCTCCACTGGGTAGCATAATTAAATTATGAAAGCTCTGGTGAGGAAGCAACTTTTCTCGACGCTATATATTTCCGCTCCAGGGTGTTTTATCCAGTTTGAACGGAGTGATGCGTGTGTCTGTGTGTGTGTGTTTAGGAGGGTTCGTCTGGTCGTTTTCGTTCCAAGCCTGTGGCCTTGGCTGACGTTTATGAGCGTTCGTTCCGCCGGGTATGTCGTATGTGGAGTGATTTTCGGTTCAGAAAGACTTTATTGAAGAGTTTGCTGCTCTGCTGGAGTCGACCCCTGTATGTATGGGTGGTGTCGTGAGTGGAAATTTAGGAATCAAGAGTGAGGGAAGTTTTAACGATGTTTAAAATAATTAATTCTTAATTCAAATGAAACGCTGGATTGTGATTTGTGTTTCATCTCACCGTCAAGCGGATTATTAAAGAATATGCTTCAGAGTTAGATGGACTCTTTCGCTGTACATAGACGCTGGCCACCATCTGTCGATTGTTACGAAACGATCATAAGCACGTTAAAGAAGCTTAGTTGCCGCTTAGCTCGATTAACTCTCACCATGACGCGGTCGAAACCGTACCTTCCTGTGGCGCATCGTTGTGCGGATGTATTATGCGTTCATTAGAATTTCTCCAGCAGTCAAGCGGAAAGACGCGGTTGCGGTTTTTTGTGTGCCATATATTACGAACGCAGGTTATTCAACGTGGCATTCGGTAAATCATTTCTTTTGAATGAGTGGCATGAAAAGGGTAGTCCTAAAGGAATACCACACCCGAAAGCCCGTAGCTTAATGCGCAATTTTTTGGAGAGCCAGTTGTCGGATGGATTTTCAAGCATTTCACCGAAAAATGGATATTCGCCAAACGCCGAAAACGTAGTTATATGATATTGTATGTGAACCTTTTTTTCATTCCATGATGCATTCACATTTCCTATTGCATAATCTCGAAAAAAGACTTCCTTTTAATACCACCTGAAAAGTGGCTGCCATCCACGAAAATGAATTGTAAAGAAATGGTTTAAAAATGTCTCGTAATGGAATATACATCCCAAAGAAGGGACTATACGAATCTGAAATCCGTTTACCTGAAATTTTGAATGCAAAGCTGAGCGAGTTGGTTTTTATGTGTTCATGAAGAAGCAAACTTTTAACGCGAATTGCACACATAGCGCTTTAGCTTGGAGCTTGTAAAAGGTGGTCTAATTGATTTTCCCAAACAACTCTTCCACCCGCTCGAGGAGTGCATTTACTCCGTTCACGGTTAAAGTTATTCGTTTACGTTTGGTTCATGCAAAGTGCAATTACATGCTCTCAGCTTTGGGTAAAAATTAGAAGCGTCAACCTCGTTCCTGTGATCCACCAAAAATGAAAGAATGAAAAAATGGGTAATATGTTTCGTTACAGACCTTGTGGCAAACGTGCCACGGGTACACGAGCCACTCGCTTTTAGCGCGTGGTGAACTTTGCTATGTGAAAAGGAAAAAGTTCCTGGCTTCAATGCAAATTCGCTACACCGGCAAATGGTTCTTTTTCACGGTGGAAAATTGAGTTTTCCCAAACAGGCGCGAGCCAAAACTGTCTCTGCACTTTCGGTTGACGTATACTTAATTGCAGCGCAGCGAGTGGACACAGGGCGTTGGTTTAGGTAGGGGCCATTTTGGTGAGCTTTGGAAAAGTTTTTCCGCGTGGACGCAGTTCTAATTGGTGTAAAGCGTGAGCGTGTGTGTATGCATTTTTTGTTGGTCATGCGGGTTTGCGATGCATTTCGGTGCGGTTTGGGGGGTTGGTTTTTTGGTTCAACTTTTATGCTATCTCTTTCGCACATCCACTTTTGTATTTAATTTGTATTAGTGCGCTGTGTGCAATGTGTTATTGATGGAAGTAAAAAAGATCAAACGACCGTTGAAAATGTACAACATTGTATCGTGATGGTAGAAACTCACGTAGACAAAACAAATGCGCATGTCCCTTCGGTTATGCTAGCAAGCAAAACCAGAATACTATATCGTGCAGCTACGGCAGGATATCGGATTAGTGGCGAACAGTGTGGCAAAAAGTAACCAGATCATCCTGCATTATGGGGTTCATTGCGACGGCTCGAAAATATGAAACAACTGCAAAAGAGATAAATAAACACAAATAAACGGAAGCATAACATTTAGAGCCCCCCCTCCCCCACCCACGTCAACGTCGAATGGGAGAAAGAAAGAACCATCCCAGCGGCACATACTTGCACTCACGCTGACTGTCACGGCGTTGATGGTGGTGGTGGATGGATTGGACGCATTATTAAAAGCGACAGCGCGAAGCCAAGACGCGATGGTGGGAACCGCATCACGAAACAAAACGCAAACAAAGCCCGCTCACCCACAGGTAGACCGCTAGCCAGCCAACCTCTTCACCTGGTTCTTCTGCGTGGAGTTGGTTTTAATGCGGCCACAATGTAATGGCGGTATAAAGCGGCTGCCGGTTAGAATGGTGGTTGGTGGTTTTGGAATTTTCCAAAATTACCACCCCACTTTCAGCGGTCCCGGTTGGTCGGTGTTCGAATACTTCCGTGCCTCGACAGAGGTGTACGACGTGAAATGTCATGGCCGTGTGGGTGTGCAGCGTCGCTCGTTCCGTAGTGTCGTCCTTGATGATGTGTCCTGGGAAGGAAATTGCGTTTCATCTCCCTCCGGTGGAAATAACCGAACGGATGTGTGTGTGTGTGTGTTTGTGTATGTGCAGGCTCGGAAAATACTCGGAAAAAGAACTGCCTTTGTCTTAAGGTATGCCTCCATTTTCCGCCTCCTTTCCACACCTAACACCCTTCTCGGTGGGAAGGGGTGTAACTTTAATGATGTTTGTTGTTGGTGTTTTTTTTTACTCCTCCCTTTGCCACCTTTTTCACATTTGTTGCTTCACTTGCCTTCGTAATCTTTTGTGTCGGCTTAAACGAAGCGACGAGAAAGCACCACCCCGCCAAACACACGTTCCCACGCACTCCGGGTCCGTCAGCGGCCGGAAAACTTGACGTGGACCTAGCGCAATTTGAACTTTTTCCCTTTTGCTCCCGGGAGATTGAGCTTCAGGCGCGTAGCCCCACTTGCTCGCGAACCCGTCGCAATTCAGTTGACGCGTGGAACACCGGGACAAAGTTTGGGCCCTATTTCTTATTCGGATTTTTGCGTCGCTCCTGTGGACGAAAGTTTATCACCCCTGTCGCCACCGGAGCGGCGTGTTTTTCCTTTTCTCTTTTGGCTTCGCATCCCCGTCAAGCGATGGGTATGAAATAATAATGGGAAGAGTGCAGAAGTAACTGCGCAAAGCTGGTCTGGTGAATGCGCGTACACCGTAGATCCGTCAATCATGTTAGGACGCTTAAGGTCCTTTCCGTTACGATATGCCCAATGCCAAGCCCATTTTGGGCAAAAAGGGAGGCCGTTTTTTTGTGCTTCAAACCGTGTCCTACCTTGTGACTGACTCGCGACGAAGGACGATAATCTGCCATCTTTCATTTGCAAATTAGTTCCGACTCACCGGCCGACAAAATGGTTTCCCCGTACGAAGTGGGCTGACGGGAGCTACTGGGGACGATAAATATTTGTCTTTCGATTTATAGCTTCCATGCTGAGAATTTGCCACAGAAACGCCAACCGCTTTGGAATGGGTTCATTGTTGACAGTTAAGGTGAATTAAAAATTTATTCGATGGTCTCCAAGATTGTATCAGTGAGAGATAAAATGAGCAAAAAAAAACAGAGTCTATTTTAGCTACTATCATAAAAAGCATTCAATTTTCACGATTAAATCTAGGTAGTGATCCAGTATCAACCTTTTGTCCTGCATTGACAGAGATTATCTGGCATTGTGTAGAAAAGCACACATCGACGATTCACATAAAACCACCCGAATAATTATCTCAGCGGAAGCGAACAGGGGATGTGGCTCATTAGTAATCGCGCACGGTTAGTCGGTGTTGCTGAAAATCTGATCCCAATCCGAAACCGTATCGTAATGCCATCGTAACGTTGTGTAATCGAGGTTGTAATGTCTCTCTAAATGGCGTTTACCCATCCCGGGGACTGGTTTTGTTTGGCAGGTCCGACGAGGCAGAACGAGGCGAAAGTGTTTACCCTCGCGCAATCTCTGCCCCCACTGTCGACGTTTTCCGTGTCAAGATTTCCCTCACATAGCCTGTGGTCGGAGCCACGCCACAGAAAACGACGTGAAGACAAAGCGAGCTTTCCTCCCTACCCGGGATTTGCCGCTCGTGCCGTTGATCGTATCGTTTTGCGTGATTGATTGATAGTTTCACCTGGCCTCGGTGCCGACGACATCGTCCTTTTCCTGCGTCGCCTTTGCCGGTGTAAGTGAGTAAGCACAATTCTCCCAACCAAGCAGTAGGCCATGGAATATAATCAGAGTAAGGAAGGCGCAGATCGATCGATGCCGAAGAATGATGAAATGTAGGTTAAACGATAATCTTTCCCGGGCGTGTGGGAATCTAATCGGGTCAGCTGATGATGCACCCGACATTGCTGAGCTATCCCGGATCTAAATCCAGCTACATCGCATCCTTGGGGAAGTAAATGGACTATTGTGACACAGTGACGTCCATCGTTAAAGCCTGCGAGATGTATTTTAGTACAATATACGACAGCATCGCGTAGCAAAGAAATTGGAAATTGGAATCTGAAGGCAGAAAAGAGAAAACAAAAAAAATGGCAGCTCAGAAATGCTAACCGTAAAAGGCTAACAACGCGCGATGACAATCGCAGGAATGGTTCCCAAAAAATGCCAATAAAATATGCCCACCCCCTAAATGGAGCTTGGAGATCGTTTAGAGCGCCGCTCGGATGCCCTTGCGTAGTGTCGTTACGCGTTTTCTTGAACACCCACCCGAAATTGCGAGCCACCAAACGAAATGGCGCAAATATTCTCGGAATGTGCCCTTTCCTCGGTGCCGTGATTTCCCTCCGGTCCGGTTTGCGTTGGGTTTGCGTCTCGCGCTTGGTAGCTGTTTATGGTTAGCTACCGCGAGCGTTGATTGTCCGACCGAAGGATGCGAAGGATCGTACGAGGGAGTACGTTTGGAAAAGTTTCCACCACCGGGTACGTGGGAAGGTGGCATTCTGGTGGGTATTTTATGCGAGATATTCTCGTTCGCTCGTTCACTCTAGCTTCCTTGGAGGTCATCTGTTGCATCCCGCAGATAAAGTGTCCCATCTGATGGAGCTCGAATTTAGTTTTGGTTTCATTCGCAGTTGGCTTACTTGTGACATTTTATGTTCTTAGTTAAGCTGGCTCAAATGGTGGCATGTTTCGAGGTTTCATTGGGCAATTGAAGCCTCAATGGTGCAATTTCCCGAAATACCCAGTGACGTGTGTAGCCAGGGTATAAAAAAAGAAGAAAAAGAGACCTTCTCTCATGTGGGAAAAGTTTGTTCAGTTCGCGCGAACATATTTGGCATTCCGATTTCGTTCGCACCCGATGCAGAAAGCTGACAAAATGAAACAAATACTATGTGTCGTTGGCGTGCGAGCATCCATCTTCCATCTCTCAAGGGCTTTAAGGGCACTTGAAAATCCATCAAGTGCCCAAGACCGGGATGCGACGTACACGTGGAGGTGAGTGCTTTATTGTTTTCTTTATAACTCTCTTCTCACGTTTCCCCTCCATCGAGGTGGGCATTATTTTAATCAACCCGATTGCACAACCAACACGTGCAAAGGATGTCATTATGTGGAGAAGCGGGGGTGGCCCTTTTTTTTTGTTGCACCCCCTTTATCGCACGCTCAAACTACCCTTTCGGAATCCGTTCGAAGCTCACTCTTGAGCGTGACATAATTGGGAATGGGGTGTTATCAAGGCCGAAAGCCCATCGATAATATCGAACAGCGGAAGTGATGATGACGATGTTCACGGAACGGGCGAGAAATAGTTCGGTCAGCGTGCGGAGTTGGCCTTGACGGTCCGAAGGGCTCCTTATCCGCTTGGAATGGGTCACCGAACACGAACGCATTCACCAACGTCACGTTCGATTCCGTTGGTTGGTATGCGCTGAACGTGCGCAGGGGTTCTGAAAGGATTTGAGTCGTAGAAGGCGACGATTTCTGGATGCCATTTATCAAAAAAAACCACAGAGACGGAGCACTTTGCGGAATTGATGGGCGAACAACGAGCCGAGCTGGTGAATTTATTTTAAATCTCAACGTCACGACCGACGATAGTGATAAATGTAAAACTTATCCCGCGCTTATCCTGATTGCAACGAACGGAATAGGGTGTAATCTCCGGATCGATGGATGCATTTTTGCGTGATGAATTGCTACAGGTTAGCTCATGCACTATGGATATCGAGATTGCATCTAGTTAGCGGGGATTTATCGCACGAAGGTTGCAAACGTCAAGTGACTGATCTTTTCTTTTTTCCCTCTTTTTACAGATTTACGAACGAACGAATGGTTGAATTGACAGGTAATTAATTCAGAGATCATTTTTTGTAAATTTTTATAAATATTTTTACCGAATATAAATATGAAAAGCCGATCGATTTTGGGTTAAATTCATTACAATATCGTTAGCCAATTGCTGCGCTTTTCTGGAAAGCGTGTTTCCCACGCCGACGCTACCATCTAACGTTTACAGGTCTTGCAAAATCTTGGAAAAGTAACCGCTAAGTAGCTTGAGGCGTGTGCGTTGGATTGGCATTTCGCAACAGCGTAGCTCCAGTGGCTGGGGAGCTGTTTGAAATTGCGGTTAACCGACAATTTTGTGCTCAGTTTCAATCAATCGAGTGGTAGGAGTAATTTAGGATCGAATGCCATCGCTTGCTTACGATGATGGTGTTTCCAGGAACGATACCGTGTGAAAGCAGTTAACGGATTGAATTGTGAAAACGGCATTCATGGGTGAAAGCGATTAATGATGGATAAACATTTCTACGTGAACGATTGAGCTTCTAACGTATAAACTTATCAGTCACTAATCTGATTTGTTTCCTTTCCCTCATTCGGAATAAATTTAATTTTAGCTATATTTTTTTTATTTTGCTTTGTAATCTACTATTGAATTGTAATCTACTATATTTGCTGTAGTACATTTTGCTTTAAATTACTTTAGATAACTCTTGTAGTGCACTATTTTATGATATACGTTCGTTTTATTGTTTTAATACCAAACAGCGCCAGTTTTCATTGCATGCTTCTCACAAACCTTGGTGCACTTGGTACACCATACTTCAAGTTGAAACCAAACACTCGAGAAAAGAAGGCACACAAAGTGCGCTGGGCTCCACTACCAGTGGCATGGCGGCAGTGGCACTTCACCCACACGTGGATAGCTGTAGCTTGTCGGTAGTTGATTTAATATTGCAATTGTGCAACTTGCGAGGAGCAAATCGTCATCTCGTGCGGGTGCTTACTCAAGACGGTTGGACTGCTAATTTGTACCATCGATACAAGCTTCTTCGAACGGGGCTTCCATGTGCTACCACCTCGGTGGTCCAAATAGAGGCATTGGCAGTATCGATCGCTCGATTCCAGTAGAGCGCGGAAAGCTTTACGCTACTAAACCGGCACGGTTGTGGAATGTCTGCAGCTGCCACTTGATAAATAGTCTACCAAACCGGACCACGTGGGCGTGGGCATTCGAAGGAGTAAAGGCAATTTGTTCAGAAAGCAGCGCAAAATTACTGCGGTCGATTAGCACGGGCAGCGGCTTAATTTATAAAGTATTGATGCGTGCCTGTGATCGACCATTCCCGGGCGTGCGAGCCGAGTTTCGCGTGAAAGCATTCCATCAGCGATGGGCTAAACGCAACGCCCGTTAGCGTGGCCCAACGGTTACCCAGGAAGACAGGAGCTTTATTGGAACAGCTGGCTGCTGTGGGCGGATTGTTAGCACAGCCGTCCATCACGTGGACATGACACCATGTTTCCAGCGAGCGAACGAAGGCACACCATTGCCGCTGGATGATTGAGCCATCGTGCAAACTGTCGCCCTGTAGAAACAACTGTGCAGGCAACGTTTGCTACACCAGTGCCTTGTTTCGCAGCAAGACACAGATGAACAGCTTATTAAAAGTGGTCTACAATGTGTGGGGTTTATTTGCAGAAGGTGAGGAAATAAATGTGGAAAGAAAAATAAACGAGCTTATTTATAGTGTTTCGCGTTGACATAAGCAATTTCTTTTTCTCTTTTTTGCAATCAAAATCACCGACTTGAACGAACGAAAAACGATGCAAAATGTTCTGAAGTGAAAATGTATGAATCGCGAAGGAAGAAAAGTACGCGATTTAGTGCCAAATCGAATGTTTCCGGTCGGAACGTGGCTGCCTGGGGGAAATCTGTGAAAGCTTTCAATTCAATTACGAAGTGTATACATGGAAAGTTGGTGTTTGAAAATCGTGGCAAATTTTCCTTCGCTCCACGGGGCCAGTTGCCGAATGTGCCAACTCGGAAGGTTGCCGTTTGCCGGCGAAATATCTCTACGATAGATTGAATCCTTCCTACGGAGCGAGCGTTATGTGGCTTCGATTTCTTTCGGTGATGGCGGCTGAGCTGAAACGTGCCGCACATAACCTTTTCGCACCTTCTTTTTCCGATTTTCGGGCAGAAAATCAACAAAAGCTTGGCCGCCGGGGGTGTATGCAGAAGCGGCTGCCTGGGCAGACGCGTGTGGTTGTCTGTGCGTGCGTGTATTTTTTTTATTTTGAGGTTATGGTCTGAGCATAGACGTAAGGCAAACATGCTTGTTCGCTTTCACCTAGTCTTGTCTTATCGTGTGCCCTTGGGCATGCTATCGTTTGCGTGCAGGCAAAACTTCTGCTGTTGACTTTTGGAGTACGAAAACCTCGAAGCCGCCATACCACGGCTCTGTGCCGGCTCTGGTCTCGTTGTTCTGGTGTTGCGTTGGAAAATGTCTTCAATCTTGTGGTTTCCTGCTCCGGTCGCTTCCTAGCCAACGTGTGCGTTTACAGTGCAAACAACACCTCGCACACGCACCTGCCACGCGCACTAGTATCATGTTCGCTATTCCTCTGTTTGGCCCACCACGTTTTCCAGGTCCAATTGTTTCCACCGTCCCCGCATCAGGTGGAAATCGGAAATCAAAGAGCAAGCTGTAATCAATTTTATTCATCATTTTCTTCTCACACTTTGTATGTGCTGTGCGTTGTATTCCACGATGAAAGGTGAGACAAGTCGGCGAAGGCCGATGGTGAGAATGGAGGAAATATGCTCGAAATAAATTTCAACCTCAGCTCGTCGGATGATTGGGCGTGTGATTGGACATTTTCCTTGCAATACTTTATGCGAATCATATGCTAGCATGACAAAACGCGTTGATAAACGTCGCTCATGTATGTATTTGAATTTGCATGTTATCTTGCTTTTTTTATGCATATCATCATTTCCAGCTTGACGCAGGAAGTAGGCCAGGCCAATTGATGTTCATGCTTTTGTTCCATCCCTCGACGCTGACACCCGTCTGTCAGTCGTTTTGTCATGTTTACCAATAACAACCACGAATGTAAAATAGGAAGAAAAAAAAGCTAAACATCTTCATTCGGATGCTCTCCAATCAAATCGACGGTGAGTTGAGTTTGATGTTTTTTTTTCTTGTCCGACAGTTTGACGAACAGCTTAATACAATAGCATAATTCTGTGCTGCTTGCTTTCTTAAAGAAAACCAACGAAACCAAGTGCTGTTATTCAAGCGAATCAATTTGGGACAGTTATCAGTACAACGTTCGGGCCGGGGTTGCATTATTGAGCGCTGCTGGTGCGAGCAGCTGCCGACCTTTTTTCGAGTTTTTAGTTTCCCGCAGCTGTTCAAATCAAGAGCCCATCGAGGATGAAAGGTTTTCCGAGAACTTCCCTTTTCCTTTCGCCCACACTGCGGGACGTTGTTTTCCTTTGCCGATTATCTGATTTAGGCGACAACAGTCCCGCGCACCGACCGTGCGCGTTTTGCTGCTACTGACGCACGGGCCAGAGTCGCGAAACCCTGCCCTTATCCTGGGTGGCGCAATTCCACCAGGGAAATGGGTTTGGGATAAAGGATCCCGCGGAGAAATGGGGGTCGTTTGTTGTGAAAACTTTGGTACCCGTGCGAAAGGATTTATGAGAAAAGTTTTAGAGCATGCTCTCCGGTTCCACCGTCTGTTGGAAAGAGAGTCAGTCACACTGCCACTTTCGGCACTCGGTTGGGTGCATTAAGGGTAGAGTGCCCGGGTAGAGTGTGGAGTTTTCGCGGTGGAAACTTTAACCCCACGAACAGTTTGAACTATGCAAACTTCGGATTCGTTTTGCATGCGTGTGTGCTGACTCGAGTTCACATTTGCCACCCGGTTACGACTCCGTGACTCGGTTAGCTTTTCCGAGCGACCCTTTGCGTGCTGTCGATGCTCAATTAGTGTGAGGAGTTTCTTTTTCGCGCTCTCTTTTCATCCTTCACAGTGGAGAAGGCCGTCTGCTTGCTCCCTCGTGCCGTTATGATCTCTCGGTGGGAAAAACTCCACGTTGGCGGCAGAAATTAAACGGATTATGAACCGGTTTTTGATCAATTATGCAAGGCTCGTGGGTAGATTGCGAGAATGTTAAACACAAATCGGTTTTGTGCCGCCTAAAAATACTTTTCCCGAGGGTGTTCTGACAACAAAACCCAACGGCAAGCACGAATAAAGAAGTATATCAAAGGACGCTGGAGCAGAGAGTGAAAGTTTATCATGGCCGGTCCATTCTTTTTGCGGTCCTTCTGTTTTAGGCTCAGTTTTTTTTATTCCTCATGCGACTGGCAACCGAGATGAGCTACCGCTTTTGTGTGTTGGTATTCGCATCCTAGGCACGCCGATTAACGATAAGGAGTTGATTAAAAGTTTTTAGCTCAGCTATCGCATTGGGGCCCTACGCGGGATGGGTTCATAATTTCTGGTCAGTGTTAAAATTAGAAAACAAACAAAGCTGCATAAAAAAACCCTTGAGACTCTATGTTGATCAAGGAAGTTTGTAGTCTTGTTGCAATGCAAAACCTGCTGACGTAATAGCGATGACGTTTCTCTAATGTTTCGTGCCGTTGAACGGAACGAAGTCGAGCAGGAAAGGTAGTTTTTTCATTGTTAAACCTCTCGAATGTATCTACATCATGCATCATATGTGAAGTTCGTTTCATTCACGGCTAGATATTGTGGTGTATTCCCGCGAAAGTAACAATTTTGCTCGTTCCGTCGAGAAATGGAAACGACGAAAGCGTACTTTGGCAACCGGGACACAATGGCAACTCCATTTCCGAACCGGCTATTGTGTGGCGCGGTGTGCACTAGCGATTGCAACGTGCAGTCACGCGCGATCACTTTGACGCGCGTGGGGACCCATTTTGAAAGTCACGGACCACCTGGCGTCTCCATCGGAAGAATGGCGTCGTTACGAAACACGGTGCATGCGGCAAAAAAAAAACTCAGCAAGGTGATGCAATGCTACGGGTGGCGAGTACTGCGTGGGTTCCGAGAAGCGTGGAAAATGCAAACCACCAAGATCTTTCTTTTCTTTCCTTCATTTTCTCTTCGGTGCGCCCCTTGTGCCGCACACACACACGGTTTCCGTCGTTTGTTTGCTTTCCCGCCCATGGCCTGCTACGAGAGAGGGTTCTTACTCCATGTTTGCGCTAGGCAGAAAGATAAATTTCAAGCAACGGCGTTTGCAAACGGTTTGTCAGCGTGTGCTGCGATCTGAAGCAGTGCCCTTTTCATTTGTATCGCACCGCACGCACACTGTACAGCCGGTGCAAGTGGAGCGTGCTTATTTAGGGAGTCTTTTAATTAAATTGTACACAAATCCTCCCGCATGGTGCTCGTTACTTAAAGGGATGGTATGGTAAAGGACTTGTTCGCCATACAACAGGAAACAATTATGAAAATGGTTAATTTTTCACGGTAAAAATGTGCTCAAAATCCACTCGGCGATTCGAGTTGTGGGAATGATTTATTGCAAGCTTAGCTATCCGAGGAAAAGGTAAACGAAACCGTTTTAACGATACCGGTGCGTTAACAGTGGCTTTGCTCTTTTTTCCATTGTCAAGGGTCTAAAGCTTGCTAAACGTTATTTGAACGTCTTTTATTGGGGCGAGTGCATGCAGACATTCAAAGCTCCCGTGAAGAGCTGTGGTTCTTCCGACTTGTGGGACGGGATGGTTAAATTTTGTGTGAAACTTTCTCAAAAAATTCTGCAACTTGTTATTAGGCGATTTTTATCTAGAGCAAAGCTCTTCGACCTGTTAACGAATAAAATTGATAAGAAGCTGTGTTTTTGGGTTCGCCAATGTTCGCCAGGCTTAACGTGAATTATCCTTCTACGAATTCTCGGGCAGAAGGAACTCTCAACGCACTCGTTGTAAAGGTGACGTTTGGTATTATCCTTCTAGGAAGGCCAACAATTACGATGTTTTGGGAGTTGTTTTTTTTTAATTTGGCTGCTTATCAGTCCAATAAATAAATGACACACATATATTCGTTTGTTAATCCAATTTCGATGTCATTTAAGAAACATGTAACTTTTTAATGAAGGAATGAGAACCCAAAATACGTATATCCGCTCCGGTAGCGGAAAAGAGCCTTAACCTTAACAACCTTAACGTAGGGATGTTTGAAAATTGCGTAACGTTTTCAATTACCCTTGGGAAAGGCCCGAGCTGCTGTTTCGGCTCAAGAGCGCCCTTTTCCGATGGCCTTCGAGCTTTTTTGCTTGTGTGACAAAATATGTTTAATCTTAGTAATTGGAGAATATAATTTTCAAGACCACAAGTGTGACGCAAATACGCTGGTGAAAGAGGTTAGAGGGAAATAGTCGAATTTGAGTGTGCGGAACAGCGAAAACGTTTGATTTTGAAGACAGCGCAAAGACCGTTTTCCTTTAGAATAACAAAAAAAAGTTGTGAAACATCAAACGATTCTACCATTCTGCGTTGCGTTACCCGGGAAAAGGACCATTCGTTTAGGCGTATGTTGTTGATCATGGTTGAGTGCTCGTGGGCTGCAAAATGCGACAGAAAGCAAGTAGCTTTCGATTCATGTGTGGATACAATGCAGCAAACATTTGGGGTTTTTCGGTTCTAAAGCTCACTCTCTGAGGAATATGGAATATCCCGTAGAAATAGAAATGTGCTATGACGTCATGAGACATTCATGCGAGTTTAACGCGGGGTTTCATTCTTTTTGATATCAAGAAAATAGTAACAAAGGTAAGGGTGGAACAGATTTGGATAAAGTTATTCTTGTTTTTTGTTAAGATGTCTGAGTATTCGTAAGGGTATAACATATGTTTATGAAACGGGAGATTTTAGTTCAGCTTGTTTCCAATTTTTTAAGTTTATTCAATCCAAAAATTGGTCGTAGTGTTTGGACCGGACGGTGTTCGGTTATGCGTTTTAACGTCGCTGTATGTGAACAGATCCTTATTTTTGTTGATGTAAATAGATCATTTCACAAACCATTCCACCATCAATGTAAAACATTCCAAGCCAAATGCTGTCGGAAAAAAGGTACTCGAACTTTCAAAATGATACACAGTGAATGATGAACACAAAAAAGAAGTACTGTAAGCTCAGCCAACGTCGAAACATTGAAATGTTAATTAAACCTTCGTGTCCATTTTTTCATTTCACACTCATTGCTTGTTATATTATTTGCCCAGTTCAGATCTCGTTTATACTTCTGTATATTCGCTTTTTCAATGCGGTTGCCCAGTTTCGTGTTGGGATTTGGGTGCTCCCTTTACAGCGGACCAACGGGGATCGCAATCCCCGTTTGGATGGCACTTTTCGTTTGATCCTAGAACGGGTAGTAACCCGGGATTTGGAATTCCGAAAAGTAATTTCTAAATTAACTTCAACGATCCAGGATCAAGTGCAAACGTATTTCCGTGCCGTCCGTGCGCGTTTGCTCAGTGGGTGGCAATTTCATCGTTTGGTTAAGAAATCGATTTCCGGCACCATGTTCATCCCAGCAAAGTGGTCAACCATCGAAAGTGATGACTTTAATTAAGGCCACTTTGGGGTTTCTTTAGAATCCACAGTCGTTCTTTAAATGGTTTCTATGGTAGACGTTGCGATGGGAAAGGGATTAGTTGAAATGAATTACTTCTGTGAAGCACATAAAGTAGGAAAAATTGTTAATAAAACGAAAAGAGTCAAAAAAAGTTTCGTAGAATGAAATTAAAAAATGAGGTTTTATCTTTTGTTTGTAATATTTTGTTTTTATCAAATTCCATTTTTAAATTGAATGAATTTAGACTAATGGCAAAACATTTTCATAAAGCCATCAAATATTTCATTCAAATGTGTTTTCTTATGGTCCATATGGCGATGTAATGCTGTAATAACTGCTGTGTCAGCGATTGTCTTATGAGGTTTCTGTGGTTAAGCAATCATCTCGTCGTAAACCAGGTTAAGCACACAATGTGTCATTTTAATCGATAATTCTTGCTTTCCAGTATATAACAAGAATGCGTTCATTTCTTCTTCTTCTTCGCACACTGTGCACTTTTCCTTCCAAACACGAAGCATCCCTGAGGCTGCCAACGCGCGCTGTGTAATGAAATGCGCCTGAAAAGGCTGCAACACGCCGCACAGTGCACCAGTAATCTGTATCCGATAGTGCTGGGAGTGGAAAATATGACTAACCCATGGTCTTGGAAGCAGTCTCACCTGCAAGTGATTGCGGCAGGAGCATGAGTCCTGTCGGATATCCCCACACTCTCCCACGGGCGAAAGGGTCAACGATGAGGGCGGGTTTTCTGAAAATAGATGAAGCGATGAGTGTCCATGTTAGGCTCGGAACTGTTAGGCATGTACCTCAGGGTGCCACCCGGACCTCGTCCTACATGACACATCTTTAGTGCTCCGACAACCGGTTCCGTGAGCTAGGAATGCAAACCGCTACCGCATTTCTAGTGTGGTTGTAAGTCATCCCAGAATAACCGGGCCTGGAACGCAACGGTAAAGTCGTGGTGCATTTCTTCAGGATTCACCGTGAATCCACCACGACTGGAACATGACGAGAGTACGCTTAAAAGTCATCTTCATTGCACCCGAAAAAAAAATATTGGCAAGATGCGGAATAGAGTGGTGCTTACGCAAATGTTACTCTATCTTAAAAATGAAAAAAATATTCAACCAACGGTGGTTGGCGGTGGTTTTTAAGTCACTTTCATTAAGTGCTCCTGGAGTTTGTTAGATTGAACAAGATTTATCTTTGGAAATAATTAATCCGCCAACGTGTTTGTGCTTTCTTATCTATTTAGAATATTTCATATATGCTGTGAGTCCTATAGACATGGGAGAGATTTTTCTGGCAATCAGTAAGAACGATCGGCTTGTCGATGTGTTACTGCTTGTATTGGACAGAATCGATGCTAATTTGCTTGTTATTTACAGCTTTAAAATGTTTGCGAGACGCGAGAAACGATGAGCAGATGAGAAAAAAGAAGATTAGTTTGAATCTGAGCTGCTAACAATCTGCTGGAGCTTGTACAATTTATAAGTAACATTACGAGCAGGATGGAAAAGCTACATCGAATCGAATAGCGTTTAGAGCAAGTTGTAAACTGGGTGAGATTTGTTTTTTTTTCTAAACCCATTCAAAGGAAATAACAAAAAGACAAATAGTCCGTCATGATAGCTAGCTGTGTGAGAAATGGAAAAAAACGAGAGAAAAAAGTTTTCCGAGCCCCCGTCGCTTCCGATTCGCTTCGCTGGAAAACAAAGGAAAATCCGAAAGACAAACTCTCAAATCACGGTCCATGAAATGGAATGTCTTCGTTTATTTAACACATTTGCCGGATTACCGAGAAAATTTTTCATTTGTTCATGATTTTTAGGGTTTCTTTTTATCCTCTTTCTCTCTCTCTTTCTCTCTCTCTCTCTCTGTTCCTATCTCCCATTCTCTCTCTACCTATTTCTGTATCGTATACACGCACCGATATCTGTATGACGTTATCTTTGCACGCTAGAGAAACTTGTGATGAATAAGCGATGTTTATTTGAGTGAGAACGTATATATTTTGAAGCCATGTCATTGAAATCAAGTTTCTTCATGCAAGTTTATTTTGGTTTTACAACAACAATAGATAGGTTTTGTGATGAAAAGTAACTTTTTTATCATTATATAACACCATCATTCTAGTGAATGTCATGTCTCCAAATGTGTACGTTTTATAACTTATATCATATTTTATATTTTACACCTCATTCCTTTCTTCGTAAAAATACTCATTCATGGAAAAGGCATTCATGAGCTGCACTTCTAGCACTCCTATTACATGTTTTGATGTAGATATTTTGCGTTGCTCAACAGCACCAATTAGTAGTATTGCCAGCTAGATGTTTAATTATTTGTCCGCTTTCGATGTCTCGCTTTCAGCTTGAACTTTTCGTGCGAAACGAACCCATCGTGTCCAGCGTTACCCCACTGGTGAAGGTGCTGACTGAGAACCGCTTACAGGATAGGCAAAAAATAAGGAAACTGTAAGTAACGGGAGCAGGCGACATGCTTAATGAAGTGCGTTTAAATATTGACGATGGGAGAGTCCTTTATTCGTGCCAAGGTCTTGCCTTTTTCTATCTTATTATCAATTCAGCTTTCTGAGCCTTCGGTGTGACGCTCTTTCGTTCATTACATTTCTTACGTTTTACCTGTGGAAGGTTTTAACTTACCGTGCTTGGTTAGGCACGTGCCTGGGGAAAGATTATCTCAAGAACAATTGTGCAGCAAATGAATTCAATTAGGTTGAGGTATGAGGAAACATCAAAGACAATTTGCTATTATTCGCTTATGAAATTGAAGGCAAATGGAAGTGATAATTACATGAAATTAAAAACATCGTCGTGTGTGTTTTTATGTGTATTTTCCTGTTATTTGCTGTGTGTCGTCTTGGAAAAAATACAACAAAGTAGCAATATTTAACAGCTTTATCGCTGTCTCAATTGTTCAGTTTATTTCTGTGTAATAAAACAACACGATCCAATGAAAAGTAAAGCTATTCGAGTTTGAAAATATATGATATTCGGAGAAGATTGATCCATCAACCGTGAACGTATTTCCAGCCTTGAGCGTCTTTATTGATGCGGCCTTCCAGAAAGGATCGTTTCCATCGAAATTCAGAAGCAGTGGAAACGATGATATCATTGTTTTCATGCACGGCATACATCTAGCGCTTCCGCTGGCGAGATCCTATTTGTTCCCAGGAAACAATTTTGCCTATATCTGTATGGTGCTTGGTAATAGCGAGAAAACAAGGGAAAAAAAGCATACCAGGTTTTCCACTAAGTAGTGGGAGCTTATGCTCATTATCGTTACTTTCTCGGGCTCTGAAACGGAGGTGTACCCTAACAATCACGATGCTTTTTCTTCTTGTTTCCCAAAATAAAAAGCTACGGAAAAAGACTACACGTGCTGCTTGGGCTTTTATATTGCACCGAAAAAGCTGGTGAACGAAATAACGTTTCAAGAGAAAAGGTGATACTGGTTTGGTTTCGCCGGAAACAATTTGCCGCCGGTGACAAGAGGTTTTGTAGCGGCATTTTTCCTCCTTTGTGCGGCTGTTGAGCCGTTGATTTTTTGTCAGTTTTCAGTTATTTTTCTCGTTCGAAGATTGCGATGCCGTACCAATTGGTTTCAGTGCGAGCTGGTAGAGGGGAAGGTTTCTTGGAATCGAGCAATTCCAAGTGCATGATGTTTAGTGTTGTACCAAAGAAGTAACAGGGGTGAAGAGGAAATAAAGATGAGTTTACAGTTTTATTTTCTGTTGCTTCTAATGGAGACCATTATTGCTTTCGATCGATGAAAGTGCTCGTAGGCTCATGTTGCAGCGAAAAGAAACGTGTTTTTACATCAATGGAGCCGCCTGGTAGCCCATGTTAAGTAACAAATATTACATAGACAGTTTGTTGTATTGGATCAAACGTAGTATCAATATTGGAAATTAATTTGCGGGAAATATTCAAAGAACGTTCTTAAACGTGGTCGGAAATAATTTATATTTCGAATTAGATAACGTGTATCTTCTAAAAGGGAAAGAAATGACACGTTTTCTTGCTCGGAATGTACATGCTCAATCCATTCATTTCAACAACAAGTTACTCCACTCAGGATCAGTTTTCCGACAGGAATGAATTTGTTTCCTATGTTACTTGACATCAGCATTGTGCTAGCAGTAATGATTAGATGACGTTGCACTTCCTGCCATTAAAATGTGCATTTATTGTGCAATCTATGGTCGTCGTCTGACCACACCATTAGGTCGGTACAAGGCTAACTGAGTCGATGCGATCATATCGTTCGAAAGTGTGCCCACCCAAGCGGTCCAAACATGACGGTGCGAAGGGATACAATTGAGCTAAATTTATGCAAGCTACAATATAACCTGCGGCCAGCAGGTTAGTGACGACATCGAAGATGCTGCTGCTTTTGCCGTTAGCTCGGCCAATCAATACATGAAGCCGGGGTTTTCCCAGCGCTTGCAAGCATTTATTACTTGTAATACGCCCTCAATACCGTTGGCTTTGTGTGAACCGCTCCGAGCCTTTCCCACGTCACTGCAATTATTGCACGGCAGAGTGCCGGATTCCGAATGGCATAAATGTGCATCCAGATAGAGAACGATAAGCGAAAGATGCCTCGAATGCTGCCCTCGTCATTCCACTTCTCCATCGCGACGTTCGATTGCTCCAGGATGATCATTTCGAATCACGAGAAAACATGCAATCCCTGCTAGCCCCGAGCCCGGCATGATTGATGGCATCGGTGGAAACTTCGACCGATCGATCGAACCCGGAGTCTGTGCCGTTTCTTCCCTTCGCTTCGATCTCTTCGCTTTCCACTGCCATAAATCCAGGGATTGTCTGTTTACGCTCTCGTGCAATTTCGTTCGCCATCCTCGCCCGCTTATCCCCGCAAAGCTTATGATTAACTTATGGATGGTAAATCGGTGTTTGGTTGCGAACGCTCGCCGGCATGGGAATAGAACGATATTCTGCTCTGCCTTTGCTCCAGCGACGGCATAAAACTTTTTCCCGCTGCACCAGTGTCGCTTCGTGTCACAACCTTCGGTGCCGTCGGTGCCCACGATAATCGTCGAACTTTTGATGGAAAATAATAATACCAGCAACAGTGGCATACACACGCACACGTGGGAAGCATCCATCCACGCCCGATGATGCGATTGGCGCACGGGCAAAGATTTAGGTGCGTCGTAAAAGTGATTTATGCTCAGCATTTCACTCAAATTTTGCTTCTCCAGCCGGAACTGCCAGCTACCAGTAGCCGGCTTTAATGTAAAATCATTGCTCGACGGGCGCGTGTGTTATCCCTTTTTTACCAACCCCGGCCAGTGCGAGTTTATTGAAAACCGAGCACCTTCGGCAAAAGGGATTTTGGCAAGTCCGTAAACTCTTGGAACACGGATTTGAATGGGGTTACAAGAGTGTGTGTGTGTGATCGCTTCTTGGGAGCTTTCCGCAACAGCGATTGTAAGCGCCGCCAAAGTAGGATTTACCGCGCAACCCCTAATGGGCCCGAAATCCCGCTCCTCCCAAAAAAAAACGAAGAAAAAAGCTGCTCCCCTATAAGCCCCGAATGGGTTGCTGTTTGATTAGTTTAAGCCTAATAACACCGCTTCGGAGGGATGAAAAAATAATACAATTCTCTACTTTGCAACATTTATAAGCCAGGAGGCGTGTTGGGTGCGTATCGAGTGCTCACACAGGGGGTTGTAAACAGGGGTGGCATCGGTACGCACCGTGCCCATGCCAGGCGGTAAGTTCCGCGCGTCGCCGCCTGACTTGGGAAGCATAATTCATGAACCCGAACGTCGTGTCGGTGCTGAGCTGTTGCTGCCAGGTTGATCCACCGGCAATCATCACCCCCGGGATGGGTGGACCTGCCGTGGGATGCCACCTGGGTGGGGTTGAAACCGAAGATGGGTTAGTAATGAAACTCCCCCAGCCAGGGCTCGTCGTGTTCGTGTTCCGTCCCGTCTGCGGGCTCGACATCCTCGGGCAGGTCCTGCGTTGTCTCGTCCTCATTGTTGGTGGGTTCCGAGGGTGTAGGAGGCGCGGGTGACGGGCCCACCATGTCGTGGATGATGTTGACCGGGCACTCGATCAGGTGCACCAGCAGGTCGATGATGTTCTTGTAGATGCGCTCGTTCAGCTCCATCTGACGCTCGGTGTCGCGGTCGAACCAGGCTCTCGGGAGTCCTGACGTCGATGGAACGAGTAGAAGCCTCATGCTGCGATACCGCCGTTCGACCGGTTCGAAGTCCTGCATTTTGCGCTCGACGACCGTTCGCAGCCGGCGGGCCTCCCGGAGGAGTCCTTCGCGTTGCTTCCGTTGCGCCACAGTCCCGTGGGCGACGCGCTGGAAACCGTCGAAGCGTCGTTGCAACTGGGTCGCTTGCACCTGAAGCGGTTCCAGCTCGTTGCGGGCTCGTTGCAATCGTTCATTCAGCGCGTGGTTGAAGCCAACGAGCTTCACCTTCGAATCGATCGGAGGCAGCAATGCTGGGCCATGCTTGGGGCTTCGTTTCGGTGGATCCTGGCGTTCGATCGCATGGCCTGGGGCGTGAGTGGTGAAAGAAACAAAGCGCAGAAAATGTTTACCACATTGCTTGGCGACGCCAGGATTGATGAAGGTTTTCTCGTCACGCCTTACCCTGGCCACAGTGTAACCGAAGCTGCAACGTTAAGAGAATGAAACCCGCCACCAGCACCCGATGTCCTTGAAAAGGATGCATTCCTCGGCGTGCAGAACGGTGTCGTGAAAATGGGAAGTTTTTTTTTCTTTTGTGCTCGCTCAACAATTACTCCCACTCTCGCTGTGCTTTGCTCGGTTGGTTCGGTCGATTCTAGCTACGTCTGGCAAGTTGCACCGAATCCCACTGCACTGGTGTCCGCGTCCGTCAGCTTTTTATTTATATTGCACTAATTTCGCTCATTTCCCGCGGTCATAAAACCGGGCGGGTCCCCGGTACCGACCACAATGCGCTTCTAATGCGCTCCGGAATGCAACGTGCGCGAAAATTAATTGCTTTTCCAATCACGGTCGGTGCGGTGTAAGCGCGAGGGCTTGCGGGAACGCCCTGCGGAGTCTGCGCTAGAGAATGCAATTTAGTTTGCTATTTGAGTTCACGATCAGCTGGCGGTGGTGCCATCGCTCGCACGAGACCACCGTGTGTTAATAGGCTTAAAACGGTTTGCTTACTGTGGTGCATCATCGTTTACGTGCGTAAACACGAGCGAAACGGTATAAATACAGTGAGGAAAATTGGAAAATTAATTGGAATGCTTTTACGAGGTAAGCGTGTGCGCTTATTTTTGCATAAATGTAGGCGTTGAAACTGTTAAAATCAATTTGTCCAACATTTCTTCCTGCAGTTCAAATGGGTAATCCTTCATTAATCAGCCCGAGGATACTTTAATTTGGTATGAAAATGTACAACGGAAAACTAAACAAAAAAGAGATGAAATTAAACACCAACTTTCCCACCACCCAGTTGATTAGCCGTCACATCCCGTCGTAATTACCAGGGTGATTAGTGGCGTTGCATATTTTAAAATGATTGGCCATCCTACCAGCTGTCCGTACGGGGGGAAAGGACCATAGTGTGACGGTTTGCATTGGGTTGTAGGGAAAATTAAAATCTCCCTACGACAACATCCATCCCAGCAAGCGTGGCTCACAAACGTGCTTTAGACGCCTGCTGGGAATGGGATTGGTATTTTGCAATTAAATTTTTATCACTTCAAACGTCGGTGCATCCATGAATGCTAGTCTCGAAACGTTTCCCGAGCACGGCATGCCATGCGTTCGAGCAATGGTGAGCTATTTAATCCGTCGGCGTGGAGTAAAATGTGACTTATGCGCTTGATTAAATGGACGAGCATTTCGCTGTCATTCTCTTTGCCACTTTTCCGTACTTCTGCAGCGCATTGTTTTGTAAAATACTTCCACAAAACACCCCGTAGTGTTCCGTTGGGTTCATTTTTCGTTGCATTTCGCTCTCTCGCCCTCATCGGCTCCATAGCGATAAAATATTTGGCACCAGCTTGCGTATACCTCACTTTCTTTTGTTGAACTTTCAATGGAACACACCGACCCGGTGGAAAAGTTTGCTTATTATGTGAAACCCTAATGGGGCGGGAGTTGCAAAAGTCCTTACTCGTTGTTCTCGGGCAGAGATGAACCAATAGAGCATAAAAATAAGTTCCCACCGGTCAAAGCGAACGGGTGAAAAACAGGCGATCGCGTTTCACCAAACCCACCGGTTGAGATGGGTGGGTGGATAAGAGACGACCCTTCGGGTTACAGCATTAATCCCACCAGGTTGATTGATGAATAATAGATCGCTTATCGATGGGAATTTACCCTGCCGGCCGCGGTCGAGCTTGTTATTATTATTGATAGCTCCCAGCGCCAGGGAGAGTTTGGCCGCATCCATCAAAACACCGGGATGGGTTTTCAATTTTATGTTCGGTGAAAAAACCCATCGTCCTGGGCAGGAGTTTGAAATGTTTTCACTTCGATGGCTCGTCGGGTGAGTGTGGGTAGTTTCAATAAATACGATCCATCATAAACCGAGAGCAACGGGTTCGTCAATTAATTCGATTAACCAATACTGGCACTGGCACTGAAAGCTGCACGCTAAACTGGGTCAAAGGTAAATCCACCCATTCGGCGGTTGCGTTTCCATCGGCTTAACGATTCATAAATGGCTACGGTTTTTTGACGAATGATTTATGGTAGCGTAATTAAAATTCAATTGTGAAAGTGAGCTGTTGGAATTTTATTTATTTCGAGTCTAACACTCGGCCGTTAGGAATGTGTTTTTATTTTCTCTCTCTCTCTCTCTGTTTGTTGCCGCATGCACCCTAGGGGTGTAATTTAGTTCGCAATCAATTTGAATTAATTTCACACGATTTATGTCGTCCGTAAACGCGTACATGCGTGTTGGTAAACCGCATCGTCATTCATCATTTACAGCGGTTTGCTGGTCATGACCACCAGCCCGATCGATGGAAATGCTGTAAAAATGTGCTGTTGAAAATGCTGCGCAAAATGCCATGGATATTTAATTTACAAAAAGTATAGGAATGTAAAGCAATTTGAGTTACGTGGGAAGTATCGGTACACTTTCCACGCTAAGCACCTTTTCCATCGAAAAGCTTAAGGTGGCATTTTTCCACTCGATCATCTCATAGTAACTGGTTGTATCGCTGTATCCCCTGGGAGGCGGTATGATTCTGTTTCTGAGTCGATAAATTGTAGCGGATTTTCACGTCAAGCATCAGCCTAAGTCGGTCAAGTGTATTCGGAAAGGAACACTCGCAGTACACCATAGAAACGTCGAGACCAGCACGCTTTCTTGGCTCCATATCGATGCATCGGGTAATCCGCTTACGAGAAATTCGCACAACAGCGCTAAGAACGCACACTTGCGTTGTGAAGTTCCGCTGGATTGCTTCGTTTTCCTTCCCAGCGGTTCCGAAGTGTTCATTAGCGTAAGCTGTGCTGCGTCCTTGCTCGAGAATCCCGTTGCTAATCATTCATTACCTTAGCTTGATCCGTGTAAAGCACTATCCCATACTACCTGCCATCGACGACGTTGAATGACGACGAAGAAGAAATAAAAAATGGATGCTGCATGCAGTGTACATGTCGTGTTCACGTGAAGTAATCCGTACCAAGAACGCTCAGTGAGTGTAGTTTGGTTCAGTGACGTACCGGAGCAAGTCCCGAATCCTTGTCGAGTGGCAAATGCAAACTCATCGCAGAACAATTTCACCGAAACGGGTCCGGAAAAGGACCCTCGAGAAAGGCTCGAGGAAAATCCAATAACCGTACGCCGGTTTGCGATACATCATCCTGTTGCAAAGGGCGAAACAATCGTTTCACCAGCCGGTTAGCCTTTGGGTTGGGCGATTTTATGGCGGGTGATAGGCTCGCACTGGGCACAGGCACACACGTTTATACACGGACGATGATCGAAACGATTCATTATGCGAACGTACTGAAAGTTCGGGTTTTGACGAACTTGCGCAAACAATTATCCGCTCCGGCGGTGAATGGCGAAACTTTCACAGTTTTGTCCATTACAACGATTCTCCGTAGCTCGAGCCCGAAAATGCCTCAAACCGCAGGAGGTTTGGGGTTTGGAGAACGACAGATGTTTGCCCAAAACCCACAGCCAGCCCGCGTTCGTAGGCGGGTGCCGGTGATTGTGCTGTGCAATGCAAAATTATTGCCCCTTTTCGAGGCTACCTTTTGGAAAGTTTTTTAATTGCAGCATTCCTGCGAATCCCCGGTATGCACTCTCCATGATGAAGGGCAAATATTTGCCTGGAGCGAGCAACGATACCCATGGTCATTATTTCCGGTTATGAGCCTGCGCCATATGAGTTGCAACAAAAGTTTTGGTATTGAAGCTTGGGTTTGGCATCGAATCGCGTTTACTGGATGCATACATTAAGGCGTTTAAGGTGTCACTGAACATGGACGCCTGATTGACATCGTTAAATGAGCGCTATGTATTAGTTTCCCAGTAATATAACTCCATGAAGCAGCGTAATCCAAGAAGACGAGAGTGTCATTCGTAACTTCGAAACGGAAACGAGCTTTCAGCAACGACCAATTGGCGTGGGCTTATCACGTGTCGTGTCGCTTAGTCCTTTTCCACACAAACAACACGTTTTTTTAGTATTTTTTTTGGATAGAATCCGTTGCTTCCTTTCGCACACATATACGCCACAGCATTTGGCACGGTTAACCGTGCTCGAAGCACACACTCACAAAACCCCAACAGTGCTAATGCGCCCTGGCGGGCCACAATACCAATGGTCTCGCAGGGATTCATTTTATCACCGTTATCGCATTCGTCCCGCAAGGTGGAGGCGCCCAGTCCTGGAACGCTGAACGGGGGTAATGAAAATTTAATGTATCAAAACTCATAAACTGTCAGCGCCACGAGGACATTCCCGTAAACCGGTGCCCGTAAACCGACGCGAACGAACCGTCAGCTCGCACACGGACGGTCGTGGGCCGCGTAACGGCAAATGGCGGATGGATGGGAATATCGACCGTTTACCGCGGGCCGCAGTGGTGCTTCACGTTGGTACCCGCAAACACGATACACCACGTGTGGTGATGTGGTTTGCGCGCGCGCCCGTGCTTGCTTGTGTGCATTTGAATTTTCCACCCGTTTCGCGGAAGGCAGCTAAGGGCTTAGGTGTTTTGTACGGTTGTAATTTGGTCTCGGCGGCGGCATACTACAAACTATTGTTTGGGGGAAATTTCCACCAAAAGAAATGAAAAATAAAATAAGCTAAAACCTGACGGATATAAAAGTATTGTCAACATGCGTATAATAGAATATTTGCGCACCGACTAAAGACCCACAAGAAGCCATCTCTCTTCACTGGCCATGGTTTTCGGTTTTCTCGCAGCGAGGTGACGGTGGGAGCGCTTTTCATTAAATTATTCAAGGAGCTTCCGCTGTCCGAAATGTGTTCATTTGCAGTTTGTACCGGTTTAATTATGTACATGCCGTCCCGTCCCGTTACGTGACGGTGGTAAGGCACGCGGTGCGATGGGGGATGGAGTTTTGAAATAGGAAAAAAAAGACTCCAACCAGGAGCGTTACGTAGTGAAATTGAATAACTCTGGAATACTGACGTCAGCAGTCCCGCGGTCGGTATCCTTGAGGTTGGGTCTTTCCAATGCGCCTGCCTGTGGATGGAGACACGGTCTCTCTCCTCTGTGTGAGAGCAGAGCTTCGACGTTCGGCTTTTTAATTCCAGCAGTACGCTAATTAAGAATAATATTTTCACGTACCAAGCTGGTGTGCCGGCGACGAGGACGCAGTTGAGATGTGGCTTTTGATATGCGGGAAAAAGCTGAAGCTAGAAAGAGACAGAGATTGCCAATTAGAGAGAAACAGAAGGAGAAAAGAGAGAGATATAGAGAGAGAGATAGAGAGAGAGAGAGAGCTTGACTGTACGACAGTCGACGAATGAAGCACCATCTCGAGAACGTGAATGCATTGTTGACCTAATTTAGATATGCATCGACTTGCGCTTCAATGCTGTGCTAACCAAGCAAGAGATGGTTCGTGCATCACATTACTTGAAAGAGTTACTTCTTGTGGTATCGCTCAACGAAACACCCTTTTTCCTATCTGTGAAAGTAGTGAAAATCCTCACGTTTATCGTCAGTTTGGAAGATGTGCTTGAGAGGTATCCTTTAAGGTTTATTTTTCCAATGACCACGAAAAGGCTCGTCTGCTGAGATTTACCCGAAAATCTAGACTAGGAGAGGATTTTCTAGCTTACCACAGCAGGAAGCGGAACATGCGAAAAGTACGATGGGAATTCTGTCGCCCCCGCTATTCGCTCTTCCGGTGGGTAATTATTTAAAAGCTTTTCGCTGTAATTCGATCATCCGGCATACTGCTGTTTGTTATTTGTTTTCCGAAGGATTTTCACGATGCCCGCCCACCTCGAGAAGGTGTTGTGTCAATGAATGTTTAAGCGGCCCCGTTGGGAGTTCGCTCCGTGGTGGTGCTTCAATAGGAGCGTAAGTTTGTGATGGTTTGGAAAACTGAGTTCATGGAATAGGTCAGTCTGAGAATCAGAGCTTGCTGGAGTTGACATCAAAACCAGGGTGTCAGTCGGCCGGCGTGACATGTTTTGACAGATGGAGTAATGATAATACATTAGACGTCAGTTTCGTTGCAAAACGGTATTGATTTTGTTGGCTTTGATTTTGATTTGATCACGCATGTGAATCTTACCATTGATAATTACAGCAGCGGATTTATAAAGTAGCACCTTCACGTGATGGTGTGTCGGACCTTCGGAATCAATGTTACGAATTGAATACGACGAATGAAGTCACCCACTCACATACAACCTATGATGCTATGTAATAGAAAACCACCGAATACCGGATGCGTTTCGCAAACCAAATATGGATTCGGAACTGGTGTGGGTTAAAATACCCCTAGGAATCTGGTTTCACACCACACCATCAAGCGTGGTTAACATTTGTTAGCACGTGCTGTGGCCCCGGGGGAAGAAAACACCGATCGATAAAAGCCGAGCCGGATTCGTACCGAAAGGATTCCCATTCTATTCCGAGCGCTTTCAGCCATGACATATGCAGGCAAAACGTCAACCCATCAGCCGCCTGACAGGCAGCCGCGAAGCGTTATGCCATCAATCCCGTTCCGAGCTCTGGGCCGCGGTGTACGTCATCGTTTAATCAGCGCCGGTGACGCGTCGTGCAAGGCTTTGTGGCTTCTTCACCGTGCGCGCCGTTGAACGAGAAACTCTTCCGGTGTCTCTCGAGACCACCTACGATGGCGGTGAATAGGCGATGCTGTGACCGAGAGGCGTAGGATCACACCACAATTGGCTGCTGTCGTTCGCGTTCACGGAAGTATCACCATGGGAGACACTCACCAGAAACTGTCGGTGCTTCGTGGAAGTCGTTAATTTTCTGCACCAGTTGAACGGAGCGCATCGTGAACGCTTCCGAAACGATCTTCAACACTCAGATCCATCCAATGGCCATAAAACGGTCCATTCATCTTGGTGCGCGGTTGAAGGAATCGTTAGTCTTTGCTAGAGACCAATGTCCTGCCGTTAAATGGGTATAATTTAATTAAAAATGTTCTTTTTCCCTTGCTTTCGAAGGAACTGAGACTGAAAAAAAGACTCCACCAAGGGTTTTAGTCATCAGTTGTAAAGATTCCATGCATTTTTCTTGTAATTAATCCCGACGAATTTACATCCGATGGTTGTGGAATCGTAGCCCAATTTTGTAATTGGAAGGACAATCCTAAGATCCGATTGATCAACAATTCCCACGTTTTCCAGCCCTCCCGGGTTCCTCAAGACGGATCCGTCCCTGAGAGCATTATCAATCACCCGTGGGCTCATGTCCGGGGGCACGACCGGTCTTATCGACCGATACGCATCGTCGGTGACGGCAAAAGGACGCCTGACTTTATTCTTTCCATCCCTTTGTGAGCTTTTGTAGGTAAAGATTAGGGAAGCGTAATACCCAGCTTCCGGGAGTAGCCCTCTTACCAAAAGGACCTTTTTTCGAAAGCCATCACCTCCGGCATGCGCAGGCTTCACGTACCTGTGCTACTATTCTGGGTTTGTCCGCTTTTCTCGTTAGGGCTTTGCCAATGACGAACCCGCGTATCGATTCTTTGAATGGTCCCAAGACTTAGTGATGAAACGTAAAAAAGGTTCGAATATAGATGTTCAATTTCAAGTCCATAAAATAGACGGATAGATTGCACCGGTGTTGAAAATTTGTCCAACTGTCGGGTTGCGAATAAAACACAGAACATAACTAAATGTGGTGATTTTCTTTTTCAATTCCTTTTCTGTATGGCTTACAACCTTGGCTTCGAGTCAGTTTCATTTCGAAGCGTGGTTTGAACACGTCCGTGTGACTTCTTTTTTGTCGTTGGTGTATCCTTCCGACTGGGCTGTTTTTGTTATACATAGCTTACGAGTTGACTGGAAGGACATTTATCTTTTTTCCTCCTTTGTGCTGCCTGAGGTGCACATTTCAAAACTTTTTTTATATACTACCAGGTATAGAAATTATATTATGCGGAATATGTGTAGGAAAAAATCAGTTTCTGATGCAGCAATAAATAAAACCCCCGTTAGACTGTTTTTACAATAAAAAACTTTGTTTTTTTTTTGGTTGAAAAATCATAAGCAATGGTTTATAAATAAATATCATTCTGTAGAGGTAACAAATGACACACTAGTTAGGCGAGGTACTTGTTTCTGATACTGAATAAATGCACTTACTTTTAAGGAAAAAATATAATTGGCAATCGCTTAATGAAATCAAATTATGTATTTTGTTTTTGTTTTTAAATGGTTCTGCTTTCTTTTCCGGCATTTACTTGGCGAGGGCATCCTGGTTCTCGTGAAAATTCTCTTATCGCCAGCAGCAACTTTTGAACACGCGCATCTATGCGCACCCAAATGTGACGACGAGAGAGCGCAATAATCAAATTGCTAGTTGCGCAAGCAAACTCCGGTGGCACCTAATAGGTTTTGTGAAAACTTTTCCCCACCATCAACGCATTCTAGGCGCTTCAAGACGGCTGCATCATCGTTTCTCTCGGCTCTCTGGCTCGTTAGTCTGTCGTGGACAGAGCGGAGAAAGTTTGGGGAATGTATTTACATAAATTTCCTCTACCGGCGCGCATTTTACGCTTTAAGTCATCAGGGTCGGAATGCGTCTGCGTGTCTGGATCGTCGTCGCTTGCGACCGGTATCGTAGATGCCGGAGCAATCAAATTGTCCGCGTCTAAAGGCGTCTGAAAAGAAATGCGACGGAGACGGCGCTCTCCCCCCCGGTAATGCATGCTCACGTAATTAGTAGCTGAGCATCGGAACGTGCCCGAATGGGAGGAATATAATTTTCCTCCAAGCACAGCTCCATTAGCCAGGGGACAGATCAACAGGTACTTGAGAAAGTGGCCGAGACCAGCAGAATGATGCTGAAAGGTCGTAGAACGTAAATGGAAAGTTGGTGGCATTGCACAAAAAAATAAAGCCGAGACCGTTGCCGACTTTTAGAAACGATGAACGTTGCGAAATCACTCACATAAACGATCCCGATCTCGGTACATACACCCGGCGAGAGCTTTTTCTTTCCCCATAAATCCATTGTGCCGACGGATGGCGTCGAACGAAGCGCCATCAATTGAAAGTTAAATTAATGCAAGAAGCAAAAACAAAAATCAAATCAAATGAAAATTATCGTAAAAAGCAATTTTCGAGCTCTATGAAATCGGGCGCGCTCTCTCTCTCGTATGCCATTTGGGGTTCGTTTACGAAATTATCGAGCTCGCTACACGCCACTGTGACGGTGGGCTTTTCTATTTAGCTTTCAGGCTTTCAGTTTCATTTAGCTGGTGCTTGGTTCGGTGAAAATTTTCATTTTTCTCCATAACAATTTTCTATCAGCCTTGCATGCGAACGCAACACTAGCTCGTGTTGCGCTCCGCGCAAAGTCAATTAAGACTTTGGAATGGTTTTTTTTTCTTCATATTTTCCCCCATCAAACGCACGTTTCGATTAACTCTTTCTATTTCGCGGTTGTGTGACGGGAGGCGTTCTGGGAAATGAATGGATCATTTTTTTTCTTCTTCCATGGCCAAAGCCAGCTTATACAGCACGTTTGCATGCCATCGCGTACAGCATGTTGATGGCATCAAAAGGGCTCACGGTTGGGTGCTTTCCCGGGGATGCAAAACAACGGCTCGTCACGACCGCGACCAGATAGACACTGACGAAAGGGCACAGGCAGACGAAAGCGGGCATTACTGACACGAAGTAAACACAACAAAAAAACCGCCATCCATTTCCATCTCTTCACGTTTTGATCCCAGCCGAAGGCGCGCACCCGCGTGCTTTGATGTCAACCGTAGCGCTGAAAAGCTTTCTTGTGTATGATCCTTCCTCGAGTTGTTTGTTCACCGGCACACTATCCCGTTGTCAATCGGCGTTTCCAAGGCAACCGTGGGTAGCTGCAGTGCTAGCGTCGGGGTGAACGGGGTGGATAATGGAAGCAAGAGTGGGTGGGTGTTTTGGCATTCTGGCCAATGTGTGTAAGTGATTTTTCTAAAAGAAGTATAATTGGCGGATGGTAGCTGGTGCAGAAGCGTATCCGCGGAATTCCTCAGTAGTCTATTTTAGTCCCCTTTCCAAAAACACACACACTAACATCGTGCGGTGGTGGCTTTTCGTTTAGGGTGAAAATATACCAAAAAGCTTCAGCACGAACTGGATGCTGGAGAATGACAGGCAGCATAAATCAAAGCTTCACAGATGATGAAGCGTCGTCGGTGCGCTGGGATGTGCGAGTTTACTCACCAAATTAGCCGTAAAATTGGGCTTTTTACACACACGCTCCTTCTCGCGTTTAATGTGCAGCATCCAAGGGCACGGGATGGTAAGGAATAAAAATCACAAGCATCACCTCAAGCGTCCTCCGTTCGTTCTGCACATGATCCCGTTTAACAGGAGCATTGAAAAAAGGACGAATTTGCCACAGCCCGTGTCGGGTGTCGTGTGTCGCTTGAGAGGCTTCCCGCGGGAAAGAGTACCCGGGCAATAAAAGTAAATTAGAGTCAAATCGAATTTCGCATATTGAGTTTCCACAGATGAAACAGATATGTCGCTTGGGCTTACGGAACCAAACGTGGCGCATTCTACACTGCGTCTAATGTCGCGCACTGGAGAGTAATTCGGTTTGATTGGCGAGAGATTCGTTTTACGACTGCCCTTAGATGGATGGTGTGTGAAAAAAGGGAGAAAACTGAAATCTCAAAGAAGTCATTTTCTGGGAGGCTTGCCCTCTCCAGGCGAATTGTAATTTATTGATTTACCAAAAGCTTTGAATCGAGTTCATCAGTAAAATGCTGTCTGAAGCATCAATTAAAGTACATTTATTTTCCGCATATCCTGTGGAACTCTATTTGGGTATAATGCTTAAATGCTTTGTTCTTCTTGTTTTCCATATTTTAATTCAAACCACAACGCTCTACACAGCTAAATAGGGCTTTAGCCATTCCTGCTCATTTTGATCTTATCCTGGACGAGCTTGGTGATCAATCTGGCAAGTTTCTTCCATGCCATCGGGCCGGAAGACGTTCCGCAATATTCCAAGGAGAAAAAATGTGCACGACCGGTCAAGCAGATACCGGATCTCCAACGCCAGCAACTTTCGGTGCGTCAAAGTTCGCCGTGACGAGGCGAGGGAAACTTCGTCCTGCCCGAGACACTCAACGTGTCTGTATTCGTAGGACCAGGCCACAAAGTTTCCTTTGAGCTGGGGCGATTTGAGCACCATCCTTGAAGAATGTAGGTGAAAACGACAGTAGAGAGGGCATTAGCTGGTCCACCTTCCGGGCTAAGTAGTATCGACAATTGGTGAAAGTTTCCGACACTGTTTTGCTTTCATCCGGGAGTGCACCGGGGCTGGGTGTTCGTGGAATTCATGGTGTATGCGTGGGGTTTGTATTGCTAGGGCTCGAGCGTGAGACCGGAACTTTTAGGTATGAATAATGTTGAAAGACCCGCTCAACACGGATGTAGCGGTTCTACAAAAGTTACCGCAAATATCGATTGTCGATTATTTGGGGTCTTGTTTAATAATGACTCAATTTGAGCTGTTTTTTTGGTGAAAAAAACATCCACATACAGTAATCTATAATTATTGATAAGTAATATTGGCTATGAAACTAAAGTTTTTTTTTTTTATTCATTAATGACGGCCAGGCCGTATTGCTTTATGAAACTAAAGTATCAGGTGTGAAAGTAGACTTTCTCATCACGACTATTATGCTGTAAATACGAGAAAGTTTTCAAGAACAAACCACTTTTGCCAAGTCGATTTGTGTGTAATTACACCAATTGTTTTCGAGCGTCCCAATGACCCGTTCAAAACTTGTTGCGTTATTTACCGTCATCGATTGGGAATCCGTTCGGACGGAATGTAAATGTGAAGGTCTGTTTTTCCACGTAAGTTTCATAAAGTTTTTTCGGTCGTTTCCATGGTGATCTTCAAGCGTGAATTTCTCGATTCGACAATGATCAAGTTGCCATGGAGCTTGACGCAAAGGAAGCATTCCACAATGGTGAGCATCAAACTCAGCGTATTTCTGCACAAATCTCTACAGATAGCCTTTTATGTGCCATTGAAAGACATTCTATGTATTGTATTTTTTTCTCTTTCGAAAACTTAAGTTAATTGTGATGGCTAATTAAATGAAAATTGTTCTTATCGCTACAAAAGCGGATAAAAATGGAATCTCTCGGGAAGTATCAAATTATGAATCAATTATCCACAAATTAAGCTCGCCTCGTCTACAACTTGGCTTGAAAAAAATAACTCCAAAAAGGCTTTTCTTTTTATGCTTTCGTGCTTTGAAACATGGTTCTTTAAACAAGGTTTTAAACACGCTTTTGTTCGTGCCCTTTTGTTTGAATGAAGCCAAAAAAATCGCAAAATGTTTCCGGCACAACCGAATTCGGGGCGTGTTTCTGGTGAGGTTCATGTTAACCAACGTTGCCCGAATATGCGGTGCTTGTTTGGTAGCTCTGTTGTAAATGGAATTTCTCTTCAGTTCTGTTTCGTTTTCTGAAGGGTTTCTCCTCTCATTGCACGGTTAATAGCGTTGGAATGGGTGTTTTTGTGTGCTATGTATTTTTGTGCAGAGACTGAGAGAGTTTTTTCACTGTCTAGAGGATTATTTAATATTGTTCCATTTTGCTACTCGGGTCGTTAAGTTTCACGGAATTTGAACAATTCATGCCGGTATGTTTCGTTTCAAGTTTTTGCTTCCATTTTATGCTCCTAAATGAAATTTCATGCTGTTAGCAATCCAATTCTGATTTATCAATTGGAGTTCATCTAATTGCTTCTCATGTGATTTCGCACAAACGACACTAAAGGGCAATTAAACCCGTTCTTCATGGTATCAATTTAATATTTAAAGCATGAACATCATAATTTTACAACTGATATTGTTACCACACCGAGTAGCTTGTAACTATATTCATTTCAATTCTTTAGCTATAGAAATGACTTGGGTTTTCTATGACTTGGAATTTCACGTGGCTGTGTAGTCAGTCCTGCGTACGGGGGAGGCTCAGTCGATATTGCAACCTAATACTATCGTGTGTTTGTGCCACACGCTAACACAGCGGCTATCGAGCCCCCAAAGTCCTTCCATCAGTACACGGAAATCGGTCATGTGGCTTTTTCCATAAAATCTTACTCTTTATAAGGACCATTTTCTGACCTGATTCAACCGTGCCCATCGGCTTCAAGTTGATCTTCAATTTTCACCGTCAATCAACGCTAATTCAAACGTTCATAATTAATGGTGTCAAAAGGTTACAAGCAATCTCGGATCTCATGCGGGGGCTCACAATTGCCGAACAGCAAAACGGTTCAATTAAGGCTCGATTTGATGGAGGCGCCTGGTAGCGTTCAGTGGTCGTCGATGGAGGCGCCTGGTTGCTTTCAGTAGATTGTCGATCGAGGCGCCTGGTCCGGTATCGTGGGTCCGTGGTTTCTTTTTCGGTCGAACCCGTCACGTAACTGGACAGTTCGATGGGTTCGTTTCGCTAATGGCGACCGCGTGGCAATCAATTAATGGCACATAAAGCATTCATGACACTGGGTGTATCGCAAATTATACGGTCGTTAGCGTGGAGTATGAAAAATCATTCGATACGGTGTGGTTTATATGCTTGATTTCGTGGGATGTGATACATATTCGAGACATTAAGTATTTAACGTGACTTTTTTGATTAGTTAGTTTAATTGATGAAGTTGATGACGAAAACGCAGCAATACTGCGTTGATAGAAAACAGAAAAAAACTCTTGCAAAAGGTAAGCAGAAAATTTTCAAGGGACTTGTTGTAAGATAGGCATTAGCATACTAACTTAACAAAAATGTTATCACACCATAATGAGATCATCAAGGTAAAAAACAAAAGAGTGTCTCGTGCGTTGAAGAGTGATTCTCGTTCAGCTGCTGTGCAAATTGTTTGCACTTTATATCTTTTTAATTCACCCTAATTGCTCACTATCACCAAATGGTGGCGGTTCCAAAAACATGTGTTTTTCCTCGAGTATCACGCAAAAAATCTTGTTCCGCTATGGTCTTTCAGTTTTTGTACTACTTTTTCCTTCCTCTAGTATATTTGTTTTGCTCCATTCGGCTCCATTGGGCTCCATTCGGCAGGATCTATTTCTGTGAAACAATCAAAGATTACAATCAAAATGCTACATAATATGCCCCGGCGGCGTCTGTGAAAAGAGAATACCGAACGACACCTGAAACAAGCAATCCATTTGGGCAAAGTAAAGAATACAGGCTTCGCTGAAATATCACAATTGTATGTTACGTTTTTTCGTAGATATTTCGGTTCGTTTCGGTAGAAACTTCTGCATCGTTGCTGTTGTGTGGGTTCTTTTTTTACTGTCGATTTCCCTAGAGGTAACAGCCTGTTTTCCTCCTAAGTAGTGCTGTGTTTAGCACGACAGCTTTCTCTCACGGCCCATGATTGTTTTCGTGGTATAACAGAAGCCACTGACGTCATTGGAGCTAACAATGCCTCACTCCAAGGGCTCTCACGCACGCAACTTATGCGTTAGACACACCTACGAAGAAGCGTCGTTCGAGTGCGTTCATTTTTCTCTATCACACTGGTTGTATGCCATGACCAACGGTAATTTATGATTGTACGTTGTACACTATTGCCAGCCAGTTTGCCATTGTTTTGGTTGTGTATCAGTTTCTGATTAATGCCACTGGGTTACGACGATGCGTTTGGAAACATTTAACCCTACCCGATGTTGATTAGGGTGCTCTCGAATGATCGAAAATCATTTGCTTCCCTAATGGCGTTTTCATCGCAGCCATCAGCGATCAATTTTGCGAATTTCCAGCGCAATGGAGAAAATGGTTCAAAACTCTCAAAACCCGCAATCAGCTGCGCATGATTGCAAACGTACGAAAATCATCCACAGCCTAAGTTAACCTATGCTGGAAGAACGGTAAATGCTTGGTTTGGCTTCAGAACGGCCCCAGTAAAATCCAATCGCGAAGGATCGATAACACGGCTCTTGCTCTGCACCCATAGGAATGGCGTTGCTTTCTTCGCTTGCTTCTTGAATAACAAACAATCTATTACAAAACTGGAACCGGGTGGTTATCCCCAGCCCATCGGCGCATCCCTAGTACAGCCCGGATCGGCGCCATTGTTCGCCCGTCCCGGGGTGAGCTAAATTTGTTTTCAACTTTTACGGAAATTGATTCTTGAAAAGTGTTTTAACAACACTCGCCTCCTGTTAGCATAGTCGTGCTGCTTCCCAAGGCTCCCGGTATTTCCTGCTGCACCTTGCACCGGAGCGCTTGTGCGCCCGTGTTTTATCGATTTTCGATGGCTCGCTCGCTGGCAGAAACGGTCGAGCGCTCGGGGAAAATGGACGGCCAACTCGCTGGCGTCAATCAGTTGAATATTTAATCGCCTCGCTGCGTAGAGACCCCCGTAGAAAGGACGCTCGTTGGAAAGGGCGTGCACTTCGCCTGCAAACATTGTTTCCACGGGTAATGGTTAAGAGCTTTCGAGGGAAGTTTGAATGAGATTCGATTGCTGGTATGCAATTGAAAGCATTGCACGCATGTGGAGTGCTGTAGAAATTTGCCACCATATCATATTCATACCGTCTCACTTTCTACGTTTTTCATGCATGGTTGCTTATCGTACTGAGCGCAGCAGTAATATATGATCTTCGATATTGTTTTGCGCAAGCGAGCGTTCGAAGCGAAAAAAAGAAGAAACAGCACTCTCCATCATGGTAGACTGTGGTGATTGTGTTTCTGCGTACGGGTACAATTACTTTTTCGCCCAAATTTGCACGCCTACTTTGGCCTTTCCGTTCCGAATTCGCCCTTTTTGCTGGAACTATTTTACCAATTTCGGTGCGTCCATTCGTCCGGTTTACCTTTGCATAACGGGCGCTCGTGAACACGCAATCGCAGCGGTACCGTGAAGGATTAAATTTCAATTAAATTATGATTTATTTCCCGTGCCGCCCAGGCACCGTTCCGGGACTTGCTTCCGGTGCCGCGCGTGCCTCCCTCCGGCGCTTGAGTGGGGTGGAGCTTTTTCATGCGGTTATCACTGTCAGGAGTGGTTTTGCTGCCCCAAACCATTTACGCCACCGTACGCGTACCCCGGTAAATCGCCGAGCTTATGGTGGGCATTTCGGTATTTCTGCGAGTCCTTTCAAGCTCGATAGCCTCCACCGCCAGTGGCTTAAAGTGTTGGGCCAGCTTTAAGAAGGCAATTTCGGTTTACGTACCGGGGTTCGTTCGTGGTGGAAATTTCGCTTGAAGCAGCTCCCCAATCTGTAGTGCCTCACGAGATGTAATGGAGAAGATGGCTCTTATCGAACAGCGTACGCCCAAGTTGATTAATTTTGCGCCATAGAAAGCTATAGACACCGGAAGTCAATTAGTTTGGTCTTTTTATAGAACCGCTCATAATTTCGATTCGACGATTTTCCAATCGCGATGCAGGCATGCAAAATATACTTTTCACGTTATTCCCACGATTTTTGGCACTATTTCTTACACCAAAATCGCATCCCTGATATCATCGGTTTACCTGTGAATGGCATTCCATCACATTGCCGTTTTCACACAATGTAACCGACGGAAGTTGATTGGTATGCACAATTAGGAACGCGGTCTGAAACGATCCATTTTAATCCCACCGTCAGCCATCCGATCGGAAGCGTGCTCACGAAAGCAAAGGATTTATGCGATTGACTTTATACGCTCTCGATTTTAATCGTTACCCACCTGTGACCCTGGCCTGAAGCAATGGCGATAAAACTCGTTAGAAACCGGTCATATATTTGAATCGGAACTCATTTTCCAGCTTTCCTTTTTCCCCGCTCAACTTTATCCCGGCGAGGGAGAAGATTTTTTACTTCCCATTTCTTCTCCATTCTTTGTGATGCATCGACAGAATTGCCGATGTGGGCTTTGTTGTAGCGAGCGCATTTTTCACTGGGGGTGGAAATATTCCCGTTACCTTGCGGGGTGAAACAAGCGATTGAGAATGGGAATGGATTCGAAATTGAAAACTTTTTGCCCCTAGCTGCTGCTTCCGGCAATAAAACGAAGACAAATTGCCAGTTTAATTCGGTGGGCTTTTCCCTTCGCGTATTTGGCGTCCATTTTGTTCGTCCGTTCTGAGAAGGGAAGTTTTTTCGCAAGCAACTGGAACGTTTTTTTTTTCTTCAATGAATTCGCGCATCATCGCATAATTGTACCAAAAGGGGGTGGGAATTAAGCAAGATCGTCTTGCTGAGCTGTTGCACATAGATTCTGAGGAAGCAAAAAGAAATATTATAAAATAAAGTTCTGGTCGTTGAACTTTTTCGATGTTTTTTTTTCAAATGGACTACAGTAAATGGGCTAACGGAAAATATTATGAAGCATTCCTTTTCATCGCTAACTACTTATTTATTTATTTCATCGTTTGTTGCCTCATTGTACTTAAAACTTGCAACTTGTTTCCGGAAGGAACATCCAATAAGTAAGCTTACCACAAGTCGCAATATGGCTTTAAAGTAGAACGAAACAGAGCGTAGCACTCAAGATGGCGGCTCAGTTGGGTAGACTCCAGCCTCCAAATAAACTTGTACTACCGCACACGACAGCATAGCATGCCTACGGATGTCCCGGCATACATTGGGATGGGTGATGAATGCTACTGGCACAATGTCATGAACAAGCCGCTTCCACACAAGAAAAAAAAACGGAACCAAACGGAGCAATGCGGGTCTTCTTCTAAAATCGTGAATGAAAACACATCACCAGAGACGTTCCCTTTTGCCGGGCTTCCTTCGAGATAGCTCCGATAGAATCTTACCATTTATTTGGTTTTTGTTTCGCATAATTTTACATCCCCCCCAAACGACGGGAAAACAAAAAAGCGATGGTTCCGTGACTCGGTTCAGCTCCTTTGGCGATGAACCGTTCCCCCGGCTCAACATCCATTTGTCAGGGAGAAAAGCTGCCGACGATTGCAAACGGTTGGAATGGTCGGCAAAAGTCTTAACATAAGCCTCTACGCCATTGGTTTCGCTTTCGTGCCGGCTTGGGTGGTGCGGTTTGAGATACGAACAGCCACAACAAACTCGAGCGTGAGCCAGTAGATAGGAACCGCAGCCTTAGACGATGCTGTCCGGGAAGAGCGAGACAGCGCTTCCGGTTTCCGGAAGAGACAATACCAAAGTGTGATGTTTGAGTGGTTTTGTAAAGAAGGAAGCTTCCGTGCCCGAGGCAGTACTACCAGCAACCAAAAAACTTGTTGTGTCGCAAACAAAAGCACGCTGGATGGGAGTTGAAATTGGATAACCGGCCGGTCGAGTCTGGTTGCTGGACGTAGGTAATAAATGCAGTCGATTTTGATGAATTTTCCCAACGACAAAGAGAATGAAAATTGGAATCTCTGCTTTTGTGTGTACGAGCGTGAGGCAGTGTGCGATAAAAACTACCAAAAGCATCCGCTAGAGATGGATCTTCTGAGGTCAGAACATATATCCTTAGACGGTGGGCTGGTTGACTAAGCAACGACCTAGAATCAATTCGCTGGAGAAATTCTTGTTCACATATATGCGTGGGTTCATGTTAATTTTTTGTTGTTGTTAAAATTCAAAACCTCCCTAAAAAAGGCTCGTCGACGTTGAAGATTCCTTTGGGACGCTTGACGGGACCTCCGCCGTGAGCGTTGATGAACGTCAACCGAAATGCCTTTTGGTTTTAGACACCCACACGGTGACCGGAATTATTCCGCGTGGTCCCATTAGTGCATACGCCGAACGAGAGTAATGCGTTCCACGTAAGACCGGGTGGATAATTAAACTGATAATGGATACTTTCATCATCAAGCTAATTATTTCGATAGCCATCTCCAGGAACCTGGTCGGGAATGGGTTTCTCCCTTACCTCGTGATCTTATTTTAGTGCTGTAACTGGTACACTCAGGGCGTTCTCAGAAGCTGTCGCTTATAGCCATGATGGAAATGGGTTAGATTGGTGGTTGGTTTCACCCAAGGCCAAGGCCCGGAAACGATCGTAACGGTCCCCCGGTGGAAAGCAATTAAGACACGGTGTTGAATTCAATTCGACGAGTGCGTCAGAGTTGCGGTTACGAGCTTCAAACCGAAATGAAGGAGTTTGTGAGGTGTTTGGACTACATTAAAGATACCGTGCGAATGGCATCCCAATATGGGCTTGGGATTTCGGAACAAGTGCTGTTGAGTGCATTTGTGCATTTGATTCTCTCGGGGGAATAATTACTGCGATTGGCGTGGTTTACTCCAATTCATGCTATTTGAATACATCAATTTCACCACGCCATGGGGCAGCATAATATTTAGTCAGGTATGCGCACCAGCAGCTTCGAACGAATCCATCACAGCACCGGTTCCCATCATTACGGAGCGGGTTACCCTGAGGCCATTTCTCCATTATTACGGGATGTGTTAATATTCATGACACTCGGTCGTTACCCACTCGATTGAGGCAGTTCTCTGGGTGTGTGCGTGTGTGTGCTTCGTTTTTTTTGGACACACGAGAAAAAGTACCTGTTCCCATTCAGCTCCATTCCCGAAAGCCCTTCGGCAGCAAGGTCCCACCGATGGTAAGGAGAATGATGTCCATGCATAAAGATGAGCAGTGAAATAAATAAAGCAGAACAAGCCGTCGGTTCTATCGCACACCTCGGTTCGGAACGGGTGCGGTTGAAGTCCTTTAACTCTTTTCCTTCTCGCCACGCAGAAGGCAGCCGATGATCAATATTCACCTCATGATTGGTATAGATCGTAAAAAATGGAACGGATGCTGATGAGCCGAGCATTCGATTTTATGACCACTGCCAAGGCCGACCGCAATCTCGCGGGTTAATGGTCGCGGTCATAGTTGCACGTCCGCTGAGATCTCAATGTACATGTACATTGTGCGATGCTAAAGCTTTACTTCGTACCTGTTTTAAATCACGCTGACGAAAGACTCGCGAATTTCGCCAAGAAATGGGCATAAAAATCGTCCCCAAACCATGTGAAGCTGCCTGTGCGGTGCCAGGTGCCGTGTGCGGGCATACGTTCGATTATCCTATGCTAAATTCGTAATCCGTGACTGATGGTTGTGATGATAATACGTTATGCTATGGATACGCTTCACCGGCATGATTGGGTGGATTTGCGAGTGAAAGAATACAAGAATATGCATATGTTGAAACGATGCCGTATGCTAATGGATTCGACACGCCATAGCTGCGGGGAATATTCATAAATTGGCATTTATTCTGCATGAAGACATGTTCTTATACGCTTTTTTATGTTACAAGTTAGCCTTTTACTTCACCTGTGAAGGATAAAAAAATCCTTTTATTTCGTTGCAAAATCGATTAAATTGGGATTTTATACATTTTTGTGCACGAAAAAGGTTGATTTTTCCCCTTTAAAAATGTCCGCACTCCCATTAGCACGAAGCGTCTCTTTTGTGCCGCAATTCAACGCATCGCTTCATCAGGGCATTAAAGTTGATCCGCGCCATAACCTTGAATCCTGATGATAAGTAAATCCTCAATTTTCTACACCCTAAATTCACTCTGGGGGTTGGAATCCAAAAGGTAAGCCGCGCTGGTCTTCATCCCGGGTACCATCGATCATGGTAGCTCGGCTGGAAGCGTTATATAAATCAGCATTTTAAAGCATTTCTACACACTCTCCTCGGCCACCGATGATATCCTTTCGAATGTCAAAATTTCGCACGCTCTGATACCCTGGCCGGTGGTGGCGGTTGAGTAACGTTTTGGGTTAGATATTTCTCATCGCCGGGTGAATGTGGCCAAAAATTGCGTACCCTTCCGACTTTCCTTTAACCATGCGGATCCTTGTGTGAGAGAGAAAAAAAAAGGATTTGACTGTGACAGACCGACCCGATGATTTGGGTTGATTTTCGCCCCAAGCAAAGCCGGTACCGGGCAACCCTAAACAAACGTTGGATTAAGCAAAGATACACACGATGGTTCGGGATGCTATCTGCCCGCGCATATGGTTGAATTCGCACCCAGCCGTTTTGTGTCTCAGGGGGCAAAAGCGAGGATGCGTGGTGGCCGAATTCGAAAGCATGATGATGGTTGCGAATATTTCGAGCAAGCGCTTTGTTCGTTCATCTGTTTGACGGATCGCCGTCTGTCGTTTGTGTTCGACACCCCGGAGCCATCAAGGCGCCGTTAGAGAAGGCAGCTTTATCCTGCACGGGAGCGTCCTTTTGTGCGCGAGGTTCATGCGCGCACGTGCTCGCTTGTATGAGTGCGGATTGGGGTGATGTGAGAAATGGAACCATTTAGCACCTTTCATCGTTCGCTTTCGCTTCGTCGAGCAATCGGGACAATGTTCGGGGCTAGTGTGGGGAATGGGGATAGTGGCATGCCAACACCGTACACTCGCATCCAGCTGGAGAGGTCCTTTGATTTGTCCTTTGATCCTGCTCCGGCACCACCGGTACTCCGGGGGAAAGTTCGAAAGCTCGTAAGTTAGCCACCGTTTCGCGTTCTGGCTTCGGTCGAGCTCTGTCGATCTATTTTTCTCTTCTATCTCCTTCCTCATGGAGTGACATGGTCGATTTGTTTAAACAGCTGGTTCTCGAAGCACAAGGACACGACGCTGAGGACGAAGGTGGTGCCGTTGCCAAGGATAGAAGATTACAAGAGCAAGAGGTTTGGGAAATTTGTGATGCAAATGAAAACTATCGTTCAAACACGGACGGATCGAGTTGAAAGTCATCGTTTTACGCTACGATTGAAGGACATGGACGTTTATCGACTTCTTGTTAACATGTATAACGTACATCTTCTATCCTGGCTGAGCTATAGGAAATATGATGCCTATTATTCACATAAAATTCAACAAAATCGATGCAGTGAAGTCAATAAAGAGTTTAAAATAAAGTCGTTTGAGTTATCAAGTTTGATTGGCATCTTGTTAATGTAAGTTTTGTTATTCTTTACGAACTACTGCATAGATCACTCTCCAAACCTCAACCTTCAACTTGATGGACGGTTCAACAACATTTTCTGAACAAAAGAATATTTCCGTTACAAGCCAACTCGTCCGCGATGGCAGGACGTTATATGAAACCTGGCATGTAGGAAAACTGTTTTCCACCAGCACCAGCTCAAGCAAGTGCAACTCAATATGCATCCGAAGGCCGGCATTTTGCAACAAATGTATGACCTCAACATTGCAGTTACCGAGCAACATTGTACCATGGCCGGTTTGTATCGCAATAACGACAGCTCAAACCGCCAGCACAGGTTCATCGAACCGATCCATTAATAATTGAGTGCACATTTATAGTTAGAACACTTTCGCGTCGCATTGCGTTGCGAGACAAGCACTGCAGCTTCAGGTCTGTGCAAGTCTGTGATGTGCACATTAACCGATCGCAGCATGCATCGATTCAGCGCAATGATGGCAAAATCAATACGAGGGGTTGAGTGACATCGAGGGTTTTCGTACACAATCGGTTTGTTGAAAAAAAAATTCGTTCTTTTGCAAATGGTTTTCGTTACTCATTTGCAAACAAGTCCTTACGCGTCACGCAAACTAGTCCTTATGCCCTTATATATTAAAATGTTTCAATGTGTAACAAATGCTTGAGTAAGCCCATGTGGTAAACGAAATTCTAATTAATACATTTCAACTTAGTAGGCAGTACAATTCTATGCCTGAGTTTATATTCCTAGATAGCTACTCTACTACGACTTCTACATCGTTTGTTACAGTGATAATCGACATGCATGCTCTTTGCATGGTAATGTTGCCATTTTCGCCTACGAACAAGCGCATGGCTAAATCAAGGGTTAAATTACACTTCAGAGAAAACAAACAGCGCCAGCACCGGTGGCTTAAAAAGAAACGCAATAAGCAAAGCAAACCGATGACGGCAATGGCCCAGCTAACGCGACGTGTGTCCACTCGGGGTGTCTCATCCATGTTCTATATTTGGATCGTCGAAACCGATACCGTAATGGCGGCCGGGCCACGTCCGATCGTTAACGGGCGCGGAATTGAGTTCGGGTGCAGTTCTGATTATGACTATCACCGGTGTTATTGTTATTGCTGGTGGAATTATTTACTTTATCCAATTAATTGCCGGTGACGTCCGTCCGAAAGGATGGGATCGTTAACAGCGCTCCTCGACCGAGCAATTATCCGGTTTCGCGCGTCGCCGCTAGAGGGCGCCGTTTCGCGCCATCGGTTATTCATATTCATACGAACTACCGTGAAGGCCGCAGCAGATCGAGCAGATGCAGGGTGGTTCGTTTATTTGCGCCACCCAATTGTCCCCATAAATTGGTGGTCCAACGTGTCGGTGGTCTATCGCGGTACCGCGGGATTATCCCTTCAAGGAGCGCGGTGCGGATGATAGTTTTTCGAACGAGATAAGCTCGTGGCGGATTGTTCGGATTTGCTAGGTGGCACGACACCACATCGGCACCCCTGAGGGTGCATCATATCCGCCCATTTTAATAGCATGTTGGTGTCGAAATTTTGGCCCACTCACTCGGCCATTTTACGAGCGCAATTAGACGGCCGACCACCGGAGAAGATAAATTTTTGCACGTACGTATTACGCGCGTTATTATTGCCAGGACCCACCGGCTATGGGGCGTACGCCGTTGCGGCTCGTTGTGGGATTAGCAAACTGTAACTGTCGTCGTACCGTGGGTATGAAAATTACATCCCACCAGGTGCCGCGAGCTGGATGGCCATGGTCTGCGGAAGCGGCCATACCATGTCTCGCAGTCTTGCACCGGGGCTCGTTTAGGATTGGCCGCGTGCTGTTTGTTTTACGAGGTGGTGATTCCTAGCAGCGCTGGTTCGTTAGTGGTGGCGTTGTCTGGTATGCAGAATGCCTTCCGTTACAGCAAAGTGCTGGGCCGTGTGTGCATAAGCGAAGTGTGGAGCTTCAGTGCATGTGTGGCACGGAATGTTTTATGGGAAATTCACTGTAATTGCGTTGTGATATTGACAAAGGCGTGCCATGGTGTAAATGGAGTGGATTTTAGTTTTTAATGATGTGATCTCGGTCCATGGTTGACCCTGTTCGATAACTGATTAACAAACATGAATTTTTTGTTTACGTGAATTGAGCTTCCATTTACCGGATTGAGCCATATAAAATTATTGGGTATGTGAAAAATTTGTTGAAATAAAAAAAAACATCCTTTCCTGGGAAAATGTTTCTACCGCAAATATGTACGCTCTCTTGCTCTCGCTAGAAACTATGCTCGCTATGCGTACGTGCCAGCAAACACCACTGCGGGTGGTGTGATTTTAGATGGAATTTTCAGTTTTTATCTAGCTCGTCTCTGTTGCCCTAGTCATTACCTGTTCCGTTCCCCTTACTGCACATCGGAGAATGCATTCCGCCACGAATAATGCATTTGCGTGCTATTTTTTGCTTGTACTGGAATGCATGAAATATTTGCGCGAACTTCATTAATCATACTTCCACGAACATATCAACCGAAGGCAAGCGCTACAGTTCTGCAGCAGCATATCGCGGGGTCGTATCCTACACGTATGTGAACGGACGTACATGAGCTATGAAATATGTTGCGATACGATTATTTATGTACCGTGTGCATCCATTCTTGTTTACGTACAAATTCGTGTTCAGATTAAATTTTTGATTTCTGCTCGACGGATTTCGGGGAATTATGCGAACGCATGACGAAGAACGATTTTTGTTTTATGAGAATCGGGTGGGAAAATATGAACAAAAATACGTAGGATAATTTGTGCATTCCACATCGTTCGTAGAGAAAATAGAACATTGCACCAGCAGGATTTTTTAATCCTCATTGAATCGTGTCCAACGCATAAAAATATTAGTCAAAATGGGTTGTCGTTGAAGTTAGTTTAAAATCAAAATGCTGTTCTTATGCTTGTTTTGTTTTACAACAGCACTACAATAATGTTTGCCCAAAAACTGTACTTTCGTTGATGCTAATAATTGGCACAGCTCCACAGCATTTTGGACGTATGGGTAATTAATTGATGGTTTTATACAATACCCCATCGCTTCCATTGCTCTTGAAAAAGCGTTGGCATACTATGATACTATCTAACTTTTATTCCAATTAGAAAGTGTAGGATCCTCTTCCCGCTCGCTTGTGGGTTTCTGTGAAACTTTCATATAACACTATTTCCATGACCAACAAACAAGGGCTTCACAAGGAGCATGCTTTCGTTTCCATGGCTTCACAGGTCATGATACCATGTGCGTAGCATCCTCGTTTTGTTACTACACGAGAGGTGATCCGTATGTTTGAATTAGTGCCGTATTCCGGGAACATCCACAATAGGATCGACCGTTCGGTGTTAAGCAAATTCCTCGATAAAAGCCGATTGGTTTCGACACCGATGCACCGATGCAGAATAACATGGATCATGCGATATCTGCCAGACGGGGCTGTCTGCCAGATTACATCACCATCAGCATCATCATCATCATCATCATCATCATCATCAACATCATCAGCTACAGGAACCGGTCGACTCTGAAACGCCTATTGAACGAAACGAATAATCGTCCGACCTGGCTACTGGCCGTATTCATTAATTTTAATCACCTGAACCATGAAAGCGGATTGTAGACCCGTATGTATGATACCCAGGATTAATGGAGCCACCCGCGCATCTGTGGATGTGATCGTAGGACTCATTTTAGCATGCCAATGCTACGAAATGAATTGATTTTCATCAATTTTTTTTCTCCCTCTGCGGAACCAGAATGACAGCAAGTGCTTAATTGAATAAGGTTTTTTTTTATTTCGCTTTCTTTGGACCGCAATGTTAAGCGTGTTAACCATAAAAAGCACTGAGCATGTGTATCAGTATGGAATTGTTTCTGTTTTACGAAATAGCTATTTTGACGACAACGTTAGCTGGTGCACCCGCTGAAGCATCGATTTCCGGAAATTATCTGCGTAATCGAACCATGTTAAACTTCACTTCACTGCCTGCCAGTTGATGCATTCCCAATCAAGCATAATTATCGACCGTATCGACGGTAGCGACGGTACGTATCTGCTTCGCCAAATCCCCCGTTGGCAGATCTCGTCGATGTTGTTGCTATTATTAATTTCCACCACGTAACACGCTGGGATGGGTTGACCAACGTCGCCGACGGGAGTTAGGTAAGAATTTCTCTCGTTAGTTTTTGCTGTTTGGTAGAAATCGATTAACCGGGCACCCAAATCACAAAGCACAAAGTAAAGCATGGACGTGACACTCGATGGACAGTGGTTCCGGGACAGCGATACGCTAATTAACGCTAATGGTTATCGGGGAGTTACCGGTCCGCTTGACCATCCGATTGACGTCGCCGTTGGCCCGGTGCCCGGATGACGCAACGGCGCAACACATTGTTGCAGTTGAACGAATAAATCCCGGCTCCCTGAGGCCGTTTCCCGATGCTAACGATGCTGATGTCATGCGATGAGATGAACCACCAGGCGCCTCCATTGGGAAATGGTATGTTTCCATCCTTCATTTCCAGTGCAAGGTTAACTTTTGCTGCCGGTGGTGTTGGTGGTGAGTAAAATCCTCCCCATGTTTCTCATGTTGGCTTTTCGTCCTTTTACCGTGCGGTTGCCTTTTTATTCCCCCCCAGCTCGACCCGACTCGGTTGAGATGGATCAAAATTTGAAGCCAATTTCTCCTCCCAAAAAACTTCTTTTTTTTAACCTCATAGAACCTTCCATCGAGATACTGAACGGTGCGTGAGGCTAAAGGTTATCTTTGTGGCGTCCTTTTTTGTCTGATACGGCCAGCGCAAGCGCCTCCCAAAATATACCGAGCCAGCAACGACCTACGCCTCGGTTTGGAAGGTTCCATCACAATTCAATTAAACTACCGCACAATCAAATTGCGGCTTGTTGAAGCATATCCTTTTTTCCCTCTTACCAAGACCCTTCGGAAGCGGCTGGTTTCATCTTTCGATCGCGTGTGCTTACCTTCCACTTTTTTACTTGTTTGTACGGTGCTGCTCCTATCCTCCAGACGATCGTCAAGGCATCAACGAACACGTATCGAAAAACAACACCCCCGGTGCTTTAAAATGTCGCGCCATCAACCTGTTAGCCGTGCAGTTGTGGAAGCCGTTGACGCAAGCGTGTGGGTGCTCCTTTTTCTAGCGCTTCCGCAAGTTTTAATGTGATTTCGGTCATATTTCCGGGTGGTATCGTCTCCGGTTCGGTCGAGCCGCATCCGTTTCGTTCGAATTGAAATTGTGCGCCCCAATATTGGTGACCCTTTCGGGATGGGACCCATGGGTTATTGGAGCGAGAATTGGAACGAAAAATAACGTTGAGAAAAAAGTTAATAACAGGGGTTCGCCTGGTACGCCCTGATGGCGGTATAATGTTACTTGATTATTTATGAAGAACTTGACCTCTGGACCACCGAGCGGACGGAAAACGTACGAAAGCAACGAACAAAAAAAAACATGGTACCAGCAACAATAGAAAGCGGGACAACTTCAGCTGTCCGGTTCCAGTAGTGCTAGGTAAGAACGTGGCAAAACCCATCACATAAACTTCATAATCATCATCAGGGTTTGATGATGATTTCTTCATCTTGAGAGCTACTGGTAAAACCTCGGTGACTCGATCGCATGGATACCGGGAAGGATATGAACCGGTCGTTGCCTGTGTTGGTTGCGAGCGGATGAACCTGCCCGGCCAGCTGGAAGACATCTTTGACCCTTTTTACGACCATTTTGACACTGCCAACTGTCACAGATCAACCGCAAACGGCGTGTCCTTCGTACGAACCATTTCGCTGCGTCAAGTGGAGAAGTAGGCCGTACGAAATAGAGACGAAACTTTCGAGCATGCTTGAATATTTCGCAATAAACACGAATACTGGTCGCCTGTCAAAACCAGAGCCCATGCGGTCCGATAATGCCTCGATTTCGTTGTCCCAATTGCCACTCTACCGTGGCGGGCCCCAAAGACAAGTAGGAGGAAGATGTTTTGTTTTCGCTCGGTTCATCTAACAGCTCTGTGTTTGGCGTGCTTATCTTTTGCTTACTTTCTTACTGACGATCGTTTTCCGTAGCTGTCCCATTATTTGCGAGACGGAAAGTCCGCAGCTTTTCGATGCTAAAATGTTTGACAGATGAATCCACGGCGTTGTCATTGTCGTTTGTTGCTGATCTGATGTATTTTGTTTGCCTTCGCAGGGAAACGATTCGTACATAAATTTATCGCCATCGTGTTTTGATGCCAGCAAACGCTTCTTGTGGTTTGTTTCTTGTGCTCCGATTTTACATGAAACACAAAGCCCAAGTAGCTTTAATTGAATGTTCGGGTGTCTATCTACCTATTTTTTACTATCATCTCATGGCACTAAGAACAAAATCTTGTTTGTCATATTTTTTCGCGGCCTTATTAGATGCCAGTGGCATACAAGAAATATATTTTACCTGCTAGCCCTCATGCCAGCGAGAATAAGGAACCTCGTCTATCAGATTCTAAAAGAAGTGTCCCAAAATTTGTCTATAGCACTCAGGTGAAATTAGTTCTATAATTCTATTTCGGCAACGTTCGAAAAGGCGGATGTCAGAAACGGTCCCGTTCCGTAGTAAAAAAAAACAAAGGAAAAGGAAACATCCTCAACCCTGCGCTCTGCTTTCCAAAGTAGACCGTTCAAAAAGTCAAACCGTCCTTAGCCGGGGTTGTTTTCAGTTCGGTAAGATGTGTTCCTTCCCGGAATGGTGCTTTCCAGCACTCGACTACATTAGTCTCAACCTTCTCCACCATTCACCGACCCCCGGGAAACGGGGCGCTTTTGTGTGTCTATTTTCATCCGCTTTGCCTTAAAATTTGAAAAGCCAGTTGATAGATTTTACCACCAGGCCAACCCGTCGACACGGCTACATCTCTTTCTGTTTGGGCAACGGAGATGCCGCCATCGAAAGATGAGTGCGCACATGCAATATTTATATAAGGGCAAAGTTAACCCCACTCGCGCGACTTTTCTTCACGTTCTACCACGTGCGAGAGCATTTTGACACTTTTGACACGTCCGATCGCCGTTAACCTCTGCAACCCGAGCTTCGCACCGCTAATGGAAGGCACCGAACGAAGGATCAAAAGTCAGTGGGCACAAATTGGACTGTTTTAACCTATCGCAAAGTGGCACACCCGAGCGACAAACCCTTCGGAGCGAGCCTTCTGTGAATGGGAAGGTTCGTTGCGAGGTCAGAAAACCCGCCGCCGTGCTTGATAAGACTGAGAGTGCCGGTGTACAATTTCGGAATTAATACCTCGATTGGGCTGGAGACCTCGACGATTGCTTTGCGAGTGTAATCCGAGCACTGCTTGTTACCAGGCCCATAGCAAATCCTCTCAAGGGCGGAAGCTTTTGAGAAGGATCGCAAGGATTCGTCGAAAGTTTTCGCGAACGCCTTGGGAAGGAAATTCGCACGTTTGCCCTTTCGAACAAGAGGGATCTTGGTTACGAGAGCATGGCACACGAGTGGCCCACTGCTGATAGGGAAGTTGTGATGGAAAAGTTGTTTCGTTTTCTGCGCAACTCGTGTCTTGCTTTAAACAGTGATCCTTCTCCTTATCTACCAGCAAGGCAGTGTTGAACCGTTTATTAATGAGGTTGTTTTGTGGGTTTCCTTTTCAGATCTAACGCCTATCGCCGAAGGATTCTAAATGACTATTGACGTCGCTGGTGCACAACGTTCGTCAATCGACGGCCACAGCAAAGGGCAACGAGAAACGGCACCATCCACGGCAAGAGTAGCCAACGGACGCAGCAAACGCACCACTATTCCGCTGGCGGCAACGGACGCGTAACGTGCCCTCGAATGTACCACAAGGACGGAACCGTAGATGTGAAGCTATTAGCCGACCTTGGGTACATAGCCGACCGTCTCCGGAATCTCGAGCAGAAGTGGGACCTAACCGAGCTGAAGGATCTTCACCGGCGCATCGTGCTCAAGTTCAACGATCCGCCCGCGAACGTACTCCGACTGCACGATACACTCGCTCGCTCACCGACGGTGCCGCCGGGATCACCCGAGCAGCTGGAGGACATCCAGCAGGTGCCAGAAGGATCCTCCACCGGTCACTCTCCACCGGTGGTGATTATCGCGGAAGAAACAGTCGAGCCCGTGGTACCACCGGACGGTTCGGAAGCAGTTGATTGCAGTCAGGATGCCGATACGGGCGACCAAACGAATGCACGGGATGTTGGTGATGCTGATGAAGCAGTGCGCAAACTAGACCAGCTAGAGGATCTGGTGATCACGTTCTATCGCAGCTGCGGACGAACCGCGGAAGCCACGGACGAGCCACGTTCGCGGGTGAAAAAAACCAAACACAAGCTCGCAAGGACACGAGCGCACGACCCGGGCGAGCAGGAGTCCTTACCACACTCAGGTCAGCAGCAGAGCCGGTGGGCCACCGGTCAACGTACTATGAACGAGGGTGCCGACCTGGGCCAGGATCTGGATCATCTCGCGAGAGTAGCACCAGTCGCGACCGAACCCAGCCCCGATCCGACCGAGGACGGTCCGGTTGGTCACGCGCCACCGGTGCATCCTTCACAACCCCTACGCTCGATCCACGACGATTCGGAGGGTGTGACTCTCGAAGAGGAAGAAGACACAGTCACGGTGACTACGGAACCGAGCAGTGAATGCTGCAGCCAACGGACGGTTGTAACAACGGTGGAAGAGCGACCGTTTCCGGTCGTAGATCCGACCACCGAAGGAACAGCCGGTAGTGACACGGCCACCGACGACGAGGAAGACAACGAGCGTGGTTGCGATACGGGTGGCGAGGATGCAAATGATGAGACCGATCCGGGAGAATCGTGGGCCAGACGGTCCGATGCCGGTGTGGTAGCTAAAGGCAAGGACTCGCCAGTTTCATCCCGTCGAGGTTCAACCGGGGGCGAGTACGAGTCGGAGCAGAATCGACGGCTTAGACGACGTCTTTCCGAGCTGACAAACAACTGCTGCACGCCGAAACAGTTCCAGCAGCTGTGCGATAACCTGGACAGCATCACCGACAGCGATCTGAAGCTGCTGATTCGCGAGCTCAAGCGGAAGATCGAATTCGCCGAAAGGATGAACTGGCTGTGTAAGTATTCGATTTTGGTTTGATGGGCGGAATGTAATTTCTGTTGGCTGAAGGACTGGTTTAAGTAAAAATTCAAGTCCATCGAACATTCAATGAGGAGGTTTCCTACCGTTGGATGTGAATCAGGAATGCAGTTCCTCACTAATGACCGCAACCAACCAACGATGAATCAGCTTATTAAGCCCATCCCTTAATGAACAAGGTGATACGACACAGGCTAATTGCCTCATTGACCTATTTCTCCGAAATCCGATAGCTAACTCGTGCCCGCGTAACAAAGGGCTCCCGTGATATCCACGGGTTTTATAGCGAAGCGAGCGAAGGGCAAGCCATTCGAAGCACTTCCCATACGCGTTATCCTACTCCGGGACAGGTAATTTCCCACTTGATGGCCAATCATAACCGTGCAGCCACCGTGCCCTAGAATGTTGCGCTAACACGCCTTCTGTAACTGATATGCCACCCTGTTATGTGGGCTTACTTCACGCACACGCGGTTCTCCGAAGCAATCGTGCGTTATAAAATTTGTCGCCGGAAGTGTGCCTCCTGCTCCTGCTACGAGGTTGTTCCTTTTTCGTAGATTTTCTCGCTGTCGTCGTGCGTTGTTGTTGTCGCTACTGGAACTCAAATGCTCTGCCACAAAATGCCACCACCTGCCTGGGTGGACTCGTAGCGTTCGTGTGCCTGTTGTGGCTTAAATTTTTAGAGGCAATTTAACGCTCCATCCAAGATCCGCAAGAAAAAAGGAACACAATCGCGACACAAACGCTCGTAAACGGCTGCATAAAATAGGCTGCCTTATGCTTCGGGCGATGGGATCGCAAAATGGTCTGCCTGTTTGGGGTGGTGGTGCGTTTTCACCACCCAACATAAGCTTCCTTGATCGAAGTCCCGGAGCAGGAGCAGTTCCTGCCGGATGGATATTGAGTGGTTATGTATTTTATTCTCTGCTTCCTCGGGGTCGTGGGTCTCGTTTTCTCGTCTTACGCTTTCGCCTTTTTCTTGCCCTCAAGCTGTGTCCTTCAAAGTTACCGCAAAGAAAAAAAATCCGTGCTCAGCTCAAAATCAAATAAAATTACTTTATTGCTTGTACCATAATTGAAGGGAGGGTCAGTTAGCGGCCGTCGGGGAACCAACGGCGAGCCACAAAATAACCATCCCCTTTCGGGAGGTTTCCTTCCAGTGGAGGCCCATCAACAAGCGATTAGATAAACGATCTAGTTGCCGAAAAATTTTCCGACCTGCTCGAAAAACCACGCTCGCGCTCCTTACCCTGCTAATGGTCCGTTTCGCATTACCACCGTGCTTGCGGGTGGGCGGCAAACGGTTCCGGTAATAGGCTCAGATGGCCGCGCTACTCTGGGTGCCATTTTATTTCCTTTCCTACAACAACAACCACAACAAAATGGCAAGCTAAAAGTGCGCTTGTCGTCATGGTGACCGGGCTGGTCCGAAAGGCTCTTTTTCCGCACCTCCGGGTACCTTTTCTTTCCTGACGTCACGTTAATCGATTACGATGATTGGATTATTATGAGCCCGGGAAAACTGTTCGAAAGCTGGACAATTTTCCATGCCATTACGCTGCACTCTCTCCGTTTCGTCTGCTATCCCGGGAAACGAGAGCGAGGCAGCTCACGGCCTGCTTTGTTTTGAATTGTTACGCGGCGTATGCCAAATTTTGACGGATAAACAAAACATCCATCAGTCGATACTCAAGCGTATACCACGCAATCGCACTGTATTGTGTTGAATTTTCCCTAAGAAGCGGTGGAAGCCGACCGTTACGAATGTGATGGGATAGAGATACCGCAAAGAGTATGTGGATAGAGATATACGTTATCTTTAACGGACCACGAACCACGGGATCGGGTTGGGAATTGCGTAAATCGCGCAGAAAGTACAAAAGAGCTGCTCCCTATCTGATAGGAAAACCCCCATCGAACAGCGAGAAGCTGGTGGAGAGGGATAAGGTTTGTAGAGCAACGAAAAAGGGATAATTGGTTGCAATAGCCCACCGTGGGAGCCATCGGATATTTTCCGCCTTATCAATCGAATCCAACCAGCAAAGAAAACGTTTTGTTCGCTGGCTCCGGTGGCTGTGGTGAAAACGGTTCCGGCGAAAGGAACCGATCCCTGCCGAAGATTGATGGTTTGACAGTTGAAAACGGCAGATAAGCGAACGACCTGCCAGGTACGGAGGGCCCCTTGTGCTATATGAAGAAATAAAAATCATTCAAACGTTTGATCCAGGTACGGCAATGGCGTCGGCGGAAAACAAGCGGGAAAAACAACAAACGGAACCGCCCCCGAAAACGAAATGGATCACCGTTCGTTACGTTCATCAACGTTGTAAATTTGGCATGCGATAAATGATGGCTTCATGCCATGGCACGTGGGATGGAAAATTTGCGACGTGCCATCGATCCCACCGGGCAGCTACCCGTGGTAGAGGTATCTGTCCATTTTCTGGCATTTTTCGCTCCTATTACATTGGGAAAATGGGCGCCACTAAAACACGGGCCCACATATACTGACGTAGACTAGCACTCCATCGACGAGAGCCCATCAACTAATGACACCGGGTACCAAAGCGGATCCTTGTCCGGTTTGTTCCAAGTTATGGCGCCGCTCGATCTCATTAAATTTATTTGTTTTTCCACCGCGGTGAACCTTGGCCGAGCGGTTCATTCAATGGGAACATTCGTCTTTTCCCTCCTTAGATCAGGCTGCTTTCATCGTAAGTTTATTCAATCACTTATTCCTACCGATTGTTCCGTAGTCTATGCGACCCTGCTTTTTATAAAACAATTATTTTGTTTCTTTTTTGTTTTGCAAAGTCTCTCAGCTACATGCTGTAATTGAAATGTGTAGTCAAAAAAAGTCATCCATAAATCGATAGCTCGGCACATGCAATGGTTTTTTTTGTTGCTTCGGAGAGTAGCATATCTTTTCGACTCCGTTACATATTTATGGATTTCACCATTTTCCAATATCCGTTCCCGGAGCAGCTGTGACGCGATTGTCGGGAACCGGACCGGTCTGGAATGTTGGGCACTTTCTTTTTCCCCGGTTCATCGCTGGATGCGAAATGAAAGGATTTACTCTCCATTCTGGTCGCCATTCTTTTTCCACCCTTGCGAACTGTCTGCTTTTGCGAACTGTGCTAGAGCGAAATGAAATGTTTCATGACAATCATTGATTTTTTGTTGTTGGCCGTTTTCCATCCCTGTGTCCTCAGGTCGTTGTTGATGGTGCTTCCACTATTATACCAGCGGCCTAGTACCCTCGGCAAAGGACGCCATTTTTTATGCAATCGGGTCGGATTGCGTGATGCTGCTGCTGTTGCTGAGTGTATCGTCCGTGGTCCGTGGTCCGTGGTCCATGGTGGACTGAAACGTATCCTACAGCACCAGCAAATATCCCTTTGTGTTTTTGGACTCATTGTTTCATTTTTGTTGGTTGTCGTTTCTGCTCTCTCGCTCTGTCCTTATCACCATAGCCAACACGGCTAGAATTAGACTCCGACAGCGCTCAACCCGCACCGGTGGTATATTTTCATCCTGCCATTTCGTGGGGATTGTATCTCCACACTGACACGAACGTCCCGTACCGGTTGTGGGCCTTTTTGTTCGATACGGTTATACTTTCTCTCATTGTCAGCGTATCGTTTTTCGCCCCCTCCGAAGGATCATCCCTATTGGAGCGAGTTCCGTGCCCCTGGGCGTCAGTGCTCAATCATCGTGCACACACGCGATGAACTACGATCGACATTGAATGAGCGAACCATAGATGGTCACAGCACCGTGATGAAGTTCGTTCCGCACAAGAACGATCCGATCGGCGCACCGGTCAATGGTATGGAATGCCTCCGTTTCGCAAGGCAGCATAGAAGCTAGTCTAAGGCGGAATGAGCACCTTTTGTTACAGTTTGTCCAGCCGTGATGGCCAATCAGCCTATTCGCTGGCCCGTTGTGTACCGGTTTCTTTGGGGTAGATTCAAAGAATAGATCGGTTTTAATACATCGTTCGTTCCGGTGTGCAATGTGCGGTATGTAGACTTCATAAAAGGTACACGGAATCGCATATATTTGATTCATTGAAGCTCGGGCTTTCAAGCAAGCTCTCACAAAAGCAATGAAATGAGATTCAACAGCGGAACGAGCTATTTGTTGCTGGGAATCTAGCAGCTAATGGCATGGAAATACTACTTTCCCGGACGAGACAGTTCAACGGAAAGACACGGCCAGAATAAATAATATCAAAATAGCGAAATCGAAGCGATTGAATTCCAATGCAGTCGGGAAGTAAACACCATTTGAAGAAATAGCAGTGAATTGTTTTATGTTGTTTATTTTCTCTGGAAACTTAAGCATCATCTGTCCCAGTTGACGATATTTTGCTACTTGCAGACATTATGCTTCTTTGCTGTTTTCCAAGCATTTCACAAGCATTTATCATGTCTCAGAAGTTTCTTACCAATGACTTGCATTGCAAAAAGGATTTTTTAAACGAGCAAGACTGATGAGGGAAACCGTACCGTTTCCAGCAGTGCTGTTGAGTTGGATTATTTTTAAATCAATTATGCTATTGAAGAAAAACCGCGTCCTCAACGCAAAGCAACAAGCAGGCGCTGGAGAAAAATATTGATGACATCGGGCACCGCGGAGATCGTCAATTTCTGTATCTGTTTTTCTGTTCTATCTCTCATCGCCTGCTATTTTTAGTTTCGATGTTTTTTTGCGAACTTTCGTACTAAGTACTGCTATTACCATTACCTTTCTCTCACGGCAGGTCTCTCGAGCAGACCGCGCGGTCCACCGCATCGTAAAACTAGCCTACCAAAGCACACGGACGTGAAGAAGCGCTTCCTGGAAACCTGCGACCGAACGCTATCGGACGAGGTAAAAGCCGCCCTCCGACTGCCAGCCTTCGATTCGTACGAATGGGAAGACTGGGACGTGATCCACCTGATGCAGACGATGTTCGTAGAGCTGAATCTGCTCGAAAAGTTCAGCATACCGATCGGAACGCTGCGCGAATGGCTGTACGAGGTGTACAAGCACTACAACGATGTGCCGTTTCACAACTATCGGCACTGCTTCTGCGTCGCCCAAATGGTGAGTAGTTTTCGATCGCAATGTTATTGATATGTGCAGGTCTCGTGCTACTTTTTCAGCTTTGTTTGATAATCCCACTGGTGAATGCTCTCCTTAACTAGCTTTCTCTAAGAAATTATCGTTTTATTTTTCTAAAAACAGTAATAAACTTCTGACATTCAACACCATGTTCTCCTACGTTAGCAACGAAAATCGAACTCGAAAATATCCTGTAAATTAAACTCTCTCAAAAAAGGATTCTTCAAAGGTACCCCGCGAGTAGGATCAAATACGTTTACCATGCAAAAGGGCACTTTTCAAATTCCCGTCCCGAATCGTTTACCTGGGAACAATTTGAGAGGTTCACCTCGGAGACCAAAAAAGGACATGGCTCACGTTCACGTACACCGTTAGCTCTTGCTGCGTGAGAGCGGTCATAATTACATGGCACCCATCGCCCATCATTTCATTTCACCGGTAAAATCCGGGAACGACACCAGAAGCCACCCAGCAACCAGTTCCTCTCGACGCTCGAGACCATCTCGTGCTCAAGGACGCGAAACGGAACGGTTCAGGTGTCAATCTAATCTGGAACACGATGTTCCTCGCACACTTTCACCGCTCGCTCGTCCACCCGTCGGTGATCTCAGGGACCGATCGAAGTACGCACCACGGTGACTGGCGTCGTTTGCGAAATCACGAAATGGTACGAGAGTTTTCTTTGAAACCAAAAACGCCATCTCAAAGCAGCAGAAACGGAGGCAAAAATCGCGGAAAAAGGGGCAACGCTACGGAAAGTAATCTGCTTCAGAAGATTTGGAGTTTAGAATGTAAATTAGTTTATCGCCTTGAAGCTCTTTCCTCTGTCGTTCACGAGGTCACCAGCGAACTCGCAGCGCGCAGGACAATGCACGCTTTCAAAGTGAAGCAAAGGAGTACGTTCTCCGATGCATTTTCGCCGTACACACGATGGACTAGATATGATGTAGTGGCAGCATAACAATGGGAAAAATGACAACCATTCGTTCCACTTGATCGTTCAATCCATCAGACCATCAGAGCACCGTCCGTCCGAAGTCCTTCGTCCTTTTTTTTGGGTTTGGGGACACATATCGTTCGGTTCTACGTGGTGAGGCACCAGCAGGTGGCGAAGTAATGATGGCTGATGCTTTCGAATACGCTCACGTAGCGCTTTTGATGCCCGCCATCGAGCTGCGTCACGTACCATGCTTCCCAGGCTGATGCATCTCGGGAAAAGACACATGGTCGAAGGGTGATGAATAGACATAAATAAATTGATGTCCTTCCGTTGCCCGCGGCGTGTCCAAGAGAAAAGCCTTCGGAACTGGTCCCCATCTTAGGTGGAAAGAGTGCTCGGGCATCTGAATTTGCATGCACTCAACTGGAGTGCATTGGCGTACGAGGAAACCGGCTAGTGTTCCTGCATTCTGACGGACGCAGTCGCAGCGGACATGTGTACGGCATTATCATAATTCATTCCACCGCGAGGAGTGAGTCCTTTCTGCAATCGCCTTACTACCAAGCTGTGGTAAAGCAACGACAGTATCGTTTGCCGAAGGAGGTAAAACCTCCATCTCTAGCGGGTGCCACAGAGTGTAACTCCATTATCGGGACTGAGTAAATGTACGGCGCATTGCGGGTGGCATTGTCCTTTGGAGCAATCAAATTGTGAGCGACATAGAGGACCGTTTCAGTTCGGTGTCGGTTTTGCAAGCGGCCCACTAAAGGCCACAGGACGTCCAAAACTCGCAGCGTATGAAATTGGCGAATCGACCGTGGGCTAGGTCATCAAGTAACATCATGATGAAGTCACCATGCATGCAATGCATTTGAAGCCTTTTGCCGGAAAATCTACTAGCCGTCGTGTGGGTCACCTCGGATCTCAATGCTCCATCTTCTGTTTCAAAGCCAGCTCGCGAAACGCCAGCATTCAGGACTCGTAGACCACAAGCAGCACATTTCAAATGCATCCCTAAATGGAGGCTATCATTCAACCCGGCAAAGCAGCGGAAAGTCGACTTTGATTAATGAACGCGGTGGTGCATGAAAGCCTTCCTTCCGAGAACTTCTCTGCCACCGTCGCTGGTGATGGGGATCGTGAAATATTACAACACCGCGTGGCTAAATCATCTGCCCTAATTGCATGGCCGCGCGGATGTCGAGCATTCCCCGATAGTGCAAACATATGTCGTACTAAACGGAATTTATGATGCAACGGTGCATTACGTGGCTAATTGTGGACGAGCGCGATCGTTGTGTGCCGGTTTGATAGTATCTCGGAAGGCTTGTGCATCCACGGCATATCGCATACATTACGGATTGGTGTGCACATTACTCATGGTTAGCTTCGCAGTAATGGCTTTCCTCCAGTAAACTGTCTAACGCAATGGTGCATCTCGTGCAATGCGTGCGATATTTCACCATAATCCGGCTGATAAGTAATAGTAACTCGAGCAACTGCTCGTAAATGATTCGCACCATGGACACGGTGCCTTCTCACGTGCTTCACCATCGCCATTTGCAAACGTAAAACTCGTGCATTAGATTGCGAGAAACATTTTTCTAGTGTATTTATTGCACAGTCGCGTTGGCGTGGACATTCGTTAGCTACACCTCTGTCGGAACACCTTCGGCGGGCTGCTCCTGGCTGGCGCTGTCGGCGTTCACCACCGTTTCACTGACGCACGAGTTGTCCCAACCTTCTGACCCATCCTCGACCGCATTCGCTTCGGTGGTCACCTCTGCAATGCCATCCTCCTCCGAGGCAAGTCGCCGCAAGTACGACAGCTCGTTCCGTGACAGTGGTCCGACACCGAGCCGCTGCTCGAAAAATGGCACCGGTGCCTGAGCTGCAAGGGCCAAAGGGAACACAATGACGGAGAAGCAATTTTAAACTTTTCACATTTCACGAGCAGCAGTGCAACTTACCCGTCGAAACACACGATAGCAGCAGTGTGGATGCTGCGACGAGCGCTAGGAAAACCACAGTCAAATGCTTCATTCTGCTCAGCCCGGTTGGTTCGATTTCTCCAAAGCGTCTGTTGAGCATGCTGCGGTCAAGAAGCATTTTTATAGGCAGCCACCTACGCCGAAGGTATTGGCACTGGCCCACAGGCGGCCAATGGTGCGATTTCCTGTGATTGTGCGCCATAAATAGACGGCTCAGCTGGAGCACACGATTTCCCAACGTAATCAAGCGCCAGATAATTGCGACCATATAATCAAACTGAACGATATGATGAACCTCAGCAACAATTACCGATGAGTGCCGGTGTTTTCGGCATGTGCTGTAGATGAATAATGTTTTCTCTTGCTCTTTCTTCTTAATATCAAAATGGTGGCTTTATAAGCTCATCCCTGTCGTCATCGGCGGAACGAAATTTGCTTTCCTTCACTACACACTTAACTGATCGGATTCTATTTTCCCTCTTCCGTTTCAGATGTACGCCATAGCCTGGCACACGAACTTGGTGCAGCGCCTGGGCGAGTTGGAGGTGCTGGTCCTGCTGGTGTCCTGCATCTGTCACGATCTGGACCATCCCGGTTACAACAATATCTACCAGATTAACGCACGCACCGAGCTGGCACTAAGGTATGACGGCATGATGGCTACTCGTCACGCAGAGTCCGGAGAACCGACCCGTCGGTTATGCTAAGACACACACACACACTACTCGAGTACATCTGACGCTGTCAGTCCATCGCCACGGGATTGTCTAGATTTCGCAGATATAGCATGACATTCAATGGGCTCTAATTAGGAAATGGCATGGTCGTAGTAGGCATAATCGCACGTGATTCCCGAAGATGTACGCGTGGATGGTTCTATGCACATGAGTTATATATAGCACTAGAAGCACCCCAAACGGTGTAGGTAGCAACAAGCTTTCAGCGAGCGCAAAGAAAAAAGCTCGTTCTTTAATATGAAAACACAACAAAAGTATGCTAAAAACAGCTAATTTATTCACCGGAATGTCGGTGAAGCTACTTTTGGCAGCGTACGATAAACAACCGTCCAGCGCCTACATTGTTCCGAGCACAAGGCCAAGCCATGGAAAGTTTCGGCCACTTTACTCGCTTGAGAAATTCGGGGAGTTTATTCTACATCCTCGTGCGGAAAAGTGATGTCGATTTGTTTAAAATTAATTTCTTTGCTAATTCCTTCCCGCCACTAGAGGCGGCCTTGTGCTCAAACTTCGGACCCGTGAACAACTTCCAAGCGGCGGTCAGCTCGACGAAATACTTTCGAAATACTTCCCATGCTTTGGAAAGTTGGTTGCTTTGGCAAACAAGCCGTGCGCTGCGCCAGTTACCGTGAGCTTGGAGCAACAGTCCGCCTGCAGGAGAATCGGATGCAGGGAAAATGTCGAACGATATCGAAATATCCATTCCATTAGCTAATGAAGCGAACGGAGGGTGGTTATCAGATTGAATAAACAATGAGCGCTGCGAGATCCTTCAAAACGTCTCGCAATATCTAAATTCCAAAAATGAGAAGTTTCAGCATTCCCACGGTAGATATGCCTATCGCTGATTAACATCAAACGGAATTGGCTCGCTTCCGTTGCTAAATATCAAGCATGCTGGCAATCCACCTAAGCAAGCCTCGGTTCGACGTCCTGTGAATAATCTGCTCGAATACAATGTAAAGCACACGAAGCAGCTGCTCACGGAGAAAGGTAGTGCTTACTCGACAGCATCTCTAACCACAGTCGATCCGATACGGTTACGTGATTGTTCGACGTGCCCGAAACGTACCCTTTTGAAGGAAAAGGGCCATAAATTAGCGCATTGATAGCGACCCGAGAATGCAACCTTTAGAAAAGGATATAATTAATTACGTTCGCTCGGTCGAATGGGTGCTTCAATCTACGACCTGAACACTGAATGGCATTGATGGGAGGTGGAAATAACGGAGAGAAGAAAAAAAACGCACAATAGATACATAACCCCTGAACCTTCTCAACCGGAATGGCCAATTGAGAATGGAAAATGGACAACCGCCCCCGAGTAATCGACGAAAAATTCCAAATGCACAACAACAAGGACGTATCACGCGGTACGCTCAATCGAACCGAGTGCATATTGACTCCCGATGCATCGGTGTACGTCCGTCGGTGGTAAACCAATCTGCCCCTGACCACCAAAATCTCTGCCACCGTAACCAGCTTTATATTTGCCGTCTGACTGCAACTAGAGGGCATGCCACGTACGCACACGAAACCATTGTTGACTGCACAAATTGATTGAACCATTTGTTTGTCCAATTGAAGGGCTCCATTTCGAGTTGTGCTTTCTCTCCTGCGGGGGGGGGGGGAGGGGGAGGAGGGTGTATGTGGGTGTGTGTGTGTGATCCGGACAAATCGTTGGAAAAACGCTGGCAGAAGCACCAGAACCCCATATCCCGCTGACGGTGTTCCATCTCGTTGAGCTTTGATATCCCATTTTGCCTTTGTCGTTTATGTGGATGGAAGGAGTGAGCACAAACACACATACACACGCACACACACGTATAAAAGAGAACATCGGAATGATAGGAATACCTAGCCAATCGAGCCATGAACCTGCCATTTTGTCTAGTCCTGTCGTAGATGAAAAAAATCATACATCCATAGCTAGGATCCTCGGCACGGTGGCTAAAGGGTTGCGTTCCCTCGCCCATGAGCTCGATGTTTGCCATTATTTTTTTTTGCTATCCACTCCCGTCTAATGCACTTCCTCTCGACCATTTCCTCTGCAGGTACAATGACATCTCGCCGTTGGAAAATCATCACTGCTCGATCGCGTTTCGATTGCTGGAGCACCCGGAGTGCAACATATTCCGCAACATGAGCAAGGATATGTACAAGTAAGTGAACGCACCAATAAGCAAGAACAACGGATCTTTTTCGATGGCAAAGCTGCCAACTCGTTGCAAAAGGTAGCGTGTGTTGGTGGCATGAAATCATTCGTAGCCAGCAGCCGTTGGCAAATTGATTCTACAAAATGGATTGAACAATTTTTCGAGCTCACTTTACCGTAAGCGTAGATTGTGAATTGGAGCCAACAATTGGCTTCATTTCCGTTGACCCACGTGTCGAAAACAGATCAAAGGGCGGCTTCCGTGTTTTAAGTGTTGACTAAAATTTCCATCAGATAAAATTCCACTGAATGTTACCCGCGTATTCTGTCAACACTGGCTGCAGTCGCTGTCGTTTCGATGGAAGAGAAAATTAATTGCCACTCATTTGCAGCCGGCCCCGTGGAGGTCAATATAGCGAAAACGGGGGTTTGTCCGCACGGTTTGGTTAACCTGTTGCATTTTGTGCTTATCGTGGAGATCCAAGTTCCCAGCTTCCATCATGCCCGCGCGTTTCCATCATGTTGATGAACGCGCGTAATTGGTGCGACATCTAATGATGATTAATCGGTGGCGTCTACGCCGTTGCACTCATGCACCCCGGTGCAATTGCATCGTGAACCGGATCTGCCGATGGGTGCCACCCCACGCTAGGCGGGTGAATAATTGAAGGTGAGATAGGCCTGGAAGCGGTGACACCTTACACGGCTTGCTCACCACGGAGCCCAAAGCTCATTAACATGACCGAGCCCTGCGGAACCCCCGACAAGGGCTAATTGGGCTGCGAGATGGCATGTCCGCTGGCACGTAAATCGTTTCCAATCAGCCAGCTAAATTGTGATCGAAGATGCGACACTCCACTCACTGGCCAGAGAGCACGTGTGCTGGAGTAATTGCTGCTACCACCATAGCCTATTCGTTTTCTAATCTGTACGCCAATTTCACACTCGTATCGCTTGCAGGGACGTACGTGAAGGAATTATCCGGTGCATATTGGCCACCGATATGGCCCGACATAACGAAATCCTGACCCAATTTCAAGAGGCTACTCCCGAATTTGACTACAGCAACAAAGTTCATACCAATCTGGTGAGTTGCCGTGTGCTTCAAGCTCAAGGATCTTCTGGCGACGTCTGACTGACGGTTTCTGTTTTCGCTCTGTTTCACAGCTCTGCATGGTACTGATCAAGGTGGCGGACATCTCGAACGAGGCCCGCCCGATGGATGTGGCTGAACCGTGGGTTGATCGATTGTTGCAAGAATTCTTCGCTCAAAGTGCAGCGGAAAAGTCCGAAGGCCTACCGGTGACTCCGTTCATGGATCCGGACAAAGTCTCCAAACCGGGCAGCCAGGTGCGCTTCATCGGTCTGGTGCTGCTACCCTTGTTCGAAGCCCTCGGTGAGCTTCTGCCAGAGCTGACCGAGCTAATCATCACGCCGGTGCGCGTCGCCCTCGACTATTACCGGTAGGTCTTGTCCCCGGAACACGTGCCGTTTCGAGTGAAGTACTTATGAACGTTTTGTTTTTGTTTTTTCTGCTTTTAGCCGCCTAAACGACGCCGCAAACAAAACCCGCCGATCGATCGCCGAGGCAGAAGCGGCTTCGTCCGAGAGTGGCGGTTCGCCGCAGTTGCCCCGTTCGCAGTCCGGCATCAGCGTCAAGTCCCGACGTAGTATTCCCTCGCAAAAGTCCGCATCTCGCACGTCTGTTGATGAGCCTATTTTAATTGCAGCCGAACTGCACGACCTCCCAGAGGGCAGCGAGAGCGGTGACTCCGAGACGGCCACCGAAGTCGACGTAAGTGGGGTTGATGCGCCCGCCATTCGCCTCCTGAACAGGGCGCGCCCAGTGGCCCTAGCCCACCCGGGTGGCCCAGGTCTAGCATAGTGATAGTGGTTTAGTGTTCACGCACAACTGCCCAATTTGGGCGAGTCTTCCATCACCATTCCCAGCAAGCCCTAACACCTTGCTCACACGTTTTGTTAAAGTCTTGTAACACGCCCTGCATCGCTTTCTAAACTCTTCTAAAATCGACACTTCCCCGCAATGATCACACATTTCCGAGAGCTCACATGCACAGGAACCGGCGAGTGACGAATGTTTGCGCGTGCGTCTGTAATAATGACTTTTTTCTTTCTCCCTTTTTCCCCGAACGGTAACAACACCTGCACGGCAACGGGTTTGGCAACGTGTGCCATATCTCTCGTGTCCCCAACTCGACGACAAATGCAACGGCATCGATCCGGTTCCCGTAATGCAATCAACGAAAAACGAACATTCCGAATGTCATGGTCGGCCCGCTCGCCCGCATTAAAACAAAATTGCACCCCCGGAATCGAACACAAACGACAAAAACAAAAACAAAAAAACAAAATGGCAGGTGGCAGAGAAAACGTCCAAGTTCAAGGTGGACACGGAAAGCATCCACCGCAAACAGTCACACCCGAACTCCCGGAAGGGTAGCCGCGAGAAGCGCCCCTCGATGATCGGTGAATACTACACCACAGGTACGCGCACCCGTGGCTCCCACGGCAACATACAGCATACTAATAATCGCACGTATTTTGGTTCGAATCGCGCCATTAGCCTAGACCAGTACAATAACAGTCGGCGCATGTCGGACGGCGTCCCGATACAGACGGTCCACTCGGACAACAGCGTCCTGTACTACCATCACCAGCGGCAACACCGCAGTCTCGACCACGACACGATGTGTTCGTCCTCGGACAAGAGCACCAGCCTGACGAGCACGCACGAGGCTCCGGTTGTGGCTCCGGCGACCGGTGGCACCGAATCCGCCACCAGCAGCCTGCACGTACCGACGGGGAAGCAACGGCTTGGCAAGCTGTTTGGGAGCGGTGGCGGGAGCCAACCGGTCCCGGTTGGTGGGGCGGTGGCCGCGGCTAACCTAAAAAACAACAACAACAACAACAACGGTGCGAGTCCTGCGACCGGATCCGCGTCGACGAGTGGCGCCGGGAAGCACTTTAGCCGGATGCTCAGCTTCAACCAGCAGCAGAAGCTCGACAAGCTGCGAAACAACAACAACAACCAAAGCAAGAACAATAACAACAACAACAACAACAACAATGGCAGCAACAACACTAATGGCGGCGGTGGCGGCAACCTTAACAACAACAACAACAGCAACAACAACAACAATAATAGCATTAGCAACAACAATAAGAACCCCAACGGGGGAGCGAACAGCCACGTGAAGCATTTGGATGGGCGTGAAGGAACCGCGTCAAGGATACGGCTAGGAGCGCGAAGTGCCGGAGCAGGTGGTGGCACGCGAGGAACCGCTGGTGAGGGTGGTGGCATCGATGGGACCATTTCCGGGAGTCTCGGCGTTGACGGCGTTAGCGGGGATGACGGTGGCCAGAAGGGTGGCAATGGGATGACGGGGCGGACGGCGGCATCAACATCGTCGGCGAGTTCCGGTTCGAAGTCGTTCCTGTCGCGTTTGCGTCAGTTCACGGGCCGTTTGAGCTTTAACTTTGATTCACGGGAGTCCAAAAAGCTCCAGCTGCTGGCAAACGCACCGGTGGATCGTTCGAGGAAGGCCACGGGTGGACAGAAGCATGACCACCGGCTGGAAAAATCACGCACCGTTGACGTGGGCGATCTGGGACCGGTGGCCATTTGTGGTGATGGAACGATGGCTGGAGCGCCAGCGAGCGTTAGCAGCACCATGTTGATTCAGCAGCAACAACAGCAACATACGGGAGGAAGCCTTGTGCCGGGTGAATCGTTTTACGGTGGAGGTCCACCGGTGGTGATGAACCAACCCAAGTCAATCTCACCGATTTTGATGCAACACCGACACAGCGAAGTGCTCGGATTCGGTGGAGCAGCAGGAGCAACGGCCAGGAGCCGTGCCTACAGCTTAGATGTCCCGATCGGTGGACGCCATTGTTGTCGTAGTCTGAGCGGAAGTACGACCGGTGGCGGTGCAGGTTCAAGCTGTGGCGGAAGTCACAAGAGTCTCACGTTTTCGCTCAACAACCGCTCGATGAACGAGGACAACGACGGTGGCAGTTTGGCGCTCGTATCGAGCGATCCCAAGTCGGGTGGTGGACCACTTCGCAATGGAACCGACAACTCGCTGCTGCTGCTAGTGGACGATCCGTCCTCTACGACAGCGGCCGTCGTCGGAGGTGATGCCGGTGCACCGGCCACAGACACCATTTGACATCAGCAACACCTGCAACAACACCTGCAGCAGCAGCAACCTTCGTACGAGCCATCGTTGCAGGGTATCCTGCTCACTTCAACCTCGTTGCAGGTCGATTCGCCAGGCCAGTCAGTGCAACACCTTGGTGCGGCACGATCGTCGGTGGACTCGGAACGTCGAGCACCGTTCGCCGAGTCGGAGTCCATCTCCTCCAAGCACACATCTGCGCTGGTGAGCTACTGGGTCTGTCTAACGGAGCGGATGAGCTCGCTGATCTGCAAGTGCTGTGAGCGGACGCTGCCACCGGCGGAGAGCGTCTAGTGTCTACCGTTTCCGCCAGAGGTCGCGATCGAGTCTGTCTGAACTGTGCACCGGAAGGCCAGTGGCCCTCAGTTCCGGTGATCATCACAAGTGACGCAGGGTTTGAGCGCGATCTAGCTGTGAATGAATGGACACGACAAGACGCAGGTTTTTTCGATTGTGCTCGTGCTTTTCCCGACGATGCTGCGTTTGTTTGATGGAATTCTTCGGAGCTTCTGCAACCGAATTTTGTGGTGGGGTTTTTTTTTATTCACAATTCTTTCATTTCCATCATGTGAACCAATTTTAACGCCCAAGAGAACAATTTACACGGAAGCGACGGAAAGAGGCACACGATTGAGCGGCACCTTAAGGATGCACTTTAGAGAAGTTAGTTTTAAAGAGAACATGCCAAAACATAGGAAAAATATTAATAGATTCGGAATTTTAAAACCGAACCAGCGATTAGAGAAAACAAAAAAAAACCAAACAATTAACCCCATCATCTCGGGGTGGGTAGGTGTGTTGCTGGACCAGAAGTATAACGACGTAAAGTGTGGGTGGACAGAGGAAAAGGACGAAACCCCGAGGGGTAGAACAAAGCGCAAACAAATCGAGAGCTAGAGCGTTCGAAAACATTTTTCCGGACTGTACCTTCACAATATCTAAACATGAAATCGGAACTAAATCGAAACCAGAATCCCAGGAACAGATCTGCTAATCAAACATATCACTATACATACACTCGATCGAACCATTACATTCGTTCTCCCTTTTTCTATCGCGCTCAAACGAACCGCTCTTTGACACAACTTTTTTCTACTGGCCACCGTTTTACAATCTCAAACACTCACACACAATGGACGCAAGCCGCAACTCCCAATTAACTCCCAATGGGTGGTACTATAGTGCCGCGCGTCCTTTGTAAATCGAAAGTAAAAAGTGCGATGCTTTTGCGTGCGTTTGTTGGAAAACCACGATTAGGAGAACACGAGTTTGCTAGAACCCGAATTTACCAGCGCATTAACAAAAAAAAGCAACAAACTAACATGACAACAATTACAATACAACCATTGGGGCGTGATCAGTCTTGTGGCTGAAGTTTGATGGATTTTTAACGGATTGCAATTTAGGAAACCAAACATTAGGAACGCCGGTTCTCCAGCGGTCCTGGCTGCCGGAAGGGATAACATTTCTATCTGTAACTGCAAACTGACGACGTGCGGGTCACACAAAAATGAATGAGAGGAAATATTTTAAAGAGAACATTTTTAAACCGGACAGCTGTGACGAAATTACAAACCACCCTCTCCCTGACAACGGTTCTATACGCATTGCGCGTGGAACCCGAAAGAAAAGTCGATCTTATCAACTCTCAATGCCTAAGGCTCAACCCGGGTAAAACCCGAGCCACGTAAAACCAACGCGATCTGTACGCTTTCTTTGCGAATTTGATTTGCAAACACCTTTGGCGCTTAAATCAGTGCTCTTCCCATTAACAGGCAGTCCGATGCTTGCGATCATGCATGTATCGCTGTAACGAGGCATTCGAAACACGTGGAAAACTTATAACACGATCATGTGCGAAGTCGAACACAGATGGAAGATGAAAAAGAGAGAAAAGAAAGAAAAATAGATTAAAACAAACACCCAACACATCACGGCAAAGATATAATCGTTAAAGGGGGAAAAATCATAGTAAAATGCATAAGATACGATGACTAGATATTTGATATTAGAAATGACTAACAATCATGTTGCAGGCGACATTATAAATAATAAATACAACCAATTGTCTACTCAATGCTTAGTGTCTAACGACGTGTTTATGTGTGTATGTGTGTTGAAAGAGAAAGAGAGAGAGAGAGAGTTAGTTATATATATATATATAGTGGTATATGAAAAATGGAAAACCAAGTAACACCCCGATAGTGTTCGCACCGCTGTTGGTTCTAGCAGTGCCAGCTGGAGCAGGATACAGTTAAAGATAGTAGACCTAGCTGCCTAGGGAAAGGTATAAATTTGTTGTTCGCTAGATATTATCATCGTAAACCCATCCGCATTACACATACCCCACGCACAATGCTAGATATTAGAAAAGAGTTGAAGAAAAACGCGCACACATAAACACTGAATAAATTTGTGCTGCATTGCTCTCTAAATTGCATATTCTCTCTTTTTCATTCGAACCATCTTCTTTCGAGCTTGCTACCTGACTATGTGTGAATTTTTATTTTTCGAGAGTTTGCTGCTAAATGCAAACGTCTGCTTTCCATTTGCTTTTTATTCTGGTGTGTTTTTCTTTATTTAGTGTTTTTTTTAGATTGATTTTGACTTTCGATACAAATGAATGTTTACAACATGCTTGAATCAAGGGTACAGTGTACTTTTACTCACCAAGATCGTTCTTAGCAGATCGAACGAAATGAGCCTATTTATCGTGAAAGTGGCTGTGCGACGACAAACAGGAAGATCTTTAGCATAAAAGCCTTCACCTTCCTGTATCCCCTCCACGTCCGACTGACCATCTCCTCACCGCAGGAGCAATTAGAGTACGTAGGTGCGGAAATCGAGACAGTAATCGAAAAAATATATATATACATACTGTTATATACATATATGCTGTTGCAGTTAGGTTGCGCTGGGGCCCAAGAAGTCATTTACTGAGCGCTGTGACGGATGCGTGAAGCATGAACTCAAGCATGACAGGTTAGCGGAAGACACGGACACTTGAAATCGCCATTCAGTATTCTCCATTTTCCGGCCGCGGATCGAATTGTCGAATTGGGGAAATGGAAAAGGAAACCGTACTCAAAACCAAACAACTAAAACAATCAGTCCTCAATGTAACTGGACGCGCATTTCATCGCTCACATGTTCCCGCTTGCATGGCCACCGTCGGAAGAAGGCGTACGGGTGCAGAAAGCCAATGTCTAGCCTCCAATTCCCTACTAGGTGTCATTTTCCCTGCGCTAACCCGCTAGCTGGGTAGGACGAATAGCGAAGAATGTTCCTTTTTCGATCGTAGCCCTCCTACACTCACACGTGCTCGCCAAGTGTGCGAAATTCATCACCGATCTGCACGTGCAGGCACCGTAGCTTAGGATCTCAAAAGAAACAGAAAGTCAAATTAGTGTACGCGATCGCATTGTTCAGTAGCCTGGCAAAAGTGGTAGTATTGAAGAACGTTTGCCTAAACGAATTGGAACGATAAGCCATCGAAAGCAAGCAAATATGGCCATGCCAGAAGGAAATCCTTTCAAACTCCGCCATTGCTGAGTGCTGCGTTCCATTCCTCCTCGTCTGGAGGAAATCAGTTTGAAGGGTGTGATATGACATGTGCCATTAACGAGCGGTCGGCAATGGAAAACGGCTTAGTAGGCGATGGGTATAAACGCGGGCACACAAACACACACACGCAATTCGCATTTTCACTAACGACAACTTGCTGGCATAATCTTAGTAGACCGATCGCCGTCCCCCTCGATTCTGGGGTGATTTGGAAATGGACCAATCGAGAAGCAAAGAGCTGGAACAAAACCCATTATCTAATCGATGCTAGGACAAAGGGAAGAATAGGAGTAGGTAAAAAGGGCTAAAAATAGCACACAAACACACCTATCGATAGGATACAAACATATATAGCCAAAAACAAATGATTCATGGGAAACGCATACGCACCATTGTAAATAAGTGGGAATAATGCGGTATCTGGAGCTCGTTATAAAAAAAAATCATCCCTAGCATTAGCGTCACGTTAGCATCAGCTCGTCCTTTTCTCACGCACTATCTCGCTGGGTCACGTAAGCTCCCTTCTTCGGGTGCACCAAGCAAGGATCCACGCCCGGGAGTGGGTCCGTTTCCCCGTAGTCCTCGTGGCTTAGTAAATTTCGTGTCATAATTGTAAACGCATAGTGTAACGTTTGTAAATGTGTATTGTGTATCTTTGAGGGGCGCTCGCGCCACTGGCATTATCGTGGTTAAACGTACTATTGGAATAGGTCCCTTCGAATCGCGTACGCGCATGTGTGTGAAACAAACCACAACCGTAGTTGCATAAAATCCGTGCTGTATACGTGAGTTGTTTCGTCGAAACGCCAACCAAATATGTAGAGGACTGTAAAGCTTGGGATGTTTGGATACGAAGGAGCACTGGAACGATCAGGTGCCGAGACAAGTGTGGTAAAACGTCACTAAACACCACGTCCTCTGGATGTGTTCGTTGGTGGGCTGAGGCCTGATCGTGCGCGTACGAAAAAAAAACTTGTTGCCTGTTTGTTTTGCACAGAAGGGCGCCGTTCGCGAGAACCGGGAGCGATGATGTTGTTACGGGAATATACTACTATAAAGACTACCTACCATTACCTATCATCACTACGGCACAGCCGCTAGGGTGCAACGGAGGAAACTAGGGCGATAAACGTAAAACGCAACCAAGCCGGTTCGGGACATGGGAATGAGTTTGAAGCGGGGTGTTGGACTACTAGCGGGAAAGTTTCACAGGGGAAACTAACTAACAAACATACTGAATCTGAACTGGATGGAACTATCGAGAGAAAATAAAACTATAGATGTAATACAACGCAGACTGCAGATGTTTGATGAGTTTTTCTATCCGAACTGATTTTGCAAACACCACGTGGTGGCAATGGCACGTGCAATTTGAATCTATTTCTCGAAGCGTTTTTTGCAGCGCCATCTGTTGTATTTCACATGTACTACTTTTTTCAAATTTTGAAATCGTTACTTTCGTTTGTTTCCTTCATACTTTATTATTTAATCGTACAATTTCACTTCACCCTGCGCCATGGTTTTCGTCAGCAGTTGTCGTATTTTTATCGGTAAGCTCCTGCGAAAAATGGAAAAATAATTGAATCCTTGGTGGCGATTGCTAACCGGCTTAACAGCTTAGTTAAACTCACTCATATGCAGACAGCTGATAGGGCTTTGCCGTTTCTGGTACCACCACCTTCCGTTGATTGGTCCTAATAGCCTTGACAACACTCTCCCCGAGCACGGCTGGCTCGTAGATCGGCAGACGAGTAAGTCCACTGCAAACGAAACGACAGAAATAAAAGCCTGGCCGTTCGCCGCGAAACAACTGTCGCAGGTTGTCGAAAGCACTTACGACGATGCTTTGAGCAGTCGGATGGCCTGCCTACGAGTGTTGAATGCAAAAGGAAAGATGGTCGTCGTCCGCACGTGCTCTGATTGTCCACGCAGGTATAGATCGTCCTCCAGTGCGTCCATATACCCGCGGAGAGCAAACTTCGTGGTGGCGTACGTCTTAGCCCAGCCCGGTGCAATGTAACCAGCGACCGAACTAACCGCCACAATGTGACCCTTTCGTCGACGGATCATACTGTCGATGAAGACTTGAGTCGTCTGCAGAAGTGAACGATTGAACGAATGACAAAACAATGTACTGAGTGCACCTTTTGGCCGCCATTAAACCACCAATTGATCTTACCCAGAAGGACGACAATACATTCACTTCAAGGCTGCGCTTTACGTGGGAAGGCAGCGTGTCCTGTGAGAAGCTCGTAGGCAGGATGCCGGCATTATTGACCAGAATATCAACAGGACCGAGATCCCGCTCGACATCACGCCCTAGCTGACGTACTGCTTCGTAATCAGACACATCGACCTGAAACCGGGAGGTATTGTTACCACGACCAGAAGCTCCCAACAATCGCACAATCGCGAGTTATCTCGAGCGACCTTTGCCCGTCCGGAAACCCCAAGTGATTCTTTCGAACCCGTCAATCCCAAACGTACCTTGTACGCCTCGGCAGACACGTTGTATCGGCGCAGTTTGGCGGCGGTTTCGCGTGCATTCACTTCGTCCAAATCCACGACGGCCACGTTGCAGCCTTCCTTGGCCAGGGCAACCGCAATTGCTTGGCCAAGCCCGTTTGCTCCACCTGTCACCAGGGCCGTCTGGCCGGCAATGTTTTTGGGTTTCGGCGTGGAAAAACAACTCACCAGTGCCTCCCACCATAGTGGCAAGGATTCGAAGACGAACAGGATCAGATTGAGCAGTGTCTCGAGCAGTTCGCGGCCACGCTGGACGCTTGATTTAAGTGGGACCGGTTGTCCCCACTCGTAGGTATCGAAATCCGCGGTCGTTGCCATTATCGTTCTTTGGAAAAATGCTCCCGGAATAAAACACTTCTTGTTCGAGTGGTTCGACCGATGATTACTGAATCACCTCTTGCGTGCTGGCACAGACGGGTTTACAATCTTATCCAAGTACCCAATCGAGCTGGTCTCCCTTTAGATAAGACCTTCCACTCGCTTTGCCCTATTCCATACGAGCCGATAACGCCAATCTGGTATGTCGTTCAGGCTGCCACCGAAAACCGCCTTCGAATCGCACCAAAACAACGGCGACAAAACGCTTGCGATGTCCAAAATCGGTCGTCGCCGCATCACGTTTTGAAGGCCTCAGCAAACAACCAAAGTAACAGGAGATCATGAATCGTAAGAGCATACAGCTTCCTGCATGGAAAACGGAAAGAGACAGTCGCCCACGCCCACGAATAAAGCCGTTCGCATGGTGGCTCCCGCTCTCTCTCATTCAGCTTGCTGAGAGCGCACAGTGGGCTGAGACAGAACAAACCTTTGGTCATAAATTATTTTCATGGAGTTTTGCATTGTTTCACATCTCACAATGAAAATTGTTTCTATGATAAGAAAATATGATTTACAAGTATATATAACTAATTATAGAACAACATGACACGCTTTACAACATGGTTTTGACACAGTGACACACATTATGTCATTACTTTTACCATTTCGTGTTACGATAATTATTTGTGACTGCAAGCGTTCCAGTGTGCGTGCGACCATTTCTCTTCCCATTCAGGTATGGTATTATATGCACATAATCGGGCACATTCATAATCGAAATAATTACTGTTAGTGCAAATGACCAATGGTAGCGAAAGGACTAATTCTTGCAATGGCGTTTGAATTCAATTCCAAACGGCAACCATTGCCGTGAATTGGATGCAACATATGGCGCTGATAAGCCTTAAATTACTTCAATACGAACAGAAATTAATCAATAAATCCCACCAAATTAACCCTCAGCCATGGTTGCAGGACTGGGGAAGATTAGCACCGCATTCTATGTTCCCCTTATTACACCCCAAATCATTGTGTTTCATGTTAATTGTAGACGGAATCGCCTCTGCACGATATCAGGCGATAACAGCCATTCCGGTTTGAGCTAGACTGTATTGCCGGAACGAGAGATAACAATAAAAAAGAAGCACCTTCAATTCGTTTATCAAAAACAAACGAAACGAATCGCTTATGAATCTCTCTTATACAATAGGAACTGATCATAAATGCTGCTGAAATCCTTGACACAAGTGAGCGTGTTTATACATAACCAAGAAGGACCTAAATCCGTTTCATAACGATTTAGCTACGTCTTTCTAACTCCATCACTTTCCTGCAAAGTATCCTGTAAATCTCCAGACGCTTCTAGGAGAAGACCAAAGAAGCCGATTACCATTCGGTGACCCTGTGAAGATCGACATCAAACCGGCTGAATAATTCTGCACCAAAAAGACCTCAACATGCCTTTATAGGCACTGTTCCCAATCACAGTTCGTAAGAAGAAGCTACCTAATGGACGAAGAAAGCAAACCCGACTCTCGCACCGTTCAAGGCTGCAAAAGGTGAGATAATCTCTTCCCTAAGGCGGCTTCTTGCCACGAACCAAGAGGTCATCGCGCAACGTGGAAGCCCACAAGAAGAAAGCAACACCAGAAAGAGGCTCCTTACAGCTTGTGTGTTCCGATGTGACTGCACTTCTTCTGCCTTGTTGTGTGCTTAGTTGTAGGTGAAGACCCGATCGAACGGACAGCATCCCTACTCCGGCAACGGCAATCAACCGATCAGCTGCGCGGTTGTTGGTGGGAGATGCTCGGACTCGATCGTCATAGTCGAAGTGATCGTCGAGCAGTTCGGTTGGATCTTTTGCCGGAACAAAACGTCAGGTACGATCGGTTGGGTTCTGTGGTCCGTGTATCGCATAATATTCACCCGGTTTCTTGTTTGTTTGTGCTTGTTTTTTGCAGCCACTAGCCGATCGCTGATTAGCACCGGGATTTTGGCTTCCAAATCAGAGCGATATTCTAAGTGACAGCAACATGAGGACGCTGTACGTCGGGACCGTGGTTTTGCTGTGTTTAGCGGTCACCATAGGTAGCGTATGCCAGAGGGAAACAGTGCCAGTGTTTTGTCCAAACTCCTCCAAAGTTTCCACACCTGCCGTACACCTTCATACCGCCCGACTGGTTCTGATGTCATGCGAGGTGGCATATAAAACAGCAAAGTGACATTGGAAACCCTCGAAGGTCGCTGCCAGGCTGCGGTGGCATGTTTCGGACGCGTCTGTTTGCTCCGTGATCGCCGATCGAATTTATTGATTCAATTGAACCCGGTTAAACTTGCAAATGATGCATCGAATGCAGCACTATTTACGCTTCTACGGTCGTTGTTTTTGGACCACCGATCGTTGACGGCCTCGAAGGTCGTTTACAAAACGTTAAATCGGTCACTTGATACGGGACCGTAATGTGCCCAACCGACCGAAAGGGCACCCAGCTCTGATAATTAGTGATCCTTCTTCTCTTTTTCCATTTTGCTGCTGTGAGTCGATTCTTTTGCCTCCGTCGCTTGACCTTCGTGACACCGGCAGTTCTTCCCCAATCAAGAAGGTGGCCAACCAAACGTGGCTGGCGCGATCAGTGGGTGAACGGTGTTGTTTAATTAATGCCATCGGGAAGTGAGCAATGCTTTCTCGTTTATTCTAAAAGCCATGTTGCGAAGGTTGAGGTCACCCTGCGAAGTGCAAGCGCCGATGGCGACGAACATAGCACATTCCAAAATGATGTCACGCTTCAGTGCTAATCGGATGATGATTACATTCCGTAATCATTCCGATCGGCACGTGCACGTTTGAGGCAAAACTCGTTTAACCGCCATTTGCGAGCTACAAAAGGTCAACCATATTCCTGGAGCCTTTCTAGAATAGCTCTAAGATTTTCAGAAACGACAATGATCGAAATGCAACCATGTCGGATAGTATCAGTAATCATATCGCACGAAAAAGCGTGGAACTAAAGTTCATTGCGTCAATACGACTTTCTACACGTCGCCATCGAGCAGCGAGTGAAAGTCATTTAACGCCTCGGCGAATTAGAGAGGCTTGTATTGATCAAAGGAGCCTGTGCCTTCATACGCGTGGAATAATTCACGTTTCTATCACGTTTCTACTCTCCTTTTTTTAGATGCGCAATGGTTCGGTAGCAGTAAGAAGAAACAGGAAGAAGATCCTAACGTTGCGCTTCTATCGTACGCTCCCGTGGATCCTAGCGTAACACCTTCTTCGACGGTCGCAGCACCAACCAGCACTACGCCCATTCCGTCGACCACAACGAAGAAGGGCTTCTTTGGCAAGCTGTTCGGAGGTGGTTCCAACAAGGAGGAGAAGTCCACCACAACCACCACGACCACGACAACTACTCCCGCCACTCCGACCACAAAGAAGCAGGGTTTCTTTGGAGGTTTGTTTGGAGGCAAAAAGGACAAAACTTCCACGACGACGGTTGCTCCTTCTTCAACAACGGCCAAGTCAGGCACTACGGTGAAACCTGCCACCGTAACGACAGCTAAGGTGTCCGCAGTACCTACGTCAGTAACTCCCACGACCGCTAAATCTGTGCTACCAGTCACGGGAGCCTCGACGACCACCACGAAACCAGGTTCTACGTTGTCCACCTTGGTGGCTGGCTCTTCAACTACAACTACAACACCCAAGTCGAAGGATGCATTTCCGGCTCTTCCTCCGTCCCGTAGCGGAAGTCCCACACCGGCCCCCGTTCCGACCTCAACCGTGGCCAACGCCTGGACTCGCACTCCACCGACCGTACAACCGGGAGCAGTTGGAGGCAAACCCGGCGTCAGCTTTGTCCCCACCACTCCCGGAACCCCTGGAGCTAAGGTCAGCAGTACTCCTGCTACGGCCGTAGGTGATGGACCTGCCACGGACGAAGAGTTGATGGCTTTGTCCGAGTTGCTGTTCACGAAGGACGCGAATAGCCCGAGCAAGTTTGTCACGATCAACTACCAGAAGCAGACCTCATCCTTCGTCAATACGGACGAGGCACCAAATCCGTAAGTCCGCTGATGACCGTGTATGGTATGAATTGTACTCAAACGTCTCCATTTTCTACCAAACTTTTCTGTTGTAGCTTCCTTACCGTGGACGAGGCGAAGATCTACGCAATACCGACGATCGAGAAGATGCACGCACTGTTCAACAACTACGAGCTGGACACGATGACAAACGAGTACGTGACGCCACTGGAGAAGAAGGAAGAGAATGACTTCGTCGACGCCCTGTTGGCCACCAACGTGATGCGCCAGGCCATGTTGTTCCTGCAGAAGAAGGGCATCGTAACAGCTGATCCCAAGACGCATCACGAACTGCTGAAGACGATCTGGTTCACGCTGTATTCGCGCGGCAACGGCAAGATCGGCAGTTCCGGCTTCGAGCACGTGTTCCTGAACGAAGTCAGCAACGGAACGATGATCGGTCTGCACAACTGGCTGTACGTGTACGACATGGAGAAGGCCGGTCGCATCGACTACAAGGGCTGGAACAAGAAGATGGAGCTCGGAACGGTAAGACACAGATATCTGTCTTCTGCTTTGGTCAGGATGAAACCTTTTTCTTTCTGCTCCACAGAAAGGTGAAATTGCAAAGGTGCGATTGACCTTCGACAACCTGCAGAAGCCCTCCAATTCACTGTTCGTCGGAACGTCCCCTGAGCTGGAGATTGCGCTGTACACCGTGTGCTTCCAGCTGCGACCGGACAAGGAGTGCCCGCTGGCGATAAACAACAAGCCGTTCACGATAAAGACCTTCACGTTCCGATACCGTGGCAAAAACCTGATCGGCGGTGCTTGGCCAAACATTTAACTTAAGAGATTCCTTTTGCACACATCCCATACATATGCCCTTCCGTTGTATCCAGCAGGATGTGGGTCACAGGTGCCGCAATGTTGGCATTTTTTACATAGATAGCATGCACCCGCACGATATTAATCAAACATGATACCTCATTTTTATTAAAATAAAAAAACCTTTTTCGAAACGAAACTCTTATACCAAAACCGTTATCATATGTTTCTAAAAGAGTAAAATGAGATGTTTGATCAAAATCCGAATAAAATTAATCCCTAGTTCGAGTTAAAACGATCCGTAAATCAAACACCTCAGCCTCAATTTTGAATTTAAATTTCGGTACTTATTTTTGAAAACATCATACTAAAAAGTTAAATTTGTTTATTAATGTTTCGTTGTCTTGTAGATATTTCATAATTTATCAGTAGGTTAAACGTAAATCATCATTTGATTTGCATCACACAAATCATAGGGGAATTGAACATTGAATATTATTTATTTTTAAATGCGTAAGAGACGATGCTGATAAAGCAGTGCGTTAGGCACTCTAAACTCGACGCATTACTGTCAACATACGAATGTTTACAATTCAAACGTCAAAACATGGCTTCCAAGCTTATTGCATGGCGTTGGTTATAGAAAAAATTCAAAAGTATCTGGTCTTTGAAAGCGTGCGGACGTGTGATTCGATTGTGCTCGTGTCGTGTGTTGATTTTTGACTAAAAAGCGCAGAAAAAAACGAGCTCTTTACAGGTAAATGGATAATTATCGCGCAAAAAAACGTTAGTATTGCACGTGTGCCAATAAATAGCTTCCCAATAGAGCTCAGCAGCCTTGAAATTGATCGAGATCATGCTCGGTTGAGGTCAAAGGCAGGGTTAGACCTGAAGGAAACCCTTGCCAGTGCTACCTTATTGGTGAAACCTGTGGCAACGTGCTCAGCGCGGAAAATGTGTCGAGGAAAGGAGTGGTTGAACAATTAATATTTCCTCCGTGGGAGTCTGCTCGGGAGGCTGGAGTCAAAACGCGTTTTTTCCCTCAAGGGTCGTTGAAGTGTTTTATTCTTCTCCGGTCTTTGGCTCGTTCCTTCGCTGAAGGTTTGTCCTGCTCATTCACGCATAAACGCGCCTTTCCCGTGGTATGTGATTAGAGTTGGTGTGAAAAGTCACGCGTTCCTTTCCAGCTCGACGCGTTGGTCTAGGCAGGAGTCGCGTTGAACGGTGACAGATTGCAGTAGGGGGTCGGACAAGCCCCCCTGCCCACCAGTGTCACCTGTCCGTCTTCAACCGGCTATGGTAACAAGAGGGTGGGAAGCTGGACGACGTTCCCATCCTCTGGTGGCCAGATGAACCACCGTCGAGATTATCCTTGCGGCAGGATTACTTTGATTACGTAGCTTCCTTCCTATCCGCCGGATGGAAGTGTAGCAGCAAGGCGTGCCGCGTACGAGAGAACAACCGAAAGAGAGCACGGGAGCGGTCCGTGAGCGAATCCGTGTCCTTACGAGTGCGAGCGATTGTGTGCCATTGCGTGGCTACAAGCGTATGTGTGTGTGTGTAGCGTGCTGAAGGATAGTGTGCGGTTGCTTCTTCGATAAACACACGCCAGGATATTTTTTCCGGCCCTCGGGGGTTCGCCCTTATTCGCTTCGTCCCACGCAACGAAACGGGATAAACGCGTCGTGTCGCTACGGGGCGAACACACCAAAACTACCACAGCCCAGAAAGGAGTACGCAAAGTCAGAGTCGTCAGGCAGACGGAAAAGCAGGCGCTGGAAAAATCGCCCTCCCGGGTAGCGTAGTGCTGGCACTGTGGCAGAGAAGTTCCCGTGTTCTGGCAGCATCCGAATAGCGCTGATCCTGGTGCTGCCCGTCATTGCAACGTAATTAGTGGCATACAAAAAGGACGAACGCTAGGACGTGTCCCGGGGGTTAGTGCGCCGTAGCAACGTTTGCAGCGCTGTGTGTGTCCGGATTTCAAGGGGCAGTGAAAAAGGTTGGGTCTTTTGCGTGGGTTTTTGCAATCGACGCCAAATCGTCCTGCCGTTGCTTGAGCGAGGAGTGGTTTTCTTGTTTTGATAGTTACAATTACCCTTTTGGGTGTTCGTTTTTCTCTTCCTCGCCAACAGCCCGCATGGAATCGGTTCCGAGAAAAGGTGAAACAGTGAGCCCGTGCAGTTGAGTTGAGTCGTTCGTCGGTCGAGCCTGGTTACGTTCACACGATGAAATATTCTCGCGATTCGCACTGCCGGATGGTGATGCTGCTGCGAGTGTGCGAGTGAGTGCGAAAGAAGTCAGCTTCCGGTTTCTCGTACGGTGGAAAACGCCGAAACCAAAGGATCGCGACGTGGAAAAGTGTACCCGTAGGGTGGTGTTCAAACGAAGCATTCGTGCAGTGTGGTGTGGAGCATTCAGAAGTGCATCGAAAGTCGATCCTCGAGTGTGCGTGTGTTTTCCCAGCAGCATCCCGGTCGAGAAGTGGTGGTAAAGTGGTGAGTGGCAGAGGTTGCTGTGCGAAAAAGTGAGGCCCAAATATATCCCGCCAGCGTGTGGATGCCGTCGTGCCCGTTTTCCCGTGTCGGTCGAGAATCGGAGGATGCGTCAGTGAGGAAGAAAAACCGCTCTGCTTGCAAGAGCGCGTCGCGCGTGTTGTGTTGAGCTGGGCTCAAGTTTGAAGAAATCCTTCCAACACGCGACACCACCACCGCCGGGCACACACACGGAAAGCAAGCAAGGAAGCGAGGCCGTCCGGGGGTGCGAATAGAGAATTGTGTCAGCCTGCACGATGCAGTACGGGAACGTGGTCATGGAGCAGCATCAGCCTGCACCGTCCTTTCTGGTGCAGCTGCTGCATTCGGTGCCGCACATCAACATCACGCTGCACCGGGTCAACGATACGTTCAATCCGAACAGCACCGTCTACACCGAGGTAACTACTTATGGCCGCGAGCCGTGGAAAATGGGCATGTTTACTGTTGTTTTACTGCAAAGGCGTTTACTCAAACCATCTCTGGAAAGTGACCCCCATCCCGTAACGATTATTTTGGCCCAAAATGAAGGGAGAAACAGCGTGATGGCTTTTCTGAGAGCACATCCTTCATCCACAGAGGGAAAACAAAATCCCTCGCTCTCGCTTGCTCTCGCGTATAAAAATTGGCTGGAATCGAGGATTCGAAAAGAGCGAAAAACAGAGCGAGAAGGAGATAGTTCGAAAGTTTCCCTATTCCACACAATGTCAACATCACGTCAGATGGAGAACTTTTGTCGAGGCACCTCATCCAAGAGACCGGGGCTGTTTCCCAGGTTTCCAAGGCGGTGAAGCGATGATAAATAAATGATTGATTCCTCTCCCGTTTATATGACCCATCGCGGTACTCAAACCTGCTGCTGACGTCACGCAGCATATCCTTTCGAGGCGGTGGTTGGTGCGGAAAAGCGAGCCATTTTTCCGAACCGTGGTGTGGTTTTTGTAGAGACTCAACCCTTTCTAGTTTTGTCTCGTGCACAAGTGGATCGTTCTGGCGTGTCCTTCATCCGTGCCACATTGAATTAGAAGGAAACAACTCAAAACACACCGGCTGGAAAGGGCGGGTTGAGTGGTTGAGCTGCGACGCTTTTGCATGACAATTTGCCATTTTTATTTCCTACCGGCACACATTCCACCCGGACTGCTGATGATCCATCCGCCCCGAGTGTAAGAGTAGCAAAGCTGAGATTGTGTCAAAAGAAGAACTCCCTGTTTTGCTCGTACGGATGTACGCAAAAGGACGATGCTGTGAGCGAAGTTCGCACACCACCACCAACACAATCACAGTGGAATTTGCGTCATGACGACACACACAAACACACTCCTTTGCGGCTGCCCACACTTCACACCCCAATTTGTGCTTGTGTGTTTCGCCGGGGACGTCAAACGACGCAGCGGTGTTCTCTGTCGTCCTGTCGGCATCCTTTTTGGTGTTAGCAGAGCAGCAAAAGCTGACAGGAGGGCGGTGTTCAGCATCTCCACACCACGAGATGTTAGGGCTATTTTTGAACATGTGGTGTGGCAGAACAGCGTTGCTACACTTCGTCTACTGATGTCCTTTCGCCGCTGATGGGGGAGTAATACGCAAAGGGCAGTACCAAACCGAAGTCAGCCACTTGGTCGGTTCGCGTGTATGAGTGAAGGTCGTATTGTGCACTCTTGCGCAGGTTCGAAGTGTTCGTGAGATCGACTCACAGGGCAGGACACGCGTGTACGGTCATTTAACTGCGGGAAGGAAACATCGTCCTCGTGCAGATGGCATCGGAGTTCGGTGACGCCATAAGAATTGTGTCCCGTTTTCGCAAACGCGTTCCAGTTCCTGCGTTATCCTCAGGAACCCTCCCGGTCTCGCAATTTTGTGACAGATGTCAAACGTTCGATTGCCGATACGGCGAGAAGGCGAGAGCCTTCAGATGGAACCACGAGAGAGCTACGGCGGGATTACGTGGGTCGTAAAATTTACGTTTATTTACGATTAAAATTCACCAAATCCTCTTTCCTGGACTCCAGTATACATGGTTTCATGGATCTAGAGCGCGAAAGCGAGAGAGATAGGAACCAGGAAGCAATGCATTATCATTACGATAGAATTCGTCCAGAAATTGACGGAATAGGGAATTCACTTGAGCGAACAATTCGTGGCTCCATTCGACGCATGACGTAAGCGATATTCCCGGATCTGCGAGACCCATCGAATTTGATCGATCTCTCGCGAGACCGCGAAATCCCTTGGCAGCTCGTGATGGGGTGATTGGTGCACCTTTTGCAAGCCTCGAAAAGGCGTCATCCAGGGGTGTGTTGTCCGCCCAACAGGCGGCTGATTTTAGCGCTTCCCGAAACGATCGATTGGTGTGCGCTTGTTGATGACGATGGTGGCTGCATGATTGAATTTATTCTCGCGTGATTGTAATTAGTTGATTGAATCGATTTGCCCCCGATACGTTCTCGCCATGCCAGCGTGGCTCCAGCGGACCGTTGCCGTTTGGGATGATCGATGCCGAGAAAACGGCCCTGGAAAATTCCTTGCGTGTCAGTCACTTTATGCCAGTCCACTTAAAGGCGGTTTGTGTGAACGGCCGTTATCTTTATTTTGTCCCACTGGTTTCACGCCCGCGTCAGGTCCTGTGGCTGGTGTGAATGGTTCCGAAAAAAAATGACCCATTCATGAGTGTCGCTATCTTGCATCGAACTTATCGGAACGTTATGGAGCGATTTAAAACACATTAACCTCCGTTACGTGTACGATAAGGCGGTGTTGTCGTTTCGGGCGTTACAAGCTGCGGTTATCGACGATATGCTGTAATTGCCAACAGCCTAATAAAGGCCCAGATTGAGTGCCATTCTGCTACTTCCGTTGACATTTCATCGAATGACTCAGAATAATCGGGTTATGCAGGAGAACCAGAAGTGTTCGTCAAACGCATTCAATACAGCTTACAAAACCGAGCATCACCTCAGACTTGTTTCTTTCCGTGAAACCTAATGTGGGGTGCAAAAGGCCAAGCTAAAAATAATTGTCAAATCTATTATTGGCTATATCTTCCTGTCTCGATTGAAAACTACCATCCCGAGGTGATCCATCGCACATAAATCCAAACACGCCAGTGGCCATCTAAAAGACTTTCCACGGGTACGTCTTGGTCTCAGTTTTATGGTCGAGCTTGTTACATTCCTGCGGAAGAACCGCGATCCCTCGATTCCTGAGTCTCTTGTTTGGTGCCTTAATGCCACTCTACGTTAAGGTCGTCTGCGGCCAGGAGCTTGGATTCTTCATTGGCGATTTTTGGTAGTGATTCTACCGAAAGTGAGCATGAGTAAGCAGCAAGACAACATCTCAGCTACTGACGAGCTCATTCACGATAGACTCTGACGTTGATGGATCGATTCAGATATTCGTGCGCTTGTTGTGATTATGCATTTTTCCTTCGATATACTATTTAGTTGTTGAGTAGTTTTTTTTTATAATAGAACACACCCCTAATCGGTGCTGGAAGGATAGAATTATTTTTGAACACAACGGGTTGCACTTTGCAGACTTAAATAAACATACCCGTATGTAGAAAAAAAAAGATCCTCTATTGTGCATTTAATGCTTATTGCCCAAGAAAGCAGAACATACGATGGAGCGTTTGGTTTGAATCAGGCGTGAGTAGCATAAAATTCACCAAAAGCCTCACTTTGCAATTTAATGCCCACCGTACTCCAATTCGCCACTCGCGGTTTCTCAAATCGCCCGCGGTTTCTGATTACCCATGCATTCGCCGTTCGTTAGCCCTGCCGATGGCGTGTTTGTTGACGGTCCGAAAACAAACCCCTATTCGAACCGCCGGCTGGTTGGCCACAGTCGTCGATACCAGGTCGAAACGTTGGTCGGAGAAAGAGATGAGATTTTCAATTAATTTGCACCCTTCGGCGGTAGTTCCGAACCAATCTGCCGTTTAGCGAGAAAAATCCCAAAGCAGAGGAAGTTCCACGGGCCAACTTCCGACTCCGTTTGATTGTAGCATTCGTGTAAATAGACCCAAGAGCCGGAATGCTCAGGGAGAACGCCTTCTGAAGGGCTAGTTCTTGGCCTTTTTTTGCACCCTCTGGCGATAGTGATCCTGCAACACCAAATGCGCGCGCCCATTGAGATCGATTTTGCTGGTCCACATGTAACCGCAACAAGGACGGTTTTGCGTCGAAAAATGGCGTCCCTTGGTGTTGGTTGGTTGGCAGCGATAAACGAGCTACACCACAGCAAGAGGAACAAGAGGGCGAGTTTGCTCTCATGCTTCACGTGGCCCAGCCGGGAAACTGTGCCCGAGAACTCGGCAGCTTGATTCATTGATGTGGGCCTCGCTTCCGGATTGTGAAAAGGGCCAGGCCTCTGAAGGCGCTCTGCTCATGGCCGCCGTTTTGCGGTATCTGATGGAATTGTGCTTTTTTTTGCCCCCCTTTACTTGTAGGAGACATTGCGCGATGCTGCCCGGGTTGGTTTCGATAGTGCACATCCTGCACTGGGTGCACTTTTTCACTCGCCACGGGCAACATTTGCCGGCTGCAATCAGCTGTACAGCGGAAATCGTAGGCCGCACCCAAAGCTGGCAGCGTTGCATAAGCAGAGCACATATCAAGGCGTTTCGGCGAAAGCAAACTAACATGTTACGGAGACACAACCAAGCGTTCAATTGTGGTTTTTCACAACGCTTAAAGCACAACTAACACTGTTTCTCAGTTACCTTTGTACTTAGCTTTACACTAATTTGCATTGGTATAGCAATATCAATTGATAATATATAATTGCAAGCGATCAAACAGGTACATGCATTGTTCGTCAATGGTAGGTTATAAAAATCTGATTGCCTCACTAATCGGATCATTTAAACGTCAGCTTAGAGCCACCAAACCTGCATTAAGAGGTCCATCATTTTGTTGCCCGTTTGAAATGCAATTTAATGGAACATTTTACAATCCCAAACAGAGTGCTCCTTGGTGTTATAGCAGCAGCAACAACTCTATCGCACACAAAACAAAGCTGAGGCTTAAATTTTAATATTTCACGCACGGCGCTTAAATGTGCCCACGTATGTATATGCACTTGTTAATAATTCGTTGCCCGTGGTTGCCGTTTCGCGCCATGCTTTGAAAGGAAAGGACAAAACATGTTCGCCATCGTCGTTGGTACTTTATTCTTCGTTCCATATTTTCACTTTTTTCGTCCACCACATAATGGGCATAATTACTGACATATGTTTGTGGAAATTGTGCACCATTGAGAACTCTAGTAGTGTAAAATATAAAAAAGAAACCCCATGCAGCGGACCGGCATGTAACAGCGAGACTGGAAATTCATCCATCCTGGCTCCATCTCGCTGTAAGCGTGAGTCATTAGTAGTCGGAAAAGGTACAAGGCCGATTAAGGAAATGACAAAACGCGTTAGCTGGGCGAGTCTGGTCGGGTTTGAGAACGAAAGCGAGCAACCACGTGTGAAGATTGTGTTTTTTGTTGCACAAGAATTAAATCCATCTTCGTAACGTTGGCTCTAGCCGTCCTGGAGTAGAGATTTAATGATACTCACTGTGCGAGATGCTCTCCATGTGTATGAACGCGTACCTTCATGGGGAGTTGTTTTTCCGCTTGCAAAAGAACGTAAAAACCTACCTATCTTTATAATTTTTGCGTTTATTCACTGCCGCTGCTGTGTGGCCTCGAAATGAAGCCTTCAGAATGTCTCATTATTTATGGGTTGAGCGTTGAGCAGCACTGGCGTAGTTTTGTGTAACTTTTCCCTTTTCTGGCAGCTCCACCGAACCACCGACCCAAGCGAGAAGGAAAACCCCCGGATGTCGCCGGTCTTCTTCGACCAGCCCCAAAGCATACTCCCCGCTTCATCGCTGCGTCGCATCGTGTTCATTATCTTCACTCATCAGCAAATGATCCGGTAACATTAGAGCGGCAAGACGAAAGATGGCGAACGCTCCACCAGCCACCCAGTGTTTGGGCAAAACTTTTGAACATCTTTCTTTTCGACCGTATTCTTTCTATTCCGCTTATGCTTCACGAGGCTCGCTCTTTGGTGGTATGCAAGGGTTTAGAAATTGGTGATGGCGTAGCGAGACGTACGCCGGTTTGCGTTGGTTTGCTGAGTTGTCGTATTTTTTGGAGCGCGCCTGATGCTGAAAACTCCACCCGATGCGTTTCGCTCCAGTGACGACGAAACATCACAAGGCGCTGGTGTTTGTTTATGGTGCATGGGGCTGCTCTTTCCCGGGTTTCGAGCTGTAGAAGCTCCTTGCAGAAAGAAGGAGCGAAGCAGCGATAGTGGTCTTCTCCACACCAACATGGAATGCGTTCCATCACGACAGATGTTTGTGTCGGTTCAGCTTTTGGGGTGCATAGGCCCTTGTTTTGTCTCTCCACCGATTGGTGTGGCTAGGCAAACGAAAAATGAGATGGCTTCTGGTTGAATGGTGTTTACTTAGGTGCACGAAAACACAAAACTCACCATCCAGGAAGCATACCACTGCCAGAGTGCGCATATGGCATTGACAAATCAATCCATTTTTTTTGTGCTTCTGGTCATGCTTTTTTAGATTTTTGATGTTGCCGATGTCGGTGTGAGTGTGTGTTTGGGGGGGTTTATTAATAAACACACTTACCAATGGCGGGAAAGGTGCAGCAAGAATTTTTTTTTCGTGAAAAAATTATATAAATTTCGTGCAATATCTCTTCGCACTTCATTCCTTGCCCACGCAGCTTCGATTCGCGCAACACAAAAGACTCCCCTCCGAGGTATCCGTTCGAAAGGTATTCGCCTGGAGTGTGCTGGTGCTCCACTTAACCTCTTGACCGTGCCCCATCCATCCTGCTGGGTGCTCTTTCGATTACTTTCCCGTACTGAGGCGTGCTGCGTACTTCCCGGAGCACGTGGTTCGCGGATGCAAACAACAGACGCGCCGAAACACCCAAGATGAAGCCATTGTGCCGAGCGAATTGTGGAAGCAAAATTGAGGGCAGAGTGCCCTTTTCTTTCCCTTAAGTGTTTCGTGGTGCGTTGTTTTAAAAGCTAAAAGTAAGTAACTGTCGCCCACGCCACGCCGGCCAGCTCTAACCGAGGGTGACACCGTCGTCCATTGAATTTTAATGTTGCCAGCTCGCACATTGATTTTTCACTTCACGCGCCATTTTTTCTTCCTTGCTGTCGATTTGAGATCGCAACACTTCGCGAAGTGTTAAGTGTGGTATGTGTGTGTTTTTTTTTCCTGACATTAAACGTGCTTTTTTTGGAGAGTAAAAGATACTCCTCTACCGTGATGTGATTTTACATGATATTGTAATGAAATGTTGGAAATAAAAAAGCACAGTTTATTGTTGTAATAAGCTTGCGCGTTGAGCGTTGTTTCGTAACTTTTGATTGAAAGTGTAGGTGTCTAATTTTGTTCACCCCATCCTTCCGCAGCCAGTGGAGACCGAGCGAAGCCATAGGCCGCGTATCTATTCGTCTATTCCGGTGTTGATTGCTTCCTCGCCTACATTATATACGTCCCATTTCCCCAACTCACTCACACGCAATCCTCCTCGCTCGTCTTGGCCAGCGTCTGGTGCATTAACGTGCTTTCACTTCCATTAGGGCGCCAAGCAAAGCCTCCGAAAAAAAGCCTATCGCTAGCCGATGCGTATGCGTATGGCTCTGGCTCCCTGTGAGCCCTTCAGCGATTGTTGTAGTGTTTTTCTTTTGTTAATGCTGTCGGTTAACGTAACAACACGTGCGCGTGCGCTTTAAGACAACAAAACCTGTTGCAAAAGTAAAACCGAAATCGAAATTATGCGTATTTAAGTATCTAAACTCTTTGAGTGACTACTCGAGTCGTTTAAATATGGGCATTTTTCATAAACCTCCACGAAGCAGAAAGTAGCTTCAAAAGCTGCTCATTTCCAATACTTCATACATTTGCTTCAGATACATATATCATCGTTTTCGCAGTAAAAAAATGCCTAATGCTTAAGATGAATTATGGGTTTGAATGGTATTGCAGCCGGCTGTGGAGAGCTCTAGAGCGGAAGCGTATCCTTGGAGATGTGAATTGTGCCAAATTCCGTTACGACATCCAAAATCCCCGGTTGCTTCGCAAGGATATTGCGTTTAGCATTTTTGTTTCCCCCGCTCTCGCGGTTCTTTATAGGGAAATTGACAATCCATCCAATCGAGAAGCGGATCCTTTTGAAGGGTTTACGTCCTAGGTACGTCCTTAACCCGCACACGGAATCCGCTTTGGTCGTTGCCGTTTGGTTCGCTTCTTTTCGTCCTCCTCCCTTCTCTCTTTCTCTCTCTCTCTCGGTCGTGGTTTTTATGTCGCAGTCAACCGCAGTCAACACCAATCTCACTTTGCTAGCCCGGATTTAGGCAGTGAACCCAGTCGAATTGCTCTTGCGTAACGTGTGGCGCCACCGAACCGAACCGCGTGTTGTCTCCTTCCGAAGAAACGGGCTAACCAACGGCGCCCGATAGTCCTTTCCTGAGGTTCCTGGTTCCATGCCCATATCTCCCCACGGGTTTCGCATTGGGAAAACCGGGAAAAAGCTTGCTCGTTTCCATCTCGAACCATACTGCAGACCTGCTAATGGGGGGGGGAATATCGAGGGCGACCAAATCGGCGTGTAAAAATAATTTCGTTCCTATAAATATTAATTTCCGCAAAAAAAAACCAGTTACGGCGCGTCATCGGTCGCCGCGGTGCCGATGGAGCGGTCAATTTCGGACACCTCGCTGGAAATCGTTTAGCGGTTGGAACGTTTCCTCCAAAAAAGTCGAAAAAAAAAAACCTCCGCAGTGGTATGTGGGGCCACGCGCTCTGTGGTGACCGGAAGCGGATCGTCAGCATGAACGCAATCAAAACCTAGCCCCCCCCCCCCCCTTTAACTACCCCTACGGTAGGGGTTGATGATGGCCCTCGATGGGGTTGGTTGTGTTTCGGGTTCGTTGATTCTCGGTCAAACTGGAGCACAAGCAGGAAGGCCCCCACGAAACGGCAAAAGAGTGTCGAACCTGCGGTAACACGACTAACGGTAATTAATCACAAAATGTTAATGTTGAATCTGGCGATACCCGGACCGGGAGAAGAGACATAGCGAGAAAGAGAGAATAAGAGAACTGAAGAGGGATTTCCTATACTCATCTCGCGGGAGCAGCATAAAATTCTGAGAACTGTAGATCGGGCGGAGCATTAAAATCGAGCGTAACGAACTTCTTCGGTTTCACCTTTGGTGGACCGTTACTTAACTGACGTCAGGTCGAGATGGGCGAGAGTTTTTCACCACCCCCTTCGATGGTACCCCGTTAGAAAAACTGATCATCAGCGACCGGGTTTCCGAACGTTTGCAGTGCCTCCAATCACCGCTCAATGGCGGGTAACTTATCAACAATGGTGCGAAATCTGCGCCTGACAGGGTGTTCCAAAAGTTTCCAGACATTTTCCCAGTCTCGCGGAAAGTGAGCTCCTGGCGCGACCGCCATTGTCGCCACTGCAGTCGCAACTGCCGGCCTCGGGGCTAAAGAGTACATCAAATATTTATGCACATTTTGCGCTCGCCTCTGTTTGTTTATTGGCCCTGTCGTGCCGTTCGGGCTCGAGTCGTAAAGCATCTCCCGGAGCATCGATGCCGGGTTGCTGGGTGGGAAAGTCCCCGGGACACACAACGTCCAGGGTTCAGGGTCCAGGGTTCGTGGTTCACCGTACGGGTAGAGGATGCAGTCTCAAAAGGAAATATTAATTGTGCAGACGTACGTGTTCTCGTCCGACGCTCGCTCGTCGGAGTGTTAAACCTAACCTACATCTTTGTACAGCCACAGAGAGAGAGAGAGAGAAGGAGAGAAAAACTCGTTTCCTTCTCCATCACCTCAAAGCCCTTTTGACTTTGGTCGGTGGTCGAAAGCGCGCTAGTTTGCCTTCTTGCGTGGTGTTATGATCGCCTGCAATTCAGCGTCCTCTGCGCCAGTTTAACGTGAGATGATCCGACTGCGCGTAAACCGATACCAGTTTCTCTCTCACATCGAGGTCACTGGCGGGCGCATTTTTCCGACCACCCTTACAGCCCTTGAGTGGTGGAATCCACCCTACTTGGGCAAAATCAAACTCCAAGTCGGGTGCGGTCCATTTATCCCCAACAGGGCAGCCATACGCTAAGGATGGAGGATGTTTTGCATATTTTTGAGCCTGGCTTTTGTTTGCTGCAGCGGGATGAGTTTGAAATCTGATCTTGGCGAACAATTGGATGATTGGGCTGATTTAAAGTGTAGGGAATTATGGAAGCAATCTTTTCAAATTGTACTTTCCTTGGCCCGATAATATTTGCTGTTTGTTTTTTTGTTTTGTTGTCCAGCTAATGTAAAGCTTCTGGATGGGGAAAAATTCTGAGTTGTGAGGGTTTATTTTTGCAATAAATTTGAGCTTGTTGTACAAACTTGCTAATTGGTGTATTTATTTGCATTTTTATGCGAGATGCGCGGCTGAGATTGGTATAATCTTCACCAAGGTGCGAATTGCCCCAAAAGAACCGTGCTAAGATCTCGCACTCAGTGGGCGGAATCGAAGCGAAAAATTAATGGGAACTTTATCATTTACCTTTTATTACGAATGGCATCACGTCACGAAGGGTCCGTGGATGGATGGAAACCCGTTTCATTCAAATGTGCCCGTTACATTCCGCAGTGCGCAGTGATGATGAAACACCCTCCAAAGTGGATAGTCAATTTCGTACCGAGCTACCACCAAGTGTCCACAGTTCGTAGTGATTCATGCGTCTATCGTAGACACCCGTATTTCTTGTCGTGCCTAGACGTTTTGAAATCTTTAGAACTCCTCTCAAAGGCCGTCGCCGGCACCACTAATACCAGCAAACGCCCTTTATGGGAAAGCGCAAGAGCAACTGAGCTAGCGAGAAGGGCCGTTGAACGTGCGGGACAAACCGTAACGAATTTGGATACACGATGCAGCTATATGCGTTCGGTATGGCTCGCCCGTACATTTACCTCTCGGATGCAGCAGTGGATGCAACGTACGGTCTTATCTTGGGTGGTGCATTTTCCCCTCATTCCGAGGACACACGCGAACTCTCGTCCCGTCGTTCCATTACGCCGTGTATGAGTGTCGACGCGTTCATTCATTGAATTTTTAAAGCTTCGTTTAGCTCGGTTTTCATGCTGCTTCAAGAAACGCAAACAGAATGGTCTAGTAATTATTTTTCTCTCGAAACGGTCCTCAGCGCGCGGTAGGTGCATAACCACGCTCTGGCAAAAGGACTCGTTTTGAGGGATGATAATTACGCCTGTAAGCGCCAGAAAGTTAAGTTTCTCGTAGCTGTTCGCACAGAACTTGACCAAGTCTCTTCTTTCGCTATGTAGCCGGTATGCACCGATGCTTCAGTCGCCGACCATGCGGCCGTGGGCGTTGAAGTGCATATTCTCGTGCCATTTGCCGTCCTACGGGGCTGTGGCACAGGTTTTGGAAGAAGGGGATTCGTTTCATCCACAGATCCGGCTTACCAACACCCGGTACAAAACTTTACAGACATTCCGATTCGAAATTATATCGAACCCAAAGCTCGATGCTCTCGTTGGCACGCCAGTCAGATTGGACGGAACGAGCTCGATTTTTCCTACGAGGCTACTAAACGCCCAGAATAAACTCTAGAATAGACCACCATTGGGGATTCTTTTTCCCTTTTTTGTTTCTGTGGTCGAGCACAGTGCATCTCGTCCCGGGTCTCAGCCAGTGCATCTCGAGTCCGTGGGCGATGCTGAAGAGAAAGTTTATTGAACCGAAATGCAGACAACGCAACATCGGCTCGATGGTGCCCTCGTTCCGTGGAAGGGCCGAGTTTGTTGATGATTATTTTTGAAGGGCCTCCACAGTGGCTTCAGCAGCTCGGTCAGAACTCGAGCGATGCTTGAAATTGAAAATCGTAGAATGAAATACGGGTGGCAAGTGAAGTGGAATAGATCTCCTCCAATTAGTGTGATACCACCTTCTATTTCGAGAGGCAAAGTATATGTATGAGATCGTATTTGTGGCAGAAGTACTTAGGCAGGAAGTTATAAACTCTTCTTTATGATAACTCCTTTGAACCGTAAAGGTACCTCACTTACATCTCATTTATGATCATGGCGTCTAATGGCTGACTTCAGAATGATGTTTGTATTCCGATTTGGAACAGCTTCTAATCAGAGTGCAGTTACAGGCTCAATAGTTTGAACAAGTGTTTTGTTACTGTATAAACAAGTGGAAAAATACCAGTCATTCATTCTGAAGGCGATATCTATCCATTGCTATCGATTGGTGAAGTGGTCCGCTTATAGCTAAAGCATATTCGCCTCTTCGTTTGTCCGGAACGAAAAACGTTGCTTGAATTTTTGTCATTCTACTGGGGCACTATTCCGGACGCGCTATTTTTGGCACGACCCTGTGAGCTTCTCTTCGCAGGGGGTCACAAAAGAAGCTACAAATGAACGCTACGAGAAAAAAAAAGACAAAATACTCACGCACCTAAAATATGCTCTCAGAGATAAGGACCTCGAATCGCTCCTGCTGTGAGCCAGTCCTTCGAGCGAATGTGGCGGAATGCAATCGAAGACCTCTGCAGAGTTTTTCGGTGCACCCAGCAAAGTGGTGTCCTAACGAGCTGCTGCTTGAGCAAAGAATCTCAAGCCGAAACTTGACCTCCTGCCGATTTCGGGTAGAATCGACCATCTTGACAGATTCCCTTTCTTCTGGGTGGAAATGGGTGTCGTTCGAAGCTAGAAGTTACATAAGATGGCACTTACAACATCACGCGCTCGCTATCACTTCCAATTCCATGGTTTCTGCCTAATTCCACATCGTGTCCCGTTTTCCCGAAAAACGCTCGGACGAGCCCCTGACTCTCGTTGCTATGGTGAGCCAGTTTAACCTAGTTTTCGGTGTGTCGAATCGGAGCGTGGGGTTGGTGAAAAAGGATGCTACCACCAACCTACGTCACTATCTGCGCCGATGACGTCAAACGTGACCGTGTAGTGGAATCGAACATTTCGCACCGAGGGTGCTCGATTTCTCTCTCAACCCAAGTCTCGGGAAGAACAACCAGACTGGTTTAACCTCAGTTCCTAGAACGCCTGCATCTCCTCTGCGTAGCTTGTGTATATGTGGTTATATCTGTTGCATTCACCGTTGCACTGCGTTGAAATGCAGTTGTACGTATGTTCCGTTCCGTTCCGTTCTCTCTGTTCCCTGTCTCTCTTGCTCTCGCTCACTCTCACTCTCGCACATACTCGGTATGTCACAGGCACTGTCGGCTACAACTTTAAACAAAGCGTGATTGCACATAAATTAGAAGAAATTGAGTTAGTGCATCGAGCCGTCAACGTGGGCCAAACTGTCTCACGCATCCTCGGCTCACACCACCGTGCTGGAGCGATGGGCGATGGGCGTTCAAACCGTGGCAGGGCTGGGCCCGTGTTAAGCGAATTTTGTTATTTCATTCGATTTACTGGCAATCCAATTCCCCGTTGCGCAGAGCCTGGTCGAGCGAAAAAGGGAACGTTTTATTAACGATACGGGCTATCTGCAAGGGAAGCGTACACGACGTCACAGCCCTTGGTGTGCGAGAATCAAACGGGGTCAGTTGAGAAGATGAAGCCATCAGATCCGATTTGTTGGCAATCCCGAATTCCTCTTCAGACGATTTGCCGCCCGAGTGGTACGCTAAACCATCGTTTTATCGCGTTTCACCCGGAGGTCACACAAACGCCATCTTCCGGGTTCGGTAAATGTCCGCAGTGTTGTCGTCTCTCTTTCTCTGTTGAATATGATTTATTTACGCCTCGGTTGAATCAAGAAATGTCAATCTTAATAAATCCGTCGAACACCCTTTTTTTTCCATTCCGCCTCGGTTTACTCTCCGTGCTCGAGGCTGCAGCTCGTCCAGCTCGTGGCTGCAATACCGATGGTTTGATTTATTCAGCCGCCTTGAATCACGCAGCAGGCCGGTTTCGCGAACGTTTCATTCATGCTTTATTACTGCTACATTACGATCGATCGCAGCAGCCTTTTATCCTTGCCTGCCATTTTTCCAGCTCCTAATCGATCGTTTGCGTTAAGGGCTCCCAGCTTTATGCCAAGAATACAAATCTGAAAATTTTCCGGCATGATTGATTCTGGTGATTTTTTTTTTTGCTGCTTCAATGCGCTCTCGTTGAAACCCGATTTTCATGTCGGTCTTGGTCTTTCTTTCTTGCCTCGTCGTTCGCCGGAAACCATGCATCATCGATCGCACACGGATGAAGGGAACAGCAGTATGTAAAATCTAAACTCCCTCATCACGAGCCACTCACTCTGCTATGTTGAGCCCGAGCCGCATAAGCCACACAGCATTGCCACGGCCAGGGCCAACATGATCCTGTCCCTGCCGGTTGGCGGTTGGCGGTGAATGCCGGAGAGGACAGAGTGGGTTTGTGTGCAGCAAAGCATTAAACCGTTCGCAACCGTGCAGCATGAGGAAGAGACATAATTTTCGTCCCATTTCCATCCCATCCCGTCCATGCTTAGCGGTCATTGATGCGTGGCAGAGACGGCACGGAAACGCGACATCGAATATTTCACATGCGAAGAGTAAGAGAGAGAAACATTTAGCACCCCAAGAACTAGAGAGAGAGAGAGAGAGAGAGAGAGAGAGAGAGAGAGAGAGAGAATGAGAGGACTTATGCTAACGCAGGAGGAAAGTATGCTCGTCTCTAAATGCGACTGTAAATCTCATCCAGAAAGCAAAACATTGACTTCGAAACTAAAACGACACTGAGTGTGTGTGTCGTATGTTAATGCTCAGTATCGTGTGTTTGTGTGGGTTGCAGGGGGTGGGACGAGTGGGGGGGGGAGGGTTGAGAGCGATCCGAGAACGGCATGGAACCGGTTGCGTCGAACGAGCATAAGCAGCATAAATATTCATAAATTTCATTTCCTCTCTCAATAATGTATGTGTTCCCGGTTCGAAGCTGCGACCGGTCGCCTCGCCGTTTCCGTGGGGCTCGTTACAAGCTAAGGTCTCTGCAGTGGAGAAGTGAATAAAAAAACACAACAACAAATACATCAAACCGACCGGGTGTTGGTGCAAAGATAGGAAAGTAAGAGTTTAAAAAAAGTGTCAGAGCACCCGGCACTGGGCGAAGGGTTCGAAAGGTTGCCCCCTACAGAGAGGCGCACAGACGGCCACACTTTTCGTGACTTTGCGCATAAAAACGTGCATTGCTAATAGCTCCTTTTTTTGTACCGCCGCCTACATTAGCCCGGTTCTAGATTTGCGGCAGTTTTGGGAGTTTTTGCCACCCTGGCCTTATTTGTCAAAGTTATTTCGTGCGATCTCTTTCAGAGTGGCGTTTTGCTCGCTTTTACTGAATGAATCCAAATTTGCAGTGTCTTGTTTGTGTTTGGGAATGTTCTAAAAATAAACGCAACAACATGATGTTGTGTTATCGAACCGTTTTCGATTATGAATTATCAACAACCGTGTGAATGTGCGCGATATTACTCGAGACGTCCCGAATGCGTTGTCCTGACGAATTTAACAACCCAAAACGGTCGTCACAATTTGTGACCCGGTCCGGGGCTGCGATAAGGAAACGTGTTATTATTTCTCCGGCAATACTGCGCCGGAAAATGCTCCCTAAAACCACGCGGTGACCATATTTTGGTTTACGAGCTCGAATGTTTACGACCGCTACTCTTGCGCGCTCACCTTTGCTTCGCGGGTGCTAAATTTTATTACTTGTATCGTCCTCTGCAACCGACCTGCGGCATAGTGATCGATGGGTGAGCCAACAGAAGAAGGAAATGGAGAGAAAAAAAAGAATTCATCAGTGGGTTTTTATGTGGGACATAATTTTCCTCCTCGATGGCTTTGCAAACATTCGATACGCCACCAACTGATGTATTGGGGTGTGATCTTTGATTTTTATTAATAAGAATTGTATTTGAACTCTATCAATTTTTGCACATATTAGACCGACAACTCTACCAAACCTAACTAGCAGAAAATTAATGTAGGTATTCTCTTTCCTTCCTTTCTTCTTCTCTTAGGTAAGCTTGTTTAATTTACGATGGAATAGGAGCACGAGCACGCCATGGAGCATTAAAATACAATCCGTCATACAGCTGTGCATAAAACACTTTTGCATAATAGGCCCCGTAGTGACATGCGCCTATGGTATGATTTATGGTTGAAGAGAACCCGAGAAAAAGCTCGAAGCTCGATCGACCGCCATCCTGCTGGAGATGGGCCAACAATTATGACGTGCCTCGGGTGTCGTGAGTTATAAAGATATGCACTCGACATGTCGCAGGACTCGGGGCTTGTTCGGGAGGTTTCTGGGGATACAAAAACTGCTTCATATTTGCGGTCAATCACCTCAAAAGAAACATGTAAGGCTATTGAGGTTAGTGGGTTTTGCATAATAATCGAGGGGAAAGCATTCCAGAGAATCGGATGCGGAGATTGATGCTGCATACTGCCAAAAAACTGCATCCATTACCGAGAATGGATTGAGTTATTTTAATACCAGCAAAGGGAAACAAAAGTCAAATGTTTTCCTTGAAAGCAAAATGCTGTGGATGCTTCTAGGTAATGGTGATAAATGTTAGATAGCGTAGAATGGAACATTTCGTCGAAAATACGACCGGTCTGGGCTTGTTTGCTTTCCGATAAGATAATTTCACCAGCGCAGCTGTGTGTACCTTCAGCTATCCATGTGCTGCTGTAGATAACGGGTTTCGGGATTGTTAGTAAGACTTGGTAAATAGAAAGGCCGCTTGGTTAATTGTTTCGAATGTTAAACTTGCAAGTAAGGGAGACTTTTACTGCTTTTTATTGTTATGTTTTTATTTGCTATTTACCTCCATTACATGCTCTTTGATATTATCATCGTTTACTTTTCGGCAAACGACGAAACACACAAATTTCATTGATTATTTACAGTTCAAGAAAATTCAATTTGCATTTAAACTCGATTAATTCGAAGGCTGTTCAGTAATAAGCATTCATTTAGAAAATAACGTCAGAATCTTTGATCCAACAACCTGTTTGTTGTGCGGGTAAAAATACGCACCATTCAAAACTGAACAAGAGCAACAAATGATCGGAAACTAGCTTCTATAGGAATCCGGTTGTCTGTGCCTCAGCCAACCGAAACCCATTTCCAAAGTGTCATAAGCTGTTAGATGGCCTTCTTGTGACGAGCATTGTCATTCCATCGCTTTTTTAATGTGCTCGCTCGTTCTAAACGCTTACGCGAGGACATTTTATCGATCATGCTTGAAACGATGCCATTTCGCGATATCGACGTTGTCATCATCATCGCCATCGCCATCGCCATCACCATCAACAAGTAAATCAAGTTCACTTTCCGAAGCAAAAACGTTGGCCGTTTTGCAGCGAACGGGGCAAGTCGCTTGACCTTGAATGAAGTTTGTCAATTTCTTTTTTGTTTCCCTGAACGTCTCTCGCTCTCTGTTGGTTTCCCATTTATGATCGTTGTCCATGCTACTGAAGAGAAGGCTCAGGCTGATATCGATGTAGCAAAGTGTCTGTTTTTCGAGACAGCGGGTCTCATTATGCGGCCCCAGGCCACCCCCAAATATAGCCGAAATTCGTCCGTTGTCGCGTGTCCAAGACGCAACAAAACGCCAGCGTAAGAAAGAGCGCGAGAGGTCATTTAATGGAATGTTAAATCCACCACGCTGCCGTAACACGCGCGCACGCTTGTTGCCTCGAGAACCCGTTTCCTTAGCGCTGCTCCTTACTGGTTCCGTTTCCGTTTCCTGTTTCGCTCGATTTTAATGTCATTGATATTCCACAGACGCGGGTGCGGGTCCTCCTTAAGAAACTCGAGTCCAAACGAAACATGTAGGGTCTGGTCGTTTATTAATTCTTCTCTCAGTCAATTGATGGATGAATTGATAAGTTTGTGGCATCGTCGGCCCGTTTGCTGTGCTCATTGTTCAGTGCAGCTCCATTGGCGCCCACGTAAGTCCTCCAACAGAAGACAAATGAAGGAAAATATTCTACGAATTTCATGCATTGCCAAATAAGCAGTGCATCTCGATTCGAATCAACCTTATGGAAGTGTGCGGCGAAACATTAGCCAAAGGCAATAATTGGTTTCAAGAACCGCTGCTACAACGTTACTTGGCACGGGATGAATCAAATGTGACAAAATGGATCCGGTCCTTGCCCGTCATTTCTTATTCATTGATTCAAGCAGTGGACGAAAAGGCTTACCGCGAAAAGACGAGCATCCGTAATGGGCCAGGAAGTGGCTGTCCTAATAAGGAAAGCGCTGCAATCGAATAATGGTTGCCCGGGGATGAATCAGCACGTGGTAGTGATCGAGAGCTTGAACTCAGAGAGACTCAAAGAAACTGTCCAATCTTCAAGCGATTCATTGCTAAATCTGGAATCCAATCCTTTGCTTTTGCGTTGCGCATTACTAATCATCTCGTTGCAGACTATAGGATCGTATTTCGTAAATGATCAGTTAACAGTATTGCGATTCATCTGACGAAATGTCGTGTTAAATTTGTAGATTAATCTTATTTTTTTTAACATACGAACACTCTATTACTGATTTGCAGTTTATGTTCACTAGCAAGTAACAAAGGCCAAGCACAAGTTCACACTTCCGCAAGTGTCGAGATACGAACTAAACAAAAGAAATAAGACACGCCATCAACACATCACGTTCCGTTAGATAGATGGGCAGAAATTGTATGGAATGCTTCAATAAAAAAATCCATCTACCAAAGGTCACGTTTTTCTACGACGAACCAGGCTAGTGTTACTTCTCTCTACCGAGATAAAAAGTACCATTAAGCAACATCCCGTACATGCCCGTAGCCGATGGGATTTACTTCCATTCGTTATCGGAAAACGATACGCGGTACAATTTGTGCTGCAGGCAAGCGGGCGAGGCCTGCAGTTGAATGAGCGGGATCGAAAATCACGAAACCGGCGGTGAAAGAAACTACACTTGGAGAAATGGCAGCTATTTTTATTTTGATTGTACTGGAAAATGAGCTCCGAAGGGTGTGGGGTGGTTGGATCGATCGCTGGAAAACTCATTTCCGCGTGGGACTGGCGCTGGTTGGAATCGTTTTTAATTTCGCTGGCTGATTCAACGCACCCGACGTAATCATCCACTTCACCTTGTTTCGTATATTCTTGCCAAGCTTTTCCTCGGCTTCCCTGCTTTGGATGGAAATCGATTTAAATGATAGAGACATCGAGAGCAGGAAGAAAATCATTTCCCTTCAACGTAACAATTTGAAGATAATTTGTCAAATTTGCTAAAGTTCTCGTTTTCGTGTTGCGGCGCCCCCTTAGGGTAAAGAGAAGTGTTTCGCACTTTTTGCAGAATGCTGTTTTTCTTTTTCGCTCATTCCATTGTTCCAATAAGTTTCTTATCCTTTAGATACGGTGTGATAAATTGATGCCGGTGCTCGGCAAAGGGCAACGGTCGATAGGCAACGTTTCTAGCTGTAAGTTCAGGTCATGCCCATTTCTAGACGAAATTCAATCTCGACGAAAATTGAATTAACCGAAGTGAAGGAGTGCGAAGGAACGCAGGAGCTCGTTTGGAAAATGGCGCAACATCAGCTGGAATGAATGAGCGCTTTAGGTGCACTTTTCCTCTTCCGATGCTGATTGATCATTGGCCTTTAAACGAAAGTGATTGTATGAAAGAGACACGAGTGGAAGTTACCGAGTAATCAGGACGGATTGATTAATCACTTTTCGTCCGGCACAGGACACTCTATTCTCGGTACTCGATACTTAACTGCTAGTAAATCCGGCGCTATCAGTTAACAAACATTTCAAATGCTAAGATTTGATCTCACTGTACAATCGCATAATGGGCATAGTAAAAATAGGATTTACTAACACAAAGTCAACACAACATCTGTTAGGGAGGAGAATATGGATTGTTGATCCTAACAACAGTTCCAGCTGGTGCTTCATTTCAGCCTCCGTCAGCTCTGTGGTTAGATGCTATTTTTCCACGTTTATTTCACCAATTCAATGGTTTGTTTGTTATTATTCCAAATCCATCCCGCAATACCTTGGTTTGAGTTGCACACCGCGATTAGCACAGGAGCATCGTGGTTTGATTAGTGTACCAACTCAAGCTCGATGAATATTGAACTGGGATTTGATTGGATTGCACAAACGTGCATATGTGCTTTACAGTTACAGCTAGAATAATTGGATGGGGACTACGATTTTTTCGTTCAATTAATTTTTTATCAAACGTGATAGGCTGTTCAAATCGCAGTTCAAATTTAATAGCTATCCTTGGGAGCAGTTTTTATTCACTTTTTAGTTGCCTCTCTGTGTTTTTAGTTGTGTTCGTGTGTTTCAGTTCCATTTCGAACCTACTAACAGTGTAATTTATTTCGAAAGCTGAGGTCGATGGCTTCAGCAAGCCCGTTGGCAATTTGCACCTAATCCATGCATCATGATCATGTTGCATGTTGTGTGGCCCAAAGTGTCCAGATTGATTGACCAGTTTGGTCAGATTTCAACGTTCCGTTCGGTGGGGTTGGAAATATTTGGAAACACTCCATTCAAATTAAAACAATTGCTAACAAATCGCCAATGCTTTACCTCGAGGCCGTTGCGACGGAGGCAAAAGTGGTTGAAATATGAAACGCATGCTAGCGTGCCTCTCCATTCGGCTGGTTTCGCTTTCCACAATAATTGATAATATCATCGACTGATCGACGGCCTGTCTGCCATCGCCGCTGCCCTCGCGGTGCCTCGGCTTCAGCATAATCCTGATTCTGAAAAGTTGAAATCCATCAAATGGGCTTTCCGATTCGCTTTCATCATGCATGTACGGAGTCGATGATGGCGACGTCGTACTTAAAAAAACACACAAAACCAAAACAGCTGATAAACAAACACTCGCGAATTGATATGTTTTGCCCACTTCGTTGTGGCCACTCTATGTGAACGATTATTTTTATAACGAAAATGTATAGAACACAAACTCTTTGACCGTCGTGAGCTCTAGGGAAACATCTAATTATGTAAAGCTTGAACGAGTTATCAACGTCAAACGCAATCGATTGGCGAACCACGATACCTGGTCGTAATGGTTAGCGCATAAAATGGAATCAAAATGATTAACTGGTACGTTTTCTTGCTGGGATTTAATAAAAAAAAACTCTTTCATAGCTACATCTGTTGGTCAGGTGAAAAACGGTACGTTTGGTCATTTAAGCTCAATAGAAACGCAAATGCTATTTCCGCTGCCAAATGTTGATGTTATGCTTGGGGGATAATTTCGTGCACACTATTTTCTCGTCAATCAGCCTTTCAACTTATACTGTTTATTCTAACCAGAGCATTTCCTCTTCTTGATTGCTTTTGAGTAGCAACAATATTTGTATGGAGCATGTCGACGATTCAGCATAATTATTGTTTGTTTCTCACGTCGCCTTTTTTTGTCGCACAAAAAGCGAACTCTTAATAAAGAAATAACAACAACACAAATACCATTGACGTGCTTTTAAGGCATCGTCTGGGGTAAACATTTTTTGACCAAAATATCGTCCACCGCTGCGCTGTTCATATTGTCACAAAAATAAAAGCTAAAAAATACTAATTTGACATTTTTTTCACCTTTTCGGCATGTTCCTATCGTCCTGCCTTTCCGTAGAAGCGTCATTTCGTTTACAATTAGATGGAGCTGCTTTGACAGTGGCATGACGGCGTTTGCTAAATTTATATCTTCCGCCATTCATTCGGCAAGGCGGGATTGAAATCCGTGGAAAGTGTGTATATTTCTAGACTCTCGGCGGAATGGGGTTGTTTTTGCTTCTGAATCTATCACGCACGTGCACAACTCATATTGCTATCCTCTTTAAGCGCTTACCTTAATCCTAGTCCGTACGCATCATGAACGTGCTGCCTTAAACTGGTGTAACTTTTGTTTGTTTTTTACTCAAGTGTGAGTCAAGCGGTTGGGGTGCGTTTTGGCATGTTCGAGCTGTTTTCCGGGATAGGCAAAGGAATTATCAAAATGATTCATGGGTGCAATCGTTGCAGGCGGTGAGATTATTTACTTATGTATTTACGTGATTAGTCACCGCCTGAACAGACGAAGAACTAACGGGAAGAATCGTGGGGGTGTGACATCATCCTTGAGATGAAACAGCACACTTGGCATTAATCAGAGCGTATTCTTTGGCAAGAACTTAATGAAGGCTGGAATTTCTGGAAGCTACCACTTTACGTTCTGTAGTGAAAACTGTTACACTATTCATACTCTGAACTCGATTTTTTAGGAAATCATTTTATTATTCTCTCAGTGCTATTCTTTCCATTTTTTCTGCTTCGTCCTTTTATAACACCTTACATCTGACGTATGACAATGTTATTTTTTCTGTTTTACCTTCGGGGCATACATTGTGAATGTGGCATTCTTCTGGTGCTATATCATTATTAGTTTTTTAGTTTCCTTCTCAACCAAACACAAAGTGGAAAAAGTCAATTAACGAGTACAATCCGTTTCACCACCCACCGTTGCACATGGAAACGCTGCGGACACTGGAAGGATGTTTTTAGAGTGGCCCTTGTGTTTCCAGTGCAGCAAATGCGCCGGAGATCGTCCATCAGTCAATGGAGTGCAGATACTCTGCTGTTCTTCGTCATCCGCGGCATTTGCGATGGAAAGTTGCATGTACCGTCGTGTTTTAGTCTCTCTGTTTTTTCCTCCTGAGTGAAAAAATAAACACGTTTCTATAAATAAATTGCAATAGCTAGGGTGCGATTCGTCCGGACCGGGAAGCGACTGCAATGAAGGACTTGTCGGTTCTTCTTTCGTCCTTCGCAATAGAGCACCAAAGTCCGCAGCGGAAGTTCCTCGAAGTAGCTCCACATAGTTGTGATCAAAGTCAGTAATATGAGACTTTGCAAATTCCGACACCACAACGAGCATACCTGTGCTAGGCGAGAAAAAATCCCCTTACATCCTTATTGCAAGAGAAATGTAAATAACTGCACATTGCTGCCATATTGGATTGCGATAACGGAGCGGCTCGTGGAAACGTGGCCAATAGATCCTGCGCGTTTGCTAGCCTTTTTTTTAAAATTCCCTTTCAATCTATAGTGCATTGCGCCCGGTTCGCGATTCGTTCAAACTTGCTCCTGGAATGCCGCCCGTCTGGTGGAGTTTGCTACTTCCGGTTAATTTCCCACCGGTTCTCTCTCCTGATCTACCTCCTGATCTGCCGTTTGTCACTCCCCGGAAATCTGGAATAAAAAAGCATCGACATGGGCACCGACGAGCACATGGGAGGTAAAAATAAATCCCTCCATCCAGAGGATATCCGGATGGTGTCGTCTTCCGGTTGTGACAGTAGTACGCTCCGTCGTTGTAAGCAGAAACAATCGAACGGGGGATGATTGAAGCTAATTATGTGAACTGTCGCTGTATTCAAACGACGCTGCTTCTCCATACCGCTAGCTCGTTACAATCGATATTTGTTCATCGAACGGGCATAGAAACACAGGGAGTTGTAGGATCTTTTTTGTAAAAGCACTTTTTTTTTCTTCCTCTTCTTCAAGAACAAAAACTCTCACACGTAGTTCCCCCCGACGAAGGATTCCGATGAGCGTGGCATTATTCACAACCCGATAATTATTCTGCCGCGCGCTAATCAACTCCTGCCTTCATTGTGCCGCGTCGTTGGGCGTGATTGCCGCCCGTTCGACAGGCAGGCCATCGAACTTCCGGAATGCGGTACAATTAGGGTTTTATTATCATTATGCTGACGGGCACGGTGATATTGTCGTGGCCGTGCTACAACATCCCGACGCTCTTTGTCCAGCAATTTGGCTCCGAGCCACGGTTTCGGACGAGCGGAAGAATTTCATCAAGCACGGAAGCCCGTAACTCAATCGCCCCCAAGCGCCCGTAACCCGGGTCTGGCCGTTTCGTGGTGGCTTTCACCATGACCATCAGGCTGCCCGCGGCTGATTAGGTCATCGAAAGCTGAAATGGAAGCCATAAACGGGCTCTCGCCACGTCTTCTACCTGACGATGCTAATCCAACCAACAGGTCCGCTATTATAGGATAAACGCGTGCGCGCGTTAGCATGTGTGATCAGCAGAGAAAGAGAGAGCGAGAGAGAACGTGTAATTTTCCGAGGTTTTCTCCTCGGCCCCTGACGATGGACCTCCTTAAGATGTGCCGTGCATGCCAACAGAGCTGAAGGTTAATTAATAGAGACGCGCGCTCCGGTGGTTCCAACCCCAGCGTTGGGATCTCAATTGGAGGCGTTGGAAGAAATGAACTCAATACATTGTGTGCCGGACAGGAAGTTTGTGCGTTGCGTGTTGCAATGTTGCCCAGGAAAAACGGCAGGACCCACAAAGCAAGGAAAATATGTTTTTTTCCTCTTTCTCTCTCTCTCTCTCTCTCTCTCTCAACGTTGCTTTCGTGCTCCTTTCATTGGCGACCTGTTCTTTGGTGACATTTTAAGGCGCCAAGCCGTTGAACTGAAGCCGAACCGTGAGTTGTGATTCCTTCATTCGATTTGCAACCTGCTCGTCGGTGCCGGCCGGGTCGAAAGCGTGTGCATAAATTAAGGCATAAACCCCATCGCGTGCCGGGAGGCATCAGTTTAAAGCGTAATTAAACCACCAACCTCACCACCAGTAAATGACCAGCGCCCGGGGAGACGTCTTGGGTCTTTGGGCGCGTGGAAGTTCCTCGTTTTTGAAGGGAAAATTCCGCATTCCTTGCGGGAGCGCTGGGAAAATGGGAAAGTTTATAACGGGTCACCCTCGCTCGCTGCTGTCGTACGGTGGAAAGTTCAATTAAGGAAACCAAGGATTATGTTTCGTCAGTGGCGTTTTCCTGTTTTTCGGCTTTATGCAGAAGTTGCTGAGGTCCCTACGTTCGCCTTAGAGGTGCTCGTTTGTTCGTCGACCCATCCCCCCTTGGAACGTGGTTAAGAAGCGTAGCACACATATTTGGTCTACCTTGTGCCGCTACCGTTTGTTCGCCGTGTTCTGGTTTTCGGGTCACGCGGGAACAACGAAACTACCCGGGGGGTGAAGTTTTGGGCTGAAGTTTTCCGGCGGCTTTTTTGCTAAACCCACCCGGAAGGCGGTTGCAGGGTTTAACGATGGAAGCGTCCACAGTTCCTTTGCTGCCGGTGACACCAGCACTTGGCAGATTATGAGTATTTTATGGTTTCGCCTCATCATTCCAGCACGATCCGGGGAGTTTGAGGACTGCGAAATCGATAAACTTCCGCCTCAAATTCGGTTATAATGAATGGGCAGAGAAAAAAAAATGAAACAAATAAACTGGGCTCTCGGTCTTATACATGTTTAACGATAATTGAATGCGTTGAAATGAAGTCGATAAAGAATGCGCTCTTGTTTTAGCTTCAATAATTAAACAGGAAGGATTACACGCGCTCACAGTACGGCTCTCGGGAATGGCCAACGTCTTTAACGGACTTCCGGTGCGTACGATGTTTGCAGCTCGTAGCTTTAATCGTCCGAAAGCTCCATCTGTCCCACACGGTCGTGGTCGGTATTATTTCGTTTGGTGCCTCCAATTGAGCCCATGATGGCTTCTAATTTGGTTTCGGTTTCCGGCACTGTTGTGTCAGAAACCTGGCCCAACCCCTGGCTGGGGAACACTAGCAGATGGTGCAAACGAATACGGATCGAATCCACGCTTGCGGCTACGTGGCGATGGCTCCAGCAGGTTTATGAATAATTTGTCCTGATTTGTCCCCATCATATTCATATAATGCCGCTCCCCATTACTTGCAGCGGGTGTTCCTTACGGAGTAGCAAGGCTTTCCCAATGGCGGCGTCCCCACGGCTCGGTTGATTGGCGTAAAATGTGTCTCGGGCTCATTTAAGTGACTCACGAAACCCACTCCTTGTAGAAACCGCATGGGTGCCATAGCTTGGTTTCCTTCCTCCTCCAGGGAAAAAGGTGCATTTCCAGCACTCTCTCCTTCACGAAGGCGCCAGTGTCACGCGCCTGGTCTCTTTTTTTCCCCTTTCGTGTTGCGCTTCTTGTAATACCGCCTTGCTCTAACGAATTGCAGACACCATTTTCGATTGCTTTTCTGCCACCAGCAAGCCGTAGGTTACGGCTGGCTTCCTGGGTTTTCTTCACTCGGTCAACCTGCCGGAAAAACCACCCACACCCATTCGTTTCTTCAACCCCACCGATGCACCGAGTGTAAGGGCTCGATTTTTAGTTTCTTTTCGCCGCACAATGGTGCCGGAGGTAAACGTAATTCTGCACAGTTTATTGCTCGTTAGCATGCTTACCCGGGCCAATACCGGTGGGGAAAAAGTTTGATGCCGTTCTGAATTCGCTTGCATCCTTCATAATAGGGCGTGTTGAATGTGAACAGCGCTTATTGAAAAAACCTTACCGTGGGGACGATTGAAATAATATCCCCCTCGGTGTGGCACCGTAATGTAATGTAAATTTATCTTCCCGTACACCTTGAACCTCAAGTCGAATGTGCTACGTTTTTTTTTTCTTATCATTCTTCACTTTTTTTTCTCCACCACAGAGCCTTGGCATATTGGCGTCGATACCGGCGGCCCTGCTGATCATCTCGCTCGTGTTTCTGCTGCTGTATCTGCTGACGCGCTGCTGTGACCGGAAACCACGCAAACCCAGATCGCACGGTTGCCAAAAGTGCACTCTCATCTTCTTCGCCATCATCTGCTGTGCGGCGATCGGTCTCGGTTTGTATGGCAACGACGATCTGCACAATGGTGTGCTGCAGATCTTCGGTTCCGGGCGCAAGATCGAGCAGCTTATACTGAACGTGCGGAACCAGGTAAGTAGTGTCGTACGGGACAGCCGTTTTCCAAACAGTTTCCCGCTGGCTTGATTCTCGGACAGCGGCTCTCAATCTCAGAAGTCGATAGCTATATATATATATACAACGTTTATTATTAAAATAAAGTACTTTGATGTGTTGATACATTTTGCACAAATCTGCAGACATACTATGTGCTCGATGTGCTGAACGGAACGTGGACTGGTAATGCTAGAAAATAAATCATTACGCCGATCGCACTTGGATCGTACGATTGGATTCGTACGAGAACTGGTTCTCCCCAAGAGGTACTTTCAAGCCAAGAAACACGATGTTGCGGTTTGAAATGATACCTTCGCGTGTGTGTTTTTTTTTCTTCTCCCGCCTTTCGTCTATCGAACGTCGCGGGACTGTGGCGAAATGGCGCGCAAGATTTACCACCGATGGTCCGGGCGCGTGCCGTTCCCTCACATTTAGCGTTAGTCATGGGACGGTTGCAAATGCGGTTACGGCTACGGTATTCGCTTCAGTGAAGTTGGCTGAAGTTTCTTTTGGGCATTTTGTTGAAGGAATCAGCACTCCCACCGAGCGGGATTGGCATTCCAACAGCAGTGATCAACACGATACGATCAACCCTCACGTTCGTTCTGGCAGCCAGCATTGCGCAGGCTCGATCCACAGCATGTCCAACTACATTAGAGACTAGTTGCTGGCTATTTTTCTGGACCAGACCGTTCAAGATTGATTCATAAACAACCCCTGCTTTAGTGTCAATACCTCGGGGATATACCATTGATGAACGCCATACGAATAAAAAGAAACTCAACTGCTACGGCCTGCAAATCATTTACTCCCTTTGGTCTTCTAGGTGAAAAAGCCAAAAGCCACAACAATCATTGTACATGTTGGATCCGTAATCTTAATTCTCCGGCGTCGGTAACAAATGATCATCAAAATAAAGGGGTTCTTCCCTTTTTGGTTAGGTTTCATTCGGTGACCCTTGGATGGTGGTACCCGTACCATGGCTGGTGCTTTAGTTCCAATCAGTAATTCTCAGCGTGTTTTTGCCCTTAATGTCGACATCCAAAATTGTTTACCAATTCTTCGATCTGGTCAATTAAAAGTAAACGATCCAACTGATGTGGTTTTTTAATTCGAGAAGTAATTTAAGCGTTGTTAAAATGATTCATAGTATTTGTATAGCTAGCACATGGTTTGAATTAGATATTTGATAGCTCATTTTCTGAATATGCTGACGTATTTGTTTCTTTTTCACAGACGGAAATGGTGAAACATAATCTCAAATCAAAAGTGGTCCTGTCGGAATTGGAACAAATTTTCGAGCAGCCACCACACCGCCCGAACGTCACCGCTCTCTACATGCTTCACGATTCGGTCAAAATGGCCAAGGACAACACGACCTTCGCGATCAACGCCCTGGAAACGATCGTCTATCTCACCCGACCGGCATACACCGACATTACGCTGAAAAGTCTACTCGATGTAAGTAACGAGTACATTTGCTTCGTCATAGCTTTGCAATATTACGAAACAAACTGCAGCCGGCGAGAAACAGTGTGTGTGTGTAATTTCCCACAAGGAGCATTCTTTTCGCGGTGTCCTGCTGCTGTCGAGCAAAAACAAAATTGTTTCTCGTCGGTTTTATAGGACGATTCTTTTGTGCGATGCACAGCAAATGAAGATGCACTCGTTTGCCGCACTCGTGGGATTGACAAGACGCAAACAAAACGAAGGGTTGGCTCAGCAAAATTATGCCATTGTAATGTTACTTGAGATGTGCATCCACCAATTTTCCCAAACGCCAAGGGTCACCCAACGCTGCACTTGCAGTATTAACGTCCTCATGTTGATGTACATCAGTGAGACAAGGGTACTGTGCCGAGGGAAAACATCCGTGTCATGTCGATTTTTGTTGCATTTTCGTTTTCCCTATCCGGTTGACCTAGTTTTTGTGGGATTGTAAATGAAGGAGGACTGGTTTCTGTATATTTTTTCCTTCTAAATGCGCGATAGCGGTATCCCTTGCAGATCATTCTCAAATCCTGCTGGTATTTGATTTTTTTTCGACCTCTCATTTTAGAGAATTTTCTGTCATCACCGATAGCTGACTGTTACACCGCATGTTGGTACTACGCGTCATAAATGCATTGCTTCATACCATCATAGCGTCAGCTTTTTTGGATGAAACCCATACTTTCCGGAATGCGCGCTGCTTTGCGATTTTCCGTGGTAATTGCTCCCGTCCCCACGGAACGGCGGTCGAAATTGTTGCAACACCCGACAGCTGCCGGAAGGACAAAAGCATTCGGAGCAGATGAAAAATCACGCTTCAACGCCTGTAGTGTTTTATCCACCGCGGCTAGCCTCGAGCCTGGAGAGAATTTTGTGCTTTGTTATGCAGAAAAGAACCGCCCGTTCGCGTTTGCTCTGTGATGTGATGATGCACAAAACAGTGTTGTTTCCTTTAGTTTTTCTTTACATTCGTTTGCTGACTTACATTTAGAGGCCGCAATGCTATGCTTTCAATGGGATTTAAAGTCACAAAGTATAGATCCATTCACGGAATTATAAAAACAAATTAAAGTAGATTTTTCTTATTGACAAACTTAATTAATTGTACCGCAAACACAACCAACCAGGCCTGTACTCTATTAAATGAACAAAAAGATCCTTTCATCAAAATTTTCCATTACCTGACGCGTTTGAAACAGCATTGGCAATAGAGTTTTCCGGTCCAAGATTTTCTGCCCTGGCAAATATCTTAAGAGGCTAAAGTTTTTGTGCCAAAGTTTCTCAGGATACTCATAAACTTTGTTTTATTCCGCCGATGTTTTATTTTTGTTCCTGAAAGGATGTGAAAACCTTCTCATTCTGAAATTGCATAATCTGTATGAATCTGAACTGTTTTTGCCACTAAAATCAGTCCACGAATTTGTAGCACGTATATACTAAAGAAGAAAATTAAATTGTTGGTTTGGGTACGTTTGCATCCATGGTACGATGAAAGCATTGAAGAAATAATGAACAAATGACGAAACTCCCGAAAAAGTATGCCTTGCACCGATGAAATGTTGAATCCTAGTATTGCATAGATGGAACGGTAGAAGTTTGCTTATTAATAATTTAAATAGTTTTCACGTGCGATCTCACGCAAGAAACTGTTTTCTCAATTTACTTCACAGTCCATTTGTGATGTTCGTTTTGTTTCTTCGTTTTCCTGTGCTAAGTGGTGTTGAATGTTCTTTAAAAAGTTGTACTCATCGGGAATAAACTTGTGCTTCATTTGCATTCTTTTTCTGTTACTATCGTTCTCATTTATCCTTTAATTCTCTGAAAGTTAATCTCACCAATTGAATATATTACATGACATCTTTTGAAAGGAAAAATCGATAAAAATGTGGTTCTCAATTTCCGGTTCTTTTCCAGACGTACGAGTTCTACGAAGAACTTCGGTGGCCAATAACGCTCGGTTTCCTGACCTTCTTGCTGTTGCTGTGCATCATACTGATGATTGGAGCGACACGAAGCTCGCGGTGCGCTCTGATCTTCTTCAGCGTATGTGGACTACTAGCTGTCACCGTATGCTGGCTGCTGTCCGGAATATATCTGGCCAGTGCCGTAGCGCTGGGCGACTTTTGCATGAAACCGAACGACTTCATCTGCAGCCATGTAAGTATTTATTGAGCAAAATTGTCATAACTACCAGCGACACGCAATCGTTCCTCGCTACACCTGTTAAGTAAACCAACGAACGTCTGATGTTCATTAGAAACAGTCGCTCATCACACGGTCATGTCTCATTCTTTCAAGCAAGATCCTGGTTTAAATTGCGAAAAATGCTAGCGGTGTTATAGAAATATGGTATGGAGCTTTTTTCGAAGGCCGCTAATGAAAACAATCCATACCGATAACTCCTGCATTGGGGAAAACAGGAAGGAAAATGGGAAAGGTGCTATACGATAAATAGCACATTTGTATTTACGCCAGCGTATTATGTACATACATAGGGGAGAAACGTATGTATCCCAAGAGTCATTTGATGCGCCGCAGAATCTTCTTCGTTCATTCAACTATCCCACTAAGAGTCGCGTGTTTTTTTATTCGTCTGTTGTTTGTGCAACCTATGCAGCATCCACATCTGCGCCATTCGTTTTTTTTGTTGTGTTTCGCGAAACACACGTTCCGTCTTCTTCGCTCGGTGTTCACCGTTGGGAATTCAAGAGCCAACCGTAGTCCCGGATGGCAAGAAACGCGAACTCGCGTCTAACCACAAGAACCTGCGAGTGGAGTAATTAAACAGAGCTTCAGATTGCGCTAGGAGGCGTTCTCGGTGCTGCGACATTGGACTGTTTTCCATCCATGTTTAAGGGGTTTTCCTCAATTTTTTCCCTAGCCAGAGCACTTTGGAGAAGATATGGATATTGTTGACAACTATCCTGTTCAGCTACATATAGCCTTAAATTACACTGATCTAATACACTATAGTTGTTATTGCATAACTTGAAACATACTTTACAACATTGTGGATTTATCTGCTCCCTATATCCTTACATATATTTTTTGTACAATCATATAATATGGATAATCTTTCAAGTTCAAAAAAAGCACGCCCTTTTATTTTTAAACCAGAGTCATTACCATTTCGATTTTGATAATTCCCTTATCCCCTTTTCCGAGAAAAGCTCTCTGGCTCTGCCGGACCGGTGAAAATCCATTTGCATTTCCGTACGGTCTGCTGCATCTTTCATAACGTAGCGTACCATCTGAAGTGGGCTCAAAAGTCTCGCCCATATAGCGATGCCACAGTGAACGAAAATCCGAGCTCAACTTAGCGAGAAAGTTGATAGCATTTTTCCACACGATCCGTTTGGTCAAATTTGCAAATTTTCTTCCTTTAGCCATGGCAGACGAACGAGGGGGAAGATAAACAAGATATAAAATTATCTCCATTATGTCATATCTCAACGTTAATTGGATAATAAAGTTGAAAGTTGGACGAGATTGAGTTGTGTGAATGCAAACGCTCAGTCCAGAATGCGTTCCACGATCCGGAACGCGTATTTTCAGGAGGAGGGATTAAGATATAGCGAAATATATCCGCGCGGAGCGTAAAGGAAAGTCCAGGCGACTCGGCGACCGGGGTCCGAGTGGCTTTCTTCAATGAAATTGTTCCCATTGTGTGCTAGATTGTTTTCCAAGCAGTTTTGTGTTTTTTTTTCTTGCTTCACAGTTCATTTTCCTCTAATTGGAGACAGTATTTTACCGGCACAACCGGGGTCTTAATGCAGCTGGACCCGTTTCCTGTTTCCTGATCCTTTGTTAAGGCCCAAGAACTTGGCGACTTGAAGCTTTGATGTTAAACTTCACTTGGCAAAACTATTTTGCACTCTATACTAGTAGCTTCGTGCTCTACTTTGATCAACTTTGTTGCCACAATTACATTCTTTGTCCAAGCATATTCTAACCGAACGATTGAAGTGTCAATTGACTTGAAGTATTGGTAGTGTTTTTTTTTTCTATTGCGATAAATGCAAAGATCACAAATATACAATCATTGATTTTGTTAGTAATTTTGTTTTTCACAGTATTTAAATTTTCCGTATTTGAAGCAATGATCCTTTTTGATACTTATAAAGTTTTAGGATTTAATAACAAAAGATAAGCCAAAGTCTTACATAATATTTTATGCAAATAATGTTGCCTTTATATAGTTATATAGTCGTATAATTTATGATGTCACATAAGGCGTACTAGTAATTTTGTTCCATCTATCGTAGGCTAATGGATTGTTTTAACGATGAACGTCGGTCCCATAAACTAGTTGGGGAAACTACATGGACTAGAGCCATTAAAACTGTTTCACTGTCCATTCTTCGTAGAAGCATGGTAACGAAAAAGTTTGCTATCGACAAACGAAACCGTGCAAAATGTGGCAGGTTCTAGGTTCTAGCTGCAACCATTTATTTCGCAAACTGCTTGAAAAAACCATAAGACATGTGTTTCAAGCTTAACGACCGTCGCTAGAAGCTTTCCTGACGTTCGTGACAAATCATAATGGTGCAAGGTGATCGTTACTTTTTATATCATTCTTGGCTCATCATCTTCTTGCTTCTACCTTCTCCAACAGCCCAAACTGAAGGACGTACAGTATACGTATTGTAGCACTGTAGGCACCAATCGTTATGTGCTGAGATTGAACGAGTCGAAAGTGCACGTGGACCGTGCCAAGGAATCTCTGGAGATCGTCAACAGCATCGGAATGGATCTATATCCTGGCATCCAGATCAGCTCGAAGGTGAACAAAATCAATGGGGAACTTGACGACAGCAAGCGCCAGTTGACGGCTCTTTCGGTGATGTTGGATCGTCGCACCGTTGCGGAACACTACTCGGATGCTACACGAAGCCTTTGTGAAGGAGGCCTGCTTGGACTCACGCTAATGCTGCTGGCCAGCTTAGTGTCCGCTGCCATCCTAAGTTTACTCGTTTGCGTCGACTCGCACACATGGATTTATCTTACGAAAAAGTAAGCTCCTCCATTAACCCAGTTGGCACGTTAGCATGCAATAATGAATACGTTTGTTTTTTTTCTCTCTCTCTTTCTCTCGCTTTAGACGTCCGGGATACGAGGACAAGGCCGAAACTACTCCACTATTTCCAGCGGGTGCGAACGCATCGCCAACCGCACCGATCATTGCTTCCGGCACGATGACGGTGAACCGAACACTGTTGCACGCCCAGACGGCCACAGGCAACGGATCGACGGCAGTGGTTGGAGCCGGAGGAGTCGGAAACGCTTCCGGAACGCTCATCCCGACAAGTGGCCGAAATGGCACCACACACGGAATGCGCGGGTTTGCATCCTATAGCGGCGATGAGTCGCCACCGCCAGATTATAACGTTGTGGTGCATGATAGCAACAGGCATGGCTTATTTTTTTTTCTTATTTTTATCCTAAGTTATCCTTATTCATATCTCGTATGTTACACACTTTACGGCAGTGGCAAATTTTTATTTAAATTTTGTTACACGCAAGCGCCCATCCAAGGCAGATCATATAGCATATGAACCGATGCATCATGATGAACACGTTGATCTTCGTGCGTACTCGACCCGCCTGGACGCTCGGGAATCGGATTTCTTGCCCTATTTTCTATGTGCTTTTGAATATCGAAATTTGTGTTTCTTTCTTTTCACACCAGCACCTTGATTGCGACAGGAACATGATTGGTTGTAGTACGGGTTTGGCAAATCGTTTTGCTGTTTTTAGATACATTTATGTACATTACACCATTGCATCAATGCAGTAGTTAGACTACCATCTCGAATGTCATTCCTTCGCGCATCATCCGTGTGTGCTAGACTTCTTTCACGCATCTATGTGGAGTTAGATTCTTTTTTTGTATTACCTGATTTCAGTTTTATAACGCACAGCAAAACCATGACATTATTTCTGGGCACAATTTTATTTCATTCATCCGGCTCAAACACATTGAGTATTCGATTGTTGCTAGCAGTGAATATACTATTTAGTCGATGCAATAGCTTTTGAAAACAGTTTTCACTTTCCTTGAAGATTTTGCTTAAAGTTAATTTTGAATATTTTTCTCTTCAGAGCATCCGGACATCACACGCTTGGGCGGCTACCGTCCCAGCACGCTCCGATGATGGGCCCCAACAATGGCAAGTACGCCACCCTTAGTAAACAATGCAAAACCCTTGAATCGAATGATTTCTACTGAGAATCGCCTGCCTGCAATATGTCTGCAGGCAGCAATAAGCTAGGTAAGATCCTTATTGCCTGTACCGATATTAAATGTTCAATATGCGTGCCATTTAATAAACTGTGTCTTTCGGTTTGTGGTTTTAGATAAGAAACTGACAGCATCAACTGCAACACTCTCTGATAAGGATCCACGAGATATTTCTAACAACGGTTTCAACCGTTTCGACCCCAAGTACGTCAGTATCGGCCCGAAAGCAATTCGTAACACGGTAAATAACGTAACGGCGAACGTGAATAAATGTGCCACTCTGCGCCACGGCGGCCGTTACGGTGGTTCGCTAAGCGTTAGCGGCGGATTGGGCGCTGGAGGTGGCCACCACGGGGTTGGTGGGTTCGGTAGTGCCCGCTCTGGTACAAGCCCTAGCCCGAATCTCAAAAACGTTCAGCAACCCATGATAACCCCAAGCCAAACACAGCAATACAAGCAGCACCATCAGGACAGGCAGCTGTCTCAAACCTCCGGCAATACTGCGATTCCCAGCGGGATGGGAGGAGAGCGAACGGAGCCAAAGCTCGCCATTTCAACTGTGTCTAAAGAATACAACCAACAGTCGGCATCGTATTCATGCGCAACGCTTCCCTACAAGAAGCCTGGTAGTGGTTATACAGAAACCTCGACTGCATCAACCGCAGTAACCACCTCGATATTGAAAAAGGAGAGTAATCTGGATAATCAACACAACCAGCGCTACGCTCCGACCGTCTACAGCATCGACACTTCTGCCTATCATCATCAACGGGAAGGCAGTGGAAGTGGCTTCCACCATCAATCTTCGCAATCATCTCTTCAGCAACAGACGCTGACGCAGTCGCAACAGTATCAACAACAGCTGTTACAGCAACAGCAGCAACAACAGCAACTACAACAACAACAACAACAGCAATTACAACAGCAACAACAAAATCAGCTGCACCAACATCAACAGCAGCAGTTGCAACAGCAACAGTTACAACAACAACAGTTGCAACAGCAGCAGTTGCAACAGCAGCAGCTGCAGCAACAAACTCATCATAGATCTCTGTCCAGTACAAATCAATTGTACCAGGAAACAGGAGCAGGCTCGGTATTTGCCAGTCCACCTCCATCCATTGCCTCAACAGCAACGTCCCGTTCAAACGTGTCGATCATTAATCAACCCCTACCGGATATTCCAACCAGCGCCGGTGGTGGAAGCGGTTCAGTTGCAGGAAACTCGATAAAAAATAGCCCGCAACCTCTTTGTGCCGCTACGCTGAATCAATACCGCTCGCTGCAGCGGCCGCACAAGCAGCAACAAAACAGTAGCAGCGGATTGTCCGTGTTGGCCACACCAACAGGACTCGGAAAGCCTACAATTCCGCCCAAAGTCACCCCACCGATGTTGCCACCGAAGAACCGGCACAAAGATGATTCCCAGTATCAGAGCAAAGCGGCGGCATTAGCGGCTGCCACGACGGGGTCCGGTATGGCTCCACCGTTGCCATCGTCCCGGCCCCAACAACCGTTACCTCAACCACCACCACCACCACCCGTGCAGTCGCATCACCATCACCATAGCCAACCAGGTGGGCACGGTAAATCTTCAGCTCAACCGCAGTATGGCGGAGGCGGAATGAGTGTGTCAAGCAATTTTAACGCCATTCAGCAGCAGCTGCAAAATCAGCTCCATTTCAAGCAGTACCATCAGCTAACTCAGCAACCATGGCAACGGGAGCAGTTGCCTCAGCAGTCGGGAGCGAACGTCAATATCGCAAGCAATAGCACGTTCGTTAGCTACGATCGTAATCAAACCGCCATCAATACAAGTACGAGCCGCAATCGATCGTATTCCGGAGGCAGCAGTAGTATCGACCAGCCACCACCATCGAAACCGAGCAATATCGAAAAGGCCAAAAATCATCATTCATCATCCGGCGGAACTGCGGTGCCCAGTGGAGGTGGATCGATAGTAGCAAACTATCAAACCCTTCCCAAAAATCATCATCATCACCATTATCCACAACAGCAGCAACAGCAACAGCAACAGTATCAACAACATGGCCAGTCAGCCTCGTTTGGATCGACCAGCAGTGGCGGACAACACCAGCAGCAACCGAAAAGTATCCTCAGCAAAACGCGGCCAAATGAAACCCGCGAACGGGAGCAGCGTGAGCGTGAACGAGAACAAAGGGAGCGGGATCGTGAACGAGAACGTGATCATCATCGCGAACGAGATCGAGAAAGGGATCGGGATCGCGATCGGGATCGTGATCGAGACCGTGATCGGGAGCATCGAGAGCATCGGGAACATAGAGATCGTGAGCATCGTGAACGCGATCGAGATCGGGATCGGGATAGGGACAGGGACAGAGATCATCGTGATCGAGATCGTGAACGAGATAAAGATCGTGATCGAGACAGGGAACGCTCTGAACGCAGCCATCATAATCGAGGTAGCCATGAGTATCATCACGATTCCAACCACGGTTCCTCGACCAACAATAAAAACCCCAACGTTTACTATCGCTCATTGCAAAGGGGTGGCTTGCAGGCTAACAACGATCTGTATTCTGTAACAGAGTTGTGAGAAAGGTTTGATTTTTAAGTTTGTTCTTATGCCGCCTAAGTTCGACTTGCTAATCATCCTCCTGCACGATCCGGAGAGAACGAATTTGAATAGTCATCTGGTGGTCGCTCGCGGAAGAGAGGACAGAATTTTCATGGCGTGGTGGATGTCGCGTTTCCTACCATGACTATTTCTACTTCCAGCCTAGCATCTTTTTCTAATCCATTTATCTTGCACTCGTGTTCTACATTATACAATTTTCTGATATCAAGAAAACAATTGCTCATACGCAACGATACGTAACTCGGACAGCATAACAGATTTCTCTGGTAATCAGAGGAATGCAGAACAGCAATAGAATAGTGTTAGGTGCGGGGAGGATACGTATAGATGTCTATGCGCGTTTTAACACAACAAAATCGTCAATGGAAGTCCTGGACCGGAAACGATAATGCCTGGTCGTTGGAGCGAAAGGGCTGGAGCTAAAGCAGCACGTTACAGAAGTGCTTTGAACAAATATCGAACTGTTATGATGGTGTCGCTAACGAAGGCAAAAATGGAAAAACGTCTAACGAACCAAAATTCAATTTTTACACGGGGCGAAAGTTGCAGGAATATGTCACAAGTGTACATAGGAAACAAAGAAACGATCAGATGAGAACGCTATCGAAAAGCGATAAAATTTTACTGTTAATGTTATTAATTACTGTCTTTTCAGACTACAGTAGCGCAAACACAAATGCGAAGAGGAAAAAAAAAACCACAGATAAAATGAAATGTAAATGTGAGAGTAATAGAAATTTCAAATTTAATCCGCCAAAGCAAAAATAGAACATCCCAACGTTTCGAAACGGAATGATTGTTCGAAAAAGTTGCAAAAATGAGTAAGACAGAAAATAATTTTCAAATTTCATATAGAAAAAAATAAGAACTTAATTCAATAGATCGAAACATTCCTCAATAATTACAAAGGACAAAATCCTACGGCAATGACAAATTGACACACGACCTTGGGAATACAATTAATGAAATACGAGCAGAAGAATGCACGTTCCAGAGTGACTCGATTACTGTGAGAAATTTTCAAGACTTATGAGTGAAATATTGAAACAAGAACAACAACTACAAAAAATGATTCGTCTTAAATAATCACAAGGAATGGGAAACATTTTGACAAAAACGAGAGAAAAAAGCATGAAGAAATAATACTATAATACTGCAGGTGTAAAATAGAAATTTGATGAAATATTCGATGCAGTTATGTTTCAGAAATCGGTTCATTTGTTTAAAAACTCCATCTTTTATGTGTATCATGTTGGAAATGCTTAGAGATTAGTTGTATCTACCGGTATTATGACACGCTATCTAGTTCTGGTAGGATCTTTCGTTTGATGTATGCAGTGTTTGTCAGTTTCTTATTTAGTTTATTTGTTGCGAATCAAAACGCATTTCTATTTTACTTCATTATCCTACTTTGTTCCAAATGATACATAGTGTGAGTATTAGATTTAAGCGCCAACAAAACGATCCAAGCGATGGAAACATTTTTATACCAAAATACTGAGAAATAATGAAAAACATTAAAAAAAAAGAGTTTAAACAAACAATCAGTGCAGATAAGATACGAATCAACTCCATCGTGAATGATGGTGCGCTGATGGGTAGAAAATAAATACGGAAAAATGAGCAAAAAAAAACCACACGCCCGCAAGCACGAAAACGCCATGCGGCATGGCACCAAAAGCAGCAAAAAAAAACACACACACACATTCATTCATTCTTGAAACAAAACAAATTCTAATAATAGTTGAAGAAGCCAACAAAGAAATCTCGTTGAAAGAATTACATTAATTAATAACGATAGACGCATGTATCGTGGAAGTATATTAAGCATATAATAAAACATTTAAACATTAAAAAGTTACAACCGGTAATGTTCGGGTGGAAGAAAGTTGAAACAAACGGTGGTTTTCTCGAAACAATATAGTTTAGCTGTTAGTACGAAAACAAAAAAAAATCAACCAATAGTAACTGTAAGAAGAGGCAAAGGCAACGCTCAAAGGAATGAAAGCGAACGAGCAAGCGTTTACTCGCGAAAAAGAATATAAGATTAAAGATACTGCAATCGATTAATTATGATATGATGAACCATAGAACGTTAGGTCGCATGGTAATCTAATAGTAATCAAAAACTCACACGCATACCCACATTTGAGAAGGAAAAGTGAAGCTCACAGCATAAACTATAATGCATGATTCCGGAGCAATCATAATGCACTAGATCGATCCACGGATTCCCTGAAAGCGTGAAATTGAAGGTGTCGTTTGAAATGAGAAAGTAGAAACATGTGAAAAGAAAAAAAACACATGATACTCCAACAGTTTAAAACTCAAAGCCATGGAAAGTGTTGCTCCCAATGCATGCAAGAAATGCCCAATTTGCGAAACCGAACTGCGGTGCAGAATTCATTCGTGTTCGACGTAAAACTTTTCCATTAGAACGAACGGCAGTTGGCTTGATCCTCGAGGGAGTACCGATCCGATCGAACGGCAGGAGAATCTGTTGCAAAAAAAACCCTAAAAAAAATAAACGATGGACTGTTGGAATAAATGAATGGCCAGGGAAGGAACGTCGTGTAAGCGAAAAGACATAATAATTACAAGCAAGATTTTTGGGTCAATTTACTACTGTATAAGAAACGAATGGGGAATGGAAGGCTTAGCAGAAGAAATTAATAACCGTTAGACGAGTCACAATCAGGAAGCCAAAAAGCAAATTCACTCGACAAGTATCATGTACTTTTGTTCACCAGCATCCTTGCTAGCCTTTTTCCCTTTCCAAACATGCAATAGTTTTAGTTTTGTGTGGACATTTGTCATCCCATTTCGCCAGTGCGCTTCAACACCCGACGCTGGAACCCCCGCGCAATTTTACAGTATTTCAAAACGGCTTCTTTAGCGAACCAACGGGTGCAGATGCAAATCCCCGAACCAGAGACAATGATTTTACTACAGTAAGTTACTACACCCATGTAAAAAACACACAACTTAGATTGCGTGGTAGATTATTTGAATCGAAATTGGAATGTGAAACCCGACGTGATCTCGTAAAGGACAGGTGCACCGTTTGAATGGCTTCGATTTTGATTTCGTATCATGTGACATGTGAGCAAACCTGCCAACAGTGAAGGAGAGAACTTCCTCAAACCTATGAAAACTGCACTACACAGAGCTTCAATATCAGGCAACAGTTGTATTAGGGTTTGTATAACGGACTACGCACATTGAATGCTTTGGTTTTGTTTCGTAATCCATTCTTTCACGAAAGCTATACGCGGCCTGGAAATTGGACGGTATATAGCTCAAACGGAAAGCTGCTCAGTGAGTGCGTTTGAAGCGTTAGTTTGGAAACGAATCTAGACCCAGTTGGGTGGAGAAGATAATTATATAAAAGTAATAAAACGACAGCCGAACAAGACACACCCATTTTCCAACAAAGGAAAAGCAGTTTGAAGAAAATGTAGATTATGTCAAAACTTTTAGGAATTACTAGTATTATAGAAAGAGTAAGATAAGCTGATCCTGTTAATCAAATAAGCAGTTTTGTGTAGTAGAAAACAGGGCTGGCGAGTACGGTCCGTAACATGCCTGGAGCACCCTGGTTCCTTTTACAAATGACCCAAGGGCGAACGGTCGAGAACATTAGACCCATTGTTTATGCTGTGTGATGTTGCTAGTTTATGGAAGGGTGCCATCTTGAGTAGTAGAGAAACAGAAAAGCTAAACAGTAAGCAGAACGAACACGCAGCGGAAACGGAAGTGCGTCAGTCACACGCAAATGAGGAGCAAAGTTCGTGAATATATACCGCTCTATGTTTCGTGCAGCGATGCACGCCGGTTTTTCTTTCCTTGTTTCCGCATTTAGTCGTTAATTTGTAAGTTATTTGTAAGCTCATTTACGTCACGAGCAGCCTGGAGAATCTATGCCACCTACCCAAGTGCACAATGCAAGATTTTTACGTTACTCTTCCACAGTCCACGTACGCCAAACCGAATGGCCGCACCCCACGTGGGAGCCCAATTCGCGTTAGTTGATAGGAACGATATATTTATTTGATGTCACACACATGCATGCCCTGTGTATCACTTGCTCCTTCGCTAAATCGATTAATGTTTCATGATTCGTCGTCAGTTTTACTTCCAGCAAAACACGAACGCAAGAATGTGAAAAGGATAAATAAACAAATCAAAACAAAATGAACCGGTGTCGTGAGTCGTTGTTTTGTTATCCTGATATATGTTGTATCCTTTCTCAGGGCGGCTCGAAAGAAACTGTACTGTTTGAAAGAAAAAAGCGGGTAAGCAAGAATGCTGTTTGTTAAGCGTAATGTTGAAATATCACAAAATTATCATGTTTTATTGGGTGTGTCTAAACTATCTTAAAGTTGTTTTTGCTGATTTCATGCGAATTCCAAGCAGTTTGATGTAAAAGGTCATTTTAAAACGTTTAAAAAGTTATTGTGAATTACTGGCACAAGAAACGAAACCGCGTTATAGTAAACCAAGGTATTCGCGAAGAACATGCTAATTAAAAAATTGCTCTCACTGAGAGCGGAGTGAAATAATATTGATGCGAAAATTTCCGCCAGCCGCACGGGTAAAAAAACTAGTATGCTCTCCTGTTACTTTTTTGGTAACGAAAAAGTAACAAGAGTCCATACCAGCTAGGAGGTGACACTTTTCTGTACTAAACTGTGCTACTGTTATACTGTACTGTTGTACTAATATGGAAAAATGTTTAAAATGTTCACTAATAGATGGCGCTGCCCGCTAATAGGTTGAAACCTTTCCAACGATGAAACATTTCAAGAAATAATTTAATTAGCGCTCTCTATGGTTCACTAGTGTAAGCATATTCTCTTCTTAACGCACTTAGCGCCACCTATTGGTTAAAAAAGAAAGCAACGAAATATTTTGAAACATTTCATGGATTTTCTTCAGTTTTATTCATCGAAACGTTTCACCCGCCGATGGTATGCTCTTGCGTGCATATTTTGTTTGGATAATTCGGAATGATTTTGTAAATTGTTTAATTTTTGCTTTGATTCAAAAGGTGTGCTAGTTCACGGTTGCAGTTTCCTTTCGCTTTTACCTTTGTAAATATATAGCAACTCATTGTTCAAATCACCGTGCAAGATCAAGACAGCTAAGATACACACGTTGAAAACAATGGCATACCTTATCTACGCTTACTTTGGTCAAAATGTCATCTAAGGAAAGCACTAAACGACCGACGTTCATATGCTCACACGAGGTTTTGTTTTCATACAGCTCTAGTTTTGTTCTGTAACTCGAAATACTGTTGTGCCGCACAGCAAAAGATGGGGAAAGCTAAAGCACATCGTATCAAAAAAATAGCCGCTCCGAAAGCATTCCTGGAAGAGCAAGTCAACGAAAGACGAGTCTCGAAGAAATCAAAACAGCCCAAGATTCGTCTGCGGGCAGAAGAACGCAACTACGTCGATTCGAAAACCTCGAAAAAAATCCTAAAACAAGCTCGCAAACAACAAGCAGAATTGAATTTCCTCAGTAGCTCGTTTGGACCTACACCGGCAGAATCTGGCTCAGCTAAAAAGCGATACCGATTGGACGGTAAGATGTACTCTAATCGCGAGATCCCAACAAACGTTGGCCTGTTCAGCCAACGAACAGTCTGTATGTATTTTTTTTTTTGAATATTTCTTCTCAACTAGACAACGCATCGTCCGATGAGTCTGATTTAGATGATCGTGAGGAGGCGGACATCGATGGAGAAAATTTGTACGATGACATCAAAATTAGCGAAGAAGATGAACGCGCGCTGCAGATGTTTCAAAACAAGTAAGCACTTGTCTCAACCATGATTTGAGCGGCTGTTTTTTTATTCTTATTGCACGGTTTACGTTCCCTCAGGGATGGTACGAAAACACGTACCTTGGCGGATATTATATTGGAAAAAATGACGGAGAAACAAACCGAGATTCAAACACAATTCTCGGACAACGCTTCGCTGAAGTTGGACGAAATTGATTCAAATGTGCGCGAGATGTACAAAGGTGTGCGGGATGTGTTGAAGCGTTACCGCAATGGTAAGATCCCGAAAGCATTCAAGCTGATTCCCAAGCTACGAAACTGGGAACAGTTTCTGTACATTACGGAACCGCAGCAATGGAGCGCAGCCGCCATGTTTCAAGCAACGCGACTATTTTCTTCTGGTCTAACGCAACACATGGCGCAACGGTTTTACAACCTCGTGCTATTACCACGTGTGCGTGATGATCTTGCCCAGTACGGTCGTTTGAACTTCTTTCTATACCGAGCATTGAAGAAGGCACTGTTCAAACCGGCCGCATTCATGAAAGGCATCGTATTGCCGCTCCTGGAAGCTGGGGATTGTACGCTTCGGGAAGCAATCATCATCGGAAGTGTGGTAAGCTGCACGTCGATTCCGGTGTTACACACTGCTGCTTGTTTGCTGAAAATTTGCGAAATGGAATATTCCGGGGCCTGTTCGGTTTTCATCCGTATCATTCTGGACAAGCGGTACGCGTTGCCCTACCGGGTTGTGGATGCTGCGGTGTTTCATTTCCTCAAGTTTGAAATGGACAAACGTGAGCTGCCTACCCTTTGGCATAATGCTTTGCTAACGTTTGCCCAGCGATACAAAAACGATATATCCTCGGAGCAGCGTGACGCCTTGTTACAGCTTTTAAAGTAAGTAGCACCGGGCGCGGTTAGATGTTTTCGAAACAATATTGTCTGATTGTTTTATTGCAGGAAAAAAAGTCACTACAAAATAACGCCCGAAATCCGCCGAGAGTTGATGGCAGCACGTTGTCGTGATGTAGAAATCGGTCAGAGCCTAGATCTTGAAGGTGAAGTCGAGTTTGAGGAAGATAATGATTTCACTCCAATGGAAGACGATACCGAGCCACGGATTAGTTCTCATGGAGCGGCAAAATCCGCAACCATACATGGGAAGGACGAGGCGATGGATAGCGATGACGATGACGATGAAGATGATTATGAAGACGAGGATGAAGATGATGATGAAAATCTATAAAATAATATATTGTTGCATTTTATATGGCATAATATGCTGCGCATAAATCACGTATATGCTTTCGAATTTGTTTGTTTTGTATTTTAATTGCGTACCCGTGCATACCTTGAAACATAGTCACCTTGGGCGTTGACTGTCAACAGTGAATCCTCATAAAAATCTCCTAAAGTGTCAAGCGAGTGAATAAGCCAGAAAAAGCTAAAAAGACCGTAAAACTGTGAAACAGCTTTTCCAGCTGCTCGTGCGATCAACATTAAGTGCATCGATACCCAGCGTCTAGTCTTCATTGCCAAAAGTATGTATGCTTGTAGTTCATAGCATCTGAGAAGAAGTTTCCCTATTGCCTTTTTTTTGTTGTGCTTCATGCAACTACTCCAAAGTATGGCTAAGCCGCTCTGATAACAGCTAAATGACGTAGCCCTTGTGGTCAGTTCGTGACCAAAATGATTGGACCGATTGTGTAGTGAAAGAGGCGCTCTATTCGCGCATTATGCCAATGTTCTTTATGTATTAAACCGATCGTAGTGACGCCATCGTGTAACATTATTTATCACTCTTCTCTGATTTCCATTTAGGCCCCCCTCCCTATACTATCGGTGGTATCGGAGAAGAAAGGAAGGCAACAATCGGAAGTGTTCGATTGATTAGAACCCTACAGTTGACGCAGCTTATTTTGTTTTGCAATATTACACCCCGATAAGTAGTCAAGCGCTGCGCTGCTCATCAACACACAATGGCCGGATTGAACGACAATCCTTTCGGCGAACCGGAGATCGACAATCCGTTTGCGGTAAGTGTCGTACGAATTGAGATGCAAATTATCTCCCCCCAAAAGCTAGGAAGTAAAGGAGAGATTTTTTTTTAACTTTCGTCAGTTAACAAGCAAATGGCTTGATTATTCATTATTTTATCTTCAATTTCGATAGGATCCATCCATTCAGCAGATAACGCGGAACACTACTAGCTTGCAACAGACACTCGATGACTATCGACCTTTTGACAATGACCAGAATGTGTTGGGAAACAGCAGTGGCACAACACAGCCGGCCACCTTACACCCGTCCACACAATCCCCTCCGGTCTACAACCAGAGTGGGGCTCAATTTCAAACCAACAATAATGGCGCAATGGCCGGTGGAAGTAAGTCCCCCGGAATGACACAAATCTCCACCGCCGAACTGGAGGTAGGTAAAACAAGAGTCCTTACAATGCGTATATCATATTCCCAGCTCGATTTGTAATGTTTTTGAATCTCTTCTCAAATACGTCAAACAAAAATTTCTACTTTTAAAACGTCCTCAACTTTCACATCCACCTGGGACAATTGTGATCCGGGATTGACGTGCTTGCGTCGCTCTTTGTTTATACACCACAGGATCTTCGGGTATGTTTGATAGCTTTTCAATGTAAATGTTATAAAATACGCTTATTCTTCTGAATTGACTAGCTCCGGATCTGCTCTTTTCTTTATTAGTCAATGATTTCCTTAATGGTATTGATTGCTCGCTAGCCGTGCATTCATAAAAAATGTCAGTTTCCTAACATGACATTTTCTTATCAACTATGCTATTAGACGAAAACGGTTACCGACTACCAGTGGGACTAATATCAAGCCACATTCTTTATTCGTTTCTTTGCATTTAGTTCATTGCTTGCCAGCAGTACCTTATCAAAATACCAATGTTGCGCGTGTGTATATTTTTTGTTGTCCGATAACGCATATTAATATTTAATAATTAATCTCAAACATGTCGCCCAACCCCCTTTAAAATTGAGTTAAAGCTTGCATTATGTCTTGTAAACCAAAAATTACCATCTTTTTGAATAGAAGCGTATATCTTAAAACAGCCTTAACAATATCATTATCATTTTGAACAATGTTGGCTTTTAAACCGACTTTGCTTATGTTTTTTGACGACATAGCCCTACGGTGGAACTACCGTAGGCCGACAATAATTAACATCAAACTGCATTTCCTTTGTTCCTTCTTTTATTCCGGGCATATTCGACTTATTATAATTAGCCTTTAAGGCGTAACAATGCTTTCTTTAAACAATACGTTGGATGTTGGATTTTAGTGCGGACTTTAAGGATTTAATGTGTTCTCTCCCTAGCGCGCTCAAGAAGAGCTAGAACGCAAGACACGCGAGCTGGAACGCCGGGAGGCAAATATTATGCGGACATCCAACGAACAAACCAACAATTGGCCCCCTTTGCCGTCCATGTGCCCTATGCAGCCATGTTTCTTCCACGACATCAGCATTGACATACCATTCGAGTTCCAGAAGACGGTCCAGCGGCTATACAAGTTATGGATGTTCTACGCGATAGTCATGGTGGTAAACATATTCGGAGGCTTAGTGATACTGATCCATTCCGGTGAAATACGCACCTTCGGTCTGAGCATCTTCTACGCGTTGTTGTTCACCCCGGCATCGTTCCTTTGCTGGTAAATTTTTGCTACGAATGCGTTCTCTGTCAGCTCTAAATATTATGCACTTTCGTTTCTTTCTTGTGTATATATAGGTACCGCCCAGCGTACAAGGCCTTTAAGACGGATTCGAGCTTCAGCTTCATGATGTTCTTCTTCATATTTTCCTTCCAAGCGCTCGTTACTACTATCCAGACCATCGGCTTTCCTGGTTCTGGTACGTGCGGTGTCATCATGGCTGTGTCGCAGTTCAGTTCCGGTTGGGGAGTCGTGGTCGGTCTGTTTCTAATGTGCATAGCATTCGCCTACGGTACCTGTGCGGTCGGAAATATTTTTATGCTGACGAAGGTAAATCATGTTTTTAGCGGCACACATTTGTCAACGTAACTTAAATCTTCTATTATTTTCCCGCACAGATCCACCAAATTTATAGATCGGGAGAAAAAATCACTATGAGCAAAGCGCGTGCCGAGTTCCAAAACGAAATTTTGGGCAACTCGATCGTACGGGACGCAGCGGCTGACGCCGCTCGTGCCTCCGTCCAGTCCACCTTCAACAGGTACTAGACGTTATGCGTCTTTCATCTTCACTAATCCATTATTACTTCTACTCCTGTTGTTATTACTACTATTACGACTATTTCTACTAAAATCATTGATACAACTGCAAGCGTTCGATAGCCGGATGCTTCTCTCCCAAGTCCTGGTCTCTGATCTGTTCCCTCAACGGATGTTCCCTTGGGTTTACCTCAAACGATCGCAACACGGATAGTTCTCTTTCCCATTTCCCAAGCACTCTACAAAGAGAAGAGCAATATTCATACATGCCATGGCAAATCACACCATGGTTCGCTACATAATTGCTTCGCAATGAAATAACGTCAATGTATCACCATTATCAATTGAACATCCTCCTAGAGCGAAAATTAGGCTCCCTTGTTTTCCGTTCTTGATGTTCTATAGTTTTTCTTCATATTCTCTGACTTTATGACGTGATCCCCACTTTATTAGTGCCTTTAGTTCCTGAGTGTAGTGGTTTGATTTTATCGCGTGATATTTTATCCTTACTGTTTTCCCGACAAAGCGTTCCCGTTTGTTAGCGCAGTTTCTTGCTCTTCTATTCGTTTAGCTCTCAGAATTCCACGTTGCGTGAATGTGTTGGCAAAGTATAAGAGATAACACTTTTGTTTTTTCGTTAGACTTTTTTTTTACCGTCCTTTTCTATATCTGAGTTGTCAAGGAACATATCGTTTGAGATCGATAGATAGATAGATAGATAGCACCGGTTTTTAAAGAAGCTTGCAGCAAATCTATGATCAGTGTCATGGTGGTTTAATTTTCAATCGGCAATCAAAGCCACTTTCAGGAAACTTTTATCCCGCGATGCAATCTGTATCTTGAAATGAGATAATCAGTTTGCATCTCGAGTTTCCGAAGAAATTGATACGGCATAAGGACCGTTTGAACAAAAACTAAAACTTATGTTAAGAGGATGACTGAAAAGCATAAAAGATTCATGGAAAGCCTTATCTCTTTCAGTAGGTTTTTGTTATACTGGGAGAACGTTCTGTGAGGACTGCGAATCATTTTCATATTATTCTTTTGTTTGATATTATTGTTTGCTTTGGAAAAAGTTGTGTTTCTGGCTCAGATACGCTCAGAAATACAGTAAAACGATTCCCCTTAGTTTATAATGAGGTCGAGTTTTTTTTCGAAATTCTGAGCGCTAACGACGAAAATATACAACAAAGTATGAAAGAATTCCTAACTGCCTGCTGGCAATTGCTGTGTTGACGCAAATGGTGGGAGATAAATGGTAATTAAGCTTGAAATTAATTTCGATGCGTTAATAATTAACTAAAAGAAAATGTTGGCACATTGAAAAACTTGTCGAAAATTAGTGACAAGTGCGTCGAATTGCGCGATACTAAATCAAAAATAATTACGGAACACTTACTTATGGTTTATATTTATGTTAGTATTACGACGCGACAGAAAAAAAACTAAGCATTATTACACGAATAAAGAATTCGCTGCAATGAGAGTATTGTTTGTTTGGTTATTTTGTTTGTATTTTTCTAGATCACCTGCACATCTATTTGTATCGAAATGAAAATTTCACATTAAAACAATGTATATATATAGTTTTTTTTGTTAAACGCTATATCTTAGAAGACAAACGCTTCTTTTCTTATGATTATTGCATTGCTTTTTTCAGTCATCATGTTGCTGTAGTTATCTTTATGCTACTCTTTTCTTATCGCATGTCCTATCCCATATCGAAAAATCAATACAGGCCCAATAGAATCCTGTGGACAACAGCAGTCCGTAAATTCCTTCAATACAGCGCCAAAGAACAGCGTACCCTTGATCTAAGTGAAATATTAAAACCCTCTCCTGTTTTGTATACTGTGTACATTTCTAGCCCGTACTGAACAGAATACCGATCGATCCCGTTCGATGTCATGTTGCCTCTCATCCTTTTCCTCTCGTGGCAATAAAAAACAAGCTGCTGGGAGTGGCCAAAACAGAATGTGCATCAAGTCATGCCAAACCCCAAACGAAGGGAGTTAGGGTTCAATTGCACAGGAAAAGATGGCAATAGCATTCAACGGTGAGAAGACCAGTTAGGATTACCCAGCCGCCAATTTTGTAATTGTCCCCGTTATCGAAGGTGTATCAACGTTACTCGTTTGTCAATCGACGCATGCTTCCTTCCCATCACCAACTGATTCTTTCATTCGCTTCCTACCTTCTGTATTGCTTGGGGTGTTTTCCGCTACCCAGTTGAGGGGTCACAGATTTGCCCCTATCTATTACTAGACCCCCAAGCGATGTGACCCCTGTTCCTGATCCTTTCCCAGTAGGTACGAGTAAGCGCAGAGAATTTCCACATGTGAGCCCCCACTTTCCAACATCATTCTTCTTTCACCTTTGCCCGTTAATTACTGCTTCCGTTGGATCACTGGTTATTTTCTTTATCTACTTGCTCCAATGAAACGGTATATGGCGCATAAGTCCGGAAAAGCGGAATCACGTGCATCGTAAGCAAAATCGTGTAGGCCATTCCACATCTTTTTTTTAAGTTCAGCTATTTTTTATGCATAATGATTAACAATTAATGCACGGCAAGCAACAATTAACAAGCAAATCTTTTTCCTCAAAGGCACGATGTGCGAAAATGTTCGATATGTTGCATCGGATGTGCAGTTTCCTATCGCTGCGATGCACAAAAATGTATGCCAGTCAAGTGAATGTTGCCACGTGTTTAAATACATTCGGATGCAAAGGGAACATGCGTTAGTCCTGTTTCATATTTAAAAATCTTAGCAATTCATTCGTTAACAGCATCCATACTTCGTATGGAACACGAGGTTTGCAAAATGTGTACTAATGTTATTTTTGCGCAAATAAAATGTACAAATCCGATGGGCGGAGTTGGCGTCGAGTCGTAAATTCGTAGGACACAAATCTTAGGATGTAATCAAACTGAACTTTCTGAATTATTGGCCATTTTCTTTACCCTAAGTCCCGATATCGAACATCTACCACAAGTGTATGAAATTATACGAAACATTATGGATATCATGAAACAGAACCCATGCAAATATTAAATGCTCGATGTAAAATTCTACTGCTGCATAACAGAATAAACAATTGGAGCAACAATTATTATGGTATAGCTTTTCGGCATCATCATATTTCCGAACGTGGCATTCGCCGTTTTCCAAGTACCGGAGGAAATCTTCCATATTAGAAAGAATAGACAAATGTATATTATGTAGAAGAAATCGAAAGAACCAGGGCATAAGGTCTTGTTATGATTTTATTCCTTAAGAATGTTTCAATCCTTACACAAAAACGAACCAGATGCAGGTGCAGCAATGTTCCGTACGTTTCACGGTAGCAGCTGTTCTTTTGTTGTTGCATGCCCGTTTTGCTGAACCATCACCCTCCGAATCACAACTTTTGGAAATGATTCAGACTCCGCGGCCAACGAAGAGAACCGTTTACTTATGGGCAGCCTTGCGCATATGGGCCAGAATGTTGGACAGTTCCTCACGCTTCCTCTTAGCGCGGATGTGCGTGCCAAGGCGTCGCTTCAGGAACTTGAGCGCACGCTTATCCTTCGACACCTTCAGCAATTCCATACCACGCTTCTCGTACGGGGCATGGCCAACGACCTCGCGGACGAGATCTCGCACGAATTTGGTGCGCTTGGTTTGAATCTGCAACAGAGAAGAGCATTGTTAACGAGCTACATTTACATTGGGTTTTGTGATCAGCTGTACTTCTTATATAAAAGTAACGAATCAGATCCAAAATTTAACCATCGTGTATGATTTATACGAACCTATGAGCAGAATCAACCAATAAAACATTGATCATTCTGCTCCAGGTAAGAAAATACATACTGTCTGTGAATGGATTACGGAGTTTTCATCATAACGAAACTAGGTGAATTATGAACATTCTTAAGGTATTTAATTTATGAACGGTAAATAATACTTACGCCCTTCAAACGGGACGGGCGAATTCCTTTGACTTTACGATCACCGCGATACTGCAGCTGCTTTATTTTCGTGGTCTTGTGGCCCTTGTTCAGGCCGACACACAATTCGTATCTCGGAGCCATGTTTCTCTCCTGCTGGCGTCATCGTAGAAACATGCCGGTTCAAGAAGTGCGCCAGGATGCGTATACACAAACCAATCACGAACGTTCAACGGAGTCACGATGCGAGGGCAAAAGAATGAAAACATCACAATATATTAGTACTTCTCTGGCTAGGATGTGTAAGACAGCTGGTGTATAAGAGGGTACAAAGCCGGAATGAGCGTCCGTGCGCCATTGATTTGTTTTAAAGGGAAGGTCTGCGAAAAATTAACTAAATTTTCGTCGAGCAGGTCCATTCACATCTTACCTCCTCGCAATTGACAGCCGGAAAAGAACATTGATTGCCAGCCGTATTGCGAGCTATGAAAGCGGAAGCTGAATCTGTTGACGTTTGTCATTATCAAAGTCGACATTTTCGAATGCGGTCGATGCTGCCCAAAATCGGTTCGAATTTTGTTATAAAATTTAAAATAAAAATGATAATAAATTATATACCTACGGTTTATATTATTTAGATTCAAATTTTTTAAGAAATTTGATGCCATTTTGAACTCATTTCACGCCATTGAGACATGTACATTAACATTTTTTGAGAGGATTTTCATTCGATTGAATAAAGATAACCATCTGTCAAAGTACTTTGTTTAACAACACATTTTAGCGCCTACAGGTGTACAAAAGAAGAGCTCATTTTTCTAAATTCGTCCTTAAACTAGGAGCTAAGCACGCGAAGTTATGGAAGTTGTTAGGACCAAACGAAAATTGTCTTTGAAGCACGTTGAAGACAAACCAGACAAGAAACGAAAGTCTAATGTGGCAATCAAAGTTGAGCCCAGCCCCGATGCCCCCACGGCTGTTGAGGCTGTCGCTAATAAAAGTGCTATGGAAAATTTACTTTCCAATGTTGAGCAATGGGTCCAAGACCAAAAGTCGTTCGTTCAGTCAGCTGAGGCTATTTTGCCCCAAGATGAGATTTGTGAAAGCAGCGACCAACAAGAATACGTACCGGCCTTGGATGTAATGTAGCCCAGTAACATTAGCTCTATGACTGTAGACCTGAGAAGTAATTTGGTTTTCTATTTCTGTTGTATCTTACAGCTAACCTTAAGGGAACTCAGTAAATACTCGGACGAAGAAAAGCGTAAAAGCTATAAGTTTGAGTGCGAATGGCGCCAATGCAAGTTTCTGAGCGGAAATGATCGCAAGTACTTCGAACACGTCGACACGCACAGCGAAAACTTAGAAGTGAACTCGGATGACACGTTCGTGTGCGAGTGGGATTTGTGCGACTTTGTCACCGAAAGCCGAGATGAACTGATCGGTCATGTACATTTCCATGGCTATCATACTATGCTGAAGGTACACGGAGCCAGTCTTAGTCTGCTCGCGAATTTGCCCAGATGCAACCTTGACAGCCGCATGCGTAATTCCATTGGGAATAGGCCTATGACTTACATATGCGACTGGGATTCATGCCACGAGCGTTTCAACAAGGCGATGTATTTTTTCTATCACGTCAAAAATCATTTGATTGATGCATATCCCCAAGGGCGCAAATCTGGCTACCGCGGCGAAAAAGTAATGTGTCGCTGGTCCAATTGTAAGATAGGGTATAACGCGTTGACTACCATGAAAATACACATTAGGGCTCATACCACTGAGCGTGAAGTTGCTTGTTTTTGTTGTGGTACAATGTTCCGTGAACGACTCAAGTACCTCGATCATTGCGCTCGACAGGTGGATGTGTCATGTAAGAAAACGTGGGAAGTGTAATTTTGCTTGGAATCGTTTAGATTGGCATTTGTCTTGTTTTCACAGATCGAAAGTACCAATGTCTTCAGTGTGGAAAATTTTGTACCACAGATCGGCTGCTAAAAAATCATATGGATACCCATTACAAGGAATATGAATGCACGTTATGTCCGATAGGATTTTCAAGCAAAGCTGCGTTATCGACGCACATAATGCGACGTCACTTTCAAGTGCGAAATTATAAGTGTCAGCAGTGCGATTACAGAGCATTCACAAAAGCAGACTTGATGGTTCATACTCTTAGCCACAATGCCAGGAAACTGTACCGATGCGACGAGTTTGGGTGTAATGTTGCCTTCAAAACGGAAACTTCATTGAAAAAGGTAAGTGGAACGGGCCGAATATTAGTTCTAAAATTTAATAAATATACAAATATCACTACTTACTTACTAAACTCGACAATTCACAGCACATCAGCTGGCATTACAATCTTCCGACACCCCTGTACGAATGTCACTTGTGCAGTAACAAATACGCACAAAGCTTTCATTTATCGAAGCATTATCTCTTTGACCACAAGCTGGAGCGTCAGCCAGGATACAGGACATACCGTTACAAAATTGACTCTGACGGCATTCACCGTCTTGCATGGTATGTAGAGAAAAAGACGCAAGATTGCGTAAAGCCCTCCATCGAGCAATTAGAGGCTCAGTCAACAATGAAACATAAATCAGCTTCAAACCCACCAGTCGAAAAGTCGAAGCCCAGCAAAAGCACATACGCTGCTCTGAAAGGAGTTCCACAGGTGGAATGCATCAAATCGATTGGAGTGGATGAATTTTTGGTTGAGTTGAAACTGATAGAAGAACCGAAAGACGAGTCTGAAAAAACAGGGCAAGAGGAACAATCAAAGTTCGGAGATTTACAGATTTCAAAACCTCTAGTAAACGACGTTCATGGAAAAGTAAAACAACATATTTCTGATGAATCGGCCAGCCCATCGCTGCAATTAAAACAGATAAAGGAGACAAAATCGTCTACAAAAGGTAAAAAAGTTCAGGATTTTACTATAATGCGTTATTTGAACCCAAAAAGAAAAACAACCTAAGGTATTCTGTGTATCGTTTGTTAAATACTACATTTGCTACTTGTTTTTCTATCTACTAGCAGTACCAGCTTGTGTTTACGTTGCAAGTTTAAATCATATTAAATCAAGCATGAAAATTATGTTTCAATAAATAAATGACTACGTGAATAGCAGTACGGGACTTTGAATTTGAAGTAGTATATATTTAAAGGTTCAATTCATTGAAACATCAAAAATAGTGGGATTGTACATATTTTTTTATAAACGGTGAAGTGCTAAGATTATATAGCTGATAGATGCTGTTTCCTGCTCCATTAATGCTGAGCCAAAAAGGCTGAATTCCAGCATCATATCGTGACAAAACTGTATAGATAGACTGTTCCAATTTTTCCTGCACCACTATCCACCTAAGTGATTGAGACTATCCCATCGACCCAATCTTAGGTAAAAGATGGTTCAGAACAACAAATAGAAAAGAGAGTCTATTACGCCTATGCTTGGGTTATGACCGAGTATTAATGCAGCAAAAGAATATAATATTAGTATAAAAGTGAGTTGTAGTGTTTGATTTTATTTTCGTATGAAATAAAAAATAAACTATGTTCAAATGTTTTGTTCATTTATGTAACTCGTAAAACGAATTTTCCTATTTAAATATCAAGTCGACATCGAAGCTACATTGAGCGCATCCGATGTAATTCGGCCACTGACAGCGAGCAACAGTAAACGTCATTTAGACGGAAAACGGAAGTTGCTAACATCTCAGCTTTGCCGAATTGGTTCGATTTGACAGCCTTTTTACTCGCTCCGAGTGTATGGGAATAGACGTGTAAAATGAAGGTACGGTTGGATTCCGGTGAAATGGGGATCAAAAAGGGTGAAATTTGTTGCTATAAGTGGTGGTTAAGATGTACGAGACAACTTGCTTTATGTAGGACAAATTTGTATGGCCGAACAAGACGAAATGCCCCGATAATACCTCCTCAATGTTGCCAGCGCGTGTTTGGGGTGCTTCGTTGTGGCATCCTTACCGTTTTGACAGTCGGTTTGGTTGATCAACCCGGTTCATCATGGGATGGCGGTGGCGCTCCACTTGGGGCGTCTCACGAACGTGCCTACAAGAAGTCACATAGGATGTGATGATTGAATACTTCATGTTAAACCCGTTGGAATTACGATTCCAATTTCGCATGCCGGTAGAAGATTTGATTGACGTGTTTTCGTTTTCCAATTTCAGTTGAATGTATCGTTTCCCGCCACGGGGGCTCAAAAGACCTTCGAGATCCCCTCGGATGACCACAAGCTGCGTCAATTCTATGACAAGCGTATGGGCACGGAACTCGCCGCCGACCATCTCGGCGAGGAATGGAAGGGATACGTGCTGAAGATTGCCGGTGGTAACGATAAGCAGGGATTTCCGATGAAACAGGGTGTCCTGACGAACAGTGAGTATCTCACCAGGAAGTGCGTTACGTGTACGGTCTGTAACTGAGTGGATTTTCCTCCGTAGCTCGTGTGCGTCTGCTGTTGAAGAAGGGCCACTCGTGCTACCGTCCCCGTCGTACCGGAGAGCGCAAGCGTAAGTCAGTGCGCGGTTGCATCGTCGACCAAAACCTGTCTGCCCTGGCGTTGGTCATCGTCCGCAAGGGAGAGAAAGACATTCCCGGACTGACTGACGTGAACGTGCCCCGTCGACTCGGACCCAAGCGTGCGAGCAACATCCGCAAGCTGTACAATCTGGGCAAGGAGGACGATGTGCGTCACTACGTCGTAAAGCGGCCGCTTCCGGTCAAAGAGGGTCAGAAGCCGCGCTTCAAGTCCCCCAAGATTCAGCGACTGATTACGCCGGTGGTGCTGCAGCGCAAGAGACACCGTCTGCTTATCAAGAAGCGCCGTTCCGAGGCTCGCCGTGAGGCGGAAGCTCAGTACGTGCGCCTGTTGACGCTGCGTCGTCGCCAGGAGCGCGTACGCCGTCGTTCTCGTTTGTCCTCGATGCGTGATTCGCGTAGCTCCATCACGTCGGAGAAAGACAAGAAGTCGCTGGCCGTCGCCAAGAAAAAGGAAGCTGCCTCCAAGAAGGAGACCTCGAAGAAGGAAGCCGCCCCCGCCAAGAAAGCAACCACCAAGAAGGATGCTGGAAAGGCCGGCAAGAAGGAAGTGAAGAAGGATGGCAAGAAGGAGGTGAAGAAAGACGCGAAGAAGGACACCAAGAAGGATGCCAAGGACACCAAGAAGGATGTCAAGAAGGACGGCAAAAAGGAGGTCAAGAAGGAAGTGAAGAAGGAGGTCAAGAAGGAGGAGAAGAAGCCGGCAGCAGCCACTGCCAAGAAGGCGGCGGCGGGCGCCAAGCCCGATGCCAAGAAGGCCGCCCCGAAGACCGAGGGCAAGAAGCCGGCGGCGTCGGCCGGTGGGGATAAGAAGCCTGCAGCCAAGAAGGAAGCTCCGGCGGCGAAGAAGGAAGCCCCGAAGCGCAAGCCCGAGCCAGCCCAGAAGGGAGAGGCTAGTGCGGCTAAGAAGGAGAAGAAACAGCAGCAGCAGAAGAAGAAGTAAACAGGGCGAGATAAAAACGGTTCCGGCATCACCTCCGGCGCACTGAATTCCGATTCTGTCTCTGAACCTGCGCCCGATTTCCTTCCGGGTTCGCTAGTAGGGGTTTTGTAATTTAATCTTAAACGATATGAAAAACACAATACAAAGGTTAAGATAAAGGATCGGATATGGTGTTTATTTGGATATCCCTTTTTTTAATCCGAATGATGGTTTTAGTTATTCAGTTTAATATGATAGTTACTTTCTTTGATGCTTCCAGTTCCTGCGGAGGCTGAAGTTGAATTTGGATCTATTTCATGGATGAATTGCGTAACTGGTAAGAGACTCCAGTTAATAGGATAGCATTCCTAATCGTTTTGGAGCAGTATGTTTCGAACGAAAAGAAACAACGATTGATCATATTTATAATTAAATAGTAAGTTTATTGGCCACATTTCCTGGTTCAATGCGTTGTGCCAGCATCCAGCATCAATGCAACGTTCTTTGTCGGGTGCATTCTGACAATGTGATTTCGTAGATGTACTTTCTGGGCGAAAGACCTATCGGGGCAAACCATACAGCGGAAAGGTTTCTCTTTCGAATGTGTTAGCTTGTGTTTCGAAAGGTCGGAGCTTGTCGTAAATGATTTATCGCATATATCGCACGCGAAAGGCCTAAGGTTCGAGTGCATTAGCATGTGCGTTTTTAGTGCACTCGATTGGGAGTAAGCTTTATCGCACATGTTGCACTGGAACGGTTTCTCAGCCGTGTGTGTTCTCAGATGTGCCTTTAGATTGCCAGATTGCACGAACCGCTTGTTACAGTAGTCACAGGCGTACATTTTCAGCTGTGCGTGCAAGCGCAGATGGTCAATGAGGTTCGATTTACGACGAAACGTTTTATCACACATCTCGCAGCTATACTCCTTCGGGACATAGTTATTTCCCGTGCGCCGCTGCTTCGTGCGGGGGCAGTTCATCTGCTGCAAGATTATTTCGACCGCAGTTAAAGTATTTTTCGAGGATTTTTGCTTATCGTCTCCATCGGAGTTCTTGTTGCTTTGGCTTTGATTTTCTTCTCTCTGCTCTTCTTGCTCACGCATCTGACTAATTTTCTCCACCGCTGGTCGTTGCAGAACGCTAGCTGTGTTTGATTTAGGAGGTTCTGAAATTGTGTCGTGTAGCGATTCTGATTCACCGTCTTCATTCTCATCGTCGATGCTTGTGGACTCTACGCAGAAACCTTCGGCATACTCGTTATCAAGGTAGCTTTGAAGCATTTCGTAATTACGAACAGTTTCACGCACAAAGCTATACGCATCATTCAACCGGGATGAGCACTGCCCGCAAATTCTAGAAGGCAGCTTGTCGTCGAGGGATATCTGTGTGCATGAATGGAAAAACATTTTACATTACTTATACGCACTGGTGTATGACGAAAAGCTTTCGGAATACCTCAATATTGATGATCTTTTTTACCGCTTCGAGTATGCTGACATCGCGCTGCGATGGTAGCCAGGCATTGCTTATATCGAAATATTCAGAATCGTCTGATGATAAACACAGTCGACAACAGGTGTTAAAGTTAGTGATTGTAATTTCAATTGCAGAATCCTCTTTAAGTGCCATAATTTTAGCTATTTTGTGCAAACAATTCAAAAGTAGTGTCCAGTGAAACGTTAGCAAACAATCGACAGTCAATTAACGCAATCAAGTATGGGTCATTCAAACTATGGCAAAATATTTGGCCATTGGCTCCAAGGAATCCAACGCGGCTAGAACTGAAAGACGCAACAATGAGTTGGACGTTCTTTAAATTAATCAGAAAGCAATAAACCAATACACAAAATAAAGGTGAGGTTACTTACTTCACACGATTCGTTCGTTGTACTTCATAAATTATGAACTCTTACAACTTACATCGAGCTAAGTTGGCTAGAATTACTTTTCCTACCAATATTTTGGTTTATCTTTCGTCTATGAATGTAAACAAACGCCAGTATTGTCACGCACACTTCTTGAACTCATCGACACGGTAGTAAACAGTAGACAGAAGTAGCATGCTTCAAATTATTTCCACACTAAATTATTCATTTTTTTCTTCCAAAAACAAAAACTACTAGAATAAGTGTATAAAAGTAAATCAGAAAATTTTAAAATATTTTTTTTTAATTTTTGTAGTTTTGTCAAACGTCAATTTTGATACATAACATTGCGTTGGATGTGTAACACGATGGCCGACTTTGAAAGCTCTAACAAAAACACCGTTAAAAATGTATCTTTTATGACATTCAAAGTTAAGCGTATACATTCTTATGCAAACCAAAATAATAATGTTTGGAGATACGATGTCGCTGAATATTATCCATACCATTATTTCACAATTTGAAATTGCTACTTAATAGCGTATATTATTCAAGTTTTTAATGAAATATTTGGATCATAAATAAATATTACACAAAGCTATATAAAGTTAGTGCAGCTAAACTCTCTAGTTATTGAGTGAAGTGTTTTATTCCATTATATCAACATTTCTTGTGCTCTCTACAAACTAATCAAATGCAGCTCTATTAATGAGACAACACATGCCTTCCTTTCAGTATTCTTCTCATCAGAACCCTTCGCCCACCAGGTGTAGCCATCCGTTTTAACCAACCATGCACGCGTATGCGTTTAGTTTCACGAGCACGAGGAAAGTGATTCCGGATCACCGTTCGAGACGACAACAGCCCCCATGCGCCGCCTGCCGTAGCCTCAGATAACGAATTCATAAGATTTCCGCAAAAAAATGGAATGCTCGGAAGCTTGGGAACTAGAATTCTGCAGGTTACGTAAAATACCAGATACAATTATAAGTTGAAACATAGTCGAAAAGATGGATACTCACTGAAAGGATCGCACTAATGCCATTTCATCAATTTTTTACTGAAAATGATCTTTGCTGTCCCGGAATGCGAAAAAAACACTCGCGGTTTATTGATGATTTTTCTACGGCACAACAAAAATATTATGGTTTCCAAATTATAAACTTGACAGCCAAATGACAGCAAGAAGTTTCCGGCAGTAGGAGATTTTTGATCTAGATCAATAGCCTTGCACAATAGAAAAGCATGTGGACATTATCTAAATTAAATACAGATCGTGTGATAGAACCGAAAATTATCAATATATTATCATCAAAACCTTTTCGCTTCTAGATAATATGAAATATAACAACCTTGTGATATGCTTATCATTGTCAATATCATTACGAATAAACGAATAAATTCAAGAATATCGAAGAAATGTGTTTTCACATGTTTTTTTATTAGTTGAAGTTGTATTACTTACGTTAATATTAATTTGCTTTCTCTGTTTTGTCGCGGTCATTCAAAGCAATATCGTCATGCTGAATTTATTATTTTCCTTCGATTTTCTCTGCAGTTCTTCTTCTTATACTTAATCAAATATTAGATTAGCTTTTTCGTTTGAAACTGGTTGTTTATTGTATTCTAGGTCGTTTTTTAAAATGATTTTCATCATTTGTCTTTTTTTCATTAAAAAAGGAATAAAGCTTCAATTAGAGTGCATGCGTGTTTATTTAGTAATGCATTTATTTTTTGTTTTTTAAGAATATGTTTTTCTTATTAGTTCCACCCGAGCACAAGTTCGGCGTTTTGAGTTTTGCATTATATTGTACCGCATTTCAACATTGTCCGAAAAAAATCGTGTTTAAAACCACAGTGACTCCATGTATGAAATCCATAGAGCGCTTATGTTTGGTATTGTTTCGGTTTGTTCAGTTTAGCTTGCTAATTGCTAAATAGTGATGGTTTCTTTCTATTTGATTCTCTTCAATCTGAAAAGGCTGCTTACGCATTAACAACAATTTTAGCGCTCAAGGAGTGACCTGATAATTGGCTTTGTTACGAACCACCCTATTACGATAGTCATAGAAGAAGATTGTTTTGAACAGATGTCGAGAAAAATCTAAAATGGCTTAAGAAAGTCAACGATTTGAAAGAGAAAAACAAGTCTATATTACACGCGATGCAGCATTTGAAGCCAGACTAGTTAATCGCTATAGTTGTCGTACAGCTTGTTAAAAGTCTAACTAGGCGATACATGTATATTTTTATATCTCACCCAGAAAGCACTGCTGGACAACCATCCCCAATTCCTATCGATTCGCAAGCGCCTTACTGTAGATCCAATAGGAAAGTTTCGTTTGAGCCAAGGTAGTAGATGCTAGTGAAAGGAAACAAAATGGCTGTCATCTGCGCACATCGCGACTCGCTATTGGTTAGGATTTAGCACTACTCGCAAGAGTTAGTTTGCAATTTACCCTTTTTACGTCAAATTGTTTGGCCATGTTTACTGTACATTTCATGACCGCTGGATACTGTCCGTTTGGTTGGTGATCTCTACTACATCATATACATTCCGGAAGGAACCTTGTTTAAATCTAGCTGATCCAGATTGCCGGCCGTAACAGAGCTTTAGTGTCGCGCTTAGAAAAGGAAAACCATTTTCACGTTATACTGAGATATGCATAATTTTGTTGCTCTATTCTGTTGGCTCATCAAATAAGAAAATTTTAGGTCTACTCGCAATGCAAAAGCAATGGATTGGGGAGAAAGAAAAACTCCCCAGTATGGTATGGAGTGATGGGGATGTTGTAAGGATTTGCTTGGCGATTTTTTTGCTACATTGATGCATTTCTTACACACTAACGCCCACAGTCTACAGTTTCCTTCCCCGACCCGATCGGAACATGCTAAAGCTTCGTAACTGACGCGAGAGCCAGGCTCATGCACTGACGGACGGTGTGTATGTGAGCACGTGGGCACGCGATCGTGAGCTTTATCGTAAGCAAATACACCTCCGCCGCCATTTGCAGCGTGATATGCTGGCATTGGGAAATCGAAGGATTGCAACCTCGAAGAGCAGCATTGTTGGACGATTTGGCGAATCATGACGACGTAATAAGCTTATGCAGCAAACAAGGCACTGTGGATTTTTTCGATTTCCTACTAATTTGCCCTTCTTTTTTTGGCTATCGCTTTGTGCCAGTGACAGGTGCCTACTTTGATACTATGTCACAATGTTTGCATCCCTTTCCCTCATGCTTTCTCCACCCACAACTTCCATCTAACATATAAAAACTTTTCCTTTGAATTTTCTTTCTAATCACTTGGTTTCCTTGCTAGTAGCTCCCCCATTCACTAACATCCTTTGACTATCATCCTTTGACTACCATTCATTGCATCTCCTTCGTTTTTTTGACAGCATTTTCCCACGAACGCTCTTGCCTGACGGTTGCTCTGCGTCTACTTTGATATTTAAATTTTTCGACAAAGCAATTTTACCGGTCCCATTTTTCGGTCACTGTCTCTCTCTCTCTCTCTCTCTCTTTCTCTCTCTCTATCTCTCTCTCTCTTTATCGATCGCTTTCTCCAACTCACTCAAGCTCCTTTAACTTTATCTTTCTTCCCAAATGGATCCCCTCGTCTATCATCGTTAGATCGTTTGCTACTGCTGGTTGACAAAATCAGTATTCTGTTTTTTATTTTCAACATTTCTAGCCTACCAGCAGTGTCATCATTATCATCATTATCATTACTGTTACCTGTGTCGCCTTCCCCATCCCATTTCCCATTCGTTCCGTTGCGTTTCGAGGCAATTGGGAAGCGTTAGGAGAGCAACAAACGACAGCAAAAAATAAAAATAAAACGAAATAACACCTAAACCACCTCCGGCACCATGCGCCACGAAAGTCGATTGGAGTCGTTTTCAGTCAGCAAGCGGCCCGCATCGCTTCGAGGCTGGGCTGACGTTCGCGACGGGGTGTCTATTTGCACATGTTTATTTTTTCCTCGTGTGTTTTGCGTGCGTGCCTGAGACGTCTCATTTCCCCGGTCCGATGGGCGCCATTTCTTAAAGTGTATCGGGGAAAGCTGTTTTTCTTGTCTTCTCTGCTGCCAAGATCCACTCCATCTGCGGGAGCGAGTTTCTGTGGTTGTTGTGTGACGGCTTTGATGGCTTTCGCGAAGCCGTTTGCAGGAAAGTTGTGTTAATTAGGTTGCGATCGATAATATCTGACTTTTACGCGTTACGCGTCATCGCGAATACAAAGCTAATTTGACGATCAAAAATATAGAAAAATAAAAAAACAACTTAAAACAAAACATCCATTAACTAGTGTACTGACGCTCAGCGGTCAAACGTAGCACTGAAAAATCAGTTGCATTCGCTGCTTCGGTACTACGTTCAGGCTGTATGATTGCATGCTCCCATGGGATGCTGTTTCCATCAATGATCAAATATACTACATAAATCTAATCTATGAAACTAATGTTGACTACTAACCCGTTGCTGTTTCGTTTCGATTTCGTAGGAAAAAAAAGCAAATCAACGACCAACCTTTCCTAACAACTGTGACAACACCGTCCATCTCCCATAGGACGTAACGATCAAGCTGAAACTTTCAAAACCCCAGAGGCGAAAAATTTGCGTATTTCTGAAAGCCCCTGGCGGCGTCGGAACATTCGGTAATGAGCAGCGAAGAGACCGAAAGCGCTACAATTTGCCCGAAAACTTTACTTTCATTTTGTTGTTTTGTCAACCAGGACTCGTGCTACGAAAAAGCTCCCTCAGTTCGCCCCTCGGGGCCGATATCCTTGTGAGCTGGTTAGCATTGCCGTTTGCCCCAACGGAGAGAGAACGCGGAGGGAGCAAAAGAAGCAAGCCCGGCATTAGCCAGTTTGATGAGAAAGAGCAAAAGTTTGCCAAAAAAAATAAAAGAACCGCTAAAGTCCGACCGAGGGATTTGAGTTGCCAGAACACTCCGCCAAGTGGGAGTCGCCCGGTTCGCTTCCTAATGTGTTGGGGCGAAATAATCAAGTCGAAGAAGGTTTGAGTGGAACATGCCGAGTAATTGGCTAAATGTTAGACCATTATGGATTGATGGTTGGAAGCCGCTACCTCTAGTGGTGGCTGGTGGAGGTCGTTTTAATTCGCACGGGCAGTAAATTGCCAGCTCTGGCAGTGCGCTATTGCCTATCGATATCGGTTTTCAGCGAAATTCTTCGTCCTCTTCGGATCGGATGGAATCATTTTAATCAAAAGCAATTTTCACCCACGCGAGCCATAAAGAAAGTAGGCGCTTTTGTGTGGTCCTTATCAGTGTAGACGAAGAGAAATTAGTTACAGAAGCCACATTATGTCACACCAGCTGGTACAGGTGGGACGTACAAAAATTGCTTAGTTTATGTTACGGGTGGATGCGCCGTATGCCAGCGTGCTGCCACGTGGTGGTAAGTGGGCAAATCTGGTCTTTTCCACGTGTGCACTGCGCTCGTAAACGGGCGGAAAAGAAAATAAATTTAAAAAATTGCACAGCAGCTTGACAAACTGACAAGAGCAGTTGATGCAAAACTTTTGCCCAGGATTTTATCTTCCGTTTTGTTCCTCACGACGATCGCTAATTTTCCTCTGCAACGCGTTCATCACTCGCCAACCGGTGTTTTGCAGCCGGCGTCACTGTTGGACGGATAACGGTGACGCGTGGGTAAGCAATGCTGGGTGAAATGTATTACAAATTAATCTCATTACCCAAGTATGAACGGCTTTGCGATGGTTCGGTTTTATTTCACAACTGAAGGGTTGCTGGATGCGGAGGCTAAATGACGATTTTTTCATCCTATAAGACTTTAATAGGGTCTTTAATTGATGCTTTGCGCAATAAAATTCATGAGCCACATCAATCTAAGGACCTTCGGGAGGGCAGAGGATCGATCCTTCGTTTTTGGATTAATTTCGAGCACGAAAGCTCCAATTCTTCTCAGGATGGAACGCCTCTTATGATGGGGCTTTTTTTTTTCGAAACATCGATTAACTAGCCAGCGGTCTTGAGAGGATGTGAGATGAATTTAGATCGAAGAAGCCAAATAAACCGATCGATGGGGCCGATGGGGAAGGTCGTCACATTGTGTAACGCTGTAACGCTGCATGTGCGCCATTCGGCGCCGGACTCTCTAACGTGCGATGAATATAATACGCCGGAGCTACTCGAACTCGTGCGTCTTGGTGTCAAAGCTGTTATGTATTTTTTTTTATCCTCATTTTCTCTGGCACATCTATCGTCTAGGAAGGAAGAACGTTTGTATGTGTGACAAAGAACGAGGAATATTTTAAGAGAGGCGTTTCCATAAGTATGTTCATGTTGAATTTCCTTCAGCGTATGGCGCTCCGAGCAAATAATCGTCAGAATAATCGGTAATTTTGGTCACAATTCTTTCCTGGACCTTTCGAAGTTCATTCGTATTGATCAACGAAAAAGAAACGCATGAAGAGAAAAAGGGATGCCTTGTTTAAAGAATTTCTTCATTTGTTGCAATTCCATTCCAATCACAACGTGTTGGCAGATGACAACCGATCGGGATTGTGCGTGCCGTTTCCGTGCATTTTCTTGCAAACCAAACGAAGGAATTTAGTCTAGCTTAATATCATGTTCCACGAAAATGCGGTCGTTTACCGTGTATTGGATGGGTCAATATACATTTCGTCCTTTTGTTTTCCATCCTCGCCACGTGTCGCCTCTTCTGTGGCTGGATATCGATCAACACCGGGGCGCCAGTGTTGGAAAACATCTGTCTTCATCAATTTTGTGGGTCACAAGTGCGGGCCTGAACCCGATGTACTGGGTGGTTTAAACATTCCACATCAACGCTACCGGGTAGCCTCGCGCCCAAAAGCACTGAACTACACAAAATTCGATTACGGAACATGGTGCCCCGGCCTCGCCCGGGTATGATATTGATGCTGGTTTATTGGCACCCAACCCACGCCAGCCTGGCCTTTTCCGGTGTACCGGCTCGTCCCGGAGATAGGCTCGGGCCTTCGAAGACCCGGCGAGAGATCCGTAATATCCGTCCTCCTCGTTTCCGGGGCACGTGACCAACCGCACCTTTTCCCGAGTCTACCCAAAACGCTCTCCGAGGAGCGTTTGGTGGACACATTAAAACGATGGAAGATTTCCCATCGGATTAGTGTTACTCACCCCTCCCGTGCCAGCGTTTTCCTAGGGTGCTGATGGGGGCATCATTTTGATCCCACCATTTTCCGCTTCGACAGCGGTCGATGGGTGTTTTTTTTCTCTCTTCCTTTTTGCTCGCTTTGCTCATTTTGGGGTGGTGGGTTTCGTTCGATCAGCCCGCCATGTGCCCGGGCGGTATAGGCTCGATGGCCAAACAATGAAATTATCGGCGGCTTACGCTTTGTTTGGTGGGCAGCGGTTGGGTTTTGGATCCGTTTTTTTTCTCTCGTTTTTGTTCAAGCTTTATTCCACCCTTGAAAATGGAAGCGACACGATATCCTTTTTCATCATTTTGATGAGCCCGGAGCCGGTCATAAACCACGCGATGATGATGCTAGTGGATCTGTTAGGTCCACTTCCGACGAAGGTTTCACTCCTGCAAGGCACCACAGTCTCGAGAACGTGTCTTCGTTCCACCATCTACTCCCCAGGGGGATCGGTTATTTTCGTAGTTAAATCATCCATGTCCTTTCGACACCTTTGTGGGATATTTTTATTTGATCCACAAGAAGCAAAACGAAAAAAAATAATATTAGAAGAGCCCTCCAAAAGAGGAGTGAAACAAACTTCATTCCAGGCGGCAAGAGACATTAATGTGGATTTCTTTTCGCTTTGCTCACGCTTCAAAAACCATGCTTGGTGATAAATGTCGCAAAAAAGCTCCCGTTATGGCGGCTTTAAGGCTCTCGTTACTGTACCTATTCTTCTGTGCTGTGGTTTCTACGGTCACATAGGAGCAAGCATCAAAGCGACTGAGCTCCGACTGAGTTCGGTAGGTTGGCGTGCGCGAATGCTACTTCGCGCTCATTAAATTGGTCACAGAAGGCACCGAAATGCGGCGTACTTCTGGTGCCGGTGCTTGATATTCGCCGCACCAAAACAAACCTGCCTGCAACGATGTTTGATGTCGCACTACCGGGGGTTGCGCGTTGGCGTCGGATCTCGTGGAACTGAAGCCCTACGCTGATTGTGCCGTAATTGGTCGCATGGGGCCAACGGTCAGGACAATGGGCAGGGTTGGATAAAATTTATGAACCCAATGGCTGGCCTGGCTTTGCCGGTTTCGGAATACACGTGCATGTCCGCTGGGGAGCGATTTGAAATATTGTGTCTTCCCCCTTTCGGACGACACGTTCTGCGGGACATCATGATGGACGTTGCAAATCTTCCCCAGGATCACTGCAGAAATGGATTGCCAACGATTCGCACTTTATGAAGGATGCTTCCTGGATGGAATTTTTTTAAACGAAAGGACCACTGATGGCACAGCCTAATCCCACCTGCCTAGCGGACCGTGCGTTTTCGTTTAAAGCGAAGCAGAACGGAAGGGAAAAAAATGATTCCCATTTTTTAGTTTCATACCCGAGCTCCTGTTGCCGATCTGCCTGGAATTTCGAGCCTGTTGCCTTTAACCGGTGCCTGATCAATTGACAGGTGCCTTTTAGTTGCCGGGACCTACTTTTACGTGCCAAGATGCTTCCCCACCCGGTCATTCCGATGGGTAGCAGGGACGGCAAAGCAAAGGGCCGGAAAAATGTCAGCTCGATCGATTTTTCACTCGCACCGGATCGGGTCCAAGCCAACCGGAAGGTATCTAATCAATTTTTTCCGCCGCGGGAGGCGTTTGGGACGGTCAAGCCCTGGTGATGGTTGGGCAAAGGTTGGTGATTTATTTTTGATAAAAGCTCCCAAATAATAGCTCTCCACCCTGTTCCCGAGCCGAGGCCGGAGGTTGCTGACCTTGGGGTCAAACCGGAAAGGACCACGGCTCGGTTGGATTGATTCGACGTCCATGTGGAGTATTTGTTGCGCCCGTGAGCTGCCGAGATGTTGCTTTTGCTGGATTGATTGAAATTGACTGTTTGTTCGATTTGACATCAATTGAGTCAACTTTCCAATCACTCGAAATTGCCAGCGGTTAGACTGTAGCCACAGGAATGGGCGCAATTCCGATGGTATGGTATGCAGCGTATCACACACATAGATAAATTAATTAATCACAGCGCACCGAGTGACGTCGTTGATTAGATTGGCGAAGCGACGCGTTCTGGGAAACGAACTCTTGACCAGCCATTGATTATGCTCTGGGCTGTGCTTCAGACGAAAACAGAAACAGATCTTCACACGTACATGCTTGAGAAGGACGCAAAGAATGAAGAAAATATCGCTCCATTCCCACCACCGGCTCACAATTTAGTATTCATGCCCCCGGAAAGCAGTTTCTTTCTTCTGGGGAACTTGCTTCGTTCTCACCACCGACTCGCGAGCGTATCGACGGCATAAGGACGCTGCTGGTGGGTTAGGCCAGGGGGATAAAAAGTTGATCTAGGTTGTGCTGGCGGAAACCCATGGAAACCAAATGGGATCTTTAGAAATTGACAGGACACGGTGAGTATGTGTGGAGAGTTCATGACATATCGGCTATGCCGTGTGGCGCTGAACAAGCACCATGCGTCTCCATCGGTGGAGTTTGCTCGAGTGAGAGTGAACTGTTCCGGGAAATCTCATCAGGCGTTGTGTGACGAAAGCACGGGCGGGAAGTAAGGACGAGTGTTTGCAAGCGACATACACCTGTCACTGGAAGGCAAACGGCAATGTCTGGGCAAGCCATTGACAGGCGTCAGTGAGAGTTTGTGCGAGAGAAAGAAAGCGAGAGAGAGAGAGAGAGAGAGAAAGAAAGAGTGAGTCGCGTTTTTCGTCGATGATGTGCTTTGTTGGTAATGGAAACATCAATTCGAAACGACACATATTTTTTTCTTTTAAGGATCTGAATCACGCATCACGTCGATGGGATTCGAGAGAGTGTAGAGACATCGTTCATCTTTAAACGGGGGTTTGATCAATTACAATTCCAGCCACTGACAAACCAGGACACAGGGGAGTTGTCAAGATTCTAATCGATATGTAAATTGATCACACTAAAAACTTGGTCCGAGCGCGCCCGGTAAAGAACGGACCTGAATTTATTGTCAGGTCGGGTCGTAGGTTTCTTTTAACGCTGCCATTCGAGCCCAACAACGACGAAGGGCATCGTATCATGCGATCGTACCTTACGGTGGCAGAAATATAGCCACGCTACCGCCATCGTCGAACGTTCGTCCTACGTCACTCTTTCTGGGGGCTATTTTCACGCAAGGGTGCGTTTAAGAAACGCTCGCCAAACTGCAACCATCGTGCGCTACCGATCCAGATGGTGACAGTTTGCCGAGCTGGCGCTTTTCTTCTATTTCCGCTGCCCCGGCGTCGGATTGGTTACTCTGACATCTTTATCGATCTAGCCGTTCCGAGTCCCGGATGCCATGCTGGAACTCGCGGTAGATCCTTGAAGCTCGTCGAGTGCACAGATCGTCCGGGAATGGAAAACAAATTTGGCTCGACTGCGTTGCAGGGAGCTTGAGCTCCTGGACTGGGTGCCAAGAAACTGAACAAATAGACGCAAGAAGCGACATCGATTCAGCATCCTTCAGCCGAACGGTGGTGCCATTTTCGTGCTCACGCCACTCGAGCAAAGCCAGAAGGACTTGGCAGATCATTTTGGGGATCTATTTTTTTCTTCTTTCGAGTGCACATTTTACACTCGCTCGTTCCGTCTGCGATTGCCGTGTGTATCCGACTGGTCCTTCAAGAGTAACCGTACGCCTGCTTCTGGCGAAACCTAATCCACCCATGCCGGCGAGGTGTGATTGCGTAAGCGATAATGAAAAATCGATCCACTCGATGTGGGGCTGAATGGTAATGTACGAAATCGCTCCGCTGGCCGGATGGACCGTTCTGGTGGATGGTTTAAATCAAGCACGATAACGATGAGCTCTGCTATATCTGTCTTTTTTTTTCGTCTGCCTTATACCATCTACTTCGGTTGGACATAAACGCTAAAGAGTTACCAAACGCCTCTAAAGCAATGATTAAAGCTTGTAGTATCTAGTTTCGCTAGTGTGACCCTGAGGAGGCCGGTTATTGCAAGGGGCCACCGGGGTGGCTAGCGATGGTCAAGTGTCATGCACACTGTACAGAAACCGTTTGTAGTTGTAACAGGAATTGAATTAAAACCCGCCCAACACCTGGCGATCGTTCTCCGTGTGAAAACTTCACCCGTGGGCATTGCTAACGATCGAGAGATAGAGAGATAACGCTCGTTCCGAGTGGAACTTGCGGATGTTGCCTATTTCTTATTTTTTGTTTGCTCATCTAGTACGCCGTGGAAAAATGACAAGGGCTGTTAAACGACGGATTCAATTACTTGTACACTATACTGGTCTGATTTGATTCCTACGCCCCAACACCGATACCACCGGTGTCGCCTTTTGTGCCTCAACGTCTATGTTAAGTCATGTTGAGCTAATGTTGAGTAGTGTTTGGGGCCTGTGTACGAGCGAGAAATAGAACTCCAAAATTTAGGATTGACTGTAACAGTAGAAAGGTATCGGACTTATGAATTAGCTTTCATAGTTGTTATTTTTTTTCACTTTCGTTATCTTATGCTTTGGTTGATGCTACGTTTCACGTAATAAATCGCCGTTAGAATTAGTTCAGTAGTTAAGTTTCCCTCCCGTCTTAGATCCCCCGTTTCACGGGTTGTGCCCGCAAGTTACCGTTTGCGGCCCCAATTTTAAAAGCTATCTTCTATTGACTACTGTGTTCTAATTGTTTCCTTTGCTCTTCGCTCGAAGATGCGTGTATCTGTGTGTGTTTGTGTGATTTTGTTTCGTTAGCTATCTTAATGTTTCTATAGCGGCTTGCTAGTAATCACTTCTTTTTTTATAAAATAATTAGTGTTCGGGTGCAAGATGCTGCCAAATCTCGCCAGCGCTACCATGCTGCATCGCTCACAACCGCCCGGACTTTGCGTCCCATATTTGCCATTCGAATATTCTACATCGGCACATCCTCGCAGCGGAAGCGGTGTTACGACGTAGCGGCGCAGCGTAGTGCCAACGCGGCCACGTGGCACCCTCAGCCGAGCTATGATGGCAGCAGGAGCAGCCTTTGCGTAACGGTACGTACTAACGCCACCACTAGAAGCCCGGCGGCTGTAGTCCTGCTGGCCGGTGACCAGAATCCACCTCCGGCTCGTACCAGCTGGTTGGCTCCGTTCCCGGCCAGGATCTCTGCACGTTTCCGGAGCCGTTCCTGTGGAAAACAGAAAAGAAAATAAAGGTAAGCCAGAAACAAGACTAGTGCGAAGCAACAATATCGATGAAACGAGGCCTGTTTCATAATGTTGTTAGGCGCAGAAAACGTAGCAGGCTCATGGCCCGAACGAGGGGAAATTTAAAATGAATTTGTGGAAAGCAATCAACGGTGGCATGGCTCGTCGGAGCTCGTCGCTTGGCCGTTGGATTCATGCTTGGTGGGCTCGATGCGAAGGGCATGTAAAACGAAAATATCGGATGGAAGGAGGCACGGAACCGGTGCCCGTACCGGTTAACGATAAATTATGAGCCGACGCCAATACGGCCGTGACAGATAGGCTTGTTTTTCCTTTACACGGCCATTTTATATCCCACCGGTTTACCGGGTTTGAGCAAATTATAATTCAACACAACACACCAATCATGGAGCCTTGTGCCGGTGAGGCAGAAAAAGAAAAATCGTTGTGCAAAGACTTTGGTGGGAAAATATGAAACAATTTATCCCACCAACGCACACAACCGACCAACCACCGACGTGGTGGTCTACGCATTGAATTATCGATGCTTTTTCCTGTTTGAGCCGGTGGGTTGCAGTCGGCGTGGGAAGCTTTATTGAGTTAAATACGCCCCGGTGGTGGCGGACAGAATTCCAGGAAGCAACCCACTGGGATCGCTCAAATTCGGCCTCGTGATTGAATTTTTGTGTGGTGTGTTTAAGGTGCTATTAAAATGAGCCCCTAATCAATACGCTTGTGCCGTCGAGGCCAGCTTTGATCATGTTGATTGGTGCACGGTTCAAACCCTCCTCGATGGGATGCAACTTAATTAGGGGGCGCGAACTACCACGAACGGAAATATGGCAGTGCTATCGGATGGTATCACTTCACGGTTACATACCTGATACATTTCGTCCTCTCCGGGCGGATCTAGACATTCAAATTCACAGCATCGTTCACCTACGCGAAACTTTTTACAAAACTGCAACGAGAAAGCGAACAAAAACAGAGGGTAAATAAAACATCACGCTTATTTGGTATAGCCCGAGCTAGCAACATTATTGAGTTCGTCAAGCGTAGGAACGAAATTGATATAAATAAACGGTTTATGGGTGGGCTGTTGGCAGCGTTTATTCGGATATGAAACGAGATGCGAGCAGGAAATGTAGATTATTGGGCTACGGTGGGGAAGCAACTCCGAGAGAAATATCACGTTATATTCGTGCGCTCCTACGCGAGGAACGCACTTTTCATAAGATTTAATAAACAATCGCTCGAATAAGCCATCCGATCCGAAGAAGAAAAAGAAGGAAAGAAATGGAGGGGAAGTAGAAGTAAACAACTTCGCCGTAAACTTTGAAACCACCCCGGCTCCCGAGGGTGAAACCGGAACGAGCATTCGATTCGCGGAAAAATCGTCCTCGGGGAGCGCCTGTGGAACGGAATTGGATTAGTGGTAATTGCCGTGCCGATCCGGCAGATTGCCCGATACGGCGGTACCTTTTTACCAAGGTCATCGAGTGGGATTCACAGTGATGACTTCCGGGGTCTAGCAACAGTACAGAACCCGTTCCATCGTCGACGATGACGGAGACGGCGATGAGGATGCCCTGAGGAGGTCCTTAATTGAGTAATGGCGACGAAGGGCGTTTGTTTTCTCGCGTGGCACGAGGGACTGTTTCCTTCATCTGCGCTCGTTGCACCGTGGATGGAAAATTGCATTTGCATGTTGTTTGATTGGCAAGTGATGAGATTAGCGGGTGATGGTGAATCCACTGGATCGAGGACAGGCGACCATAGTACGAACAGTTGGTTGAGCGAAGGTAAAATCGCCCTAATGAAGCTTGATTCAAACCGGAGATGATATATTGAATTTTCTCGCTCTTGCACTTGCGCTTTCTTTAGTAACTCACATGAAGGCTGTCGTTGATGAATGAATAAGCGATGAGGATATTGATATATGCGCAGTAATAAGATCCTGTGGTGGTAAACACCGTATTGGTAACACCTTTTACAATACTAGCATATTTCCGTTCATTTTTCATCTTTTCGGTTCAATCCGGCCAAAAATAACCATCGAAACTAGCTGATTTCGAAACTATCGCTTTGATATCGTGCCTATTGCTTGTAAATACCTATATCAACCAACACCGGTCAGTAACGATGAAAGGATCAATTGTTTCAGTGAATAGGAAGTAGATCCTTTCCTCGATGTGCTTATTTTGAGCCCACACCGATCTTGTTAGTGGTAATTGGCAATTCATTCGAACCGGGAGCTATCGTTGATGCTCGGTCAGTAGTGCGTTGGATTAGATGTTTCCGCGCTTGAATAGCGTATCGCTTTATCTAGTTGACAAGGATGGCTTTTTGGGAAATTGTTTGCAGTTTTGTAGGTAAAATCGTCTTATGGGCGTACCAAAATGAGACCCTGTAACGAATATTAATTCTAGTTATTTTACTTTTTTTTTTGTCACGAGACTCTTCGTTGGTGATATCCGTTGGTTGCCGAATCATCAGTATTCAGGCGAAAGTAATTGAAACCAGTTCGTTGCGAAAACTCGAGCTCTTCTTAGAAAAGGTTCCCGATGTCAGCAGTTAATGCAGGTTAATTCATTACAACTACCTTTTTCTAGGAAATTAGCTAAACAGAGTCTCAAATTAGTTCTGGCATTCGAGAGCGTGATCCTAATAAAGTATAATGAACCGAGAGAAATGGAGTCGGGGGTAGGTTGATGGAAAAATACGAGCCCCATTGTAACGGTCAATGTGATGGAAATATAGTATCGAAAGCAATGAGATTGGAATACGACAGCTTTGGGGCGTGATTAGGAATTAATAAAGTACGATTAACGGTAATGATCTCGAAAAATCACATATGTCATTATTCTAGATTAACGTAGATTTATCTACATTCAAAATAGGTGATTACAAAAATAAAAATATAAAGAGAAATGGATAATTTTGGTGAGAAGAATAAGGCCCAAGCAATTTGAAGCACATCTTTTTTAAATGTGTAATGCACGTTACGATAATGCATCGCTACTAATTATCTGCTCAATGCTATATCATGAAGCCTTCTGCTGTATCATGAACGTTGTTTGAGGCTACAAGATGATGGAGCATTTGAGAGGTTTTGTATTTCAGCGATGCACCAAGCACCATGGTGCAATCATCAGGCCGTGGGAGTGCAATTTGGCTAATGAGTCTCATTCATTCGTTTCTTGGATAATTTCCTATAATTTGTGGTAATTTTCACCATCAGTTCTTGAATAAATGCATCTGGGTTTACCTCAACTGCTTCTCCCAAGGATACAATGGCTAGATCTTTTAAGTATTATTCTCGCCGGGAGTTATAACTGGGAAAGCTATAACTGCATAAAGAAATATCCGCAATGCAGTTCGTTCACTTTGCTTTGCATGTTGTATGACGACGACTAAAATGCTAATTGAAACCACCTGTAATCTGTTTCTTTAGGGCGATATAGTAACATTAAATAAACAAATTTTTTACATCAGTCAAATTCTCAATTTAAATAACATTTACCACAAAATTTAAATAACCCCTACTATGCGAATAATATGTACAAAAAATACAACGAAATAGAATAATTTCACAATTCACATGAGCTAAAATCATTTGAACAAATATAAGCGAAATCGCAATCCAACAGACCTAATACATCCGTTGCAGAGCAAAGCAAAAATGCTGAACTAGCCAACTACAAACGCTATTGGAGAATTTGGTTTGCATTTTCCCCAACCAAATGAATACTTTTCCACGAACACCATTTCGTGCTGGACATTCCGAACCGGTCAACCGTTCAACCGTGGCAGCAACTGGCAGGAAAATTGCATCACCGGATGGAACTGGAAGGCACAACCAACCAGCTGCAGAACAGGATCTGCGGGGTTGCAGGATTTACTCTGCCTCATACGTTGAACCCATAAATATTGTTGTTATCGTGGAACTGGGAAAAATACACCGTACCATGCAGCGGATGAAGAGCGAAAATTATTTCACGTTCGAAGAAACAACGTTTCCCGTTAACAGCCGCATTTTTTACTGCTCACTGTCAGTTTTCACTGTCAGCACCATACCGAAAATGTACCGACGTTTTTTTTTTTTTCAAACAGATCTAGTTCTGTTGAATCTTCATTAGCAAGCGAAATTGTAAATATTGTGAATATAAAAATTAGAAGTAAAATTTTTAGAATCAAATTGAGGCGAAAAAACGAAAACTACGTTTGTTTTAATACCGTTATATAACTAGATTCTCCTCAAGCTCGCGGACTTAGATTTTATTGAAGAGACATTGTTGATGAATGTGGGTTCATGTTATTCTGGGGTTTCTAACAACATTTACCTGTGACGTAGGATGGTGTTGGAATGTTCACATTTATCTGATCCAATGCCGATAGAACTATGTTTCATTGTTCAACCGTTGCGCTTGCAAAGCAACTTCCGTATAAGCCAACCGCCGAATGCAATTTTCGCGGTGAGCTGGGGTGTTTGTCTTTGAGATATTTCGCTTCAGCTACCTCACTCGAAAGGCATGTGACAGCTTTTCTTTGGGGGCTCAATGGGCTTCTGGAATCTGTGTCAGAGGGACTGAACGATGTAAGCTTTGATCGTTAATTCTCTTTCATGCTGCTTGCAAACCAAGCCACGTCATATGGCTTAGTAGATGCAGCATGTAGTGGCAAGTAACGTGCATCTAAACTCCAATATAGCCATGTGAAGAGATGCTCGAGGGTCGCAGAATTTTAATGAATAGTTCAGCAAGCAAGAGACCATAAGGATTAAAAAAAACTTAAATGAGGTTTAGTACCAAAAGGATTGCCGAAAGGAGGAAGGGTAAGCTGGAGCTAAAATAACAACTTTTAATATTTTACAGTCCAATAAAGTTATTTTTTCAGTACACATTACATTTAGAACAGTATACCAGAAAGTAAAATTAAACAAAGAGATTTATGTAAAATATACAATGTCTTCATGTGTTTGCTATGTTTTTGCCCTCATTGTCACTTTATATTGGTTTAACTGATAACATATGGAAGTAGATTAATTTTGTTGGTTTGGCACAAAACGAATTAAATCAAGCATGCAGTATGGCTCGTGGTGGCACGGGACACTTCACAGTGTTTGAAGTCGAAAGCGGTACAATCATGTCGTGTGTGGTAAAAAGTTGTTCTGTTAATGAAAGGGTTCTCCACCGGTGGGAGTAAACCGCCTGCACCTCGGCACAGTTCTTGTTGTTTGATGAGAAAAACAAAAAAGAACACTGTGCAGTTCGGAAACACTTCATTACAGCACTTGGAGAGAAACAACGAGTCTGCTTGGTATGTGAGCGGTTCTTCATAACGCTTTTATATGCAAATAATTCCTAACAACAGCTGCGACGGTAGCTCACCTATGAGTATAAGAGAGGAAAAAATACGCAGTGTTTTGCTAAGAATTGTAGGTGGAAATGAAACTGGATGAATCTAGAAGCTACGTTGGTATTCAGAGGAAAAATTGGTAAAACCAGTAATCCTCTGAGAAGATTGAAATGTTATGCCTTCGCTGGTGGGAAAATAAGAACCTGTAATATATTTTAATCAAGAATTTTATTCAATGACGAATATTTTTCTATGAAAAAATATTATCAAATAATTAACCATTAATAAACCATTAGTCAATACTCATAGCTGCTGATATCGTATGTATCATCAAAATTTCAATCATCGAAAGACGATAAACTTACATATTAAGCAAACAATATATTTGCATTGAGCTATGTCTCAATTTTTGATTCATATATATATATATATATATATATATATATATATATATATATATATATATATATATATATATATATATATATATATATATATATATATATATATATATATATATATATATATATATATATATATATATATATATACATATATATATATGTATATATAAGAGGTCCATTATTATACGAGGTTGAGCGATTTTGTACGGTGCACACTAAATATATTTTGAAGTTTAATTTTGCAAATCATACCTTCTAGGTCTAACAGAAAAACACGTGAACTACGTCAAGTGTTTTTCCTTGCTTTGTGGACATGTCAACGTGTTTATGCGCACTGAACTCGAAAGTTTGTGAGGGAAAGCAATCAAATGGGTAAGGAACTGGTGCCAATCGCGTACCACGGAGTATGTCATGGTTTTTGGTTTCAATGTTGTTGTCTTACAAGAAGGTAGTGTCTGGCTCGTGTTTTCCTCCTATTGTGGCATTACGTTTAGAGAGACTAAGTCGGTTGGGCAACTTTTTTCCACGTGATTTAATGAAGCTTATACGAGCTGATGGCGGGTGGTAGAGTAGCCAAAGTGGTGGCAAGGGAACAGGCTGTAGTTTATGAGTATGCTAATTGGCGAATCTAATTAAAAAGTTTGAACGGTTTTGCAATTTCCGGCGGAGTGGTGAACACCGTTGACTCGGGCCGAGCTATGGCTTCAATTTGATGGAAGTACAATGTTTGATGTACGGTAAGTAGATTTATGGTTGAAGTCATTTGTCCCAGCGATCGTGCGAGGTCTGTAAATAGTGGATTGAAGCTACTCTTTCAATGCGCACCTTTAACTTGACAGCTTCATTGGTTATTCTATGGCGTCATTTTTTGGCGTGCTTTTTGTCGCTGCTTTGCGATCAACCGCGCTTTTGTCGAGTCGATTGGCTATATTCCATCACGTGCGATGTGATATCAATTTACGTTTCTTCTCCATTTGCCACTGGGTGCCGTTTAAAATGTTTGCATAATTTCGCGAATCATGTTCACCCACGGCAACAATAAATTCCGCATCATCGATTCGTACCGTTCACGCACCGTGCCATGTGGTACCACCGCGAGGCAGCAAGAACCAGCATCCGAAGCAAATCGAGTGAATTTATCGTGCGCCATTGCGGGTGTCATTGCAAGCGACCATAATTTATGTGCGCTTTCAACTGCTGGCGAATCCGTGGTGGATGTAAAATGAGCGTTACATAAAAAACTCACCCTGCCCCAACAACCACAACATTCTGGAGCCATCGTGACGAAGTGGCATTATGCGCAAATCAATAAGCGTCCGTGATTGGCACAGCAAATTTCCCGATCGTTCTGTTTGATGTGTGGTCGGCATTTTCATTCCGCTGTGTGAACATAAAACACACCCTCGTTTCAGGCCCATGTTCACGTAGTGAGGGCTTTTGTGTTGCGGAGAATGAATGATATGCATATTTTTTCCGGCACTCCAGTCGGATGGACTCAATTTGTTATAAATGGAATGTTTGCTTTAATTAGCAGTCATCGCGAGGGCTTCTGCAAATATGCGACATGGATTGCATGCTGCAGAAAAATACATCTGTTTAAATAAACTATTCACCTGTGGTGCAGTCAAGTTGGTGATCAATTGAGAAATGTGAAAAAGGTTGCAGTTTAATTAAGTGCGCTTATCAACATGTAATGTCTGTACAGAAAGCTTTATAAATGCTTGAGCAAAAGTAAATCGTTTCAGTTGCTTTATATCTGGCTATTACGACCATATTATACTGAAACACTTCGGGGGGTTTATACGTGGTGCACTTTGATTGAGATATATGAAACACTTAATTATTTTGAATTGATGGTTGATTTATACTTACATAAGGGGGATCACAGTAAATTGCTTTGCACCAAAGCGGCTCAGAGTGGTAACAGACGCACAAACTGCACACGCCCGGACCAGGTACGTAGAGTAGACCGTGTGCGACCGAGTTACCCTGGAAGTCGACACAATCCTCTTCTAAGCTAGCTGCAAATGATTGTGAGAGAAAGAGAAAGAATATAAGATCTTGAGCAAATTTGTTTTTCTTAAAAGTTTCGCAAAAAGTTAAGCCAGACAGTAGGAGCTGGGTTGTTCGAAATCTTCCGGAGGCTTATTCATCGATAGTACGATTATAAGTCTGAGCCAATCTTATGCTACAACAGCTCGAACGAGAATTACACTCAATTGAGAAGGACTTGCAAAGAAGTTTTTCTTTCTTGTTATCTGTGGATAGTTTCTCAATGTTCGATACTCAAAGAAAAAAAAATATCCTGTCAATAGATCTTTCGTCATAGTGTCATCTTTCGAAAGGAGAAAGTTCTCTCATAAGTTTATCTTCTGGGTACACGGAAAGCGGCAGGCAAAAAAGGATTATGTACGTGAACTGATGTATTTCTTCCTGCATCAGAGAAGAAACGGATATTTTGAGAGCAGTGAAAAGCCGACCCGGATATTTCGAGAGTAAAGAAAACCAACCCTTATTCTGCTTACCTTGGGATAGATAATGTTCACGAGCGAAATCTGTTACCATAACGCACAAACTAAACTGATCGACAGAACTTGAATATGTTTTTTTCTTATATAACGTAAGCTGATTCACTGCATAATTAGTCAAATGAATGAGGAGGGCGAATGAAGTTTAGCTGCATACTGGTTTTTGATAAAATGTGGTCTAATTTATGCTGTAATAGCAACGATTAACTTCGACTTTTATCATCCGAAGTTGAAAGTTGCTTGATTCGCTCGTATGTCCACGCCTAAAGGGCCGTACTATGTTGTCCTTAGCTTGAAAAATCTTCTTGCATGCTACTGCTTCATCGTTCAAAGCTTCAGGTATAAAGCGTACGAGTTTCGAAGTTTCCGGAAGTATTTCTGGAAATATCCAAACCACTTTCTAACGACTAGCAAGAACAGGATGGAGCGTGACGGACTAAGACCGAGAACCGGGCATCCTTACATCTACTTCTTGCCTACTACGCGGTGGTTTTTTGGAAAACGAGTTTCTCCCTTTTCACCATGAAGCATATTACTACAAAAGACGAGATCTTCAAGACACGTTTTCCAGTTTTACCAACGTCAAATTTGGCTTGTTAGGCATCGGACTCAGATAACGTTTCCACGGAAAGCTGTGCATAATGACCCTGCAGAGAGATCCGACAGACGGCAAATACGGTGCCTGGAGAACCTAGATCTCGTTCCACCGCTGTCACGACGATGTTGTGGATGAATGATCGTAGGTTTAGCGCTCTTGAAATGTGTATTCGGATTTGAAGGGCTCTTGAATGGAAATGAGTTCTTCAACCGTAGCTATCGTCCGTCCAAGTGGTAAGTTATAGTGAGGGTCTGGAACCCTTTCTCATCAATCTTCGGGCTGGCGAAATGTAGCGGGACGAATGAGCAGGGTGTTGGAAAGAGAAACGAAATCAAAACGACCACACTGCGTGGGAAGGATTGCAAGAAGGAACGGCGGATAAGCGATTTGAGAAATTAGCTGAACAAATGAAAGGCTCATGTGTGGAGCGTAATAAGCCTACGTAAATGGGTTGGATAAATTGCTGCTCTCTTGTTGGAATGGAACCTGCATATGACGATTGGTAGAACAAAACGCTGGAGATGAGGAGAGTTTATTTTATCAAAGATCATTCTTTGCAGACGAATGCAGAAAATATAATACATAGTTGCCAAAGGGCTAGGTCTATCTAAAAATCAAATGAATTGAACAAACGTCTACTCCTGTTTCTTTCACCAGGTTTTATTTATATGGGTGCATTTCGTTTAATAAATGCAATTGTACTACAGACAGACATTGAGGGTACATTTAAATATACAGGCAATGAATGCATTTCCAAAAGCATGATCAATTCGCGTATGCTACTGCATGCATAATTAACGGCACCCGTCGCGTGCATACCAATGTGTGAGCAGCGCTGCATCTGAGTAAAGTAATCGAATGGAATGTATATGTATGAAGATTCGAATGAACGATTGCAACGAGTGCCATCTGAATGGGCTCCAACTCACGCCCGAGATGTGCAACAGACCGACGAACAGCAATCGATTGACGTAAATTATTTTTAGATGTATGTTCGTTGCTCCAACACTACGCTGTGTTACGCCGTAAATCCAGACGAATGTGAAGGAAATTATTATGAAACCAAGCGACGAAATAGATGGGGCTGGTTGTTTCGTCTTCACTGGCGTACAGGATACCAGTTGTTTTTACGTAAACGGTTGGTCGCAAAACTCCCTGGGCGATTTCTGCCTCGTATCTCGTACCCACCGGCAAAACGAGCTGCCACGAATTTGATCGAGTTCTTCGAGTTTGTTGAGTGAATTTAATTACGCCTCATACTGGACCCGGTATCAGGACTTACGGGCAACGGACGTCCCCGATTCCACTACGTGCTGCGGAAAGCGGAAGAAGGAGAATCAACAGAAAGCTCGGATTGGGGTTTGGTAGAGGATGGAAAAGCTCAGGGAATAGTCCCGCCATAACGAAGTCAGAGTATTATGGGGGAAGATGCCAATGTGCTGCAATTTTCGTGCCACCACTCGTTCGTCCTGTTGAACCTATCGTTTGCAGTTATATTTCACCAGAAGGTCACTCCGGTTGCCACCAGTGATCCTGACCCAGGGTTGGATGAATTTGGTCGCACGTTATGCATACCGTAGGGAGTCGAGTGTCATTAAGCGATTGAATTACATTTGCCATTTGACCAGGTGTGAATAGGCGTGTGCCACGATGCCAGACATGGGGCAAGCCACAAGCGCAATACAACATTCCAGTGAAACCATGCGCTTTGAAACGAGTTTGGCTATGCTAGAATTTCGAGAGGTAAGCCAGCATATAAGACTATGAGAAATGAAACATTGCAAGCATGATAAGAATTTGTTTGCAGCTAAAATTAATTCTGTAGCTAGGATGTGCAGAGTAAATTTTGTTTTAAAATAAATGGAGCACATGTGTCATTTGTGTTTTTTTCTTTCAATTCAATGGTTGCAAAATGAAATATAAATGGCATCATCTTAGAATCAAACACAAACGTGGCACTAACGTAAACGGTTGGTAGTAACAAATATGGAAATGAATAAATAATGTAGCGAAAATTTAGGAGCATATTATTTGCTAGTCGACCACACTGATCGAATGCATGTGATTGCAAGCATTAGTATGAAATCAGAACCATTCTCAGTGATGCTTTGTGATGCGTCGGAAATTGCTGTGTTGGGGGTTACCTAGTGATTGCGTCTATCGTGAGACTTTCTGCGCACCAGGGACCAGAGACGGAAATTGCTTGATTGATTGTAGTATTCTCTGAAGTCGCTTAAGGCGATCGATTTTGTGTAACTTAAATCACAATGGAAACGAATGCCTCAATGCGGTCGAAAAGATTTCTGCTATGGCAGCACTTCGAAAAGATTTGCATATCCGTTGCTTGTTCGTGCCGAGGAATGCTATCAGGGTGTCTAGTTTGCAGTGCTGCCGACAAGAACCGGCAAAGTGGGGCTGTCGTTTGTCCCGTTCTGCTTAAATCGCGCTTTCTCTCTCACGGTTTTTCATTTCTCTCTTCATTTTCGTCCTCTCGTGGCCTAACGAATCGTTCTCAAAACATCCTGCAAAGCACAGCCCCTCACTGAGAGAACGACCGGTGAGTGTCTGAGTGACCATCGTGAGTAGCTCTCGAAAAAGCTCGAATACAAAACGCACTAACGCCGTGGACGGAAGTACAGCATAATGACGTCAACATTGACACACATCCGCCGTCCTAACTGTACAACGCTGGTTTGCGGCTGTTCCCTGCACGATTACTCAATAGGGCAGCGGAGTAGTGAGAGAATACCTGACTGGGTGACATTTTTGCCGGAGGGCAGGCGGTTCTTGATGCAATCTAGCCAATGTTGCCGTGTATACCCTCCGTGCGCTTCCTTTGGAAGACAGCTGAACGGGTTGATGTTGGTGGGCAAGGCACGCGCAATTGAAATACAGTTCTTCAGTGCTTGGCGGATTTTTTTTGCCTTTTATAACACGATAAAGGTCATGACCGGATGGTGGGTATGAAATGTGTGTCAACCAGACGAGTGAGCGAGAGCCAGATCGTTTGATGTCGAGATTCGTCTGAGAGAAGGAAAAATGTCCTTTCCGTTCTGGAAAGTTGCAGGGTGCTGGTATTTTTTCTACTTCTAGCTGCAACGAACGGCAGGAATAAGGACATGATTACAAACGGGGACTTGCACAACACAACGATGGTTCGATTTTTCTCACAGCTGATGGAACAAGTTTAAATTGCTGTAAAACGACATCATTCGATTGAAAGACCGATGGAATTGCATTTTTGCAGAGAAAAACGAAAAAAAAACGAGTTGTATCGTGTTCTTTGAGAAGTTTGACTATAGACTCGTTGTTGATATTTTAGTATTATTATCAACATCAAAATGAGGAAAAGCCAAAGCCAAATGATTTTTTTTAAATTCCAATATAATTGTTCCCATAAAAATAGCAAAAAAATGGGAAAGAAGAATCGACAGCATACACAAAGCACTTAATTGGTTACTTCTTTGGAAAACCCAACAGCCTGTACTATTATGGGTAGCAAATAATGTACTCTTTAAAAGTAGCCGCTTATCTGATTGTATTTGTTGAAAGGAAAACGATCAATGGAGACGCCTGGTGGCGCATTGTTTTAGGTCGGGTTGAAATAAACGCACACAATACGCTGCCATCGGGCAGCTAGCCTGGGAATTCCCATCAGGTAGAGCGCACAGTGCAAAGCAGAAAGCGGCAAATAAAAAAGTAGTCCGAACAAAAGCAAACGCGGTTCACCCGCCCCAGAGCGGCGCGTCATAATGAGAAAGAACAAGCAACAAAATGGGAACAAACAAAGGGAAAGTAAAATGGACTGCCTCTTAAGCTTTGCACGCGATAAACCTGGATACTGCCGCTTGGTCAAGCGATTTTATACTACAGCGCAGCACAGCGCTTATCACGGCAATAGCGTACCATCGTAGCAAACGCCAGCGGAAATTCCGCGAAGCTGGCATGACACGAGTCGGAACGGTTTGGCGGAAATTAGAAATTGGAAATGAACAACAGGCACGGCACGCCAGTGTTGTCTGCTTATTTTTGCTTCTTACGAAATACTTTGCCAACACATACACATGAAAGAGGGATGGATTTTGAAATATTTTTTATGGGATCATATTTAATTGTCCTTTCGAGGTTTCCGGCATTTTAAGAAAAGCCCGAATCTGATACTTTATCATGGCGCCATAGATTTTGTTCCTTTTGAATCCGTATGGTGAAAAATGAATTTCATGAGTACCGATTGTACGAAATCCCCTGTCTGCTATAGGGGACAAGCATCCTCGACGCATAAAATGATCATTTTTACGATGGGATCAGCGCTATTTTTAGCATCTGCGCATTGAATATTTGAAATTCTCCATGCAACATATGCTACCCGTTACATCCGCAGGCATTTTGGGCCCCTTTGAAGTTTTAAAGAAGGCAGCGGTAAATATTTTAGCTGCAAAATCCAGAGCAGCGGCATCCTATGACATGACCGGCTACAGCAAAGCATATGAAGAGCAGCTGTCTGACTCCCTTTGCCGTGCAGGAATTTCCCTGCAGGAACAGAGAAGTGTGCCTTCGCTCAGCATTCCACAACTACTAGCTTTCCGACACCGAGGTCTAGGCTGTGGGATGTGCCGTTTCATTCCTTATTGAGCGAGCTAACACTGACGGCGCGTTAAGATGGCAAGGATATTCTGGTTGTTTAACGTTTAATGGCACGTGTGCGCTACACCGCTTCTGGGTAGCTGGTAAGCCGTCTTTCTACCACCCAGCACCGGTGTCATTGGATCCCTGTTAGTTATCTTAGCCTCTATGGATTGGAGCCACGAGTAGTCCGAATGTAGACGGCGCGAAACCGTGCGTTAAAGTGTCGGGATGGTCGTAGCCGGTTAATGAGCATTTTCGTTAATTGAATTTCTCGCGGCACATTAACCACAGCGTCTGATGCTGCCCGTTGAAGAGGTCTTCTATGCCCTTATGCATGCTTATTTATTTTGCATTTGCTTTCCGCGCGTTAGCGAACGGTTTACAGTTCTTCACTTTCACGGTTGGTTTTCATTTGCTGATGTAGTGACCCTCTTTGGGCGAGTACTTCGAGGAGGATGCTTTTGCGCAACGTAAACAACCCGTCCGTACACACCCATCCCGGATGGTTTTGCAAACAGTTCCTTCCACCGGACATCATCGGACCTCTTCGTTATGGGTCAGTGGCAATTCAAACGGCTTCTCAGCTTCAGTTGAGAGTTTCACCGTTTCGGACTTTCGGTTGCTTCTGTTTCCACCCCCTCACTAATGCAGCCTCACTCGTCAGGTAAGGCACCGAGATTTGGCAATCAAACGAAAGGAAGCGTCTCATGGTGGAGCAGGGGAAACATAAATTTAATTTTAAAGGGTCGACTAGCTTGGCTGATTTCGGCCGTGTACCAATTGACCCGCTTCTTAGAATGCATTTGGCAGGATTACGAAGTCGAATGGGTTGGGATTGGACCGCTATCAAAAGAAAATCTGTTAACCTCCTCCCTGGCTTGGCTAGAATGTTATCATAATGATTCTGACGATCAATATTTTTTTCATGTTGAATGTGAGATGTGTGATAAAGTTTACATCGGCTAAATTGAGTTATCAGGAAAATGTTTGTTGCGAGAATTTGTTATATTTTATTTTGATATTGAAATACTCTGGTCGTGTGAGCTCGATCTAATTGCGTAATTTGTGTGATTGATGTAGTTTTTAGCAACGTTAATATCCCACCGATAGTGATTGTGAGTAACAATTAAGTACCCCGTCGTGTAATGTTTTTAATGAAAACATTCTTCCAAAAATGAAAGCCTCCATAAGCACTTTATCAAATTCTTGTCTGGCATTCTGGCACCGAAACCGCGACAACGCCCATCGTACCGAGTTGGAAAGCCTAAGCTTCCTAGAACCCCCGGGGAATATTAATTTAATTATCATCCATGCGTAAATGAAACGAAATCTAAAGCCGCACGAGTCATATCAACGGTCCCCAGTTTCCGCCTGACGGCTCCGAGTCGCGTTACTGAAGTCATTTCAGAATATATCTCCACAGCCAGATGGGGATTTCCATCCGGGGTAATGATGCCCCTATTCGTTCATCACCAGAGCGCGAATACTTCTTCGTAGGAAACATCACGAGCCGCTTTTCCAGTTGCAGCCCCACCTTACGGATGGTACGCGAGTGTCGCAATAGGGGCAATAAGTGCCCTCGGTACTTAGCCCGCGCCCCATGCCGGCCGGTTATTATCGTTAGCATTTTTCGACGAAATGTATGCAAATTAGATAGCGCGCGCGAGCCATAATCGACTCCAGGCATCGTCGGAATGCGTAATGGAAAATGATGTTTGATGTCGGCAAAACCGGGTGGCACCTCGGGCTCAGGAATGGAATGCTGGGGCGCATGTTTCAGGGCCGCTTGCTAGAGAATGTGCTGAGGTGAGTTGGCGACGAAACTATGCGTCCAGTACTGCCGAGGGAAAGGTCTCTGGTGGTTTGCCAGAGTAGATTGCTTTTCTCGGGCACACCCGGTCACCTGAAAGCCAACGAAACAAAAACGGCGAAGAATCGCGTCGAAGGTGCGGCCAATCGCACCAAATAATGTGGCACAAGGGAATAGACAATATGCTGATAAGATATTAAGAAAAGTACGAAGGCTAGCCGGGATTTTTCGATGCAACCATTTGCCAACGAAATGTCCTTGAAATGACCTTGGCGGGTCGGCAGAGTTTAACATATTTGTTTTGAATAGTAACCTATCCAGATATAACTTTAAGCAGATGAGGAGGCAATTGTGGAAAATAATACTTTGCCAGTCAAGCACTTTGTTTGCATTTAATATACTTATCATACCTATGAAGCACACAAAAGAAGAACTTGATAAAGAATCGTGTAATTCAAGATTTTACAGTATTATATTGCACTATATATGTTTTCAGTGCTTAGGCATAAGCCCAAAAACAAACAAATAATTACTCAAGCTTAGGATGTGTATCGTTTGAAAAACTTCTTCGTCGAACGAGTGTCTAAACATCGGCTGACGGTAAAAGGGTAGCCTGTGGCAAATTTCACTACAGCTTCCTCATCCTGTAGCGTCGAGAAATGCGAGAACCTCACAACAACGCAATTTCGACAACTGGCGGAACGAATCCGCCCCTAGGGGTGATGGCGGCTGCTTCAACATGAGCTGTTGAACGTCGGTTTGCAGTTAAGGTGATGCTTCCGCATGGGTTCTGTCACGTTTGCACCACCACCACTGATCGATGGTTGATGACAGTGATTTGCTTGAGCGATGTAAGACAACAGCTCGTGTTAACCTGGTCCTGTTTACTTGAACATTCGTCGTGGGTGTGCCTCAAGAGCTTTTATTTCGGGTCAGTATGACTCCAGACACGTTTTACGATGGATTTCCAAGATTTTTCTGAGTCGTTTTAGATATTTTATTTAAGGGTTTTCTAGCGCCCGGATATTCGATCCTGCCATCGGACGATTTCCAACAAACCCGTTCGTTAGCATCGCCTTGATGTGTCATATTTCAAGTTGTCGGTGCTTCATATTCAAAGCCAGACTCCAGTGATTGATTTCGGCTGAGGCAAGCGAATGCTTTTACATGAGAGACTCTAATGGAATGAGCTTCAGCTTAAGCTCCTCGTCAATACGTTTAATATCTGCGGAGCGTAATGATAACGCAGCGGTTGAGCGGCTCATGAGAAGGATGAGCGACAGGATTTAATCCCTGCTCCGGATGGTGGAGGATTCGACGAAAAGGGTCCGACGGCTGAGCGCTCCCCCAAGTGTGCTCCGTGCGCCTTCAATGAGTATGGAATCGACATTAATTTACTCAACGTGTTCAGCGATTGTTGTGTCAATAGGCGCGCTTGTCAAGCCCGAGATAATGGAACGGCAAGTGCTGCTGGCAGGCTATTTGTTTGGAATTAATGGAGCTGTACGGAGTGCTGTCGTTCGTGTACATTCGCGCAGTCATGTTTGCCTTCACAACAGCACCCCTAAGTTAGGTAGCTTTGAACCGTGTTGTATTTTTGTGGGACATTTTCAGATTTGTAAATCTGATGTAAATGAATTTCTATTTCGCTGACGCTTTCCGTAACAGGGTGGTTTTCCGATTTGTCACAAACTCGCATCAACCCATTGTGTCGATGTTTCGGACGGGATGATTGGTTTGACACTACACTGTTGCTATCGATCGATCCCCCCGAACGACACCGTTGAAATGCGCTTGAACACCGTCCAACTTGGGACCGGAACCGTACTTATGACGGTGCCGTGCACCAACCGGTGCCGGAGGGTCGAGACCTAATCCCATCGTCGTCAGCAAAGCGCTAATCGGCCCTTGTGGGGTGGGTGGCTGGCGATAAGCCAAAGCGAGAGCCTCTCAGCCACTACCCACGGTCGATGGTGAGAAAAGGGTGCCTTCGGTGCTAATTTGGATTACAAATCAAATTTGCCATCTCCGCTCCGTCACAGTGTGGTTGGGGTTCAAACTTGTCCCATCAATGAACGTGTGCCTTCGGGAAGGTGCCGAAAGAGCGGAATCGGTCGTTCGGTGACACCCCATGCATAGTAAACGAGTTATTTGGGCCTAGTTGAACACATTAGGCACCCGGTCGTCTGGATGCCAAATGCCTGGCATTGGGAGCCGCTACTCTCGGGGCAAAAGCTCACCCGGGTGTGGCGTGATTAGGAGCAGGAGGTCCTGTATTACGGCGTTCCGTGCAGGGAACAGTGAAACGTCCATCAAAATGCAGACCGTGGTTTGCACGGTGCTATTTCTCGAACGACCCAACTTTCGCCCATCAAAACCAACGCTCGACCAGTGCGCAAATCGCTCATGGAAGAAAGAGCGCCTCGGACGACCTTTCCGGTTAGCCAAAGCGGCACACAATTCCATCCCAAGTGGCTCCTTCCAGCACGCGGAACCGGAAGGAAACAATGCTTCGAGCAGAGCGCCGCGCAAGAAAAAGCGCAACGCCACTTATAGGTGGCTGTCAACAATGTTTATTGCCAGCTTGAACAGCCGGCACGGCCCCAGCGAAGACAATGGGACGGTAGTGCGACAAACGCCGGGAAGCCCTTGCTGATTTTCTTACAAAGAGCTCAAGTGGCCCTGAGGACGAGCCCGCCGAAAGGCGAGGGCAAGTCGCAGTTATTTTGTGTTTTCCTTCCGAAACTCTTTTCTTCCCACTCAAGTGCTCGTTTTCGCTCGGTGTGTGGCTTCACGTTGACAAGCCGACCATGCTGGTGTCCTTTCTGGCACTTCTCTCTGCCCGATGGCGTATGTGCCGAGAGTGGTGTGCGTGGCAACAGATCGGAGTGTTGACTGCACGTTTCTCCGATTACTGCACCAGTGGGTCCGACATTTTCTTATTCCCATCATTGGACCATATTCTCCATCGTATCCCATCTTTCTTGCTCTAAGAGTGTCTCTCTTTTCCTCTTAATTTCAGCGTTTTTGTTCTCTCATCTCTTTCCCTCGTTCATCCTTTGAGTTACGACCTCCTCTGTGGACACGATCTCGGTCAAAAGAAGTGGCTTTGCTGCGGGGTAGGGTACTGAGGGCTCCAGTCAGTTGGTCAAGTGCATGCATGGAGCTAGAGCTGGGGGAGAAAGTTTCAAGTGGTACGGGTATTCGAAAAGTAGGTTTCAAGAATGACGCTGCAGGGATGCATAAGGACCCTTGCAGGTCGTGGAGAAAACATGAAGCTACAGAAGAAAAAAATGAAGAAACCATCTACAACAAACAGCATCTGCTGTCGGGTAAGGGTGCGACTATGCCGAGGAGAAAATGAAAGCACACCCACAGCTCCGTTGCCCCTTTTCCGTTCATATGCGTCACGGAATTGCGAAAACATTGACATAGCGGAGTGGCACAGACGGCAAGCGACGAGACGAGAAGGGTGCAGATATGGAAAACCAGTAAAGTGTTGCCTCTTGAAGAGGAACTTGAGCGAAAAAAGGATAATAGAGTCACGGGCTGGAGCGATCTGGCAGAAGTTAGTTAGGGTGTATTAAAGACCTGCAAGTGAAGTATATAATTAACTTCTTCTTTAGGGTCTGCTTGGCCGAGCAGGAGTAGGTCTCACTCGTTCGCAGCGGGCCTTCACATAACGGTTTCTGATGTGTTTATACGTGAAAGAAAAAAAAATGCACTCAAGTTAGTGGACCATCTGAAGAATTATGTAGCCTACAGGAGAGTTTTAATGGGTGGAAAGACAAATTTCCATAGTAGATGATTCGTACGTTTACTACGCTATGATGGAAGCAACGTTGTACGAACCATAATAGTGCACTTTTCAATTATTAATTTGTTTGACGTGCGTGGAATAATTGAATTAATCTTTAACATCCCGAAACCGTCACTGAACTGGTTTGGATGAGCCAAACTTAGTAGGCTTAAAAACAAGCGACCATAGCAATACAGGATGAGAACAGATACGGGGTCCAAGTACAAGGAGAAAAACCATGGCCTCACTTGATCCAAGTCAAGCTTAAGTGTGGCATAGGTGTGATTGACGTTAGCACCACTCAACAGAAATGGTGCGAGTGCAATTTGGTGTTTTGGGAGGAAGCGTGTATTAATATTAGTGACAGCCGTATGGGTTTCATAGCAAATACCGTCAAATGTACGGCTTGGCACAAGTGTTATCAGTCGGTGACTGTCCGTGTGATGCCATGTTAGAAGGATGGTATAGTGTCGGAAATTTTTAGTAAAAGTCGTGTTTTCGTGAACTTATAATAAGATATGATTTGTGCAAAGTACAGTTTTTGGTCTTGTATAAGTTTCCGTGCATTTATTTTCACCGCAAGTGGCAGTACAAGTGAAATTTCAAGCCACGCGGTGAGGACAATTGCACAGTGACGCCTAACAAAAATAATGCCGTGGTTGTGTGGTTAAGTGTGTGCTGCTCTCTCTCTAGGATTACGCTGAACAATGTGACACCGCTAGCAGGTTAGTGTTTTTGTATATGATGATGATGTTATATGATTATGTTATTTATTAACCTTAATTCTTAAGCCAGTTAAACCATCGTCGGTGGACAGAAGATTTTCACATCAAATAAAAAGCAAAACAAATAAATTTCTTAGTCAAATGGTGAATTCAAAACAAAGTGTTTTGATTTGGCGCCTTCATAATCATTGCGTGCGTCATTAGAATTCAAGTTCTTGCGCTTGCTCAAACAAGAGCTATTTAGTGAAACGAGTTTACACTCGTACGATGTCTAGGATCCGAGTTGTATCGATCAACGCAAACTGAGGAATCGTAATTTAGTTTTGCCTTGCTCGACGTGCAAGAAATGCCATCAAATCTTATTTTACACAAGATTGTTTGTATCGTTCGAGAATGTACACTTCTTTCTAGTAAACCTACCTCCAGCTAGAAAAAAAAATCATCCGCCAGGTCACACGTCAAGTTTGACCTAAGTCCCGTTAAGTCCCAGCCGGGGACTAAGCTGACCAAACCAAGCGACGGTCCCTAGAAATTAAATATCACCCACCCAAGGCCCCGGGTCTGCTGCAGGGTTGGTCAAAAGTTGTGCGCAAGTTGTTTCATTCGTTTCGAGACGGAACCGGCTGGACAAAAGTTGGTCATTTACACCAACCGGTGCCGGGCGCACGGAACGCTTCCGATTCAACGCAATCGTTTACCATTGCCAGTGAAAGTTCGGAAATTTCCACTCTTACCAATGAACCACTGAACTTCCTCTTTACCACCCATTGGTTTGGAACGACTGGCATCTGACATTTGACACGGTGCGTGACCGTTGCTGAATAATGTCGAGTGTGGCGATTTCTGGACCAGAATTGAACCTCCGCTCACGTCGTGGCGAGTGGCCGGAAAAGTTCAACCAAACTTGACGTAATCTAAAACACTTTGGGTGATGCTTGGTTTAATCAGGTACGTAAAATGGATTAAGCCTCCAATTAAACAGGCCCTTCGCCGTTGCGCCTGGACAAACACTTCTTGCCCACGTCGAACGAGGGATCGTCATTTAAGGGAACCTAGCCGCAAAACATTTCTACCGTGTGAATTGCACCAATTGAAGCGGCTCCCTTGGTGGTTAGGGTCAAGTACCGGAGGTCTTCCACATAATTTGTATCTGAATCAAAACCTTGGCCCACCGAGCCGCTGGAGGCGAACGGCAAGGGCCCTAGAAAGCTCTTCAGAAGTAACTCTATTTTCAATGAAAAAAAAAAACTTCTGCATTTTTCGATACTCACCTACATAGCCCATGAGCAGGCTGAGCAGCGGCACAGCCAGCAGATGCAGCTTTCCATTCATTGTGTGCTACGCTGTTCACGAGCCCGCTTTATGCCAAGGGTGTTCTGCGCCGCGCTGGTGTCGATTTCGGACCGGGGCACTCAATTTGCAAGAGCAGAAGAAAAACCGACCCTTGCGCTAGCGACCGGAAAATCCGACCGGGTAACGGGAGCGCTAGAAAAACTCACAATGGGAAGTGGTTACGAATGAAACGAAACCGTTTGGCTCGAACACGTCCCGCGCCACCGGTTCAGCAGCAACCGGCTACACTCACTGCACTTCCGGTAGATTATCTCCGTTCACTGGTTCAGCATATTTTTGCCTTTGGCAGCGGAAAATCTTCGCCAACCCAACCTCATTAATGAGCTTAGCACATTCTCTTATTTTTTGCGCTCACTTTTTTCGAACACGCGATTCGCACACTTACACTCCAGGACACATTCGTGTCGCCGACGGAACACCGCGCACTGACACTGGATGGATATTTGTTTGTTTAATATCTGCTACGACTTTAATTCACTCCCAGGATGGGTTTTTCACCCGTGCCGATTCGGCAGCGAAATGCGAAGCGAATGAGCTCAAGCTCGAGAGTGTACACACCTTCCCACTCTGGGTGCCGGATCGATAGCGGCTTCTCCGGGCACCGGGCTGGCAACATCCATCGGTGGCAGGCAGCCAGGCGGCCAGGAACGCCCGTTGTTCGATTGGCGGATCCGAGCGAGGCAATCTGAAATTAAGGATGACAGCCCGAGAAGAAGGGGAACAGTAAGAGCTTTTCGTACCTTGATGATAAAATAAGGCCAGTTATGTGTGTGTGTGTGTTTGTGTGTTTGTTCGATTTTGTGGATTCGTCTGCGGTCGGTGGCTTATGTCTTCACAGAAACGGCAAAAATATAAAGGAACCCCGCGTCGAAGAAAAAGGAACACTGTGAACTGTTAATGTAGGGGCTGTATTGATTTCGTGTGGTGTTTTTTTTTGCAGCCAACAGAAAAAAAAACTCGAAAAGGATACAAAAGCGGTCGATAAACCGCACCGTGCTTTTCAAGCCGGTTCCGAGCGGTTTGGCGGAAAGGTTTTCCCAACTCCCCCCGGGAGGCGCTCGAGCTTTAGTGAGGGAAAGCGAAAAATCACTGACGCCTTATGGGTTGATTTATCATTAAGCATGATTTATGGTGAAGCCAACGGGATGCGGCGTCGCACGGGCTTGGAGAGGTTTGTTAGTAGAAGGTGTCGTTTATTTACATTTTTATACAAAGCTTCCATTCAACCTCCACCACGCTCAGGGAAGTCCCAAAAGTCTGGGAACCTGGCAGGTCCAACAATTGCGTTCGCTTCGCTGAAAATTAAGCATTACACAGCAGCGCGATGGTGACGGGAAATGCGTTAAAATATTCGCATTAAATTCCACACCCTCCTTGCGGGGCCGATGTTGGTTGGTCTCCGATAAGGGGAAGCGGGCTTTGGGAAAATGCGACAATCGAAAATAAATCATCCGGAGAGCATGCAAATTTCGGGCGACGTGGCATCAGCTTACGCTTCGGTGTGAAACCCGTGCGGATCGGGTGTACCAAGACGTTATCGGCGTTTGCCGACACACAGCACAAACAAATTAATGCGCGAAATTTAAGCCCGTCTCGTTGCTGGTAACATGGGCAGCGACAATGCAAAGCAAACCGTCCTGGGAGAATTTCCACGCTCGCGTTCATTTTTCTTTATTTGTGTTTTGCTAACGGAAGATAATCCATTAGAGCGAAGCGCGATTTGAATTCAGAGCGGAGGAGTGTTCGCTTTTAGAGTGCCTAACTCTGGATGTTAAAGTTTTGGCTAATTACAAGCTCAAAAGCAGCACCTCAACCTAGAACCTAGACACCGCGAGCTGCCCACGCTCACGCTCTATGGCGCTATATTTGGCGGCAACCGAAAGTGAGCTTTTAAAGACCCTTAATGCTCCCCGCAGACTCTCGCCTTCGGTCGGCGACAGCGGCGGTGGCGGACAAACGAATCATAATCCAATAAATCGTCCGCAATTTGTGACCGACCGTTCGCCTACCGGTGGGCTCATTCTCCGAAAGCGAACACGGGTCGGATCCATCGACTGGAAAGTTACACCAAAAAGGGCCGATTCGGGCGCGAAAGCTGCGGAACGGTTCGGGCGCGTAATTTCAATTCTCCCAAGCGCCTTTCGGCGGCCTGCTATACTTGCGTCAGGTGGCGTCGTCGGTGGTGGTAGGATGAACTTTATTGTTGAGTTTGCTTCGTTTTCTTTTTCCTCGCATTAGCGATGGTTTCCAAATAAGGCCACACAGTCACCAACGCCCCCTGGACCGGGTTTGCTTTGTTATTTCCCAAAAACTTTCTGTCCTTTCGCGCATAAATATTCATGATAAGAGCATTAGGCGCGTGCAAGACACCGTCCGAGAGATTATTTCGGCCGAAGGTGAGAGTCAAATCGTGGTCCCGCTACTGGTGTTGCTACGCAGAAAACGATATCACAGCATGGCCGTGCGATACTACCATCTTATCGCGTTTTCCATCACTTTACGCGTCCGTTCTCCTTTTTCTCGCCACTCGCTTTTCGCTGGTGCGTCTTTTGACAGCGCACGCCGAACGTTGGGAGTTTTGCGCTGGTATTTATAAAACGGATGTCACTTTGATGTGCCCACGGTGACGTGGAGGTGTTGGCTGCCCACGCTGGCAGGGAGCCCATCTATGCGAAGTGTTACAACCTTTATTTCTCATCGCAGTATCCATCACGATGCCGGATCTGTCTTCTCGTTCTACCGGTGTGTCTGACAGTGGAGACGCCCGTGACAGGAAGCGGAGAAGTGGCAACCAATGCAGACGGTAACCGGGTGCTATGCGAAGAAGCTAACAGTAAACAACACGGCTCGACAGTGGCAGGCTTGAGTATTGTATTGTTTCATGCAACAGGATTTCGTTCTACTGGCCGTAACGTTACCCGTAACGCGCTATCGCATTCGTGGACCCGGAAATGGCATTAAGAGACAAGGTGAAGCACAGGGTAGGAGGTGCTCATTGTTGGTATGCCCAGGTCTGCGATAAAATGTTTGTCGCCCTGCGAAGGAAGTGTTGCAAACAAGGAACCCTCGAACGTAAAGTGACGTAATAAAAGGGTGCATTTGCCTTTGAGAAAGAACGCGGCAAAAATACCCGAACGGAATGGTTGGTGTGCGAATTAATGCACGATCACACAGCAGCCGGTAAATGCTCACCGACTGACGATGGGTCACAGGGGGAGCGAAAGCGTCCCAAGGGCGGGTCGGCGTGAATTTATTCATCCAATTTCAAAAGCCGTTTTTCCTTTTGTTTTACGAAACAACCGTCCGTCCCAACACCGGCTACGGACGGCGCGGCGAAGGTGACAAGGACGAGCCGAATTGACACATTCCGTAAACGAATTTTCCTCTCAAAAGCAACCGAAAAGCACAACCGCCGAGCTTTGTTCGTGAAGGGAGCCACCCGCTGGGCGACAACCGGTGTCCAGAGGAGGAAGGCATTTCAAATCTCGTTTTCCTCCTTTATTGTGCCACGCTTGACGCAGGATACGGGTAGCTCTAGGGATGTTTTGGATGGACGCAACGACCACGTCGACGGAAAAGCGGATGGTACGCTCTTTAGTCAAACAGGAAAAATAAGTAAAAAAAAACAAGCTAAACACAATAAAAAGCAGCGGGAAATGTGGTCACTGCGCCATTGGCTTCCTTGGCAAAACTCGTGGCCCAGTGTTGTTTGCGTTTGGTTCGGTGGGAGCGATGATTCGCATGTAGCTGGCAGCGATTACCGCTAAATCAGTGCATTGTTTGCCTACACAATAACTTCGTGGGTGTGCTGGTCATTGTAATTGAATATGAATAGCGAATTTAATAAAATTTTACGGTAGGATTTTTCAAATTGGAATTGGTCTGTAGTTTAGTGAGTCTTACCGGTGAGTGTACCGGTTCAATGATTGGATCGCGTTTGTTGAAAATCATTTTTATTTGTACAATCGAATTTTCGCGAAAAAGTATCAATTAGCTTATGTTGCAGTGTTAAAAGGAGATTGTTCAAATATCCATGTGTCGGTTCGGCTTTCAAGTGAGAGAGAAGCTTAAATAAAATTTCTGGGATCCAAGATTCATGGAAGGAAATCCCCAATTCCCCGAACGATGGGCGAGGATGATGAAGGATATGTTTGGTGTGGAAAATGAGATTCAATTTTCAACAAAACAGTCATCCAACCGAGCCCACAAACAAAAAAAAAGAAAAAACAACAACACAGCCACACTACGCTACGCAACGCTCTGCAACGTTGTTTATTTAGCGCACCGTCTCGGGGTTTGTATTCGCCGTTTTGCCAGAGGCGAGAATTATTTTTGGCAGCTCCGTCACACACCGTCAGTGGGTTGTCGGAGGGCGACACTGCTCATCATACCGCCGTTGGTTCTGTGATGATGCTGATGATGATGGCAACATAGCAATTAGCGTGACCGGACGAGGGCCTTTTCTAGGTTAACCTTTGGATAGCCGGTGATGACACTGAGGGGTTTTGAAGGGAAGCAAAGTTTGAAAAACCGTTCTTGTGCCCAGGAAAAAACAACACCGAGAATCGTCCGATGTGGCGGTAAGGTTACGACGAAATCATCTTCAAAATGGCAGCCCTAGCGGCAGCTAAAAATAAATCAAAACCAGCCGCTACCGGGGTAGGTGTGTACGGGACCGATACGATTCGCGTACGTTTTCCTTCGACCATGGGTGCTGTTTTTAGAACGATCGGGTTGTTTGACGTTTTGCGATATTTATTTTCAACGGGCCCCTTTTCATCAGCAAACGATGCGTAACCTACCATTCACGCTTAACTTGATGGGAAAATTGTGTTTGTTTGTACGGTGTCGAGCAGGGAGTTGTGATTTGACATCTTTAATGGAACGATTTCCGGTTCGTGATGAGGAATAATTCATCACAAAAATAAAATGATTACTAAGCTCTATTTGTGAAGTAATTAGGAGAGGTTTCAGCAATGAGGAAAAAAGGAAAAATTTCGACCAAACCAAGGTGGAATATGCAGTTACACTGCAGTATGACCTTGTTATTTTGCGCCAAAAAATAAAAAGGTATAAAAAGCGGCAGCAATCACGTTGGTTAAGTCGCTTAATCAAATCAAAGGACGCAAAAAGTTGAATAAATTAAATTGGAAAACTTTGGCCTACTTGAAATGAAAATTAATGCGTGATTCGACGAACCGCAGCGGAAATTAGGATTCATGAGGCGGCGTTTGTGCGCCCTCCAGTCCGTTTACGATATGAAAGGGAGAGCCGAAACCGTGAGACGATAGACGCGCACCAGCTAGGATCGGTATGCAGGATAGCGAGAACGTGAGAGAAAGATGCGCTTGCCTGGCTTGTACCGCCACTTGCTGGTGTGGGACATCCGGTGTGCGGTGTTGTTGATCTTGACACCCGTACGAGCCACGCCAGTGAAAGCATGAGAAAGTAGGCGGAAAATGGAACATGCAAATATGGCATCGCTTCGCGCTTGCGACTCCCCAGGATGTCGAGGGACTTTATTTGCGTTCGTTAGCGAAAGATGGATCGGCTGTGTGGAGGCATTCAGTTCCACGACTGGCTGCTAAGGTGACGGAGTAATAAGACGCCGGAACTTACGATCTCGCCGGTGAACTTTCTGCGGAAAGGGCAAATTTGTAAGTGGACAAGTTTCACCACTCATCCTGAGTGCACTACCCAGCTGCGTTATCGGTGTAATTGCTGGAGCAGCGTGTGTTTGCAATGAAGGTAGCCGCAAAATCAATTAACTGCAACCAGATCGTAATCATGCAGGGTGTCCTTATTCCTTGTTTTCCAGAGGAATAATTACACACAGTCAAACCCGGCCAAGGGATTAGGTTACTCGCCCAGCAGGACACGCGGTGTGATTTTTCTCCTCTTGCGTGTTGGAACCTGGTATTTTATGCTTTTTCTTTCCACTTTTTTATTCCACTGCAGTGAACTTGATCGTGTAGCAACGCGTTCAGCATGGAACCACGTTCAACCGGAACGTGATAATCATTTCCGTTGGCTTTCGTTCACCAGCGACATGGCTGGCGTACGGTTTTGCGTGATTAAGCGTTCGTCGTTCAGATATGCGAAAGTCATGCGATGGATCCGTTTCGGGTAAGCTGCTTTCAAAATGCTATCGCATAAAATACCCTTTTTGATGCGTATGTGTGTGTATGTCGTAAGAGCAGCCCTAATGTGGATGCCTTTTGTTCCGTGGAACGATATTCAGCAGTGAGTTCAAAGACCGCTTTTCAAACGAGGGAAAACATAAATGAACAATCCTTCGCTTCTCGATTGTGCCTTTAGACGCTGGGAAAAGGCTGCGGTGAGACATCCGGGAACAAAAACCTCAACGATCCTTCTAGGTTCTGGTTGTGCTACTACTGCTGCGATGTATAGAAATTTGTCTACGATAAATTATTAAAGTTCCTCTGACATGCATTATTTCGTCACTAACTTCAGCTTGACGTGTGGTTGGTTTGTGGTTTGCATAAAAATGCATTATTGTGCGCTACTCTCGTATGATGGTTTGTGAGAGTGAGTGAAAAACCCCACATATCCATTATTTAGAAGGCTTGGACATGGAAAAGCCGCGGTCGGTGGATTTTAATTTCCCTTCGTCCAACCACCGGTTCCCATTTCCGGCCCATTCGTGATTTGCGTTGTCAATGCAGCCGTTCGTAATGTTTCACCGTGTTATTGTGTGCACCGCGATGCGCCTGGTGGGAGCATTTTCATGGGTGCGATTTGCTGGAATGTGGCGGTAGAATTGTGGTTTCCCGGAAGCGTTAGCATCGCTGACGGACGGACGATGAGCACAAAATTTTGCCCGATCCGCGAGCATGTTGCATTGTCGGTATTGTGACCCTTGCATCGTTCGACTTGCTGCCGTAACGGATCGTTGTTCTGTGAGTAGACGCCGACCTTCAACACGACGTTGGAGTGAAATTTCCGTACAGTAGAGCGTCACAGCAGACGTCCGGAAACCGATGGTCGACGTCAACACGATCCGTATTCTGTACGAGCGGTTCGGTTTGCATGGCGAATACGGCATCGTTACAGAATGGAAAGCACCCACAAGGCTGGTGGGCATATAATGGAAATTGATTGAAAATATTCCATTAGCAATAAACAATCGAATTTGCAAGCGTTGTGTTTCGTTTACTACACAAAACCGTCTTGGTTGCCATAAACTATACTTGATAGCCATAAACCATACGACTAAGAATAATGGATGAGAAGAAATTTATTCCCGCCCATTCCCACTTGGATTATGTTCGATATTGAAGCATTTGAGAATTTGTGCATCAAAATCTACTTCAGCTCAAGCGGGCACCCTTGTTATCTAGTGCGTTAGTGGCAAAAGCTGAAGTGGAATGGATAATGTTGATCAACCCGATTGCATCACGTACTGTTCGTAGTTGCGCTCGGTCTGGTGTATATTGCATTAATTAAAACGATGGCATTTTAAATTATCTACTTCATAAACGGGGTTCAAGTAAAAAGTTACCGATCGTGCTCAAACATCCTAGCAAGCGGATAACATGTGCGTGTGTGTGTGTGAGTTCTTCACCTACTTCACTCCTCCTCTCACTAAATACCCTCCCCCCCGGAATTCGTGCGCACCGTCTGAGACCGGTCTGGGAGATGGTTTTTCACCACCCCACGGGAGAATGGCACTCTCGCGGAGCACGCGAATGAATGCCAAATGCCCGTATCGCGGCTCGAGGCGTGAGACGAGTTGTATTTTTAGCCCGCACGATTTTCGGTCCCTGCATGACATGGTCCCCTGGGTAGGGTGACTGGTGTCTTTGGGTGTCACATGCTTGATCACAGGCTTCTGGTCGAAGTAGTCGGGCTTCGTTGCCGGTGTGCCGTTCAGCGTCAGTCGCCAGCTTCCAGACCGGCGCAAACGGCGCAGCTCTGAAAATTTAAAACCCACTGCAGTGTCGTTCCATTGCGGTGTCGGAAGGGAGGTTTACAAAAGGGATTTCCGCCAGCACATTCTGGCGCGTCTCGGTCGTTTGTGTTGTTGGTGAGATCTGTGAACTGGAACTCAAACTTACATCCTTCTGGCTGGTTGCCGGGCCTGCTCGAAGGTTTCCTCTTTCGAGACCAGCACGGACAGTCGAATCGAAGATTAGAACGGTCGATTCCGCTCTCCGTTGTGTGCTAATCCGGCTGCAATGCCGCAGCACAAGACCGGAACATCCGATTGGAACGCGAACAGGAGCTTAGCGTGATCTGCACCACCTACGGTAATGCCTCGGGACACTTCTACCCTTTGCCTCTAGGGCTTTTGCAACGACAGCCACGTTCGTACGTAGTAGGGCACTTCCACTGCTTTTCTGGGACACTTGCACCAGCACAAACACCGATGCCGATGTTGGATGCCGATAGAAGTGAAGCACGTTGGGAGTAGGTTTGGGACGATAAAGGGAAGGATCAATGTGACCAGAGAAAATTGGTCACCGCGTAATCGTAACGCTGAACGCGAACGGACTCACGCACACATACATTCACGAGACACGAGGACGCCTTCCTGATGCGCCTTGGCGCACACGTGCGCATAAACACCACGCAAACTGCACGCACGCGACACGCTCACACAAACACCCACTGACCACACTGGCACGGGTTCAATGCAGCAAAACTCACCGGGATGGCAAGCTCGAGCCAGCGAGCTTATCGCTCGAGGAAGAAAACGAAGACGAACCAAAACACAACCCAAACCCGCAGTATGAAACCTCTGCTGCTGCCCTCTCTGGTTGGGGTCCTTGGGTGTGGGTCCCGAGGAACCAGCCTGGTGGTGATGGTGGTACGTATTTCTTCCTCGTTTCCTCCGTATTTGCGTCCACTCGCCACCCTCCGTTCGGCAGGCGACCAACCGTCTGGTGGTTTATCCGCAGTCCGGAGCCACACCGAATGCGCGAGAGCGCCTTTGGGAGAGAGTGTCGTCGTCCGTACTGCGGCGGTGGTGGCCGCTTTTCCCGTCCGACACCCGCTTGAGCCACCGAGCTACACGCCTCTGGTTGCCCTGTTGTTTCACGCACGGCCAGGACACGCACGAGGGCCCGTGCGTTCGTGGAGACGCACGCAATTTTCGTCACCAGCGCGCGGCTGAGGGTCGAAGGGCGAAGGGGTCGCACATGGCGAGTGGGGTGATGAAGATCGAGCGATTGGTGCGGGTTGACGGCTGGTTTGCGACAGTACGGCGGCTGCTCTGGGCCGCTTCCGAGTCACACGCGTCCGACAGGCTTGACGAAACTTCTGCAACTGACGGAAACGCTCGACTTCAAAATACTGCAACGTCTCCGCCGCTGCCGACCCGCTCGTTTCGTTACTGTCAGCTGAGCTGATGGTGAGAAAAATTGAATCGAGAAATGGAGCGACGAAGAGAGTGAGAGAGTGAGAGAGAGAGAGAGAGAGAGAGCGCTATAAAAGGAGCAGAACTCACTTAGCAGAGTGTGTCACTCACCGCGTGATGGAGGCGCCTGGTGAGTGGTACACTTGATCGGTTTTCCTTCGTACATGGCCGGCATACGTGTGGTGCGGTACTCGCGCGAGCACATCTTGTGACAGATTTACCGGCGTTTTATTTTCTCTCTAGTGATGTTTTTTTTTCCATATCTTCGGGTCGAGCTCGGGCGGTGGACGCGCGTTGAATATGTGTGCTTTACATATTTGTTGTTAGAGTAAGCGCATTGTGTATGCCACGCGCCATTTATGATTAGCCCCTCATTGGTCGCCACTGCTGCGGTTTTACAGTTCGTAAGATATGAAGAATAGGTTTTATCCCTAATCGGGTGCGTATAAATTGACCGTGAATCAGTTGGGTCGGTGCGTTTTGCTGTCGATATTAATCTTTACTTCCTGGAATTGTACAAGCTACTCTAAGAATGCCATTGGAAAGTAAGCTAAGGTGAAATACAAATTATATCGGATAATCATGCTGTATAAGTATGTGTGAAGAGATTTGTAAAAAAATTAACAAATCGCTTATGAAATATACTCTTAACCTTACGGAGGAGCTATGTGAATGGCTTCAACGATTGCATCAATTAGCAAGTAATAATTATCCAACTCCAACTGTTGGCAAGATGTACATTTCAATTTCTGCGTGTTGAAATTTTTATCTGAATAATAGATGATTCGTCGACGATAAGAGATAAGAAGGGTTTGTGGGTGAATTGCATTGAAACTGACTGCTTGTATATGCAATAATAAGTAAAACAAATATATGTTATAGACAAATTTTGAGCCATTATTCGAAAGCTATAAAATAATGTTTTATACTTACTCAAGATATGAAAGGTATAGGTATGTTTCCACTGAAAGGAATAAAAGTACTTTTTATTACTTTTCTGTCGTCATAACATAGTTACTACAGCAACGGTGTTTGAGGGTATCTTGAACGAAGTGGCAGTTATTGTCAAGACGACCCAGGGAATCAAACGTTATCAAGAAAACGATTCAATCTCAGACATTGGTGGATGAGCATGCTGGTATTTGATTAACGTAGCAAAAGTAAATATAATTTGCTTTCTATCTTATCGCAATTCCACGAGTTCGTTTAAGTAAACGAACGGGCCTTCAAAACGCCGACACAACTGCTTACATGTGAGAGTTTGGGACGTATGGGTAAATATGAGAGCTGCGGGAAAAGTTTGTGATTGATTGATGCGAAGATGCCATCATTTTCACCGAGTGTGCACATGTGCCAAACATATGTGAGCAATGATATGATATCGAACTGACAGCCATATTGAAAAAGTAATCAGCGTAGGTATAAATACCTCGAAAATAATATCATTTTATATCATTATCTCTTGCCAAAAATAAAAACACAAAATAGAAAAGCATGCCACAATGTGTCAACAGCGTCATGAAAAGTAAGATGAGTGAATCGATATCGCAGATGATACATTGTGGGCTCTCTTTAAGCTATTAATGTGGCCTATGATTTAAGAATAAAGTAACCAGACAGACAGTAGCTAGACAGAGAGTTACAGTTCCATGAATTGCATGCTGGAATAGAAGCAATAAACTTAAATGGATTTGAAAGTATAATTCTGTTGGATGAATCTCTTTTTGTGCCTTCTTAGAATAGCTTTGAGTTAACTTACTCACCCTTTTCCGTGGAAGTATGGTCTCGCATGAAAAGCAACCAAGGAATGCTTTGAAGCGAATCGAAAGGAAAATGACGCCAGGAAGACGTTATTCAATACAATAGAAGCAAAAAGCTCTGCATGGTTAAAGTGTTTTTCATGCAGATAAAGGAGCGTTCATGAAAAAAAACGCTGATCGAGCCTACAAAACGAAGAAAGCGAAAAAGAGAGCGAGTAACGAAATGGTAGTAGCACGACTGATACCACCGGCTGAATAAAAAAAAGAGTTTTCAAAGAAAACCTGTCCCGGTTTCGTGCCATGCAGCTTTGTTTTGACAAGCGAAATTTGTTTCCCGTTTTGGTTGCTTTTTCATGCTCCGGAACCGGAAGTAGCTCCCCGTGTCACTGTGGACGGCTGCACTTCCCATTCTTGCTCACGAATGCTCTGACATACTCGCAAACTCTATCTTTGGAGTACGATGGAAAGACGTGTCATAATGCTGACGTCACAATGCTGCAAGAAGACACTCACGTTGAGTGTAGCGAGCTACCGACTGGGCTGCTGCGAATACCCTCTCTCGTTCCCAGTTTGAGTGATATTTTCCGCGCTCGGTGAAAGCTTCCATCGTGAGTTTGCCAGTTGGTTTGCCAGTCGATTGTAGAGCATCTCGGTTTGTAAAGTTGTTGCTTTTAAACTTCTCGTTCGTTACTGTTTCTACTCACGCGAATTTGTTTTTACACTTTCTCTCGTGCTGATCTTTCCACTTTTCCACCGTTCTCCAGTTGTGTTCTCACAAAACTCTTACTTTTCTCTTCTGCGTGTAAAATTTTTGCACCGTTTTTGGATTTTTATGTGCTTTATTTATGCTCGTGAAGGTTTGCTTTAATTGTCCACGTCCTTCCAGGAAACTCATTTCTACTAGCACAGCTGTTAACGTGAAACTACGTTTTACGAACTGGGCCAGTCAAAGGGGGCCTTCTAAGAACACAAAATTGACTCATACTATTGATGTTATTTGCTTTTCATATTATAAATTATCCGCATTTGCTGGGTATAGAATCGAAAAAATTGAAAATATAACATAATATCGTGCAATTCCATTCAACCGATTGTTGTTTTTCATCTGCATATGTGGGCCATTATTTATTTTTGTTGTAAGTTGAGATCACAATAGGATTTTTTTATATATTTGCGTGAAATGTTTTAAGGATGTCTAGCTTACTTGCTTAGAAGGATTGTACATAATTATAGCCACAAATGCTTTAGATAGTATTAATAGAATAACATATTCTCCTTTAGCTTTCAATTTATTCGAAATGGTATTGTGGCCGACATTATTCTAGCAATTGGGAGAATTTCATGGAAAACTTTTGCGGTTTTGAAATATTTTCACATTCTTAGATCAAGCTGTTCAGATTGAAAATCGAAAAAGAAACGTTTGTTTGTAGACTCTTTATGTTCACGTTTACTGAACGACCGGTGGTGGATCCTAATTTGGGTTTGCTTTCCTGGAAAGAACTCTCTCAAGCGTTCATAAATTGTATTGTTTAGGAAAACTCGTGGTGAAAAGAGCGATACACAAAACGCTTGCAGGAGTCTGTTCCCCCAAGTCCTTCAACAAATTTATTAGCTTCACTTAGCCCACCATTTGAAGTATTTTCATTATCACTTCAACAGTCACCCACCAACACGCCGGGGCTTTTCCGGCGAGTCTGCTCGTCATTGGCGGATGGCTCATTTCATGGTTCAGTTTTTTTTTCAGAAGTCAGCTGTTGAGGTTTTATCTGGAAGTCTACATCCTTTCAGAGATGGTGTGTAAAATCGCCTTTCCAAGATTTCATCTCTTTATCCTATTCGGTGGGCTCAGAGTGATTGACGGAACCATAAACGGTGTGATTAGGCGAGCTCGAGTGAAAAGACGGCCACAGAAGAAGGGTGATTCGTAATCTCACGTTAAATTCAAATCGTGAGCACATGCCATGGGAGGATTGCTTCGTATCGTGCATTGCTGCAAATGTCTATAGGGATTAGATTCGAGTAGAGTTGGTGCTTGTTATGTCGAAATAAATTGTTCACCATTTGTGTGTGTGTGTAAAATGGTTTGACCGGTTAATTTACTTCAATATTTGAGTCTAGAGTTGTATCTTTGGCATTTCTTTCCTAAATAATTGACAACCATATACATACAGAAAAGGTAGTACAACACATGTTTTGTAATTTTTTTATGTCATATATTTTGTTTATAATTCATATTGAATTGTTCTCTTTTGTTGGAGTATCGACTTTGGTGAAACCTCGAGTGCTGATTGAACCTCGGTCAAGGTTGGTCAGTGTGAAATCGATATTCGAGTTAAGCATACAAGGTTCAGCTGAAAAAAGGCTTATAAAAACTCTTTTGCCGAGCAGCGCTACATGATGGATGTTACCATCCATGGGAACGTGACGACAGCAGCAAGCTACGGTTGATAATTGCATTACATTGTTTCTGCTTTGGTTGACATTCGAAAAGGGTTATAGCCTTGAAACAAATTTCAAAAAGACATACGAGATGAATCGAGCCATGCGAGCAATTTTTCGCCGTAATGCTACCAATGTGTTTGTATCAATGTTGTTTTTTTTATATATTACATCGTATTATAATTTATTTTATTTATAACCATTTATGATTGAATGTTTTTTTATACAAATTGAAGTGCAGGTATAGTGTCTTAGAAGCAAAGTATCGTATAGAAAGTAAGAAGGCGCTGATAGATCTGCGTCAAAAGACTACGAATAATGATAGCGATAGCATTCAACGGAACTAAGGATTTCTATAGCAGAACGAGCTACTTAGTAGTGCTAGAATCTGAGATTACATTTTTTTCCCTTTCAAGACACACAATTTTCAAAGTAAATATAAACAAATGAATGATTTTTTAAAGTATAGCTTATTGCAATAGTTTTTTGAAATATATATGTTTACCTGCTTGTGAAAAGAACTATTAAAAGTGTTCCTTTCAAAATGGATTTTGCGAAAAAAGAGCGATGAATTTTTAAGCGATTCATTTAAACAAACGCTGCTGCCATCGAAGCCAACCACATTTGTTATGTATTGCTTGTATCGATCGAGAGTTGAATCATTTAATAAACTGAGCTTGGTTTGCACTTTTTGTTGTGTTTGAGCTGAATTGTTGGAAAACCTATAAGGGTGATAAAACCAAAACAATAAAATCATTAAAAAAAAACAAGTTTCCCAATTCGGTTTCTATTTTAAGTGAATAATAACGTGTAAATGATCAAGTTATTTTGATACAAAATGAAGTAATGGAAATAAGATGATGAGAATGTATGAACAACAAATTTCACAAAAAAAATATACTTTGATATAAGAGGAAATGATTTGATTGATTCCTCACAATATTAATCACTATAAAATTTCTACGACGTTGATACAAGTATCTTTCAAAATTTATCGAGGAAAAAGTATACGACATAAGTTGACATTGGTTAGTGGAAGGTTCCCTGCAATTTCCACAAGCCGGAAAAATCCAGTTCTAAAAACGGAGCTTTTCTCGTGAATATATAAAAGCACAGCTAGCGGGGGCTTTGGTTTCGGACATCAAGCTTTAAAGCTTTTGAGGTTATACAAGTCTTGCGCAGTATAACAGTTGTCAAGGGCTGCGTGAGAGGTGGGTTCGTTTATAGAACGAAATTTGTGATGTAAATAATGAATAGATTACTCAAAAGCTGCGTGTAAATTATCATCACTAGATCTAGTGATAAATTTCAGTAGTCAATGGCCGGAATGTCACTTGTAGTTTGTTGATATGTCTTTGAATTTTGTGCAATGACGCATCTTGGAAGAGCGCTGATGCGTTCAACCAGTTAATCTGCGTTCTGGAATAAATCGAGCGATATAGAGAACAGCAAGTAGCATTTCATGGTCGATGCAGCATGAAGCATTCAAAGCTAATCCATTCTACGTAGCTAGAAGTCCTTTTGCGTGCACTGATTGTAATTGATGGATGGTTTTTGGAGAATATTATAAGGCTTGCTACTATCGAGTAAAAAACCAGAGCTGCAGCTACGTTGGAGTAATATGCAAGAGAGCGTCATCATCTAAAACCAACCAGCCGCAGCTATCGGTTTAGGTGACCGAACCGGGCCGTCAATTGATGGGCTGACAAATTACGCTTATTTCAGCGTGAATATCACCGTCACGCGTCTATTTCGGGTCGTCCGAGCGAAAAAAGGACAACATTAGGGGTGAAAGCCACCTACGAGCACGGGCTGTCCAGTTGGCACCGGGTTGGAACATTAATTTTACAGCATCCGTCGGAACCGGGAAGTGGTTGGTTGGTGGGGATGGATGTGCGACCAACCCGAAATTCGCCCGAGCGGAAATAATGCTAACGAAATGTTTTATCACGAAAATTAATTATGCAATGCATGGAAGAACGTTGCACGAATGGTAGAAGGGACCATAGAAAGCGCGGTGTGTGTGTGTGTTGTTGGGAGTGATGTTGAATTTTGAGTTTTCATCACGCTTCAATGGGTGATGGTCGGGAAACGACTGGCCCGTCATTGCGCTGCAATCGATCTAATCAGCCCAATTTAGTGCTGCATGAATATTGGACCGTGAAGCAGAAGAAGCAGCGTGCGCTGCGTTCGTTGAAATTCGGAGCCTATTCAGAAGAGCAATCAGAAAATAGTAATTAATTGAAAATATTACTTGTCGCTTGACTCATAGTCACAGCTCCAACAAGTAGGTGCTGTTTCTGAAAATGATACCGAAAGCCACTTTTGGACGTTTTTTGATGCGATGAAACAAATGTTGGTGAATTATTTAGTGACGTATCCATTCTGATGTCGATGGGTGAAAAACTTTCTTTCTGAAGCCCTTCAAATAATAGTTCGAATCAAAATGATGAAGAAAAATCTGCAATGCTTCCCTATCCTTCGATGGAATTTTGTTTTAGACGAAGGCTTTAATCGTCTTAAGATTGACATGTTTTTTCCCCATGAAACCATTGTTATTTGCACCGGTTCGTTGTGCTGAAAGCGAAGGAAATTATTTATGTATCACTTCGGCATGGTAAGAGTGGCAAGGTAAAAAGTTGGCCCAACAATCACGGTTTCGGCTCGATGTCAATAACGCCCCCAACGATTCGGTGACGAGCAGCAGCAAGTTTTTGCTTTCTCTTCCTATCGAGTGGCCTGCCGCTTCTTTGGTTAGCGGATTAGACGCAACTGGTTGTCCCTGGCTTGACCCGTGTGCGATTGTTTCCAGTTGAGGGTCGCACCAGTATATGCCTGCAGGGTGAGAGCTAAAGTTTCTCGCTAGCGTTCCAACGAAATCCTTAAGCCAATAACCGCGATCCGATCTCGCTTCTCCGCTGGTAGCTCCAGGTCCGATTAAATATTGATTTTGAAGCGAAACGAATCGAAAGCGTTGGCGATGGCCGGGAGCGAAGGTTTAAAATTCTACGGCCGGAAATAATCAGAATTTCTAATCAATCAATCGACGGCGTGTCCTGGCCTTAACGCGACGTGCGTCCCGGGGTGAAAGATGTGATTGGAGAAGTTTTCCATAGCTGGCGATTCGGGTTCGTGACGGTGGTTCGAAAGGATTGTGTTGATTGAATGCGCGAAAGGCGATGAAAAGTTCGTTGTGAAGGCAAAAGTTTATTTACGGATATTAAATATGGGATTGAATAGCTTTAAATCGCTAAAAGTGGGAACAAGTGATTTTCTGAGCATAACGAACATGCATATTTTAATGCATGCAGCATCTGTGTTCGTATCGAGTTCAGAAAAAGGAAGCACACTTCATAACTACCTTGGGAAGCGAACCAACTACCCCGTCAAATATGAGCACCTGTTTATTAGTGAAAATTAGATCGTGGCTGTTTGCGATTGGAACATGCCCTTATTCACTATCGGAACGTAATTTATCAAACAATGAAAAGCTTCCCCACTTCTCGACTGCCATTGAAACGATCGTTGTAATTGGCGTTTCGATCGTTGCTGCAACACCATCTCGCTACGATGCTAGTGGCCCAATCTAGTGTGTCGGTCCTGTCGTGGGCAGTTCTTTATTTGCTGTCGTAAAACGAGCATGCCGTGGCGGTGTAATTGTTTGTTTTTATTATTTTATTCACACCATTCATGCACTTAATTTGACTCCTGCCAGGCCTGTGCGCTGAGGCTCACGACTCCTGTGTGCCGAGTGTGGTAGAGGACCGAGCTTCGTAAAAGAGAACCCCGCTGGGATTTGTTTAGAAATGTTGCATGTTGTTTTATTTACACACACACACACACAGCCACACAAACGAGCTCCAACCCCGAACAAGTGCACTTTCCCACGTCCTCCATGACATTGGCGGTCGGTTGCGAAAGCGGTGCCTGTACGCCATTTGCACATGCAACCCGATAGCGCGAGAATGGAGCTGTTAACGTTGCCCCGATGAAGCGTGCCGGTTGCATCGTGTGGCAATAAATTAGCTGCATGCGTGTGTGCACTCGCATGCAGGGCGGGATATACGGGTGCAATGGGAACGCGCAAGGACATGCAAAATTGGCCATAAATATCCGGCACCGATAGAGTCATTAGTCTCAGCTTTCGGTGCGTGAGTCGGCTGTATGGCCAATGTCGGCATAAGGAACATAAGGTGGAAATAATTAGCCTCCGGATTGGTACAGCAACGCCCAGCTCATGTTGCGTGGTGGATAAGAGAATGATAGAGATAGGACATTGGAGCATAAAAGCATAAAAAGGAACAAAATAGGACATTCATTTACTGAGGACGCCCAAACATGGGGTTAGCAAAGCTGCAAAATGTTTCGGCAACGAGGAAAAGAAAATGGAAACGAATGATAAAAAAGGACCTTACCTGTCATCGGGACACTGTCTGCTTGCCAATACCTGAGTGCTGGGATCAGATTTCGCATGGAGAACCCGAATTAAACGTCGCTTTAGGGGGTTCGCTATCGCGGTAAAGTCTGACATCGTTCTGCCACAAGTTCGGAGCGAATTTTAAGTCGCTGTTCCGTCTTCTGGGCACTGAGCCAAACGACCTGGCGACAAGTGTCGTTTGGCTTCTCGAACGGGTGGAACACTCGGTGATGGTAGTAGCCGGGATTGTGGCATTGTTGGCGTGTGCGAAATCGAATTTGGAAGCCTCTTAAATCACTGTGCGGCGCGAGAAGATATATATAAAAAAGAGCCTGCGAGTAAAGCAGGAGGTCGGGAATTTTATTTCGAGCTGATGTCGGGAGATTGTTCTCCCGGAACGATATTATGTCGCAGGGCAGGGAAAGAACGTCAAATATGCTAGAGCTTTATTTTTTTTTTTGGCTACGTTCCGGAGAAAGGAACAATTTCATTGTGGGATTTCTTCTACTGAATTCACAAAACGCAATATTGTGCGAGCGCTCGGTGCTGGTATAATTTGCATAAAATGAACGACGACGTTGCTTAGCAGTGCTCGATTGTTCCATGCTCCATGCTACACGAACCGTGGTGCCTTCTTCTAATGAGCATAAATTTTGATTTGTCATTCCACGATCCCTCGGCGTAAGATGCTGCACGGTTACTGGCGACCCGTTCGGAAAAGTGTTGTAAGGCTCACATCGCCAATGCCGATCAACGGGAAGAGTACGCAGAAGAACGCAATTGCCAAAACTTTGCTACAAATCTTACCCCGAGTTCGGCAAAAGGATGGCAGTTGTTTCAATGATGATATATGACGGTCGGCTGGGAGTTTGCAGTAACCGACGACAGCGCGTCGAAAGGCCATCGCGCATCCTTTCCCACACGGAGTTGATATTTCCCTGCTACGCTACAAAACCCATAATCTATGGACTTTAGGCTGCCGGGACGTCACGCTCCAAACGCACGCCTGCTGCTACATCCTCCCCCCCTCCCCCCTTGCCATTCGGCCAGGCCAATGAGCGAACCTTTCGGGGCCGTGGTGAAAGGACATCCCAAACCAAGGGGAAAGGACAAAACTTAAAAGCTGATAATCACATTGTAAACTCACCAACGTCAACGTTCGTTTCAACGTTTTCCCGGTGACTTTCTGGTCGGTTGTCTGCTTCACCCGTGCCTACGGATCCTTCGTACCGCGCTCCTTTTCCAAAAGCAACACTCGCCGGGGCATATGTTTGCGCAAAACCCCTGACAGCTGCCGGACCACGACGGGCCTTCCCAACCCGAGCAAGGCTGATCCTGTTTGCAGTTCATGCAGAAAAGTCGCTTTCCATCAGTTGCACTCGCACGAGGATTTTCCCACCAAACTTGGAGCCAGCTGGTGGGGCACGAAGGGCCAACATTCCACCAACGACTATGGCAACAGATACAACAGTGGGGCCTCAACCCGTCGAAGGGTTATCGGGCCGGGTGCGCCACCATGTCGAACGCTCGTTATTTATGGGCACCGGCAAGAAAGGGGTGACAAAATGTGAATTATGTACTCGTAATCCAATTTGTAAATATTTCCCACCAGCGTGTGTCCGCTTTCGAAGAGGGGAACTGTTTCGCGTGTGGGTGTTGCTGGGCAGCCATTTGTCATGGGTTCGCGGCGTGAAGTCTACGAGACGGACCTGCCATCTGGACGGCTGGAATGGATCGCCGATGGTTGGTCGCTGTTTCGCTAACGTTCGCAACACATGAGGCACAGTTTTGAAGCTGGAACCTCACTTGTGTGACCTTTGACCTTTACATTAGTTAGGTTCCCGGAGCGTAGGGAGATTGGAGCACTTTTTTTTTTGGTTCGTACTCCGCGTCGAAATAGTGCCCCGATTTAGGTACGTTAGGTGTCCGTTTTCGAATGGGCTCGAATGGGACAGCAATGGGACGGACCGGGACTGACGCCATCGTATAGATAAATCTGTCGATTTAAAAAAGGAAGCCCTCCTAGTGCTGCCACCGATGCCGCCATGAAAGCAACCAGTGAATCGATTCACCGCCATCTTACGGGACCGTCGGAGAAAAGTCAACCGAAAGCCAGTGCCGATGGTGGCGTGGGCTTTGTTAGGGCCACAAGAACGATCCGTCGCCTCCAAGAAGGCAGAACGCGGCCAGGTCCACGATGGCAGCGCCGGATGCGGAGTATGATGATGCAGTTTACGGCTTTTCTCCTTTCTTTTACGACTTCAATTTACATAATTGGATGATCGGCTTGAAATTATATTGATCGTAAAATTCGTCCGTTATTCTTCCTGCCGCCGGGCCCGGCTAGAAGCGCCATCTACGGTCCGGTTCTACGGTACGGCTTCCCAGCAAGGACCCCGGCAGCACGTGGACGGTTGGCAAAAGGTGGACAAATAATACAGATTTGTGACAATTGCGCCCGACCATTCCCGGACCATGGCCAAAGACGGTCCGGGCCGGCGCTCGGAGAGGCTGCCAAAAAGGCGATGGTTGCCGATGGAAACGATGGTTAGAAATAAAATCCGGAAGAAGTTCGCCGCTTTCGAGCGCCAAATTTACTGTCCCCGGACTCGGAAGGAAATCGATTTCGAAGATTTATGGCGCACGGTCCGTCACGAGCAAAGTACCTCTTAGGTGAGGATGATGCGCCCGTCTTGGTGGCGTCCCGACCATCCAAGGCGAACGTTCGTGCCAGCTATTTATCGTCCGGTGCGCGATGCTCACGGTCCCACATGTCCTTTCGTGGCGATAAGGTGTGGGTGCAACCAGAAATGTTTTACGATTGTTTTGTAATAATCGCTAGCGTTGCTTTTATAGGATTCGATTTCTTGCGCTCGGTTCTGGCAAGATATATGGTAAGGGGCGAAAATCCCGTCGTTGCACGTCACAAACAACAATCTATCGTTGAGAATTCCTCGAATGCTCCAAAAAGTGTTACCATATCTTTTTGTCTGTCTACAAAGTTCTAGTGCCGTGCGTGCGATTGAGTTAGCGACAGCACGCTGCAAAAGAATACGGACTACTCCACTCCGATAAAACAACAACGCGATGTTGCTCTCCGCACGCGTATAGTGTCGTTTTTGTGGACCGATATTTCTTAATTATAGCTAAACATTTACATTTCATACCGCCACGTGTAGCTTCCCGGCGCAAAAGCACACTCCCAGTATCGTGGGAAAAAGCAAAGCGCACGACGAAAAATACTCGCAGCTTATCAAGATTTGTGTCTTTGGTTCGAAGTCTCGTTCCGGTGAATGGCCGAAGTTCCCTCCCACACAAGGGTGGTGTAAAAGCACGAGACACTCTGTCGCTGACCTACGGGGACGATAAATTCCAATTCCCACACACTCCGTGGTTCGATTTTAGAGCTGCCTGCCTCAGGATGGCCACCGTTGCCAGCTGTTGATAAAAACTTTTGCTATCGTTCCTGTACGCGCCGGTCTTCGATCCTCGAGCGACCGTTTGCTGACCGATCCGATCTATGGCCACTGGAACCGTCCCTACGCCAGCAGCGCCAGCATTTGCACACATGCGACGCGTTCAGCCAGAACTCAATTATTGTGTAATAATAATTTTATCCACCGGAACCGTTTGTGTGCATAAAAAGGCGATAATTTACGAAAGTTTCTGCCGTCGTTGGAGCACCCCATGCTCTCGCGCCATTTTGCTGCTTGCGTCGGTTTATCCGCGGACCGTTTCCGGTTCCGGATGGCAACCGGACCGGGCTGAAATTCCGGTGAAAAAGTAGCTTGGTGAAATTATCTCATACCGGCGGGGTTTCACGTGGCACTGAGGTAGTGGTGCCGACTGGCCACTGTGATTACTTGGGACCAGATCATCATCATCAACTGCGTGTGTGTGTGCGCCTTTTTGGTATGCCGGCACCCTCGGCGTACCAGCACGAGCCCTCCACGTACTGGTTTCCGTTTCGCAGCGAAGACGATAACACCGACGGGACGAGCTGAATGGTGACCAAACTGGGCACGTTGGCAGCTTACCAAATCTCCGATCGGGCCACGAAAAATTATCGCCGGACAGAGTGCATTATCATAACCATTTATTCATGTGGACAGAATTAATGAATTTTTTAATACATTGTAGTGGCCTGGGCCGGGATCCGGGCGTAGCATCCGCTCGCGCTCCGAGACGGTTCGATCGGAATTTGCATCCGCAGGGAAAAGAGTTGGCCACCGAAAGGAAACTCTACGCGAGCGGCTGACTAATGCCTTCTGTCGGTGCGGGGAACGTTATTAGACGGCGGTACGGTGGATCGGGCATGAAAAATAACGTCAGCTATCTTTTGGCCTGCATCCATCGCGTTCCGTTTGTTGGCCGACGGAGCGTTTCGGAAATAGAAGGTAAAGCTGTGTGTCCGGCGGATATTTGTGGTCTTCTTCATGGGCGGGAAATCCGGCGACCTGTACGGTATGGGTGGAATTTCTTTTCCCGTTTACCTCGAGCACTGTAAGCAGCGCACGGCAGTCGAGAATACACGACTTGTTTCCACGCAATGAATCACTTCCAGAAAAGAGATCTATGAGAGCTTTACATTTCCTGACAAATTGAATCAAAGTTTGTGGATAGCTTTATTTAAATTGTGACAAGATCCGTGGGGAAGATTCTGATTGTATGATACATGTGCAACCTTTTGCCTCAAGAACACCCAAACTCAATGAAACAGGAGGCAAAAAATACGTCCATTATTCTCGAGCAATCTTCAGCGAAGAGTGCAGCACGGCATGAGCAAATGGAAGCGTAAGAAATAAAAACCCAAAACAATGCACATGTACACATCAAACGAAATGACAAATGTGAAAAGTTTTTAACATCATTTCCTTGCCGTTCACCTTCCTTCTCGTCTGCGGAGTGAAAACCTTCGCATGGCGCCGAGAAAAAGCTCATGAAAAATTGAAACCACGAAGCGATGCGCCGACCCACCGCTCGAGTGCATCTGCATCTGTGGACGTCGGGTTGTCCGCTCCATCGACGCTGGCAGCTTAAAAGCCAAGATGCAGCCCGGTGCCATGAGCAACAATGGTGGCCGGTCGAGATGGTGCATTCGAATGACTGCAAACGATGGCGGATGCTTTTCTGGTCCATTTAGCCGGCGAATGGGAGAAAAGAAAGCGAAGGGCGCTCACCAACATCAAGAGGGAAGCGTGTCCTTTACTCGTTCATTGACGATCCCGAAGAGCGGGTGAGCGTGTGCTGTAAAAGTTTTTATTATCATAGCAACGGCAACAAGCGTGCTGGAGTATGGAATTGAAATGGCGCAACAGGGACGAGAGACAGAGCGCTTGAGTCGGGGGTGAAATGGGATTTGTGCGACCGCGTTCGTACGGTAAAGGGAGAGCCAACGCTCGCGAGGGAGTGAAACGTGCGTTATTATGATGTATCATTTTCTTTAAATCACTAAAAGCTGCGCTCTGTTGGTGGTACGTTTGTTGCGCGTTATGACGTTGGCAAAAAAAAAAAAACAGTTAGCTTGTTCACGAACCCATACATGGGTGTCCTTTTTTCCAACGGGCATTATGAACTATTAAACAGGCGTGCCACCAACCGTGGGAAAAAACGCGAAACGTTACTAAATCGTCCAGCGGTATAAATCGTTGTTCTAGTTCATGCTAAACAAATGCTAGCTCAAATCGGGCCCAGGAAAAAGCGCTGTCCACAAATTATCAGTCCACACTCGTGCTAATTGAATTTCCATAAAACCTTTTGCTCCGACGAGAGCAAACACTTCATACCGGCGTGCTTTCGTTGCACCGCGTGGCACTATCCTGTTGGCGCAAAATTGAAAATCCCTTCCCCGGCAATCAACAGTTCATTCAGTCGGAAGCTATTCTTTTTCCGCCTGATTTGATATTTATAGCCCGAACCGTACGGATTGGGGGTGCTGGAAAAACAAAAAAAGGAATAAAACACCCTCACACACACACACACCCGCACGACCGCAACGAAAATCACTCGAGTCTGGATGGCACTCATCTGCATACCGGCGTGCATGGCTCAGATCAGCTCGAACGTGCTCCATCAAATCCGCACCCACTGCGGACACGTGGTGTACGTGTCGCTCAATGCCGGGCCCCTGTTCGAGAGCCCGCAATTGAATTTGTGAACCGAAAATGCTGAATTTAATTAAACGCTCTTGGTGCACACCGGCGCACGCGAAGGACCGTCCGGCATGATGCACATGCTCTGGCACTGGGAACTGGAGGTCGTGCAGAAGCAAAGCGGCCTTGTTTGGGGGTGAATTTTTGAGCGAAATTATTTTTTACCCCGCCATGAATCAAATGCATAAACACGGAAATATATCAACTTTCCTTCCTTCCGTTGTGGCGTGGGGAGTGAGATTCAATCGGGTGACTTCTTTTTGAATGGAATTGAACGGTTCGGGTGGAATCCGTTGCTTAGGGAAAACTCAACCTACGGACGAGAACAACGCGGCGGTTGGTACAACGGGAAAGAAAAGCGGCCGGCTGTTTTCGGGATTCGGTTGCACTGCCGATGCGGATGGAAAAGTATATATGTTGATTATTCCGTAAAGTTCCTTATGGTTGTCCGGCTGGACGGTAGGAGCTGTGCTGCGCCATCGGGACCCTGGTCGGGTGCATGAAAAGAATTTGCATATGAAAGATTGTTAGCTTTTACTCGTGCCGCTCGAGAGCGTGTTGAGTAAGTTTTATGCGCACTGTGCTGCAATGGGGGTCCCGGTTAGGGCTTCTCCATCGAGGGTGTTTGCATTCACATTTGCACATTCAAGTGCCTCCTTCTCTCATCACCCTTTTGTGTGGGTGTGTGTGTTTTGTGTGTGTGCATGCAAAATCGAAACAAGAGCGTGCACAGACACACACACATGCGCTTGCATTTGCCATAATTCACTTCCCAACGGCGAAGAAAACCGTGTTGGTCGAGGAGCAGATAACATCAAAAACACGAGAACGCTGCGAAACCGGCAAAATGAAGATGGAAAGAAATAAATCCAAGACGATGCGGGTATATTTTGGGTTCTCTTTCTCTCTCTCTCTCTCTCTCTCTCTCTTCGTTGCCCCGCGTACCCTTTCCCCCCCGCACGCAGCCACTGTGTTATAGCCCCTCGGTCAAGTGTGCTTGTTCCCGCGCGTTTTTCCCAAACACTCATCCGAGAGCTTTCCACACCCATCGGAAACCATGTTTGATAATGGTCACAGCCGGAGGCTGCCGAGAGGGCCCCGTCGGAGCGGGGATGCTGGGAGCTGGAGAGCTGGAGAGGTGAACTAAATTGTGTGAAATTTATTCGCATTGCATCTTTTGTGCATCGGCCACAAAAGGCAACCTCGACACAACACAACAATGCGCACTTGGCTTCGGGGCTGGAGTAAGAGCTCTCGAGCCATCCGCTCAGGTCTCCAAAGCGTTGGTCAGTCCGGGACTTATTTCATCTGGCGTTTCCTTCGGCTGTGCTGTGTTTTATCGTCGCATCCTCTATGCCGGACCGTCGGAAGGAAAAATAGAATTATGCGATAACGTGGAACTTTACAGCAGAACGGAGGTGACGGAACGAGCACTTTTGGGGCGAGGAGTGGGCAAAATGTGATTTATTTTGCCACAGGTTTCTTTGCGAGCTGGACACCAGCGTGGAAGACCGAGCGGTGGATGGAAATCTTATGACGGACCGAAAAACTTTCCGTTACATTATGCGACGGGTCGTCAAGTCGAGTCACCGATCCCTGCGGAGTGCGGCAGAAGTAAAAACTATAGCCACTTGCACGGTGCTAGAGCTCTGCTGCAACACTTCTCTGCTGGACAGCGAGACGTAAGAAGGTTTTTGTATGGCTTAGGGATGACCGATAAGGTCAGTGAACGAATTTTAACCCCTTGTCCATCTCGTTCTTGAGGTAGCACCTTTTGAAGCGGTGCTGTTGGGAGGAAAGTTTCGCCCGCTGGTGAGTTTTCGGAAAACTTTGGCGAAAAATTGAGCTTAACCTAGCCCCGGTGGCTGCCATCGTCCATTAGCGTGTTGGATGCAGACGGTTACCCGCAGAGTTGAGACGGTTCGGTTGACGAGAGCCAAAGATATTATCACATATCCATCATCGCTGTATGCATTTGTTAGATTCTGCCACCGTTTCGCTCGAAGCTGGCCATCGGTCTGCGGGAGGCAATTCCGTACACGATGCCGTACATCGAACAATTTTCAAGGAAAAGCAAAGAAAGGCATCTGTAAGTTAGGTGTCGGGATTGAGGGTTCCTTTCAGAATACATTAAGATTTTCATTGGCTCGATTGTTGTTAGTTAAAGGAATGTAATCTTTGGGTATGATAACGTGTTCAAGAAATCGTTACGAACCATTACGTTTTCAAGAAATCCAATTCGATACATGTGACATTTAATTATTCTAGTATCGACGATTAATGAGTGGTATTTAAAAGTTGCTTTTCAATGGTTTAGGAGAATAAGAATTCTGTCAACCCAATCATGTTCAACGAGTAGCTACACTGTCTATCCAATTAATAAGCCCACAGGTTTACACAGATTGCTGTAGATGTAAAAAAAAAAGAACGATTACTTTGTGGTTGCATTGTTATGAACATAGCAATATTTTTCTCTTGCATTGTGTCAGTCAGGCAGAATCATACGTCGTACGCTGAATGCGTGGATGCAAATCTCTCCATGGTAATGATTGCAGTCAGTCATTTTACGAAAATAATCGAATATATCTGATTGCGGTGTTATTGTGCGCCGTTTGGTAGAATTCCAATTTATAGCACGTGAGGCAACATCACGGCTTCTCTATTCAGCGTTGCTCACCCGACCGATTCAATCAAATCTCGAACGCGTGCTCGTACAACAATGAGAAGTAAAGAAAAACACGCTTTCTTACAATAGCATTGGGGATGGCGCAAAAATGTAAACCTATTTGTTCAGCGTCGCTTCGCCGAACGTGGAAAAGTCAGCGTTTCTGTGATTTTTGCTTCTCGTTGCTTACACGTGTGCACAACCTGGTGAAATGAAGGACTAAGAAAAAAACTCATGTAATCCTTTCCGTGCTAACGAGACCAAGCCGCTTATCCGGGGGTTGCTGGCGTATCATAAAAGTATGGAAAATAATCAAAATATGTACGAATGGTGTACGAACGAATATTTGAATGAAATGGAGAAAAAAGCCATGCCTGAAATGGAGCCGACACATAGATACATTTGAAAACGTTTCATTTTTTTTTTCGCTCTACTTTGGCTTCTGCTTTCAGTCAATGCTGGGATACGATTTCTAAAGCAAAATTCGACGAAATAGAAGAAAGGGGAACATAATTTTCTTATGCGTGTGGGGCGTGTGGGAAAAAGTATAACGGTATCTCAATCAGCCTTTGTTGGAAGCGCATTTGGGTGTGCATGATTTTGAGAGAATATCAATGTCCTGCTCGGCTCAGCGTTTGGTTGCGATTGCCTTCATCTGTCAGCCTTCAATCTGCGCTCCCTTCCGCATATACAGTGCGGAAGCGTCCGTTTGGTTTCATTTTACGGCCTTACGTGCCACGCACCATAGTACTACCGTTCAGGTGCTGATGCTGTCTGAAATTGGTTTGGTTTCTTTAACAAACCTCAAGTCTCTGTGGTACGGCAGCAAAATAAATTGGCTGCACAGCGTTTGCCATTTTGCCATTGTGTGTGAGTGTGATTGAATCATATGTTTATGTGGATTTCTGACCCCTTCTCGAAAGCTCAAGATTTATATCGTGCAAACCGACCTATCAGTCATATCGTCTCGTTCGCGTACGATCTTGATTCCGGCACTGGCAATGGTGAAATCATTCAGGTTTTTTTTCCAAAAGGTATAAAAATACAATCTACACCATGCTACGGTTCAAAATGGGATAAAAAATGGCAACGATACATTTCCAGGGCGATCTAAGGATCGATCAATTTTCCACGCGAAACGTGCGGTGCTGCGGTGAAGTACGTATACACTGCGGATAAATGGCTCGGGTTGATTGTGTGGCTCAGCGTTGATATGCAAAAGCAGGAAAATGAAGGCTAAAAAACGCTACGGCAAGTGTCTTGGTTGTGATGTGAATACTAACGTCGAATGTCGAGTGCAGCCAGAAAATGATTATAGCTCCCGTGCCGATCCAACCGTGTAACGTCTGCTAAATAATGCATCCACTTAATTATTGCGAGCCATTTCGCGCTGATTTTGAACGGTTGAGCTAAGACAGTAGGTTCGTTCTTGCGGATCCGCTTCGTTGGCTCGTGGTGTCGCGAAACGCGTTTAGTAGATTCTCTTTGAACGGAAAATTCACCGCAAGTTTTTTTTTCGTAATTATTCATATAAAAGCAGGTACGTGATCCCTGTTTAAAATAATTTAAGTATGATTGTAAATAATTATTTCATGATTTTATTCCGTTGCCGCAACTGTGAAGAATATTTTCTTTCAAACATCCTTGATCCACCTGAACGCACCGTAGTAGAACCCGAGCAGTAGTAATTCACTCGCGACAAGAAACGATTATCTACTCTTCCTTCGGTTGCAGTGCATCAATTATGGTTCGCATCGCTTGCCCAGAAATGACGTTCCACCGTCGGTGAAGATGTTGTAAAGCTGCCGAAGCAGGCGGCATTAGCTTACGCCGCGACGTTACAATGAAATCTTGGTCGGTGCTCCGAGCCTGTGGCCTTATGAGCTGATGAATTTAATTAGATTTCATCCCCACGCAGCACCGTTGAACGCAAATTAAGACGCCATGAAGGATTGCCGCTTGCGATTGATAATGAGCATGCAAAAGGGAGGCGCATTTGTTGGATGCAGCTCGGAAACTTTTGGTTGACCGTCAATAGCAGTGTAGAAGGTATACTTTCAGGCGCATAAATGAATTGCGAAAGCAATCAACAGTGTGCTTCATCGCTGCCCCGAGGGAAAACGATAAAGTGGTCCATCGTGGCCCTGCTGGGATGGTTTTAAAATACGAACCTTTTCCCTTTGGCTCCTCGCTTTTAGAGTGGGAATGGGAGGTTTTGGGAGAGTGGAACGGGTGGGTTGCTGGAATGTCGGTGACGGTGGGTGCATATTTATGGCTTCATTACCGTTACCATCTCATTCCAGCGGAACGGATTGTTCTGGTGCAATTTTCGAGTGGGTCCTGCATCGTGCCACAAATGCAAACGGAAAATAAGGAGATAACTGAACCATTTTTAATTTGCACGTCGGTGAGAGCAAAGGGTGGGTGGATAGTAGCAGGGATGGATTAATCTCTAAAGGTCCTTAAATTAACGACATTATTCACCGACCGAGTACCGATAATCCTGAGGGTGAGTAGTCTAACAAACCCGTTGTTTGGTTTTACTAGCATACTCAAAGAGACGCAATTTCTTTGAATTCCATTTATATGCAGCTATTCCTCAAATCGATGCAGATTGCTGTACGCTAGCTGCAAAGACAAATATTTTCTACCATTACATGGGATTTTCAGACAGCTTTGCTATGAAAGGAGCGCAAAATGTGCTTCACCAACACAAAACATAAAAAAGAAAAGCTTTCGTTGGATTGCCATTCGGTACGCTAGCGCCATAAAAATTGGCCACCTATTGCGAGCCGGTATGGGGTAGAAGGTTTTATGGAATTTCCACGCCTTCCGCAATCGCCGTCACACAGGACAGCACGGTTTGCATGCCCGTCCACTCGTTTCGGTCGCGACGATGGCTTTCCACGCTGTGATAATTCGTTTTGATTGGATCTATCGATCGCCACGGTGTGCCGGTCGGCATGGAAAGTTTATCCCCGAGTGCGAGAGTCACTTTTATTATGCTTGTGGGTTTGCTCGTTTTTTTTTTGCCGTTCTGTTTTACTTCTGTGGCTGTGTGAGCTGGATTTATGCGTTCGAAAGTTTTTGGCCGTCGTTGTCACATAGCTTACGCCAGCGTCACCATCCATCCGGCGAGCAGCCTCGAACAATTTCCACCACCCATCGTGAAATGGTCGAAGCCATCGCTCTACGTTTCGATGGAAGGATTCGTGCACGGAGTCAGCTGGAAAAGGGTCACCACGCATCGACGGCCACTAGAAGGGTGGGTAAAAGTTGATAATATTTTCATCAGCGAAAAACTACTCAAGTGCTGTGCCGGGGCGCTGATTTGGAGCCGTTTCCAAGTGAAGCCTTAGCCAGATAGTGCGTCATTATCATTCTTCATCCGCCTGCGCTGCGGCTCTGCCCCAACGCTACCGGTGGTGCGTTTTGGGTCGTGTGTCGATTTACGACCGAACAAATGTTGATTTACGACCGTCGAAACATGGACCGCCTTCTTCCCGGCAGACGTACGAGGGAATGTCCTTCTCGTCCTGAAGGTGATACCGGGCGCAGTGGAAGATGGCGAAAAATCGCATAAAATGGACCTAAATCAAAATTAATGTGTTTTTCTCCGGCACCGGCCAGGGAGCCTCGCAGAAGAAAGGGCCAATGTCCGATCGGAGGCGGCTTAATCGGTTAGCCTCAAAAACGGTTCGACTGAGCGGGCGAGCAAGTAGCACGCGGTGTTGGGGTGGTGGTACGAAATTTGTCGGAAGAAATTGATTTCCCGTCTTAAGAGGGCATCGAGGGACCGGAGAATTCTGGCGTTCGGATGATCGATCACTATCTGCTGCAGGAGGAATGAATATAAAAGTTGGCCCGATCCAGCGTTTCAAGCTACCATGGATTGAAATTTGATAGCCATCTGACGAACGCGGCGAGTGGGCGCCATGGCAGGCGGTTTTTTTTCTAATTTAGGTGCCATAGAAGTGGGCAAGCTATCGGAACATGGCTCGCAGAGGTCAAGTGAGTTGTTAAACCGGTCATTGGGTTTACGTCCTCGCGTGGACGCAATGAGGGGTTGGGTGCCATAATAAAAAAGGGGCCACGAAATGAATTCTGCACCGCAGCGAGGAAATGGTCCACGACGGGCAGAAATCAAACTCCCATTAGCGGAGCGGAACCGGGTGATGGTTCCGCCCTCGGGCTGGCAGAAATAAATTTGGTTGTGGGTCGTTGGTCATAAAGCGGCTGGCTGGAAATAAAACGCTGTTATCACGGAAAGGCGAGAACAAAAGCCGCGGCTGATTTTCGCTTCACGTAACGAAGTGAACGGAACCGGTTGCTCTCAGCCGAACTTTGGCCGTTGGGTAAGCGAAAGGAATAAGCCGAAATGCCTTATCCGATCTTGATGAATTGGAAGAAATCCAAATCAAATTTTGATACTGACCGCCTGGCCGACCGCTGGTACCTTTCATCCGAAGCCGGCAATACCATATTCCAGTTAATTTCCTTTTGATTTCATCCTTCCCTTCTGCAGGGCTGGTGCTGATTCGTTTGATCAGGTGGTGCGCGCTAGGCTGTAACAGGTAACGAGCTCGAGTCCTGCGTCAGCAAATGCAAATGCGAGAACCACGAGCTGTGAGCAAGCATTCTAGAAGGATGAGAAGATTAAAAAAGCAATCAATGGACCTGGGGAACGGATCCGATTAGCTGTGCGAACCGTTACCAATCGCAACAGAGGTTTGCCTCGAAGCTTTGTGCATGCCTGAACAAAAGCGAAGAAAAAAAGGCATATTACAGAATATTAAGCTCGAATTGGCTGACTAGTAAATGATTTATTTATCTTTGAAATACGATTAAGTTCTGCAACAAATTTGTACGTGAAAAAGGGTGTTGTTTCTTGAATAGTTTCTTCACCACTCTCTGTTTTGGGTAATGAAACGCCTATGTATCCAATTTCAGCTAAAAAAGCTTTTTTTCATTCTGTGGTAAGTATACAAGTGCTTATTTGCGAGTGAAGAAAGGGTAAGTGCAGCCATATTTTTAAACTATAAAAAGGAATTAAAGTGTGTTGATCAAAGAACGGAAATTGGTGTGTTTAATGCCAGACGTTTGGTGTTAATGATACCATTTGGTCATCAACCTGCGTAGAACGCTTCCCTAGCAATGCAACAATACCATTCTATCGATACCGATTGGTCAGTTTAATTGAACGGCTCATTTAGCACTGCTTCAAGCACGAACGGACGATCTATTTTCGGTCAACCGACACCGTACGTCGACTGTTTCCGCTTGTTTCGTGTTTAAATTCCAGTTGCACACATTCGGGTGTTCATACTCAATGTTCGGAATGCTGGTTGAGTAATTTTTGGCAGAGTTTAATAAACCGAACCGTGTAGGTCCGCAATGCTATGCAGTAAACTACAGACCAACCATCGTACACACCGAACAATGTGAGCAGTTCAATTTAATGATTGGTTTGGTTGCTATCGATAAACCGCGAGATAAATATCGAACGAATGATTGTGGAGTTCCAAATGCATAGAGCTTTTTTTGTTAACGTTTATTTTTTGTGCGTCCGATATTAAAGCCACTTGCGTTGGATATACTTTTGAAGCGGATCGTTAGGAAGTGGTTCTGACAATTGAGCGATGAGGTGGGGAATGAACTTTCCTATGATGCACTAGAATGAATCCTTCAATAAATCCGATTGTGCTGGGATTTGAGGAAAGTTGTAGGTTTTATTGATCCATTTGTTTGTTTTTTTTTTGCCTAACAACGAAACGCTTAATTTGTTGTATGTAATCTCAATTGTCCGCCCAAACCAAACTCATCCTATCACCTCTCATTCACCATCACCTCTGAAGCGTTTTCTAAAGTATTTTCTGAAGTGTTAACCATCCCAAAGACGTTTCAAAACACGTCTCACGCTTGAAATGGTGATGAAACACACGACTGTAGCGTAGCAACATCAAAAGAATCCTCCCAGGTGGATATGAATGAAGATGCACACTTCCACGATTCTGTGCTTTTGCTGGAAAAAGCTTTCTTCCTTGCTCCGATGCATGTCCAAAGGTGGGTTCGTTATATTTTTGCCTTTTAAACGATTTAATCGGTGGCGAGAGAGAAGCAGCTTTGCATCACGTACGTCTCTGCAGTACTGTGGAAGCGATCCCAGAACTGAGAAAACGATTTCGATCGAACCGACTGCTGCACTCGATCGGCCAATCACCCAAAAATGGTACTTGATACTAGGAGATGTGGCATCTCGGGGGTAAACGAAGAAACCGAGCACTCTCTGCCTCGATGGTGGGGTTGATAAATTTGTTCGGAAAACTAAACCGATCGGAAACGGGTAACGAATGAAGCAAAATTTCCATCCACCCGGAAGCGGAAGTCACTTGGCCGGCACTTTATATTCAAATCGCATAATTCAAAGACAATACCGGGAGAAAATCAAATTCATAATAATAAAATATGATGATGGTTTGGGGTTCGCTTCCGAATCGTTCCACTGGTACGTTTCCCGGTGGCTGGGTGCGTTATTGTTTCCGAGTGGTTCGCGTTGTTTTAGCACGAGCTCGAACGAGGAACGGGTTTACACTCCCCTGTTCGGGCACTGCGGAGAAAATTCTTACCCAGTTTGGCCAGTTGCGGGTGCCTCATTCTTTGGAAAGCATTTTTCAAACTCGAATGCATTCAAATAGCGAACGGAAAGTTTCAACCCCTTTCCAGCCTTTCCGGTTCACTTACGCGGACGAACCGATGGGAAGATAAAGTGGAATGCCACTCGAGAACAAACATGTCGGTTCTGGAAGTTGCTTGATCTTTGGCGCAGTGTGCATGGGAGGTTTTTACGTTCTTTTGCTTCGTTACGGGCGTTTGTTTTCCTGTGGCGAAAAGAATAAAATAAAACACCGAGATGCTGCGAAAAGTATGCTCGAATGGATGCGAAAACAATGTGAAGAATCTGAACGGGAGTATTTAAATCGCTGCAGTGCATGCTGTCGATATTTTTCGTTTCTGTTTGTTTCCAGCCATTTGTTTGCATCCTAAGATTTATGTGATGTAAATGGAAATGTAACAAAATTCACTTCCGATCTCCATCGGATGGAAACATCGTTTCATGATTGATTGAGTGCAATTAAACCAATCATTGTGAAGGGAAATTGGCGCATCGTGTTACTGGTCTGAAATATTTCATTTTATTTCCAGCAAAATGGAAACACATATGAGAGGCGTGCTCGAGACATCCTGTTGCTCGAAAAACCTGATTTATCTATCTGATGCAGTTGCTGCGGTAGTGTCAAGCACAAAGAGAGATGATGAATGAAATAATTCTCAGCTGAAGAATAATGCAATAAATGCCGCATGTTAGAATAACAAAAAAGAACAACCGTTTGTTTCGGTTGCATTTGATTCTTGGCTTGAGTTTTAAAAAACTTTGATTAAAACCATGACCATTTATGATAAAAAACGTAAAAACTTAATTGTTGCGTTTTCATTTCAAAATTGATACAATTTCATATTCAATTTCAATATTCATATTCAATTTGGTGCTGATATCCCTGATCGCTAGTTCGGTGCAGTTTTGTTTAATAAATGTTTTGAAAATTGATTAATTTAATTGTTCAGTTATTTTTTAATGCATAATTTCTTGAACTAGTATTTATATCATGCAGAAGTATGCTTGAAGGTTGAATCTTTTATTTATTACCTGCAGCTTTCTTAGCTGAAATTTTAGCCAGAACAAGCTGTTATTTTTCGCTCTTGTAACAGTTTGAGCGTATTGCACACATACACACATACATTGCTCATTGGCTTTTATCCCACATTGGTGATTCCAATCACGTACGAACCTTTATTATCAATTTTCACCATTGTTACCATCGCTTTTACCCTTTTATCTTCTGCTATCGTACAAAGCCAAAGAGAGCAAGAGAGTTTAACGAGCGGGCCCTTAGTATGCTTAGTACGGCAGCGTCTTTCTTCCAACCATCTAGTTCCGGTGTGGACAATACACGTTCATGCTGATGGTCAAACCATGTGAGTTTACCCGGACGATAGCTTAATGGGAGAATTTATTTGTCTTTCCTTCCATCATCCGATCGCAATTCCTGCTCCTGTAATGGTACTTTGTGGAGGAGCTCATAAAACAACTGAAACAACAAACACTAAAAAGGCTTCGAGGTCGTCTGCCACGTGTGGAATACACGAAATGAAACTCACCTTTACGAGGTCCGCAGAATAGAAAGCAAGAATTTTTAGATTGAATTGTATGGTTCTCACTTCAAATCAGCCTTGTACGGCAGAACACAGTCGTACTGTTCTAGAAAATTGAACCGTTTCGGCTCGTTTGCATGGAGGTTAAGTTCTATATAAGTGTCTTTTCATCGTTACAGTACGACCATTATTAACCATTCAGATTCAAACGAGCACAACTAAAATGATATTAAAAGACATGATTAATCTTGATTAAATATTGATTGTTGATAAGATGATTAGAATTAATGCTCTGACTAGTAATATAGATCTGAATTAAAAAAAAAGCATTATTTGGTCCAATTTATCTTCCCAGCTTCATTCAAAATCAGGTGCATATAGTCACAATTGTGTTGTCTATGTTCGATCGCTTCAGCATCCACCAGAACTATACTTATCGGTGATTCGTAATCCAAAGCAAATTTTTAATACAATTACGAAACCAATTACATCCCTAACAACTCCTTTCGCGCGAGAAAGCCTGAGTCAGGCTTCTTGCTCAGAAACTTTGAATCTCTGAGCAAAAAATAGAGAGAAAAATAAAAGACAGCTCGGGTATTTGGTCGATCCTTAGCTCAGATCGTGAGATGAAATTAATCGCCCAAAGGTAAAGTTGCTCAGAACACGGAACAGAGTCTGCAACAACCTCCATCGCATTCGCTTTATCCCCAAGTGAGTTTTTACCGACGGGACGTCGATGATGAAGTGAAACAAAATCAATTTCATGGTACTGAATATCCTTCGGGGTCCGGTGATTAAAGAAAAGGCAGCAAAGAGTTTCTGATTTCTCCGGTGCCGAACGGCTGGTGTAGTGAAGCGAAAGTTTAAATCTAGTTGAAATGAGTTCCGACCTTCGCGGGGTGGCTATATTTTTATCCCTCAGCTAACATTTCTTCTTGGAAGCCGATCGCCTGGGGCGTGCGTGACGTGTAAAACAAATCTGGATAAGGTTCCGGGCCGATTCGGTAAAACTTTTGTCCTTTTGGTTGCCATACCACCATGCTTTGCTGTGGGGCTGGCTTTGCGATTGGCAGCTTCTGGCTGATGTTGCTGGTATGATTCTTGAACTTTTCGCCAAAGGCTTATGGTCATCATACCTTCGGCGACTGGCGACAAAAAATGCGCAAAGGTGAGCAAGCTGTTCGGTTATGCACAGTTCAATTTATCCCGTGTAGACATTCTCGTTTATCCCAACGGGAAATCCAACTGAAATTATATTAAATCAATATTTACTAACTACAATATTAAAAAAATCAATCAGTACGTTTGTTGTTTGTGCGAGAGGCATTGTATTCATTAAATGAAAAATTCATTGGTTTGATGTAATTGATTAAACCAATTGCCCAGAGCAAAGTGATTGAAGAAAATATACGGAAAAGATTACAACATCAATCATTCCATTTCCCAAATGATTTTCCCAGTTGAATACCAGCATAGTAGCATTTCGTCGTAAATGAACAAATTTCATTATATTTCGCATGATTAATGATGTTGCGGGATCGTTCTATAAAGATAAACTGTAAACACCAGAAGCCTTGCTTCCCGAAATGGAGTAAGCTGTGGTGGAGATGCAATGGTCTGGTTTTAAATTATTTCGGGGCATATCGACTGTCATTTATGAAGGTGCTCAATAAAAAAACAGGTTTTAAATCACTTCTGTAGGCGAATGCATCTAGTGAATTAAAATACCATCAGCACAAGTTTGGAGCTGTAATCACACAGTACGGTTCCAATGTAGTAACACACGCTGCTCAAACAATGCCAACAATGTCCGAAACTCTACAAAGGACCCCATTTATCCCTCAACATGGCGAGTACATTTGTAAAGTGCAAGCGCATTCCTTCTTGGCTCTTTTGTTCGGAAAGGAACGCATCGTAAGGTGGAGGCGCCCAGTGAATGCGAGGAATCGTAACTAAATAATACAGTTTTATGCTTTTCTTCATAAAACTCTATGGCAACGAAGCAATTCCATCCCGTGCTGCAACATTTCAATCCCCACCGTGTTCGTGCAACGCCAACGCTGGGGTTGAAGATATATTCTTCTCCCAGTGGGTGAAAAGAGTGTATTTTTGTGTGTATTTTGCGCTCGCGCGCGCGTGTGTGTGTGTGTACTGCTATGCAATGCACGCTGCAGGATGTGATATGTAACGGACGGTAAAATGCTTTCACCGCCCGGAGCGTGACTTTAAGGGATTTCCTCGTTAGAATCCTTGCACGATCATTTATCTGGTCATGAGTGCATGCGTGTGTATGTGCGCGTGTTAGTGTTAGCCACCGGTGTTAAACCGGGTAGCTGGTGTGGGCAGAAGAATAAGTATTTGGGTGCAGTCCATCGATCGCTTCCTAGCCACTTTTCTCTTCCTACAGAGGGTGGCACAAACTATTTCAATTTCTGCGAAAAGCAATCAAAATCAACTTACATGCTGCTATTCATGCAATCTTCTCGGTGCATGCATGCTCAAACCGGGCTTCGGCAACCTTGATCGGCACAAGATGCAACCATGAGAAAGGATACGGAGAGGCAGTGATGGTGAGCCAACGGCTGTAAGAAATCTGCCTGATGTGATTCGAAAAATTCCAAAATCTAACGGCATTACGGTGTAGTTTCATATGGATCGTTTTTTTTAGTCGTTGGGTGTGAGCTTGGTCCCTTTTTTCTCGTTTTTCTGGCACTCCTCGATCGTGTTGCAAGCGGGAAATGCAAGAGAGTTTCTTTACCGATCTTTGGCCAGACAGCTTCTTGACGATATTTTCACTAAAACACTCGCGAGATCTCTTTTAAGCACCCCATGCACTCGTTGGACGGTTTAATTTTGGGGCATGTCTGTTGGGTGCTTCTGTTTTTTTTTTCCTGTGCACGCTGCAATGTGCATGAAAATTTGCATATCAGACGGTGATGTGATTGGAAAAGGACGGTACGGCGAGCAGCAACACAAACGGTACCTCCATAAAAGGCGCCCCACGCTCTCCCGCATCATCACCCCCTTAAATCGTCATTTGATCGTTGAAAATGCTTCTAGACGGGCCGGTTTTTTTTTCTCCGCATCATGCAGATTGAAATTTTCAACCGAAAAAGTAGCCGGGTGATTGGATAATCGAGGACGTAAACGATGTTTTCGGCCTTTCTTCGTTAGCGAATCTTATTAGGATATGGGTTGCATGTGAAATTGTAGGCAAAATTGTCCACCCCTTTTGGTACGGGTGGCTGGATGAGATTTTCACTAACGATCACCTCGGGCAGATAGTCGGAAATATGAAAGAAAAATGTTTTGGTGCATTTGTAGCGCATTAGATGCTAAGGCAATGATCCAAAATTTTAGAAATCGCAATTTAATGCTTTGTTTCTATCGAAAATGATGGTAAAACTACGTTTGCCAGCCGTAGCATTTAATGATAATTAGTGATGATGCTGTCTTTGCTGCATTGCAGCGCAGGAGAACAATTAATGAAGCACAGTGCATCCATTGAGGGTTGCATATAAAAAGTAGCAAGAAGTGCGAACATAATACGGCTAAACTACGTATGGCTTGCAACTAATTAAATGTTGGTAAAAGTAAGCCAGTGTAGAAAGGGAAAACATTTCCCTTCTCCGAACCGGGAAGCCGGCTCGTGTTGTGGTGCTAATGCAATTACTACCAATGTGGATGCATCTGAGAGGAAATGCGGAACTTATTCCACTCGTTCCACTTTTTGCGCCAGAGATAGGGTAGTGCCTGGGATGGCTCGACAGCTCGGTGCTTTTATAGGTGTATTTTAATCGGTATTTTGCCCCATTTTGCAGCGCATCAGCGAAATGGAAAATGCAAAATAAAAAGTTCGCCCAGTGCAGCAAATGGCTTGAAGTGCGGGTGAACTTTGTTTTTGCTCGATTCCATAAAAATAGCTCCACCGTGTGCGAGAGGCTGTTTATTTTCATTCGTTTCAGCGCAATTGGGCATTAACGGTGGTTGAACAGCAATTAGAGTTTGCAGCTTACGTTGCGATGCCGTTTTCCTGGCGTCGTGAGAGGTAAAGGATCGGGAAAGCTTTTATGTTCTTCTGCCTTCGTGCATCTCTCTGAGATGGTCGGGCAAATAGGCTTGGTTTATGGTTTCCGCATAATGAGCTTTTCTTTCATTTGATTCAGCGGCGCTATAATGATCGAGCGAGGAAATGTTGCTTATTATGCCTCGAGAAGGATATTCTCCCACTGTTTGTTTCTGTCGTTGGCCCGTTGCAGCTACCAGATTTAAAAAGATTAAGTTTTTTAATCGTTAAAACTCGATTGGACGCAAGCTACTGGGGTTCTTTCGATTAAAATCGGTTCATTTGTAGGACAAATTATTCTGTCATATAATTTTTCTGTTCCTCCGTTGCCACCGTTATCAACTCGATCGAGTACTTGCTGTGGTTTAATAACTAGCGCTGCATTACAAGTCGATGATAAATCACAATGCTTTTCTGGGAGTCAACTCACGGCGGGCAAATTAAACCCGCTCGGAAAGCAAATCAAATTTTCCCGCCCATCCATGGTCCGTTCATCCGCTCGCCTGCTTGTGCGACAATACCGTTCGAAGCCAGGCCCAGCGTTCGGTGGAGAAAAATACGTAAACAAGCAAATTTTAATTTATATGCAAATCAGCATCGCAATTTAGATTCGCAGTGGTCGTGCTGATTTTCGATTCAACCAATTTCTTTTTTCCCTTTGCTTCTTGTGCTACAGTGAGACGGACGTATACAACTGTCGGTCCAGTTGTTTCAAATATTATGACGATGAGCAAGATTGACGGTTTCACGATGGGAAATACGGCTTACGTTAGGTCGTTCGTCAACAAGCGGTTGAAGCATGGGCTGGGAATGTTATTTAAGAAAGTTTCTAGCTTACGGTCGAATGGCTGCTACCCAACATGATGCAATTCATGCACGAAAAACTGCGCGCTGATAGAATGCTAAATAATCAATTCTCTTTCGAACGGATAAAAAAAAACAAAACACACACACAAACACAAGAAGAGTTGATTTAAATACGTTACCAATCTTAGCTGATTCAGAATAATACGGTTGTTGATTGAAACTAGTGAGCGTTTCCGACGGATGATTTCCGCGTGTGGATGAATAAACCCACCGGTTGGTGATTCTGTGTGCAGCTATTGAAAACTCGACATCAATATGCATGAGTTTTTCCAAATATCTACAGATTTTACATGAATATTTAATGTCGTTTGATTTTTCTCGCTTGGATTACACGGAACGCTGGAACAGCTGCTCGAGTGAAAAGTATATTTTTCACTAAATCCATGCATTGCATTCAGTTCCTTATGCATTATTTGAAATGCAGATTGCTTGAGCTGCCGCATCGATGTTTGTTATGTGCACGTTTGATAATATATTACGGCGGCTACTCAACAAGTGCAATGCTTTCTGTTATGTAGCATTTTCATTCCGCTTTCAACTCTATAGCCAGTTTTTCTACTAATCATGCATATCGAATGGTATTCCAACTATCAAAGGACTTTTCTGCACAAGCATAACATACTCATGCTTCTTCCTAAGCTAAAAATAAGTAAAATCAGCTGACGTTCCGGCGGGATAGTCGACTTTACAGCACTGGAACGACAAAGTTCGTTCTGCAACGAGTCAAGTAAGGTAAACCTAAATAAATGACTAGCCCCATTGCCGGGTCGTATGACGGTGCTTATACACAGAGAAAACAAGCGAAGCCCTCCGAGCGTGGTTAAGGGCTGATAGTAGCAATAACTGCACCGTCATAACACTGGACGATGGTATGTGCATTGTGCTCGATAATTACTGCATCGCTGGCCTTCTGGGCTCCGGTAAATACGCTACAGTGTCCTTCGATGGAGTGGCTAATGTCGTAATAGGATAATTATACCGTACTGCTAGGGTAGGTTCTTAACCGTGCACATCATAATGTGAGTGTAATAAAAAAGGACAGCTATGTAACGGTCTCGACCTGAGGAAGCGTAGTCGAGCGGTGAGCGAAGGATCAAATGAAACTTTTACTGTACTCGTTCGTTCCCCGGAATGTAGTTTCCTCGTCCACCTCGGCTCGGGGGAATTGTGTGAATCTTCATTTTCCCACCCCGTCCAGCAGACGCAGAGGGCAGAAGGAAACGGAACGAAAGAATAATAAAATCCACCCCGAAACACAATTCAATGAAACGATTCGGCGCAAGAAAATGGCATCAGTGTTGGGTGAACCGTTAAATTAGATATCCTGCACCATGCCGCCTCTCGGCTCTCTTCGAGGTTCTTCTCCGTCCCCAATTGCCCTACGAAAATGGCTTCCGGTGGTCCAAAATACGATTACGATATGTTGACACCATTTACGGGATAGTTATCTCTGGAATTGTCAACCGGAACGGGGCATGAAGCAAGCGGACGAAAAAGTTCGTTTCTTCCTTCCGTGCATGCAGGCTTCTACGATCGCACCACAGGGGTCGTAAGAAAAATGCACCAAGGTGAGAAGCCGAAAACCGTGTGGAGGTGCTGGACGAAGCAGGAAATTCGAACCTCAACCATTCCATTCGTTCTGCGAGCGTGCGCGTGTGTTTGTAAATGGAAATCTGCCGAAAAGCTTGCGGTTAACCGCAAAAGTTTCACGTTGAACTTTGTTGGAATTTGTGCCAGCGCATCGTTGCATTGAGTCGGGGTTTTTGGCTAGTGAGGCGAATTTCGTTCACTTCGATTGGAACAGATGATCAGATTTCCCACCGTCGCATCGGCTGGTTTGCTGGTTGAAGGTTGGTCCGTGGGGTTGTTGGGATTGCTCTGTTCATTAGACAAACTCCCGTTCGGAACGTACCCGGATCGCTGGGCGTTGGGCGCATCTGCTTTGCGTTGGGTTTTTATAATGAACGACGCAGAAGGAGAAGAAGAGTGCTCACGTTGGTGCTGGGAGTAGGGGTTTGGTCGCTTAATTACTCTCCAGCAACCGCAACCGGCACAGACCGGGGCTGCATCCATTCATATTTGTGAAGCGATGTTCGATGCTTTGTGGTCGAAGGGTGAAAATTTGGCCTCGTGAATTTTCAGCATTTTATTTAACAGCCCTCGTTGTCGATTCAATCATCGAATCAAGGGATGCTCGATATCATTAATGAAGAAGATCATTGTTTGGATTAATAGAACACATACTGTATTTGGAAACGATCATATGTTTAAGTGTTAATGAGGTGTTACGTTTACAATCACGTTTGAAGGAGATACTTTTCAACTCTGTAAGACTGTACAAAACGAATACTCCATTTTGGAGTGTTGGCCCCTGCTGGCAAGCTGGAAAAATGTCAAACAGCCGTACCATCATCACATTAGCGGCGCTGTAAACGCTTTTCTCATCAGGCATAAATTTTCTAATAACCTTTGCGTCAGCGCGCTAATTTCACATATGATGCGCTCGGCAAGTCGTTAGCCATCCGTGCGATGGTGGTCCTGGTGTTTACCTCACATCGTATCGAGTGCCCGCTCCCCAAGTCCCACACGCAATTCTCTGCATCTATTTTATGATACCGGCGCAAGTTCCTCAGGTGTACCGCGAGCAACAAAGATTGCTTGCTGGCGTTCGTCTTCGGTCATATCGGAGGCGAAATGGATGGCGCCAAATTGCAGGCTTTGTAAAATTTTACGCTCCGTTTTCCCCACGGCAACATCCCATTTGATGTACGGTACTAAAAATGTGCGCACTTATTTATTTATTTATTTTTTGCGAAACACACTTTTAAAATTGCGGCGCACCAAGGTGACGCTATAATTGACGTAACAGGTTTACATCCGGTTCCGGTGCTAAATGGCTCCATTTGTTGTCTGTTGTGTTTTGGCTTGCGCCTTGATAATGCGTTGACGAAGCACTTCCAAATCGCCTATCGGACGGATTGCCTACGATCGTACTAGCAGTCTTTTTTGCATCATAAGAGAAGCTGAAAAAATGAAGAGATAAAATTCGTAGTAAAATAAGTCCCGCGATCAAGGCGCAGCTGTGGCAAACGACTTTTCGAAGCACATCGTTTAGACACGATTGGAGGGATATTAGACGTTGGATGGCTTTCTTTTTTCGCTTTATGCGCAATATTCTAAGGTCTAGAGAGCACTCAAACACTTGTACCGATGGTGTTACAATGTTCCGCTCCTGCTGGGAAAGGTTAAATGGGTGCTAAATTGAGGTAGAACAATCTGGTTGATTCGTCATTAAATATGTCTAGGAAGGAATAGTATACTTTTCACGATTGTACAGCTGTATAAATGCTATTGGATTTTTTTATTTTTAAATCGAATATTGAGAAGAAGGTAACAAATAGAGTAACAATTTCTTAGCAATAATTGTAGCTAATAAAAAGGGTTTCAACTGTAAATAGATAATAGCGAAATTGTCTTAAACTATTCTACAAACAGTGTAATGGAGTTAAGTAATTTTCAGCTCCTTAATCACGTGTGATCACAGTGCGTTGTATTGTCGTGCTGATTCTATAAGACATGCTATTGCTATTATGTCGTAATGAGCTGTCGTAGTCTTTGTTTCTTTCAACGTCTTGCCGCGGACATTTCAATCAGTCAACTGCAGGATAACATGGCTCACCGGCTGCTTTGGCACGATTACAAATCAACGCTAGAGGGCACACGATTGGAGCGTGATTGTGGGGAGTGAGCGAGAAACACAAAAGCGTTCTCGAAAGAAAACGAAAGCAAAAACCTGAATGGAGTCAAACACAGACCCATGGAGAGATGATGTTGATAAGCGCACATGAAAGCACTGTCCACTGGGCCGTTCGATGGTTGGAGCTTACGGCATCAATCGCTTTTCCTTCACTTCTCGCTTCGTGCTATTTAGTGACAGTGTGATGTTCTGTGTTTTCCTTACTTACGCGCAGGGCGACTGGCTCGTTTGCCTATCGTCAAGAAGCAAGACGCGACACATTTGCATAGCAGGATAAGCAAAAGTACGGTTGCTTATCGCGCACGAAGCCACTTTATGTTTGGGCGCTTCCGAACATTTCCGAAGGCTGGAATAGTGTCCTCTCGACACCGCAACATGCCGGTACTGGGATGGATGCGATGAGAATGGCAAAGGCAAATAACGGCAGTTCGTGCTGGTTCGTTTGTAATCGTAAAGAATTTAGCCTTCACCGTCGACCAGAAGAATGCATCGACGAGCAAGCTGGCTCAGGTGATGGAAGCTGGACACGCAAAGGATATACCAAATTCCAAACCAGCCAGTCGGCCACCATGTTCCTTATCGACGTGCCGAGTGACCCCGAGCGAAATGGACCATTCCCAGTAGGGGTTTAATTGTCTCGTCTTATCTGCTCTTGTGTTGGTGTGCGTAGGGTGGCCCAGGCTGTCGGTCGGTCGATGGCACCGGTCATTATCAAACGACGAGCGTCGTCGTTGGGTAGCCGGCATCCTTGTTGTCGTCATTAGCAAAGCGATGGTTGTGGCCGGAAAACTTCTGCACGATATACCTCTGTGCAAGGACTGGCCCATGAAGCGTTCGAGACCATTGGGGTGAGTGAGGTATATCGGCCTATTTTTACAGCTCTCTTGCAGGATAGCAGCTGAGAAACTATGGGGACGGGTTCGTCCGGGAAAAGGACATGTCTTCTCAAAGAGGCCTTCCAAATGTGGTTTTACCGTACGGTACAATGAATTAGGCATATGGGCCTACGGTGCAGTAATTAGGAATGCAATCCGTCCGCAAGGTAGCCCGAGTACGGCACAAAATAGAACCACTTTGTGCAGTTTTGTGACATAATACACGCGTTCCTTGTTGCAAATGGTAGCCTACAATCCTAGTGTCTTCTGAACGCTTATTATCCTTCAATTACGTAAGTACGTAGAAATGAAATTTGTAGTTGCAGATTGTTTCCTTTGATTTAATTACCGTGACCCGTGCTGTATGGTGACCCTACCACATAGACGGTCACGGAAGGTTTCTCGTTTTGATTAAAACAATGCAACAATGGGACCACACAAACCCACTACGAAAATTACTGAAGTGTGGTTTTCGTCGGGAGCTGCAAAAACAAGCCCAAACCCGAAACCACATTTTCCTATTCAAACACGTTAAAAATACATCCTAACGCCGCAACGGCAGATTTGGCTGCCGCTGGCCAGTTTGTGGTGACCATCGGAAACATCGTCCATAGGCCTTCCGGCAAGGTGTTGCTAGAGCCTCCGACAATCGCACCAACTAGAATGACCCACGACACGGTGCGGGTGATGAAGAAATCCTGTGAGCCCCAGATAGAACAAGGAACTGCATCTGCCCGGACAATCGCTTGTTATCATGGCGTGGGAAATGGTCTCGTTTTTATCGTAACGTAGAAAGTATGAGAAAAAATCAAACAGGCTGGGGACTTCTTTCTCCGCTATTCTTCCAAAACTCGACCATTTCTGGTGATAGCTCGGTTTCGCTCAACTGGCGTCGGTGTTTAGCCATCCGTTTTGGCCGAGAGTGTATTTAGTGTTGCGAAATCTCGGTTCCTTTCCTTTTTGGAAAGCGTTTTCATCATTTATTCAGAGAGTGGCTCGCATTTTATTCGAGCCAGGATTTGCTGGGAACCATTCCTACCTGCCGGGTGCATCATTCTGCTGAACGACGGCAAGCAAAGGTAGATGCACTGTAACCACAAAAGCAGCCAGCTGACAGCCGCTGTGGTGGTTTCGGCTAGGCTTTCGATGCCAGACCCGTCTGATAGTGTCTTACTTGTTCGTTTTCCCGTACCAGTCGTGCAACCCATCTAGGGAACTCTGCCCGTACACGGCGAGCTGAACCGAGCCTGGTGCATTACACTAGTTTACGCTCGGACTCATCACTTGGATTTGGCTCTTATCGCAGCGGTAACAGCATCTTCAAAGTGAGGGTGTTTTTGATTATTATACGCACGTCCAGACAACACAATACCAGTATTTTCAAAATTTTGAACACAGTCATTTAGAAAAAGCTGTACTTAATCGAACAAGTAATACACTTCGGGAAACATGTGATAATGAAAAATGTTATTTTTTGCACAAAGCACGGAAAGCATGTACAAATTATGAATTCTATTTTTAGAGGATATTAAATTGAAGCTATTTTTGCATGCTACAAACTGCCTGTTATCGATTGGGTTAGTAACTCGTTTCCCAGATACTATCTTGTCGCAGATTCGATTGCATCTGGAACGATTTAATTCCAGGATGAGTGCCACAAAATGGACTGAAACTACTCTCCATCACTTCAAACTACTAGAGTGAAACGGGAGCTGAATAGTTGATTGACTTTCGATACATACCCGGCGTAGCGAATCTCTTTGCAGGCTTTCCAACGGAGAAACGGACTTTGGCAAAGAAAGAACGCTTTGATGCGTTGCACCATCGATCAACTTAGCTGACGGTTATTTGCTTGATAAAGCCTCGGACACGTACCGGATGGCTGTGAAACCGATGGTGATCGTGCGCGGGACGCCACACATACCCGCAACGGTACAACCTACCAGGCGTCTCCATCGCGTCGGGAAATTATTGCGAGCTCTGTCAAGATTGGATTTCGCTTCTGAGAGCCATTCATTTCTGTCGTAGGCTCGTCTAACGGATTGCAGCACACATCCTGATGGTTTGGTTGACGACAAGCAGAAAATCTTCCGAGCACGTCCAGCTGATCGGAGGTTGATTTAGCAGTTGGCAGCTATTACCGGGCGCTAAATGGGGTTTGCTGAGAAAACCCGATTATTCGCTGCGCCGAGAGTGGTTGTTCTACGCCTTTGTTCGTGCGAAGTTTTCCAAAGAACCAGCATAGTGCAAGTGCGAAAGGTTCATTTTCGCTAACGAAGCAGCGTTGTAGACGCGACCAATTTTCGAAGCAAAAATGGTAACAAGCTTCATCGGATGTCATGTTCATCGGTTTTTAACGTCAAACAAATCATTACACTGAAAGTTCAGCATCGTAGTGAAGCGGGATTTTTCAAACAAATTTCATTGCAACCCTTATCTATTGCATATGCATCCGCAATGCTTCCGGTAGCTAGTGTGGTGTACCATTTCTGTTCATCATTAAAGAAATTAAGCAAAAAACGAAAAGAAATTCCGCCTACCCACGTACTTAGCTTAACCCACTACTCGGGAAGGTTGCAGTCGGTTGCAAACCACTGCGACAGGCTGCATTACGGCCGTAATTGCAGTTTGCACTTATCGTGAATGTATCGTGCAATCCGATGAACGAGAAAGACCGTCGGTTCAGGGTGCCAATATCAGCACACGCTGATGACTCTGTGGGTCGGTCCGGGTGACGATGATGCTGATGATGTGGGCAAGCGTGCACACGTTGGTGTGTTCGTCCCACTCTATCCGTTTTTTTATTCTGCTAGTTCTCTTGCCTCTTTGCCGATGCACCTGCATAGCGGAAGGAGATCACTGTTCAATATTTTAAATTGAATGAATTGCCATTTTGTCGCTCAGCAGTGCGGTCGAGATTTAGGTCGCCAGGGAGATGGTACTTCGCGTTTTGGCACCACTCGTACCAGCTCTTTGTGGGTGCTGCGGTGCGTAGTGTTCGGAAAATCGTGCTTCATCATGCATATTTGATTGCTGATGGCGTATAGCGGAGGTGGTTTGCATTTCTTATTGCAATCAATGCTGCTATTTGGATTCCATTGTAGCAGTGATAGTTGTTGAATATATTTTTGCACTAAGAATGCTATGCTATGCTATTTTGTTATGCAATGGTACATAATCAGCACCTACAGAATTACTGTATTTATTCTAGACGTTATGTGACTAATATGTTTCGTGACTTAGGTAACACAGCCAATCATAAATTATTTAACTCATATTCATTATCATTTTCATGAATTTTTGTTTGTTTCTAGCAACACAATTGTGTAACAATATTATCCACTAATGTTGTGCAATAATATCTGCCTCAGCTATATTGATGGACAATTCTGTTTCTATTTTGTACTCTTCTAAACATGCTTTGATTGGAACCACTTTTTTCAAATGTCCATGACGTCGCTAAGCGTTTGTTTGTCCTCGTAATGCGTATCGCATGCGATGTTTCTCGGCAGGCGGTGCCACTTGGAAATGGAAACTATATTTACCCAGTCGCAACACAGCACCACCAACGCAGCCAAGTAAACTATCAATCTTCATAACATTCGCAGCGGGAAAATCAACACACATCAAATCAAACTTCTCGAGCCATAGCTCTCGACTAACCCACTCAAGAGAACTCGTCGAGAGCCTTGGGGTGTTTTTTTATTTGCATTTTTCGTTTAAGTGCCAGTCGCGCTGATGGCAAGCATTTGAAGCAAGCCACGAGAAAGTAGCATAAGAATTCGGTGTTTGTTTTGATACGAGTACAAGTGCATTTCGAGGCAGACGGTGCGTCGACGAACGCGAAGGATACCACATTTGGAAGATTTGTATCTCGAGTAGCGTTTGGGTGGATGGCACACTCTTTTATTTTTGGAGCATGCAGTTTTACACAAATAGACACGTTTTCTCGAGGTGTGCCACCGTTGCATATACGACGCTTGCAGAATATAAGGGCTGTTGTACGGGGCGAGTGTTCCAGTTTTCTACCATTTTTCCCCATTTCGCTTGTTTCCGAAAGTTGATTTTGCAAGCTGACAGATTTAATGATGCTTCAAATTATAGTCCGGTGCTTTTGAAATCGTGTAGCGAACGGAAGGACGCTGAGGCGAGTTGTGAAAAATGATGCATCTTATCGTGAGCGGAAACGAATAGTTTGAAGAGTGGGCTCTGATACGATCGTTTGTCTGTGCATGGTATTTTGGGTAGCAAGAACGATATTTTTCTTAGAGCTTTTTCGTTGGGTTTCTGATTCTTACCGAGTCTGCAGGTTGGAAGCGCTCCAACGCTTCTATTTGACAGCCCAATCGTTTGTTTGCAGTGAATGACAAATTGAGACACGTTTCGCAGATTTGCGCGTTTCGATTTGCAAATAACGTGCCGCTTGAGTGTACGGTCGAGAATGTATTTGCTTTTCGATTTACATTCCGGTAGCTGGCAGTGGGTGACAGCTAAGTTCCTCTTGGTGATGAATATCTTCCGGCATTAGAAAATATAAAAAAAGAGTAAAAGGTTAGTTACTATTGATGCATGCTGGTTGCAAAGACACTCTGTAAAAATGGAAGACATTTGTTTGATCAATGGTGAGCATTGTATTTGCAAACATGGAAAAGAATGAAAGTTGAGCCATTTTATATCTGACCATGATGGTGAGTCAAAATGGTTTTCATGTATGTGCTCATTAGCCCCAACTATTATAATTGATGGAAACAAAAGGCTTTTCCCTGTTTTGTAGGTTAACATCCAAATGCACTTTCTTTGCATGCCGTTGTTCTTACTAGGGTATCTGTTATGATATATGGAATTACGTTCTGCTGAATATTTTTGTTTTCATTACCGCATAAGTGTTGGTAAGTGGCTATCTAGGAGTGATAAAATCTCGGATGTCTTATCCACAAAATAAGCTTATAGTAAATTCCACTCCTATCTGGCAGAACATCACAAAGATTGCTAAATCATCACAACTGTTGTAATGGAATTGCCTCTAAGCCAAGTACGACATTTATGTATTCTAGTGACATAACTGTTCAAGAATGTGATGAACCAAGAGATGGCTTCGTGTGCTAACAATGCTCGTGCATTGTACAATGCGACTGAAAAAAAACCCGTATTTGTGCTGAACAACGACTCATATCCATTCCTGTCGGACGTTGCAATCTAACTCGAAATCTAATAGCCTACCTTGCACGACGGGCAAGCTATTTTCCACCCAAGCCAAAGAGAGGCTGTAAAATTGGATTAGCTTCTCCTTCCCGGTGGCATTTTCTTTCACAATTTCACAAACCGTACGCCAGCAACGAGTGTCCCGACGGATTCGTCGAGTGGTTCCTCTTGAGACGAGAGCAAAAATGAAGTACCATCGCAAGTGAGCCCCGGATAGACAGATTCTGTGGCTGCTGGACGGGAACGTTAATGAAAAATTCAATAAATTTATCAGTTTATCGGCATTATTGGGCCTGGCTGATTGTTGAACGCCGGCATGATGAATGGGACGTGTGCAGAACGATAAGAAAAATGACAATCACGTCAACCGGCAGGAACCGAACGGAGGAGGTTAGCTGAGAGGAATTGATTTTATAAATTGTTTGATTGGAAAATTCACTCTGCTGGAGATGGTTTTCACTGGCGTGAAAAGGAGATAATGGATACGAAAATGGCTTCCTTGTGATTCCGATAGGGTAAAGTGCATCGACAGCCGGTTTTCATCAAATTCATTAGGATAATTTAGCAGCTATGGAATCAAAGGATTAGGCATCAGTGATACTGCTAAATTGTTCATTGAAACGATATTTGCATGTTATAATGAAGTAGGAAGAGAGCTCTACAGTTGAAGGTTCAATATCAACTGATGAAAAATTAAACTAAAAAACTTTATTTTGATCTGTTGAATACAGTTGATTTGAAAAAAAAAAGCTTATTGCATGGAGTTGCTCAAAGCCATACAAAATCATTTCTTTAGCTTTTCAATGTTTGTTTATTAATTATTTGGCTAATTTTATATGAAAACATTGCTTTTTACCGTTTCCATACAAACGTCTGCGAGTGTCGACGAATTTATTTACGTCCAGCGTTATTAATATTCGCGTTTCACATTCGCGGAAAGGTTTTTCAGAGATCGCGTATTACGGTCAATTTTCTCGGCTGTTTGGCAGACAGATAATCTCATTACCAGTCAACACCAAAATGGGTTTCATTTCGTTTTTCACAGCATAACGGCTTTTTTGTGTTTTTTTTCGACTGTGAAATGAAATGGTTCGCGGTGAACAATATGCTTTTTTGCAATGCGGTCTGTAAAATTCGCTTGTGTTCTGGTTTTATATAATTTAAATTAATATTTCAATTTCATTTGATGTCTTTTCGATGCATTTCCGCAGTGACAGGCAAACGGAACGCCATGCCGTATGACAATTGCGTTTCGAGTTGATGCCATTTTTAAGAGTCGCTTACACTGTGCATTCAAAAGTACAAAAAAAAAACAGCTACCACAGCCGCAATCCGCAAAGTTACACTCAACTCGACAAACTCTCGTTGCGTTGATTTAAACTGAAGTAGAGTTGAATTCGCTGTACGCTATAGTGCTGCTGTACTATTTCATCTCACAGCTAAGTATTAATGTCTACCGCTTCACTCGAAAAATCTCACAAGAGAATTACTGATAAGAGAGGTTCAGCTTTTTGTCTGTACACACAACAAACGACCCGAAACGAGCATCCTGTGCTGGCTTGGATGTTTGCTCTATGGCGTCAAATCAAGCGCTGCAATGTCGTCGCAAGCTGTGCAGAGTTGTATGCATTGACTGCGTTGGAAAAGAACTTCATTATTTTGCATGTCGAGAATATCCATCAGCAAAAGCGAAAAAAGGGGTTAAGTGAATCCGTGTCCCAAGGAAGTCGTTCTAAGGGAGCAAGCCGAATGCATGCGGACAGATGGCAGACTATTCATTGGAGTGCATTTTCATTTTTTATTCTCCACTGAATTCGGTACCGAGCGGGAAAACTCACCCATCCGGGTGAATGTTAGCAGAACACAAAGAAACAGCGAACATTTGTTGTGCGGCCTGTAGTGTGTTTGGCAAAGTAACGCCATTCGACGGGTGTTTGGGAGGTCACAGGTCGAGGAACAGTTGGAGGATTTCTATGGAACCACTGGCACGTCATCATCATTACTGCCGTAGTATGATGCCTCCTTGAAAGGAAGTAAAAGCGAGGAAAACCTCACACCCGAACAAGCCAAAAACACGTCCACCATAAAACGCCACAACAAACGGTAGTGAAAGTGTATTAAAAGAAATTCTTGTTTATGCGTTACGCCGATGATGATGCCGTTTGCGTGTGTCCTTTCGCACGGAAAACTCGCACCAATGGCTTCGTTCCGTTTGCTGACCGATCGTAAAGTTGCCTGACGGAAGGCGAACGGTGCCAATGAAAAATGTGTGCCATCCACATGAGATGGAGCCCCGGACCTTTTGGGGGTTTCTTTTCCGCATTTTCCAACCACCACGTCGGGGCAGTTAATTGGAAAACTTGATCAGATATCTTTTATTTTGAGCGTACATATTGTGTAACGGTTTATTTTGCGCTATATTACTTTACCATTTTTTAGTGTCCTGAACGTTTAGCGCTCTTCTACATCTTTGTGATATTTTTGCCAACATATCCATCGCATAAAAGGACAAGCTTCCTTGTTGTAAAATGTTCTCCCACGTACACTGAAAGCTGAAGCTTGTCGACAAACTAGTGCTAAATTGCAACATACCCGTTCCACGACTTTTCCCTCACCATCTGACGCTTTCCCGAATCAGCACAAAACTATTTACAATCGTACCTCCGGCCGGTTACCTCAACCGAACCTCCGGACCGGAACAGCACTGGGGACAATCGAATGGTAGTGAATCAATTTTTTAAACCCTTTCCCTAATGGTCCCCGGTCACCGGTGCATGGCGCCTTTCCGCCGGGTGAACGGGTGAAAAAGTAATTGTCATCTCATTGTCAGAAAATTGGAAAACAATTTCTTCTCCACTCGTGGGCACCCGACAGCGTTCGTTGGAAGTGGTAAAAAGGACACCCGGTGGATTGGGAAGAGTCAACACGGGAGCCGACGGACGCCATGGGTCATAAAATTTCCCATTTTAGAGCATCTCGCTTCCGGGCGGGCTTCCATGCCCGAAAGGGCGAGAGATCGGCGATGCCCGCAGCCGTTCGGTCCAGTTTTATGGGGAAACTTTTAAGATGCTGTAAACGTTCGAATTTACGACAATGGCGGCTAAAGTTATTGCCGTGCCATCGGACACTGATGCGCCAATGGATGGGGAATGGGGTGGCCACCGGTTTCGGTTCGGCGGTGTGTGTACTAATTTTACCGGGAATCACCGGCACGTAAGCGCTGATTAACCGGGCTTTCGTGGTACCCGCTGTTCCAAACGCAACAACCATATTGTTGATCCTTGCGTTATGTGCTCGTTATGAAAGCAGCGGATCACAAATTCCAATGCGCACACACACAGACACATCGTTTGGTCGCGATTCGAGATTGTGGTCCTGATCGATTGGAATTGGACGCTTTATAGGAGGACCAAGCTAGTGCAAGAAAATGGAGGATCACGTCGTATTGTGCTAGCGAAGCTTTATGAGCTTCGAAACACGCGCACAAATAGCGGCGAAAAATTGCAGTGTCGTCGGTAAGCAGTCACGTTGCTCGAATCCTTGTCGTATCATATTTTACGGGTTTTCATTGGTGGCATCCATGAAAGCGTAATAATGTGGGTTTACTTTTACACCACACAATATAATTTGCTATTGGGTAAGAAGATAAGATGCTGCTATTGAAGCGCGTTGCAGCTGAAATGCAACGTAACTGATGGTTTACAATACCGGTGCTTTTCGGAAGCAGAATTCAAATGGGAGAGCCTACATCGCAAGCTAACGGAACGAAGAATCCGTTCTGAAGCAAATGGCCATTTTCTCACCTCCTAAGTGAGGCGATCAATTGCCTAGCTTTTCCGCTTGCTGGCGGTCATTTCCAACCGGTAAACTGCAGCTGACGTTCTCGAGTTCTACTGCATCGAGAAGCAGCTCCAAAGCAGAAGCGCATAAACGATGGTACGAAAAAGTACGACACCCCAATGGTGGCACATCGTCACATCGGCCGTTAGAGAATGCTCGCCTCCGTCTGTGATTGATGGAAGAAAAAAAGCGAACAAGAAATTGATAGGGTCCAGCCAGCCTAGCAAAACAACGATAACTGCATTGAGGGTGCTTTTCTCTCTCTCTCTCTCTCTCTCTCTCTCTTTCTCCATCACAATCGGAACGTCGTTGTTGCATCGACAGCAGCACGGTCGGGGCACGATGAGCTGGAAAATTGATGAAACTCATGATTTCACTGCGCTCCTTCATTCTGTCGTTGGCTTTCTTGATTTTTGTCACTTTTTTTGGGAGGATTTTGTACCAGCACACTACTGTCGTGTGTCAATTGTGGATGGCTAGAGGAGTCACCGTTGCCGTATAACGAGGATCAGAGCATGGGAGGAAAAAAAACTTCCTCTTCTCAGTGAACGGCAGAAATTCAAAGCACATGCATACATTTTAAACACCTCACCGACGTGCTCAGTGCGGAAAAGTGGACTGCCCGGGAGGGTAAGATCGATCCAACGTCCTGCAACTCCACCAGAGCGTATGCAGGCGATGCAGCGCGTCGTAAGGATGGGGAGCTTTTCGATGCAAATTCGGTGTCTTGTCGAACCGATTGTCGAGAAACGATTGCGTCTTGTAGAGAGGAGCATGGTGTGTGTGAAAACAACGATAATACCATCAAGGATCGTCTTATCCCGAGTGGCTCGTTCGGTGCCGTTGCGTGTAGTTCCCAAGAAATGCTTAGTTAGCGAGAACGATTGAACTTGCATCGATAATATTGTGTGACACTGGTAAGGAAAATGTTTTTGCAAATCGTTTTGGGCTGACATAATAGGTACAATAAATCATTTTCCGCAGTCAAATCAATTTGACATACTTCACCGTGCTCCAAATTGACCAGATTGAGTTTGGGACTGGAAAAAGAATTAGTATTCAATCATGAAATATCTATAGTATTTAAGAAGAATATCTATAACAATACTGATGATTGTTACTGGGGTTGTGAATAAGACTCTTGTTGGAAACATCGTACGATTAAAAGTAGTTTAATAACAGCACATTTTCAAATTTAAGCTCTACAATATTGTCATCAGCTTTCGTTGCTAACTTGTCAACGAGTCCGTTCGAACGACAGCTCAGCCTATCGTCCTTTACGGTATCGTACCAACGTCCGTGGACGTGGCACTTTGCCACACTTGCTCGTCGTCCACGGAGGGCGGAATTTGCTGAGAATGTTTGGTCAGCTTCAGCGCTGATAGCGCACTGCTCAGTAGCGTTTGGGCAATTTTATCATGCGCTTTCCGCTCCAAAGGACCCCCGAAGGGTGTGCGTGTGTGTGTGTGTGTTGGTGTGGTTACGTCAAGTGACTGCTCCTCAGTGACCCAGCGACCCTGTGGTGCCTGTGGAGAGATAATTTGATTTTTCCACCATCGCCGAATCACCCGTCGCGTCGCAATCGCATCTCGGCCAGCAGTGTTTGCTCGGGCATAAATCACCGGCCAGCGGACATTGCATGATTTTGGCTAATTCTAGCGCGGCTCAACACCCATCGGCACCGGTTCCGGAGTTCCGGTTCCAGTGGTCTTCCAGCGCCATGCAAAGGGTGACCGGAATTCATTTCCGGTAGCAGTGCTGTTCCGGCCCGGGGGTTCTCACGCGACAGCACGGTTCGACCGTATTTGAAGAAGGATTTAGAGGGTGATGCCGGAGGAGAACATTCTCGTAAGTCAATTAGATGCGTCACCGGTGGCAGGCCGTAAATTACTTTTTCGTAACTCAGGGTGTTCTTTTTCCCTCTCACAGCGGTCTCTTTTACGAATGCGCCCTCTCTCTCTCTCTCTCTATCTAGCCGTAGATTTGGGACAATCCTTGTCTAACTACGTCCCGGCATTTGCTTAGCTTGATATTCAGTTTAGCGTTTATAGGGATCGTGTGCGTGTTGAGTTAGTTTTTTTTCTTGCTCGCCGAATTCTTCGTTGGTAGCTGCAGCAACCGTTGTGAACGAAGAGTTAGCGTCCGTTGGACCTGACGGCACCTAAAACGGTGGATCCATGAGTGACGGTTGGTCACGCATTAACTATTCCGGTATCGTTCCGTTCTTCGGGGCTGCCGACAACCTTTTGCAATGCCCAGCACCATTGCTGGTGATTAAAACTTTCCCCCAGAAGACACCAACGAGTAGTGGGGGTGCTAGCAGAGCGCTACCTTCGACATGTCCTTTACCTTGGTAGGTCGGCAGCAAAAGAGCTACTTTTTCTCATCCTGTAAATGGTCACTAAACCCTTAAGTGTGTGCTATGATGTGCTTTAACAAGCAAGTTTCATTAATCACAATGCTATTTTGTGAAAACAAATAGAAAAAAACATAACTACCGGTGTTACATTATAGCTGATCGAGGGAGATTATTTAACCCAAGTGAGCAGTATCATCGAGCAATATTATAATGTGCATTTCGAGGTTAAATTGGTGTTTCATCGGGTCCAAGCCAGGTCCTTTTTCCTGCCAGTTGATCAGCATTCTCGTAGAAATCACGTAGGACAACGCGTTCCATCTCTGAGTCTTTTTTTCATACCCATGTTTCATATCCACCAGCCACGCTTTATCCTTACCGGTTTCACTGTGGAAGTCCGTTAATCCGGTCTTTTCCATTCGTCAAAACCGTTGCTTTCGCTTAATCCTGGCGGGTTGCACTTCGCCACGCATTGTCCGTCGACCCATTCCGCCTAACGGGACGTTCTTCTGTAGCTTGGTTTTTCTGCTTCTACCCGTTCATAGAAGGATATCGGTTACTCCCTGGCGGTGTATGCTTATTATTCAGCACCAGATGCTACGAAGGAAAAAGAAAAGCCTCGGTGGTCGTTTCAGGTGCGTGCGTGCTGCTTGGTGCTAGGCCGCATGGGTTTACTCGATCCTGGCGGCAAAATGGGAACACACCTGGCCAGTCCCTTGGAATCGCCAGTGGTGCTAGTGGCAAGGAACAACTTTGCTACGTGATTCCGTCTGCCAATCTCGCCCGAATGCGAGCGTTGCGATTCTATTAATGCAATTCACGCCCGCCCGAGGATGTTTTGATTAAACGGGCCTTCCATCAAATCGTTATGATCGCTCGAATTGACGAGATAATCTCGTATGGTTGGCTAATGCGAAGAGATTTGAATGCTGGATATCGCACCCGAACGAAGATAAATGGGAACCGATGGTACTGGGAGCACGTGCAAGATTTATTAGAACTACATCTACCCACTGATTTGTGACTTTTGTGGAGCTAAATGATAGAGGGATAAATTAGACAGCGTTTTGTGGCGTCTGTTTCCATTAAAATTAACACGGATAAGCTCGATTGTAGCACGGCTCGCAAAACCTCCAAACAACAGATATGTATATCAGACCAGCTCTCGGTGGCTCAAGAACCAGGCCAATCTTTAAAGCTAGTTTGGGCCAGCAAACCGCCCTATTCGTTGATGCAACCTCGTTGCGAGCTAACGGTGCTTATCAAGTACGAAGCAATGGCGAGGAACGCATTTTAATAAATAATATTTCACGTTAATGGACTCGGAAATGATTTATACCGTCGGCCAGCAGCCACTCGTTCGCGTTATCTCACCCCAGTTGCTTAAGACGTCGCTGTATCTAAGAAAACGCCAAACGCCGGGACCGTGATTGTCACCCGGGAGGTGGGTTTAAAACGCCGTTTCAATGCGGAGCGAGCTTGCTCTGGTGGAAACGCGTTAAAATGTTCAGCGGTGGCGTAAATTCACTGCCAACCTTCGGAAAGGGCAAGCCATTGCAGCAACGCTCACTCGGTTTGCGGACGCGCGGTTTGTGCAATGTGAAATTTATATTCCCACCGTGCTCGTGGTTCGTGGTCGTCGAGTTTCGCACTTGTTCGTCCGTGGTCTATCCTGAAATGTCGATTCGGTTCGTCCGTCCCGTTGAGAAACTATTCGCCACGAATCCGGACGAACCGTCTTGGCCGTAAAGTCAGCAAAAGCACGACCTTCTAAGTTAGTTTTCTCGAGCGGTGGGTTCGGTTTGGCTGATAGTTGACATTTTTCCAGTGGACGCATCGAGTTTTCCGCACCACTCTTTTCAGGTTCTCGTTCGACGCAGAACTTTGAGGGTGGATCGAGGATAAAACCGCAAAAATGGTCCAAAACGATCGTGTCCATTCGTGCCGGCGTCTTGAAGATTGTTGTCTTGAAGAGCAAGGGCCACCAGCACGTGTGGCAAGGCGCACCGGAAGGTTGAGACCACGGAACCGCCATTCGAACTTTATGTGCTCGGTGTCCGCCGTGGGGTTTCCCACTAGGGCGGTATCGTCGCTCAAAGTGTCAGAAAGGAAATGACACTCGTTAACGGCGCGATCCCACTCGCCAGCGTTCAGTGATTTTCGGCGGTCGAACCAGACCGGCGCAACTCTCAGCAGAAGTCACTGTGAACGATCTCTACCGTCACCGGTGCCAGCTAACCGCATGACCGGCATGACAGGAAATGAACTGTGATGAAATTAAACTTAATGGAGACGCCTGGTGGTTCTTGTAGAATTTTTTCCTACTTCGTTTAGAATCTCTCCCCATTTCGCGTAATGATGCCGTAATGGGCGCGCAGTGACATCTGTTCCTGCCAAAGGTTAGTTCCAGTGTCACTAAGATAAGACTGCGGTTTTATGGTGCAGATGACGAAACGTTACAGAGGGTCCGTTTCGCTCGCCGAAGAGGAACTGTTCCACGAACTGTACGAACCAGGAAGTGCGCCGTTTTCGTGTATGTGACAGGAAAAGTAAGTCTGGGGAAAAAAATAACAGACTTTGTGTGCAAGGAATATGTTTTTCACGGAGCTAACAGCACACAAAAAAATGCTTCCTGCATTGTCCCCACTGTTCGTATCTTTTTGACCAGATAAACATTCTAATTTTCCGGTATGACACAACCATTAACAAGCGAACCTTTCAGGATCTTTGCTGCCGGTGCACCATCCCAGATTGGTGGACAGGATTTGGAAGAGAGTGTGAACATCCTCTGTCCAGGAAGCCGGAGGACGAAGCTCTGACATCTTCATTCGTTCGGGCGCTGGCGAGAAGTCAGTGCCGGGGTGATATGATGAATTGGCCAGGGAAATGGAAAATCCTGTCAGCGAATGGAGCCGGGACCGCACCAAAGGGCGATAAGCGCGTCGCTTCAGCTGCTTGAGAGTTGATGGTGATTTGAAAATATTATTGTTTTCCCTCGTTCTGCGCCTTTTCGTACGGCGTTGCGACGCGCACATTACTCCTAAAGGCGTGCGTCCATTCAAAAGTCGCACGATGGCAGGTGGAACCAAACGGGTAGGGCATTTCCTACTGCAGAGCGAGTGGTGTCCTTTATCAGAAGAAATAAGAGAGAGAGAGAGAGAGAGAGAGAGAGGGAGAGAGAGAAAGAGGGAGAGAGAGATAAGCCACAAATCTAAGTTATCTATTTAATTTAAACTTTGGAAATGGAAATATCATTTCATTATGCGGTGATACCGGTTACCGTGTGTCGGAGGGATAAATATCAGTTTGTCTTCATAATCGGTCGAGTGTCAGTTTCAGGCAAGGGATGAGAATAAGGTTTGAAAATGACCTCGCTTATAAAAGAGTAGAAGCGATGAGATATGAAGATTTTGTAAATGAGCTCGAATGAGTTTCATTACAGATGTTTTACAGTATTAGGGAGACACGGCGCAAAGAATTTTAATTTGAATTACCGCATAGTATAGCATTTCTTATACGATATCAAATCTAAATTTGTATTTCAATTGTCATTATTTATTTTTTGAAAAATAATCAGAAGAACATGATGAATTTTCCAAACATAGCGTATTCCTCAACCACGAGATGCGTGTTAGACAAAAAACATTTGAATTCCTCTTCTTGATACAATTCAACAAGAGCTTATGACGACGCGTACCAACCGCGGATGTGAAGAATTGCTTCGGAGAAAATAATTATGTCCTTAGCGCTATGCAGACGTGTGCCGCTTTGATGAAGAATGTTTGCAAATCTACTTAGCATTACACGAATGATGCGTGCCTACATTTGAGAGTCTTTTTTTCTGTCTTGTCGGTGCATTTTGCTACACCGAACCCGATACCATTGGATATGATGAGTGGCTTGTTGGAGTAATTTATCTCCATCTACCATCTCAGGACCGCGGTACGGGTGCGCTTCGGTTTTTCGAGCAGAAATTATACACTTGACGCACACAAACAAGGCGTACGGCTTAGGGTTTTTACTGAAAACAGTAAATTGATTCATTCTGCTCGCCTGCACTGACTGACAAGTGGAAAACGGAGCTATGTACGAAGGGAGTAAATTTGATTAGGAACATCATTAAAATGCGCTGAATGGTTTTCTAGGAAGAATGGAAAAGTATTCGGTACTTGCGTGTCAACGTGCGCGTGCTGTAATTGTTCTTTTATATGGAAATTACGGTGGAAATTCGATTCCAACTTTGGTTGCAATGCACCATACATAGCAGCGTTTCACGGTCCCATTGAGATTCGTCCACACGCCCAGTCATTACATCACCAGTCGTGATGAAAACTATTCTGCCTCACCAATGGGTTTTCATTTGTGACGCAGTTTTGCTCTTAGCTTGTGCCACACCTCCCTGGCGTGTGAAATGACGTCCCTGTTGTGAGAGCAAAACGGTGAAAAAATTTAACCAATGCAATGGAAAAGTTTTGGTAGCGCTAGTGCGATCCTGCCCATCAACGCTTCTCAGGTGTAATCACGCTGGCGCACTGAACTGCGGACTTTACCCATGAGATGCAAACGACACGTGGACGTGCTATTCGGGTACAGTTTTGAACAACTTTTTCTAGTGCTGTAGAGCGTCGCCATTCGGAAGCTTTAACTCCCCAGACTCCCCACACTGTGAGGCAAATTTTCATTCCCAAAGTCATTAGTGGGAACGTGCGACGGCTGTTTGATGGCACCGGGCACCATCGTGTGTTGTACGATCTCGTGCGATACCCAACGATCCGGTTCTAATTTCGACTACACACACACACACGTTCGCTTCGATGCGAGCTGTCGTTTGTGGGGCGAAAAAAAATTACTACACGCTCAAGATGCACAGGAGAGAAAAAAATAACCACCTTCAGTGGAAGAGATGACGTTCGGCGAAAAATGGCGCCAAACGTGAAACAAAGCGCCGGTAAGGGAAAAAAGGAAGACGAAAACTTCTCAACACCACAGTAATACCCATTCCGAACTTAACCTTCCGGAAAATGGGGATCGTGTATGTCGATATGAAATACCTGTACACATCCTCCTCGTTCTCCAGGTGGTGCTATTGCTGGGATATGAAAGCGATCTCCTTCTACTGGTAGCCGTCATGTCACAAAATTCATTTGGCCTAACGCGCGTCGACATCAATAGGGAAGTGTTTTTCATTTTCGGCCTCACAATCGAGCTGTGGACCAATTTTGCAGGCTCGGGAAACGATCAAGACACATTGCGTGGAAAAAAAGATGATTGCTGAACCATGTTGCCTTTTTAATCAAGCGCCCGATCGGCGTGGAAAGTATCTCATCGTCCGAAGGCGACTTTCAATCGCATGGAAGAAAAACACTGTCCTAGACAAAAGCTTCCGTCGATGGTAGAATTCGACGACGAAGCCATTCGCTTAGCAGCACAATAAATGGCTTGATAAGCTTCGTATTGTTTATTGAGGTTTTCTTTTTCGCCGTATTTACGAATAAGTTACGATGTCCAAATGTGTCATTGAATAAACTTCCGTGCCGTGTGTGGGTGCGTGCGTGTTTATTTCGGTGGAAGGGTTTCCTGATTTACGACGTGCGTCCTCTTATCCGCATGAGCGCGCAGCAATTGAATCGTTTTATTTGCGCCCATTTCTATGACTAATGGGTTGTGTAAATACAGGATCAAAAAGGGAGAGAACAAAAAATGACCGCCCACCCTTGGACTGGTAGGTGGAAAGGTAGAAAAAAAGGCATAAAAAAAGCTAAACGTATTCTAAATGCACCCAACCGTGCTCTCGATGCGGGAGGAAAGCTTTTGCCAGGATGCTTGCACGCGAACCCAAGCAGGCGGACACGGAGTCTTTCGTGTTTGAATTTCAATCGAGCACAAAATCGCCCGGTTTTTTGAATACGATGGTTCCTTTCCCTGCGTGCTACGGGCATGCGGAAGTGTCGTAAATTGTTACGAGCTGCAGAGATAACCGCGCGTCGGCACTTGTTGAGAATTACCCGATCAGGAGCTGGGAAAGCCCTGTCAATAATCGCAACGAAACGCCCCTAATAACAAGAAGCGACACGTGGCGACGGAAAGCCAGCTTTTCTCTTCCGGGCGGTTGGATGAGTACGGGTGGTTTAGGTTTCGGTTTGCAATAAAACCAACTGGAGCTGACATAATGGGTGGGTCCCTGTGTGAGCAACATCTCTCCTTTTTTGTCTTTCCAACGCTTCAAACAGATGCGCTGACAGTGCGTTTAAGCCTGGCAAACGGGAGGAAAGATTTGCCAGTGTTTACCCAAAAACACACACACACACACAATGGGACACGGGGGAGCGGTTGCTTTGTAATCCTGGCGTGTCGAATCTTTGCACACAATTACACGATTTATGGCATACGAGTGTGGTACCGGCAGGACGCAGCGCAAACATTGCGGCTTCTTGCGGTGAAAGCAAACACCGGTTCTTCTCGCCCCCGTTCATTAGTGGTCGAAGGGGGTTTGTGAAACAGTCAGAAGGGGCGCGTTGAGAGCAGGGCAGAGTGCTTATCGCAACACCGTGGAGCGGGTGTGGCACTTACCCGGAGTTCTTAGACACCTATCCAAACATCATAAATTATGCGTGAATTGTTGATACATGTGCTTCGGTGAAAGAAAAGGCGATTTTCTCAACCCATCGGTGCTCGGATAATGGCGCAGAAAAGGAACAAGCTGGGGCTCAATGGCGCGAAACAGGAAAGAACACTCGCACCTGCCTTGGTAGGCAATTGATGGGCCGAAGCTGTTCTACAATTAATTCTTATTTATGGTGGCGAATAAATTCGCCAGGGCATGATCGGGAAAAGTGGGAAAAGCAACCGTGACGAATGTGCACTTTCTAGCCCGTGTAAGGAGCTGTTGTAAGCGGTGATACGTTAGCCATACATCAAAAGGATTCACACGTGGAATACAAACGTTGTCTTAGTTGCAACTGTTGTTTCGATGCATGACTATTGGTGGAAAATGAGAAAAATATGTACTCAAGTGCACGAACTGGAGACGCCTGTGTTACGTTATGGATTATGTGATGATTTATAATAACAGATTGTATACTGAAACACAAGGAATATTGTGCTGATATGCTATGCTGCAAAAACTACTGATTCAATCATACTGGCAATGATGTTTTTACCAACAATCACAATCAGAAGAACACACACCTCTAAGCAACACATTCGCATGAGCGCACTGAACTCTGCACACTAATGATGAAGGATCAATATCCCATGTAACGCCCGTGTCGATCGAGACGCCGATGCATGATTGCGAATTTCCACCTGTGTTTTGGATGATTTTTTTGCAATGCACGCTATAAAACAAAAACCACGCCATGCTGTGCACGCGGATCACACCCGAACCGACAGGATTTGGGTGTTACAGGATGCAAACGCACGCCCACCAAACAAAAGATTCCCATCGCATGATGCACGGGAATGGGAGTAGTCTCCTGGGAGCGTGAAAAGTATCCGTCATCGCGCTCGTTGTTTTTCCCACCCGTGAAAAACGACCCACCCCCATCATCGGTGGTGTCTATTGAGCCATCACCGAGGAAATTCACTTAACTCGAGCCCGTGGCCGGTTGTGAGCGAAAGGGCGCAAGGATGCTGCTCTCGATTGCCCACACGTAGCGGTGTTGATTGGTGTGCAAGGGTGAAAGCGGACCCACTGGTCGAAGCCAAGGCTGGCAGGGCTCTCTTTAGTGATGACCTCTTCAAACTGTCACTCCAAACCTGCTCGTTGTGATTGTGTAACGAAATCAACGTCCCCTTCGGCCGTGTCGCAATTGCACGCGTTCCCAGGCGACGTTGGCTAGTGCTGTCATCGTTGCGCTCGTTTCTCGAGCTCGAGAAACGGAGAGACGACCACGATGGCCTTGTCAGCGGGTGTCCGTTCCTTCGACGGGAAAACAATTTTCCCATCCGTTATCCGATACCGATGGTGTTCGATTCTTGCGATGGTTCTAACGATGGGTTTTTCCTTCCCTACGGTTCGTGTGCCTTCCCGGGTGCAAAACCTATCCCTCAAACGATCGCTTGGAGTACACCCGGTGGGCAACTTTGGCGAAATCGAGATGATGGCACGAATCGAGATGAAGCCCACGTTGGCTCATTGCCGCACCTTGACCGGCTGGATGCGCCTGCATGCAATTCCGAGAACGGGATAATTAAATTGAAACTTAGCGTGCTCATCGCCCGGCAACTGACGGGCACTACTCATGCTTTTGTGGCCATTTTTTGTTATGCTGTTGCAGCCCTTTTTGAGTGTGCTTCGTTTTTGGGTTTAGCGATCACCAGCGCGCCACTTGTGGAGCTGAGCTTTCCGCAAAAGAGGAATGTCGAATGCAAGGGAACCGTCAGAGCATACACACACACACACAAACTCCCAGCGGGACGTTTGATGACCTGTGGGTCCGGGGTTCGCAAAAGAACTGCTTCCGGTACGAAGGGCCGATCCTAACGAACGATGGCGAATCGATGGTGATGTACACCATCGAGCATTACAATCGAGGGAGGGTCTAGCATCATGTAGCAGCGATGCAGTTTTTTTCTCGCTTTGCCCTAGCCGCAGGGATTGCCCGTATTGCCCGTGTGACGCAGATGCGATAAAAAATGAAAATCGAAGGAAATGAACTCCACCGGGTATGACGGAAATGGAATAAAAGTATATCGTCTCTCGTTCTTCCCTTGCGGGACAAAACCGACGGGCACCCGTGTTGATGTGAGATTTTATCAATTCTAACCGGTGCTGCAAGCGTAATGAAGCAACGGCCCAATGGAGGCAGCATTGCGAGGGAAATCTATGCCATCGGTGGGTATTTTTGGGCATCGCATGAATTGCATTGTAGATGCTGTATTTTATGTTCGGTTTCGGAACGTTCTGTGTTTTCGAAATATTAAAAAACGCTTCAAGCACTCAGTTAAGGGTTTTGCACATTTTTAAGTAAGTAGCTTAGATTAATTTACATTTACTTTAGTGACAGAGATGTTTTTCCATCATCAATTTAGTAGATACATGGAGGAAACATAATCTGATAATCTACCAACAATTTAGGTTTCGCGTGATCCTACCGAATAGAAGTGCGTAGGAAGCATTCAGCGAGTGGAATTTACAATTCAAGCGACTCTACTTCATGTTGGTAAGAGGATATATTTTTTCCATTCACTCGGCGATCCCTGGTAAATTTACTAATCCGTTACTTTTCGTGTTCGAGCCGTTTCGTAGGTTCCAAAATCGCTTGTTTTATCACTTTGAGCACGTTCGGTAAGCATTCTATTTTGTGTGTGTTTGTTAGCTATCAATGGAAGCGATAATAGGAAAATAATTTATTCCCTATCCGTGATTTCCATGAAAACAATATCTTCCCAACGCATGAACGAAAACACTCCGAATAACACCGTGGCGTGTTGCTTCATCGGACTCGAACGTTATGAAACAAGGGCCGAACTCCGATTTGTCACTGGCACTAAACCAGTATCGCTCAACCGACCGCAATCAACCGGTAGCAATTAGTGTCGTCAAAGAAATTCTTTCCAATATTCGCACCTTCCTCTGGTTGTGCTCTCAGGCGGAAAGCGGTTCCTATCCGGTTTTCCTCCACAGTCACCCTGATTGGATTTTTCCACCCCGTGTAACCTCGGGAACGAGAACGTCCCCACCAAGAACACGAACGCCGATGCCTCGTGACAAGGCCTCGATATTATTTGCAGCAATTGGAAAAACAAACCTGACAAATACATCGGGCGGTGGAGCGATGGAAAAAAGGGGTTACATAAGAAAAAAAGCAAGAAGAGGATGAACAAAAAGCAACTTCGCCCATTTCCACTCAACAGGGCGCGAGTGACCAAACCAGCGCCAGAGCCCGAAATATAATCAAAAACCTAATTTGCTGCCTCAATTACGCTGGAAATTAAAATCCCATCCAGTTGGCAGCTGGCCCCAATTCGATGGTGGCGAACGGATTACAGCCTCGAATCGGCAGGACACGCGCGCGTGGCATGGTTCGGCTGGTTCGGGAAGTGTCACCGATACTGGATCATCGCTCAATGTCGCTGTTGTGGGCTGAGTACATACATTTATGTCTGGGTTTACTTTTTTTCGACCATGATGTTTTTTTTTGTGTGCTGAATAAATTCCACCATCCAAATTCAATGGCACTCTTGTCAACTATACGTTGCTTCCTGTGTCCAAGCGAACCCGTTGTATTTCTATTTTAAAGCACACCAAATATGGTCTACCGATAAAGAACCCATGTTCCTATCAATAGAACACCGTCAATGCTCATCGCGTACCACGTGTGTGCCTAACCTGGGCTCGTAAGCATTTTCTTCCGGAGTGAATGAGATAGCCGAGTGCGAGAATTCCATCGAAAATAAATTGACACTGGAGACCGATGGAGGTGATGCTGTGTTCGCAGTGCTGGCGTTCGATCATGGCTTTTTTTTTTCGTGTTATTCGCATAGGCAGGTTTCAACACAGACTCCACAAAAAGGGTTAGGAAACGCGAAAAAAAATCTCCTAGCCTAGCAACGGCAGCTCAGCGATTGTTTTGTGAGTTTCGCTTTTCCCTTTCCGAACTCACGTCGGCTGAACTGAAAGGACTAGTAGGCTTTGCTTATTTTTTCCCCTTTTTTGCACGCGGGACGATACTGGCAACGGTACAAAAGGGAAGCTTTTCGGGGCAGCGAAATTCCCTTCCCGCCGGTCGTATCGTTATCGGGGCAAGCATCGTTATCGTCGGCCATTGGAGCGCGGTGTAAAATCAACCCAATCAACCAAATCTTTGGTGTTGTGTGGCGGGCGAACGGTGTAGGAAGTGAAACCTCTTTTTTTTGCATGTTTAAATTCGATGTAACCGCGCCGGCGAGAATTGAGTTGAGTACTAGCGTATTGCTAACGGTTAAAGGGAGACGGTTTTTTGTGTGGTTAATCGAAGTTTGTTTGAGGAAATGTTTTCCATAATGATGGGAATTTTTATGTTACTCTTTTCCCACCACTGAAATAAGTATTGACGACACGTTAGAGCTGATGCGATTTGACCTGAAAATGTATGCCGCCCGCGTGCTTCATATTTCATTGATTCAATGAAAAGTAGTTTGACACGTTTCATCAATGATGACTGCCTTATAGTGTGGGTAGCAGGAAGCAGAAAATAAAGTAAACAACATTACTATCACTCATGATTGATTTAATATATTTTGCACCGTATTACCGCGCATTCGCTCATACTCATGGTGCAAAACTTCTTAGGAAGTGTCTAAAGTTCACAAATTGCATACATTTTTACTGGCTTTGTTTTCCCGTAACTTTTCCACGTCCCGGAAGCCCCCGAGGCAATGCAAATAAACTTCCGCTTCGGTTTTTCTAGATCTCCCCGCCTCGCGTGCAGCGCTTGTCAACAGCAACTAAATATTATCACAGAAACTTTTCCCTTCTTTGGAAAGCGTATTTTTCTTTCCGGATCCCACCCGCGGTGCCGGAACGGAATTACATTTATCGTGCGCCTCGGTTCCTTTGGTGTCAGCTTCGATGCACTGCACATACATGCTGGATGCGTTGCATTACCAGCGAAGACCCCCGACTGTACGGAGCGTCAAAAACAGTCACGTTAAGGTTTTCTCGTTTCTAGAGGGAATTACGACAGTGGTGTCCATTTTTCTTAACGGTTTCATCCATTGCCCCGCCGTTTCTAGCCGGCGTGTGTTACCGCACTTCTTCGGTTGCTGTAAAGTTTCAAGGATTGCCCCCAATGCAACCGCTCATAACTACTGGCGGTGTGACTTTCGGCGCGATCCACTCTTCGGTCCGCCGGAGACGGCCGGCTGTTTACTGTGCGAGTTTTTCCTCCCTTTCTTGGCCGGTCGCAATGTTCTTGTGCTCGAAAAAATTCACTCACTAATAGCAGGTGAGAAGAGACCACTTCCCAATGGCGTCGAAATCTTTTACGGAAACCCTTCCAAACTTTGCCGGAAGTTATAAGAAAGGAGCGGTGAAGAAACTTTCCCCCGTTCTACTTTACAAATGTGCGATTCTGTGTGGAAAAAAAACATGACACAGTCATCTTAACGGCGGTCAGACGACAAGGAAACTGTATTTTTGTGTATGTGTGTTTTTCCCTCGCGTGAGCTTTTTTTTCTCCACAAGTTCCTTGCAGTTGTGTCTGATTGTGTCACCTGTCTCCCAGGTGTCGCGATGTCCTTGACGGGATGCACTTCAAACTTTGTACAGCAGACCGTCTAGTTCTGCTTCAGTGTGCAGGAAGGAGCAGAATGGAAATGAGAATTACATTCAAAAAGCTGCTCAACGATGAGAAGACACCTGAACATGGTGGGGACGATGCTTGGGGCATGGCGAATGGAAAACTTTCAACGGCTTCTTTTCCTTGTGGTTTGCTAACGGTGCGAAGAAGTCGTCACTTGGGAAGCGTGAAGTGCTGCTTTATTTAATTTCTTAGTCTCACCTTAAACTTGTGGATCACTAGTAGCGATTAAATGATACGATTTAGAGACAATTAAAAGTGTGTGTAATGAAGAAGTAGAGTTTGCGGTGTCATTAAATTCACACTTTCGTAAGCGACTAATGTAAGACGACTTAAGCTCATAAGAATCAGTGAGATTCTAGCGCAATTTGCTTCTGGTAGCGCTTAGTTCATCATTCCGCTATACATGATGTATCATGTGAAGAATCTCTTCAAATAATTATATTTGCATTTTCATTGCTGGCAATAAATTCACGTACCGGAATCTTGCTGATGTACTGTTGAAAAAAAGAATCACAATGCTGATGATTTTTCCTTTTCCGAAGCTTTGCCCAAAAATTAGGTGGATGAGTAATGACACACGATTAAAAGTTTCTCTCTGCCTTCGACCCTCGCAGGTAATGTGAATTGCTGGCTACTGACGAAGGGAATGGTATTTCACCGTTTCTCGTTAGTCGACGAAAGGATATGACTGGAATGTTGAGCTCCTGAGAAAATGTTTTTGCCAATCTCTGCAGTACTATTTAAAGAATTTTATTTGAAAACTTTTCTCGAACTAATTTATTTGTTCCCAGTTAAGAACAATCCATGAATTAAGGGTGAATGTAGATTCTTTTTTTTTCGAAATCATCTATCTTAAATTTTTTATCGAGTTGTTTCAGTTATAGAACAACCTCACCTGAGCAAACCATTCATAGCAATTGGAAGTTGTGCTTTACAAAAAAAAAATTATAACATATTTCATTTATTTTGAAAAAAAGAGCTTTCGAACCCTGATTTCTTAAATGTCCGTTTATAATTTGTATGGACTTTCATCCTTTGATGAATTAAACAGATCGATATTATTTGGTTTAATTTCCATTTCGTTTCCAATAAATGAATTTCGTGCTTCTTTTGCTCTCTAAGCTTATTCATTGTAAATTTTCGCGGTATCACAAACCACTAGGCAGTGTAGACCCATGACGACAGCCACAAATCGTGACGTCATGCTTGGTAAAAACATGAATGAATTCACCATGGGACGGACTGCATGACATTTCAACGTCGGCGCATGCGGTCTCGCCTTGGCACGTCTGGTCGAACAAATGAACCTAACAGTAAACGTTCACTCTCCAGCTGACAGCTGACATGATTCATGTTATTCAAAACAAAGAATTCATTCAAAACAACAGCACGCATTAGTTTTACGGACGCGTTTTTCGCAACACTTATAGGAATTTACTTATCCAACTTCGTAGTGAATTAGTTTTAGCTAGTTAGGACATTGTTAGTGATTGTCAGATGTGTTATCGTGCATCAATTCAAGTGCCCGAAGTGGTTTACCTCGCCTTTAATGCTGGAAACAGGTTATACCAGCCTAAGCACATGTTGTGATTCGCCGACAGCCAGTTTCGCCTGATGTTTTCACGTTTCCCGCTGGATTTCGTTGGCCACGGACGACGAACGTGTCCCCCGAAAGTGACCGCGAGTGCATTACGGTACAAGTGCGTGCGCCTGTAGACCTGTTCGAGGAGCCGCCTGACTCTTTTCCTCTCGGGAAACACGGAAAACGGGTAGGTACGGGCGTGCGGCAGTTCCTGTCCCTCCTCCGGGGAAGCGATTTGTAAAAGTGGTGCCTGTTGTTCCGCTGTCCCGCGGATTCGATTGCGACGGGAATCAGCTGGAGTGGAGGAAAAGAAATGGTAATTTACTTTCACTTTCCAAAAGGTGTGCCTGTCCGCAGCGTGGCCCAAGGAAACGTGGCCAAGGTGTTGCGGCCTGCTCAAGTGTTTGGGCCAGTACCAACACACCCTCTCTCTTTCTCTTGGTTCGAATTTTAATTTCTCGCTCAAGCAAAGTCCGGTACGGTCACAGCCGTCCAAGAAGTCCTGGGAGTGCATAATCCGTTAATGCCTCCACAAATTCAACATATCCTAAGGGCCGGGTGCGTGTGTGTGTGTGGAGCTATATTATCATCACGCCGATCAGCGTGCGCACTTGTTGCACTTTTGTGCAGGTGAAATGGACAAAAAGATCAGTTCACCTAAACCGCGGCACCAACGACGAAATGTTTCGCTTCCTTGGCAGTGCTGCATCGATGGCCTCGTGTGGCTGTAATTATTGGCCCTGATCTTGCATCACGACCGGCGGAATCATGCGCATGGCGTCACGGTGATCGGTGTCGAAGCGCGCCAAAGACCTGGCCAGCGTTACTCAATATGCAAATCAACCGATCAAACGAGCCCTCGGTCGAACGATGAAAAAAAGGGCAGATTGGGTGGCTGGCTTCAACCACGGTCAACAGATAACTGGCTGGCGGGTTGTTACGTGACTACGGGACGCATCAACGGCTTGGGCTGTGTTTGATCGCGTGGACTGGTTGTTGTTTTTTCTTTGTATAATCTTTGGTCTGATTATGAGTTATTATCGAGCCGCTAGCATCAAGCGATTCAATATTTGAACTCACCAACCGATCATCTCCATTCCCAGCGTGCCTACGAAACGGTTAAAAGCCGGCCACGAGCCTATTGGTTGTGTGTTTTTCGATTCGATAGAATTGAAGGGTGCTTAATGTTGCAATTCTCAACAGCAATGTCTAATTATGCCCTCAAGGGACCGTCGCGAGATCAAGCTCGTTGCTTGACGCAGCGGTGTGTTAGTAGTCTCTTATTTTGACCGGCATGGTAACCTGTGTGAGCAGGTTCAATCGATTTACGTGATGAACCGGTTTCCATTCCTGTAGCACCCTTTGTTCGGAATGCCCTCATACGCTGTACATCGTCCATATGGCACTACTAAATCAGTTTCATGTATTGAATTCCACTGCAAGTTCGCGTGAAGTTGCCTCTACAAATGTTCAAGGGTTGGCATAATTCTTCCCTCGCTTGCGTTCGAGCATGAAGTAAGCGCCGTGTCCCCGGCTTGTGTCCGCGAAAGCCCGCTAATGACGTAAGCGCCCCACCTAACTAACCCTTATTTATCTTCCCGCTGGCGTACGCACACGCATCGAGCCGCTGTTTATTTGTTTGCTGGACTGTGAACGCTAGCCCGTCGCGGCGAATCGTCTTGTGGGCACGTTTGTCATTCCGCTTGCACTTTCGCGAGTCGCGTGTTACTGTTATCGCCGCGAAATGCAACATAACACGTGCCTACTGGCTGTGCTCAACTTCAACTTCGTGGAAAATTGTATTGCAATACGATTGCCGATCGGAACTGGCGAGTAATTTCTGCGAAAAATCTGGTGTTTTTCTTGCACTCCTCTGAACCGTGCACATTCATGCATTTTAATTCGTGCGATACATCGTTTCAGGAACTACGCATCAATCGCGGCAGTTCCTCTTATCTCCAAGTCATTGCCGATTAACAGATTGCTAAAAAAATAAACACGCTGCAACAAGAAAAACCCAAATGATAACAATGTTCAATCTGACCCACTTGTTCTCGTGTATATGCATCCGCAAATTGACCGATTGTTATTTTGTACGAGCGGTGCAAGGGGTTACATGAGTTACATTCGCACACCCATGATTGGCTCCACCGTTGAAGATTGACACGAAATGTACAAACAGTTGTTCGAGCTGTCTTTGCCACGGATGGTGTCAGCGCTTGATGGTTGCTTTTTAGATTCAAGGTAAGCGATCGGCATTTGTGAGGGTTATTAGTTAGTGGGCCTTCCCCAGCGGTCGTTTATCGTTCGATGCACCAGCGATGTGGCTAGACAAAAAAGAAAATCAAATCCCCACCCACTTCCGGGCCATAGAGTCGCGGACACGATGTATATCTATTCGCCGTCCCGTGCGAGGTCACGTGTGTATCGTTAATTGTGCACAATTTCAGGTGGAATGGAACGAAACTCATCGTACAGCGCACACAATGTAGTGCCAGCGTTAGTGATTTTATTTTCCAACCTTGAATCCTCCTTGAAAGGTTGACGAATGCATCCCGGCTTATATCACCGGCAATAGTGCTGCCAACGTGTCTACTCTTTCGTCTGCCTTAGCACACGTCTATCGATGTTGGTAGCGGATTGCAGGACGGCATCGTCAGCACACGACGGATGTGCTAAGTCGTATGGTTTTTTTTTATTGCCCCATTGACGGAGGAGGCTCAAAGCTGAGAAAATCAAGCCGGATGGGATCGATTTATTAAGTTTTTTTTTTACATTGCCGGACGATTTCGAGCGTCCAACGCTGTGATCATGTGTCGTCGTTCAAGCGGATCGGTCGCTTGGCATATTGCTGTGTCAATTGCTAATAAAAGCTGCTTTGCTGAATGTGGCTTGTTGGGCAAAAAATTAAGCTATTTAAAAATAATGATACCAAAAACTAAAAAACATATAACGAATCGAATGGACGAGCTTTCGTTTGTTGTTTGTAAATCGTTTCCGCTTATTTATGATTCAAAACTTTCCTACCGCTTTGTCATTTTCAAATGCATTCACAAACGTATGCGTTATCAGTTGTGCAATTCAAATGCATTCAACTTTACCCAACGACGTTGCCAACAAAAGCCAATAAAGAAGCCAGTCGGTTAACGGTGAACGCGTGCGAGGTGGCGTAATTTAAGTCCGATTCTTCGCTGGTCGTACTTATTGTCGTCGGCAAATAACGGCTGGTATGGCACCGAAAAGTCGTTTTGCGATTCGATAGAATCGCGAGCGTCACGTGTCGTGTAGCAGGAAGCAGTTGAAAAAAAAAAATGGTAGAGGTAACCTTCGTAGACTAGCCCGGGGTACGTGCCGGATTGTGGTTTCAAAGTTACGATTAGCAGGCGTCGTGGGTCGACTTTTTGAGCACTCCGTGTGTACCGTTGGTTTGAACGCTCGTTCGCTGTTCGCCAGCGTCCGAAAGTTGCGGCCATTGCGGTTCTTCTAGTGGTGCGATTGAAAGAGCTCATTGGAGAGGTCGCGATGTCCTCGGGGCGCTATACGATATGTCAGCGAAATCGAGCGAGTTCTGCTTGCTGCAAGGTTGGCTTTTCAATTGTACAAGCTTGTGGAACGATGGGGTCTGGATTTGGATTCCGTTGAAGCTTTGTGAAGCTTTATATCATTTAATGGAATTTCCAAACACTCGAAAAACTCGAGTTAGCTCTGTTTAGTTGTCTTTTCAATGATACCAAAGTTTTTAGCTCGACCATCCTATAAACATATCAATGCATGGGCTTTTTCCACGTGAATTTTCAACCTCGCAGCGATAAAAGCTTCCCCGCGGAACCGTATTTAACGGAGGGAAAGCTTCTTTTTTTCTTCGTTCGATCTCGTACGTGATCTAGGCACCTGTTCGAACTGTTGCCATGTGCTCGCGTTCTGACAAGCCCCAACCATGCCAAATCACTGCGACCTGTATCCAACGTGTGGCTGCGACTGCTTCCTGGACGTTCGTGATAAGCGTCATGCGGTTGCCGAACAAGGGCAGCAATTAAAGCGAAGCTTCTACGTTACAAGATTTGCATGCACTGAGGGCCATTTTTTTTTGGTTTAACAGCATTTGCAGCTGCTTCTGATTGGGCTCGGGCATTGCGGGGTTTTGGTACCAATAAATTTTCAATCAATAAGCCTATTGTTTGCAATGGGGTTGTGGCAATTGATCTTGCATGCTGACTGCTTTTCAAACTAGGTCCAATTTGGGTTTGAAGGCTTTTTGGTAAGAACTGCTTGTTTCAAGCTCCAGTAGTGCTCATCGTTGAAGCTTCATGATGATTTAGCGGTAAAGCTTATTTATCTTGTTTTCCTAAGTACCTGTTTTTGCAAAGCTAGCCTTAGATTCCGGCGGCAGGCTTGGAGACGTTTAGAGACATCAAACATCCAGCGCCATCGTGAATGATGCATGGCAACAAGAGATAAAACAACACTCGTGAACCGCTTCCATTTTCGTGCTATTCAGCCCATGACCGGACATCTGCTAAGTATAGCTTGCATCACACACTTTGAAACTGAGAAAAAAAAAACATTTTCGATGAAGCAGCCTTTTTTGTTTCTTTTACCTCATGGGCATTAATTAACCCTGAAACTGACCGGAGTTTGGTTACGAGTGTCTCGAAAACCGTCCGGCACGCTAACCCTGAACTGACCCCCTGCCGATTGAATATCGTTCGAATTTGTTTTGCAAATTTCACTAAGCATCCTGCTGAAACGCTACTTCCTCGTGCGAACGAAATGCAAACTTCCTGCATAAGCATAGTTTGTTTTTACAGGCCTCGCATTTGATATGTGTGTGTGTGTGAATTTGGCATTGATTATATTCTTTTCGTGTTTTTCCTCATGCTGAATTTAGTTTTGTCGTTTTTTTATGCACCGTGCTTAATTTCGACACTGTACGATTTCGCTTTTTTTCATGTTGAGGAAGGGTATGGTGGACCTGGGCCGCGAAGGACGACGCACGCAACGGGGCTGGCAATCTGATGGTGGAGAGCAAAGTAAAAAAAAAAAACAACAATCGAAAGCATGTTTGTCGGACGCTTGGAGCTTAACGGAGAGTCCGACAAGAGGAGTGTATCAACTCCGACAAAAAGGAGCAAGAGAGACAGCAGTGTAGTGAGAGACAGCAGGAGAATCGTGACACGCGGTCCATCGTGAGAGGTGCAGGGTTTTTTGTGCCAGACTCCTTGGATTGGCTTGACTTTGGAGTAACACAAGTGTTGAAAATCGTAATGAACCGTTACGTTTTTAAAATGATGGTTTACGAAGGCCACAATTGTGCAAGGACTAGTACTTCTAGCTCTTCGTAAACCCCACGTCCGATTTATATTATGTTGAAAATTGTTTCAACTACCATATACTTTGCTCACCATGCAAACAGAAAGGACCGAGGAGTAGTTTGCTTGTGAAGCTTTGCTGTAGCTTTTATCCTTTGTGCGGTCATTTTCTTATCAATTTGAGAAGGATTCGCGTGTTACGAGGAAAACCCTGCAAAATATCGAAGGAAAAGTTGCGTTTCAAAAGAGAGGAAAATTGAGCGCGAGAGACAGAGATTTTTCTTTTACTGCTTTTGTGCGCTCCAAAGGACGAACGATGAACGTTCGTTTTCGTGGTCGGGTTTTCTCGGTCGCCCCTGTCTCTATGGCAGCCCGGCAGGCATTCTCCTTTCAAGTGACCTCCCACTCTCTTCGTTCGCCCCACCCACTCACCCTCACTACAAAAAGCACGTTAGCAGCGTGAATGTTGCTTAACGGTTGCGGCGCCTCGATCGGTGTGGCAATTTCCACCACCCTACGTGGAGGACCACAGAACCGGGACCCCCTTAGCTAGCGGACAGCATCGGATCCTGCACGTCCACCACAAACCACCGGTCAAGGCAATGGTTGCACTCTCCCTCGGCACCCCACGAGAGATGATTTATCGCGAGCGCAGTGAGGCGCTTTTCGCTCGACCAAAGTACGCGAGCCTACGCGAAAGCTCTCGGACCGCTTCAGCTCACCCCAAAATCTCGTGGCCGCGGCCCCAAACGGAAGCTGGCTCGAGGGGGAGCGAAAACAATAAGCGTGAGAGTACACGCGGGCACGCACACTCGTGGCGCATGGTTCGCGAGCGATCCGATCCGTGGCCCCGAGCTGCCGTCGAGGTGCTCTCAGTTTCGTTTGGAACGCGTTCCGGTGCGGTCACGGTGTGTCGACCACGACGACGACGTCAACGACGACGAGGAAAATCGACGAACTGGTAGCCGCGATTAGTTTGCCGTGCGTGTGCGTGCGTGCGTGCGTGCGTGCGTGAATTTTCCACCCCGTGGTTTTCCCGACGGTCCTTCTGCGCCAGTGACCAGTGGAAGCCAAATGTACGTTAGTGGTCACTATTGTGCGAAAACCCTCTACACGCGCTCTCTCGTTCGGGTGAAACACACCACAAATCCGCCACCACCGACGACGATGGTTGGGTTATGCTGTTTTTTGTTTGTTTCGTGTACGATCCAAATGCTGACGTCGTCACACACGACACGACCGTCAGGCACTGCTGCTTGGTGTGGTACACTATTCAAGTGATCGTCTCCCTCTACCTTTGACTCGTCACTTCGATCGTGTCTCCCCGTGAGCTTCGAGGGTTGTAGCTGTTGCGCAAAGCTGGCGCCCTTGCGATGGTGCTAAATTGATGTGTGCTTTCGTTTTGTTCACCATTTGCTGGAGCCAGTCGATCTCATGGATGAAAGATTCACTCGTGCAATCCTTCGTGGGGGGATCTGAACTTATCGAGCTCGCAATCGAGTGTGCTTTTGTTCCAGCAGCAAACAGCAGCAGCAGTAGAAGCGGAAACAGCAACACCGTTGTTGGAGCAACATTTTTGCAACGTTGTTTGATTTACGCACAAATGGCGTTACGCGTGTGTGGGTGCACGTGTCCAGGAGTGCGTGCTGTCTGCTCACTGCACAATCAGCTGAACGAAAGTAGCAACAGCAAGAAAAAAAAAACCTCACGGTCTAGTAAAATACAAAAAAGCGCAACCCCCAAGTCGAGGGGTGATGGCTTGAAATTAAAACAACCTACCGGAACCGGAACCATTTCAAGGGAGGGGGGCTGGTTTGGGTTTTCTCATGCTAGTGGCGGCAAGACGTTCTCTCGCTTCTCAAGCGAATGAGTCGGTAACATTTTGCACCTCGAGCTATATTGCGAGTTCTCTGGGTTTTCGGGCGTTTCTCTTCACCGGGTCATTTTTCGTCGGTGTATACGAGCCATGTGATTACGCCCGCAAATGCTATTAGGAAGCATCTTTCCGGGATGCTATTTTTGAACGTTCAATGCTGGCCACATGCCGGATATTGAGGGACTCTTCTTCGTAAACCCCTCTCCGACTGGTTGCCCGAGAATGGCTGGCTGGAGAATCGAAAATCGAACCTTTCTCGATTCGGGACCTCGATTTGTCCTCACATACGCCGCGCGGGACTTGTGCGTTTTATTTCTTCCTTTCGGCCAGACAAAAAGCAATTTCGGGCAGACGAAACCCCCCGGAACTGGAAGGAAGCTTCCGGGATGGTGACGACGGCGTGTACACGCACACGCGTGCGCGCTTGTGTGGCTGTGAGTTTCGTCGTCCTTCAGAAGTGTGTTTGTTTTCTTTTCATGCGGTTTTTTTTGTGTCATCCGTCGCACTTCCTGGCACCACCGCCGGAGTGGTTCACATTTTGCTGCTGAGATTCCTTCCGGCGTGGCGTGGTGGCTCCAGGGCGAATGTTCTAACTCCGGGTGCGATGGGTGTTAGTTTGGGGCTTTGGTCGGTGCGATCGATCCGAACCCTCGCGTTGGACCCTCGTCAAAGGCGTGAGGTTGGACGAAATTGGACACCGGCGAAAAATATACGCCCCGTCGTCGTCTGACGCGTCTTTGCGTGGGTCTTGCGATGCTTTCCTCCGGCTGCCGGGAAAAGCCATCCTGGAAGTCCCACCCCGAGCTTAAAGAAAGTGGAGGATGAAAAAGTAAAAATGATGCTTCTGAGAAAGTGCCACCCGGTTGTGTTGCAGGTTTTTGCGTGAAGCGAGCGTTGCAGACTGTATATAATCTTGCGTGTTTTGGTGGCTTTCGAGCGAGTCTCATGTGAGTGTCATGTGAGCTAGTGAAACGGTGGCACGGAATGCACTGCTTGCGATTGAGTCACAACGACTTCGTAGTCATTGCCATTCTTTTGAAAGGAAGTGCATATCTCGCACAGCGTGTTGTTGGCTCACAAAGGCGCCGAGTGATGTCATGGCGAAGCAACCGAACGATTGCAAACGGATCCGGGTGGTTTCGAGTAGTGTGTGCCTGGGTCAAATGTCTGGTCCCTCGTTTTCCTCAGCGTGTGATGCGCGACCGAGCCAAGAGACGGGGGCTCCAAGGCTCCAAGGCTCGACAAAAGACACACCACCCAATGGCGGGCGGTGCATTACGTGCGAGAAAATGTCAGCACAATGATGCGAATCACAGTGGGCTTTTAGCCTAAAAGCTCCCGTGAGCTGGAGCGTGAATGTTTTGCGATCGTTGCCTGCCTGAGCTCGCACGACGTTGGCAGTTTCGAAAGGGTTCGAGCGTTTATTTTATATGTAATTTCGTTGCTTCTCATCTTTTTTCCCCAGGTTGTGTGCTTATGTGCGGTTTTGATTAGAGATTTGGTACAAATGGGATTCAAGAATAAAACAGCACATATAAATGTGAGCTGTAAGTAGAAGAATTTTTTCGCACTCCCACACTTACAATGGCTATACCTGTTCGCTTGCTACGGTATTCTGGGACCGTTTTGGCAGGATCCTTTTGGGAGGGGAAGATTAACTCTTCCTGTTTGTTTAGCAACCTGTCGAAAAGGTGCGACGTCCGCACGCAAAAAATAAAAAAAATAAATGGGAAAGGTGTGGAAAACGATTTTATCGGTGATTAAGTCAGCCAGGGGCTTCCAATTTTTGGGATACTCATTTGGGCGGAAGAAAAATATTTATTTTTCATCGTTTGCGTCGGAAGCCTTGGTTTAGGGCAGGTTTGGTTGCTCGTTTCACGGTGAAACTTACTTTTTTTTCGCTTCACTTTTTTTTTACAGGTAAACGTTTAGACAGCCATCAGGGAAAAAAAGGAATAGTGGAAAAGCGGTAAATAAAGTGCACGCGTTTGTGTGTGTTTGCACGCGAGCCTCAGTGTTTTTCTCTCGTGAAATTAGTGACGCACAAGTCGGCGAAATAGATAAGAAATAGTGATACGTTCGTACACGCATCCGGCTATCGAGCCTCTCGGATGCAGATGAAACATATGGTCCCGGGTCAGCGAAGGGTGTAGAAATCGCACTCGGTGGGTCGCCGATTGCTTCCGGTGGCGGGTATTGAAGTGTGAAGAAAAGCGAAAGTAAGCTCGAGAAAAGTTCAAACCGACCCTCTGCTCTTGGTCGGCGGGAATTGAAGATCGCCGATCGATCGAAAGTTAAAAGCAGCAGGAGAAAAGGAAGAAATTGGGGTGGGAAAAAGTGCAAAAGGTGATATTTCTTCCAGCAAAGTAACTCGCGAAGCAAAGGAAAAAGTAGCGAAATAAGCAGTGTTTGATTGCATGCCGGCAAAAGCGCGAGTGCACGTTGCTGGAAGATGTTATTGAGCCGTATGTTTCTTTGATTTGTGCCTAGGTACCGTGTTTGCGATTCCGATCGTTCGTAGTGTTGTATTCTGTTGTAGTTGCCTAATGATATCTCACGTTTCTGTACAAGTGTCAATTTGATGCCGCGTTTAATCTGATCCGCTCGGGTGCGTGGCTGAGAAGCCGTTGGAAAAAAAGGCTCCCACCGTCGGAAGCTTTCATCATCAATCGCGTGGATTCCGCTCGCTCTTTTTTCGTTTCCTGGCTGCGAAGTAAAGGTAAGATGACACGTGTTCACAATTTCATCATCTTCTTCTTAAATGGTTCAACAACCGGTGTACGGTCAAGGCCTGTCTTGCTAATCTAAGCTAAGGCTTTCTACGAACTTGGAATTTTCATGTAGCTGTATAGTCAGTCCTGTGTACGGAGGAGGCTCGAACACGATACTATCGTGTGTTTTTCCATTTACCGTTTATTCAAATGAACCATCTTTGGATGCATACACTTTTTGTTCCAAATTGTGCTATATCGCAGGTGTTAGATTGCTTTGGATGAAATTTCCAACGCTTTGTCAAATGCTTCGCGAGTTCCAGGGCGCAATAAATGTAATTATGTAAATTTTCGGTGAACAATTGATGAATAAAAGAAAAAATGGTTCTTTGAAATAATTCCGCCATAACTGCAATGAGCACTCGGTCTACGATGCGATGATCTTTAAAAAAATACCCCATTCTCACCCACTTGCGATGGCCCGCTTTCCCGGCGGGGGTATTTTTCTCGTCGCTACTCGTTATCGTAATTTTTTAACAACACTCAAGTGTCGGTCACAAATGGCCAGGTGATGTAACAAGGCTCACGATCGTCTCTTTCGCACACGATCATCGCCCGCACCACGGTTATGCGAATCGTGAGTTTATCGAGCTGTACGCAATCCGCCACCGATTGCAAGCGATAACGCGTCGGTCATCATCATCATCGCTGGCGTGACTGGGTTGCCGTTTTTGTTTTGATTTCTCTTCTTCTACCCCTCGGTTCCACCTTGATCGTGTGGTGGAGATCATCTCCCCAACGGGTGGAGAACGCCGATGCGGAACGGCGGAAATTACGCTTGGCTGGAGAAAAATTACGCGTGTCTTCGCCGGCACTGGTCGATCAGATCGAGGCATCGATTTCGATCCGTTTGCTCTCGATTTCATCGTATCGGCTGTGGGTGGGTGAAAAGGGAATCGGGAGGAACAGACTCCGAGTTATTGTGCATCTGAAACCGCGTTTGGTTCAGTTACTCCGATGAGTATGTTTGATTTGTCTGCTCGTTCGGTTTGCCGGTGTAGCGACCGTAAAATGGTTACTTAACGAATGTGAGTCTTCTTTTTTCGAATAGTACGTGGCTTAACCACGACTCTATGTCCGAATCGGGTGTTTTCCTGCCCTAGCGAGTCGAATGAGCACTTAGATGAGGCATGTGAATTTATTTTACCGATGAAAATTTGGTTTTTTCTCGTCGGTTGCTACGCACATGATTTACTGAACCGGAACACGTGGTTGGAAATTATTCCTGCAATAGGGCTATGCATGAGGTCAGCTAAGCTAGGTGAGCTGTTTTCACTTTTTTAATTGGTTTGAGCCCTGCTTAGTGCGATAAAATGAAGAGAATAGATTTAATCGAAGGAAAAAAGCACGAATTAAACAGTTGATTTCAAAAATGTATTTGGTATTCAGTATATTTCCGCTAGTTCGAATATGTTTTATAGCAACTAAACGTATAATAGATGCTTTCGGGCTCTGCTTGTGTGTCAAACATAACTTATATCATATCTATAACACATTATAATTCGTCCATGTTACGTTGCCGCATAAAACATTTTATTCATTATGTATGACTTTTTGCTTGTTGACAACGATGTGATGAAAAAAATGCTTTATTTTTTTAACGTTGACCATTCTTTTGCCTGCTTTGCTGTTTCCTCTGTATTTTATTACTCTGAATTACTCGCCACTTAAGATGTCGAAACTGAAAAATGTGCCGCAATCACTCTGAGAGCAGCGTATGAACAGGCGGGTTCGAAATGGTTCGCAAATACTAACATTCCGGATGTCCTTTAAATTGTCAGCCAGAATCGCAGACGGGATATTGTTTTTAGTATAAAAGGAATGCAAATACTTTTTTACCCAACTCGCACGCTGGTTTCATGAATATTTTATTCCCTCGTCCTATCGCAGCTGCTGGGATGGTGTGGTATCGGATATTCACGACCGTTCCGGAGGCATCAACTCGCGCTACAGTGAAAATAACGTTTCGATGTTCGTACATTTTTCTTCGTTATAAAAGAATCGAATGTAAACACAAAAAAAAACACAACAACAGAAGTTGAACAAAAAACCTCCCTCGACAAAGGTTCCGACCGTGAGCGATAGCAGCAGAAGGGAAACGGCAAAATCGATACGGAAAAGCGAACGAGTTGCGCATATTCAGCTCGGTGGAACGTAAAATTTACACTAATCAGTAAACTTTTGGTTTCGAATCACTCTTGCGGTGGTGCGGTTTTGGTTTTAGCGGAACCGGCTTTGATAAGGGCGGGTTTTTCATTGTTTAATTTGAGTTTACTGAATACAGTGGTACCATTTCTTTTATTTCCGAACGATTCCGGCTTCGGTTGAATTTTATTTATGCCATCATGGATCACATCGGCGCGATGTGTTGGTGCCTGTTTGGCGTGATTTAATTTTTGGCCCAAAACTTCTGTACAAACTATGGTTGTGGGGGGTTTTTTGAAGGAAAATTTGTTTTTACTTTCTACGCCTCCCTTTTGACGCAGCTAAAGCTGTAACTTAGGTCGGAGAGGAAACGGTTTGTTGAATAGTAACATTTGTTTCATGAAAAAAGTACAAACATTTCCATTTCACCATTCGTGCTATAGAGGTTTTAAAGCATAGGACATCATCGCTTTGAGTAGTTTGATAAATGTTTATGTTTTTTGTTGTAGATCGATGAATGTTTGTGTAGTATACATTTGTAGTTATAAAACACAATTTTAACTTACCTTCCATCAATCAATATGATAATTGAAGTTCGGAAGTATCATTCACTATGCAATTACATCCTTCACATCCTTGGTTGGATGTGGTCATAAGAGAACAACGGTTTATTCATAAATAACCCATGACTCGTAATGTCATCGTGCGTAGAGTTGAGACATCGGGAAAAAACTTTATCATTTATTAAGCGCTGATACGTTGTCGTCACTTACGTCATCTCAAGTGTTGCTTAACTTTATTTCACCATCGAGTTGTGGTCACGTCGGTTATTATTTTCACCTGACCAACAAACTCTTGTTTGTGGAGGAGAATATTTCTTCGGTTTATTAGCAAACAGATGCAAATGTACCATCCAGCTCAGGTGGTGAGGCGAAACAACACAACCAAGCTGGCTCGAGAAATCTTCATCGACGTCACATAAATCGTGCATTTTTAATCGCTAGCGGTTTTGGAAAATTGTTCTTACTAAAGCGTACTTACTTACGTAAAAAAATGCCCCTGCAGGTGCAGAACTCGATTCGCTTTCCTCCTTTCTACGGGTTTTGCCGCCAGGTATTCCCGTGGGTGGAAAACGCATCCACGGTATCCGAGAATGTGAGCTAAACATTTCCTTCCTCCCTGTGCAAACACAACCTAAAGCTCACCGTTTCGAGTGGTCAGCTCAATTTACAGTATTTGTGTTTTTTCTTGGCCAAAGTTTTCCTGTTTGGTTTAGCGCATTTTTCGCCTCGCTATGGTTCGATTTTCCTCACGAATTCTCGGCACGTTCTGGCGGGTCAGTGGCTGCTTCGTGGTCCACGCTGGAGTGCCTTCTCGGGCCAAAGAGAAAACCAAATCATGATGTAAGATTTAAGACGCCACCTCCATGCCGATGGAAGTTTCGTTTCTTCCGTTGTTTTGATTTGATTTGAACTTTTTTGTTCCACGTGGGACCCTCGGGCTGGAGGATTGTACAAGGTGGAGATTTCTTATAGCTCGTTTGCTCCTAGCTATACGTTGGGATTGAGTGAAGCACTCTGTGTTGTTGGTGTTGTTCTCAGCCAAATCGCGTAAAATCCTCGTGAATGTTTTCCGTGTGTTCTTTTTCGCTCGTTCATTTTCGCTGGCTTGGTGTGCTTTTGGTTTTCAGCTTAGATTGTGCAGTTTGTAAAATAGCTATATGTGTAAAAATGTATATTATAAGTCAGGATATGCCTTAAATCAACCGGTGTTATAGGTGAGATAGCGCCCCAGAGTAGCTTAAAAAGTTCTCTTAGGGTGTTTGTTGCTTTACCGGAAGTAAAGAGGCTCATATCCTACAAAACAGAAAGCAAAAGTCGTTCACATTGCGTGACAGAAAACGAAACGGAACCCGGTAGGAAATGATGGGCTTTACAAAAATAATCACAATACGATGACAAAATTAGAGCGTCGGTGTCGCGTTTCTTCTGCCTATACGTCACCCGACGCGTTTTAAGGATGAGATGACGAAAGAATGTCTCCGGTACGATTAATTTCATTTTCATTCAAAACTTTATACATGTCTCAAATAGCTTTATTTAGGTGCTAATGCGTCCACGGGCCATGGGTTACCGTAAAAGATGTTCCACGAACTTCCGGCGCTTTCGGCGTAAAGTTTGATGACAAAGTTTTCTGTTAGGCTGCTTCCCGGTGTTTATTGCGCACGTTTTTTTTCCGAATCGAATAAATCCAAAAAAGTACGAGCTGCGAATCATGCACCGTATTCCATTTCGGTTGATATGGAGGCGCTCGGTTTGCTTAATTTGTTGGAATGAGTGAAGTACCGCGAAAGAATGCAATCAAAAGAAGTATGTCACGTACGTGCGGGAAGTTTACAATAAAGCCACGCATTTAGCATAGGATGTACGATTTATTTGGGAGTTTTTCGAACTTTTATGATTGTTAGGATAAAAAACGTGTCCTATTAAGATGAGATTAGGAAGTTTTAGGTTTTGTCCAAAACATTCTCTTTATGTTTAATGTAGCTGCCTGTTTGCTGTATAAAGAGAGTGAAAGACAGAGATGTTAGGAAGTCTAACAAATTGTAAACATATATATAATACATGTTTCGCTGTATTTGATACTTTTTTGCGTTCGATACTTGAAGCGTCTTCATAGATGATGCTCAAAATATAACTGAATTGCACAAAAAAAAACTATGTTTCATCAAAACCTTCGCTGCAATTGTCGCACCTTCGATGAAGAGGGTGCGTTCGAGTTTTAGTCTGGGCTCCCTTCCTGCGCTAGTGAAATTTGAATTTAGTACACGTTCGTTGGTCAGCAACACAACTGCACCGAATAGGCTAATTCCATTCCCATTTTCCATTTCCATTTCCATTAGCGACCACATCCGCAAACGTCCACGATGCCCACCCTCGGGGGGTGCGTAATGTTGGGGTGCGTTTTAAGGGCGGAACCGGGATGAAGCGGATGGTCAACAAAAAATAGTAGAAAAAACAACGAATGATAAAAAAAAAACAATTGCACCTACCACAGTTAAGTGTGTGCCGGTGTGTGAGGGGTGTTTGTTTAGCGTTTGAGAACAAAAAAAAACCTCCCCATGCGAAGGTGGAAACCCTTATATGCGCAACCGTGCGCTACCGATACCGTTGGGCGAGAAAGGATGGGGCCATATAAAAAGCTCGCAGGGAGTGGCAATGGAGCGAGTGGGAAGCGACAAAAGGTACAACAAACGGCTCAACTTAAAACATGCGGAAGATGTTATTGACCAATGTCGGCTGTTTGTGTTTGGCCGGACGCAGGGCAAAAGCGTGTCGGTGCGTTTCTGGCTGTGCTTTTTTCTTTTTTCGTTGTTGCTGCTGTTGCTGGTGTTGCTGCCATGCCACCTCTCTATATATGGTGCGTTGCGGGTCCGTGGTGTTTGGCACAACTGGCGCAAACATGGTTCGCCCGCTGGCGCGGCGTTCTTTCATGGAATGGGGCGTTTTTTGTTGTTGTTTGTAACCGTCGACGCGAGATTCGGGAAGCTTTTTTTCGGGAAGGTCTTGCACACGCGTGTTTGCGGTGCGGGGTTTGAGTGTTTGTTCACTCCCCCATGTGTGGTGGTAATTGCCGTGTGGTGGGCTGGCAGAACCTTTGCGGGCACTCGTCCGATGATTCTGTCCACTTTCCAACCGACGGGAATAAACTGGCCTAGCTGATTGCAATGCAAATGGCGTCAGGAGGGCGAAATATGGCGAGGTTCGTCGCTTGTGCCTGTTGGTCACTTTTTTTTTGCCAATCTTTTGGATGCTTATACTTTTCGCTTACATTCGTTCGCTCGTGGTTTTCTTTTTTTTTTGTATGTTAAACCTTCGTTAGTGTGGTAGCCAGGGGTTTTGTGGGCGAAAGTGTCGCAACCTGTGGGCCACGTGAACGAAAAGCACACGCTCGGTCGATGAGGACACCGATTGCCAATTACAGACTGTGTGCGTGGTAGGGTTCTACGACGAGAAGGGTGGTCACAGAACAAAAACAAACACACATCCTCACCGGAGGGCCTTTTTGTACCATCGGAACAAAGCGTGATCGGAACAAAGATACGTGCAACGTACGGCAGCTTCGAACGTTGCTCTTGTGCTGCAGGTCGGCGTGTTAGGCATGTTTTATTGTTTCATTTAGCGCCACTAGTAGGCGTCAATTGAAAAGTTTGCCGTTTGTGCTCCGGCGCAGGGTGCTTAGATTAGGAAACATTGTGTTTTTTTTTTGGGTGCCACGTTTCAAAAGGTGTTGAAATAAAGTCCTCGCGCTGAGGTGAGCTTTTGTGCGTTGGTGGATGGAAAAGACTACTCCGCGCATGGTCGCATGATGTTCTTTTACGGAGAACACTCTCGCGAACTCTGACAATTTCAACGATGTGTTGATGTTTCATAGTTTTTTTTTTTTGAAGAATGCTCCTGACGGCTTTTTTTGCGTGTGTCCTCGTCCAGAGCGGAGCTAATCCAATCGTTGACGACACGTCATTTCGCCGATCAAATTTAGCTTGCGTGGCGTTTCTGATAGTCAGCTGCCAGCGCGCTTCACAAAGGTATCACACCCCCAATATCGAACAGAGAAGCGTTTTTCGCCAAACTCACATCACCGTCGTTCAGAATTGGCGACATTCCGACGAATGATAATAATTATTTTTCGCTGTCATTCCATCATCATTAGGATTAATTACCATCAACCGGTTCGGGTTTTGCGGCAGGAGACGGGCCGTCGGTATGTTCTAACGTGATTGAACCAGCCAATCGATACCTGCTCGATTTTGGGAAATCTTTGCGGTTTCCGATGATTGCAAGCATTTCATGTCACGGAAAGGACACCGACTGCGAGGACACGCTGAAGAGCGAGGAATGGCATTAATTAGTCAAACATTTGGTCGTTGGCAGTTGATGGAAACGTTTTGATAAGATAATTTGTGTGCGAAAAAAAAAACAGTATGGGTTTTCATTTTCGATTTATTTCTGTCTGTAGAGGAAAAATAAGGGACAAAAAACACCGTGATATTTAGTGATGTGTGACGGAATTTATGGGCTTACGATATTGCAAACTAAAACGACCACGATGCTTATTCAATTCATAAAAATTCATTGTGGTGATATCGTTTTGCACTCTTATGGGTGTCGCAAAATCGATCAATAATTTTCGCTTGATTATCAACAGAATATTATACAAAAATCGAATGAAAAACACAACACATTCTCAAACTATACAACAAGAACTGTTAGTCGACCGGAAGGAAACAACAAGTTCGATTACGCTTCCTGTTCGCTCCTTCTGCTAATGCGGAAAGTTTCGCTTTTCCGGAGCCGGGTTTCCTTGGAAACTTTTTCGCCGTCATTAAATTGACCGCTTAAACGGCCATATTTCCGTCCATTTAATCATCTGTTTATGTGACCTACTATCGCAGCCAATCGCTGGCCCTGCTCGCGCGGATGTCTAAACCAAGTCGGCACCGCGGCTAAGGATACACAAGTTCCGGCTCTAATGGTCTCGGGCTTTAATAAAGTCTTTCCCTTCGTGCCTCGGACTTTGCCCGCTGTCCATATTGCTTTTTTTTTTGGTGTGTGTCTCCCTCCCGACAGGAACGGCAAACTTTTGTTCCCCTTGGTTGGAAGGAAAAGCGAGTCAGAGTCGGTTCGCTGGTCAGCGGGCGGATGGCGCTTCGTGACCGCGCGTACAGCTACGAGGCTCGAGTGCGTGCCACTAGCACTATGTGTGTTGAACTAGCGTCGTTTCCCGATGTACATTACCGCCTTATTGCCTCGTCGTACAGCCCTTACGCCCCGCGGTAACTCACTGCCACTGCCTTTGCTACCCTGCGAATGCGATATTATGTGAGCGAAATGACCAATAAATCCTGGAAAAGCACTATTGCTCTCGACCACGTGGGACATTTTTATGACGTTTTCCTGGCTTCACGGACCACAGGGCTCCATTTTGTGCGACATTGGCCGAGGTGAATAAAGAAGTCGTACGTACGGCCAACGCTTCGGTAGTCGGTGGGTCCCTGCCGGACGGCGATCAATAAAGGACGCTTTCTACGCGCGACAAACGCGTATGTATGTGTGTGACTGGAAGACAGGACGTCCCCACTAGGAGTAACTGCAAGGTCATGTCGGTGTAGTGACTCCTCGTACATCGAGCGGTGGTTTACTAACAGATCCGGTCGAACTCTGGTGTTCCTGTTTGCGCAGATTACACCTAAGGTGACGTGTTTTGCAACTGTCTCGAAAGGTCGTTAGTTGCGTTGTTTAGAAAAGAACCCATATAAAATCTTTGAAACGGCGCTTTCAATCGCTCAATTGCACAAGGAGCTGGAAGAGGAAAGACAAAAAAAACGCTAGTAAATCCTTTCCAAGCGACCAGAACGCGAAGCGCACACTCCGTTTGTCGAATGGTAGAAGGGAGTTGAAAATTCATTTCAATCATACCATGGTCATGAGACCGTCGTTCCGCAGAAACCCATTACATATCCTGCCGGTCAACCGAATGTCGGTGACCGGAAGGAGCCCGTTTCCTGGTGATTAACATGAGCAACGCCGGGGACGTGAGCGTCGCCACTAATGTGTTCATTTCGTTGTTCCGAACGGGCTGGCCTCCCTCGTGGTGGCATTGTGCCTGTTCTTCTACTGCCCTGCTTTCGCATAAAGTCGTCCCCTGTCGATGGTGGACGTCGTCGCGGGAGATGCGAGCATTTCACGCTGCGTTGAACACGTGAAATAGCTCCACGCCACCGGGCAACGTCTGGGAAAACGTACTGGCGTCGTATTCGCGCGTCGTGGTTGTGCTTATCGCTCGTCTCTGGTTTGAGCGTGTCGTAAGACGTTCTGTGCCTGCTGGAGCACCGAAGGGCTTTGCTGCGACGTGGTTGGCTTCGACGTCGGCAAATGTATGTTGTTATTTTGGGGTTTCGGCGAGCGGCCACGGTTGGGTCGACGGTTGGAAATGGACGAACGCGAACGGGAACCTGATTGCCTTGGGAAATTTATCGGCATTGTCCGGCAACATTCAGCAACGGGTGCCTAAAGGAGACGTGCGAGCGCCGTGAAATGATCTTGATATGCGGCCGATGGGGCTAGAGATATTGCCAGCGCGGGTTGTGTGCGGATTTGTGAGTGATTTGCGAGCTTTAAAGTGAAACTCGATCGCTGTTTCTGCGCCCATCGGGTGCGTGATTGATTGGGTAAGCGATGAGGGTAAAACTGATCGATCAAATCTTGTCGAGAAATGAATTGTTCACCTTTTGGATCGTGTTTTTGGATCTCTTCAGGTTCTGCGGGTTTTTATGGGCCAGCAACCGTAAAATTAATTAGCCGAGCTCTATTTTGAACATTTGAAAATAATCGATTAATTTTTGCAGGTTTTCCGCTAATGAGAGTGAGAAACAAACATATAAATTATGGCTAAATAGATGAATTATTCAATTTGATTGGGAAAGAATGTGCAACAAACCTTATTATGGTGTTCATTTAATTAATATACATTTCATGATTGAAAACAACAGATTTTGCATCTATTTCCGCAGTCGGCTTCCACTGCAAATATCGCACGTTCGTGATGGAACAATTCAATTTCCCCTCTTCCAGCTGGGTTGATGACGATGATGCAACGTGCCATTTTTTCCGCTCTACTCCACCATAAATCAGTTCTCATCCAGCGAACTGTAGCAGCAGTGCAGCGACGTAGCATTAAGCTTTTTGTTTCTGGGTACTAATCACCCATACCAGTGTGGTGGTATTATTCAGCCAGTCGGATAATTGAAGCTCTCTGACTGCGATTTTGCAACGCAGTTCCCAAGCCAACCACCGGGGGATGCTTTTCGCGAACAGACAATCGCCAATTCGCGGTCGCCCGTGAAAAAGCTTGCTCCGCTTGATTAGTTTAAGACCAAGGGCGATTGTTGCGAACCGGTGCATGCGGCGTTGGTGCGAACTTTTCGCGAAAAAACTCTGATTTTTATTATGACCCACACCGCTTTTCGCTTGGTGTTATGTTACGGCCCTACAGGCATTGCACCTGCCAGACAAGGGGCTATTAGTTTTCTGTCTTATCGCACCTTCTATTAAATTTTCGTACCGTGTTTTGCAACACGGTGTGGGAAGCCACGTTTTGCATTCCATTCCGGATGGCAAAATTGCATCGTTTTGCCATACAATGGGACGGTTTCCGTTTTTTTTTATTCATTTCTAACATTTTACCGCAGCACGGAGCGCTGTGGGAGCGTTTTGAAATATTTATGCCCGATACTAACACCTGTTTTCATCACTTAAATCCAGTTTAAATGAAGTTCATTTTAACGAAATAGTAATTGTCAGCATAATGGATGGAAGCAATCGCTCTTTTCCGTTCACCGCAGCCATTACGCAACCAAGGCAGAACATTTTTGCGAACAAGGAAACGTATGCCTTCCCTCATCTTCCATGGGGCTCACACAAAAAATCAATTTAATTTCGCCAGCAAATTCATCAACCGCTCGCTCGCGACGCTATGGTGGGCCCGTGCAGTCGAAGGCGTGTTTTTTCCGGCAAAAGGAAACGCGAAAGAAGGGAACATTTTCATTTCACCCGAAGGCACAGGAAATGCATGTTATATCAAACATTCCACCGATAAATCTTCTGTCGTGGGCTTTTCGAACTGTACCGGTGTTCATCAGCCTAAAACAAGGAAAAGAGATTCAACTTCAAAATGTTCGTTTATTGACTTGAGGTTCATTTTTTTTATTCAATTTACACGCATTCCGGCCGCGTCCTGTGGATGGTTCGCAGAACGCACGTTCACGTTGTGGGAATGGTGTTGCTCTTTCGAAGTCTCGCTTCGTTATCGCCGTTCTTCGGTGCGTTGGTGTTTGCATGGCACTTGCGGGAGTGCTCCGTGCTGGTACTTGATTTTATTCCCGAGGTAGCTTACAGCAAAACCCGGTCCCAGTCGACAGGGATTATAATGATGGCTGGATGAAGCCGCCCGTGCGGCAGAAAGAGTTTTCTGCGAAGGCTCGCGCAGCCCGGGCGGCTGTGTGAAGGATTTTCTCATGACTAATCCTTTGCAAAACAGCGTCTCGCATAGGAGGATCTACGAAGGAAAACAAGGCAGGTACGCGCGTTCTGTATGAACGCGCGCTTTTGCCGTCACAATGTCAGGAAGTGAATTTGCCTCAAGCGTCGGGAGAGAACGCTGGCTCTTGGAAAGGAATATGCTATGCGTTTTATTTTCGTCATCGCTCAGCTGGAATCTAACAGGAGAGCAGGAGAAGGTTCTTGGTGAAGTTTACTACAATGATAAACGTGTCCCGGGGGCCGGTGGAGTGTTTCTTAGTTTTGAGGGAAATATCGGGGATAAAGGGCGCGTATAGATGAAGGATCAACATTTGTTTAACCCAGCCGGATGTGCTTTGCATGGGCTCATGCGGGAACAAAGGGCACCGAATGTCAACTGTAAAATAATATATTATCACTACGGGCCTTTTTGTATGGCCTTTGTTTTTCCGGAACATCTCTATGGGAGTGGTTCAGAAGGTGGAACTTTTCACACAAATATTCGTCTTGCTCTCGCTGATTAGTAAAGATAGGATGTCCAAAATGCGATAAATGTTGCATCGAACTAGATATCTGTTAAAATCTGATCCACTTTGGATTTATTGAGTATCTCTGTAGCTTAATTTAGATTTATATTTGATTTATATTTATGATCGCCATATTGTCATACAACAGCAGGATAAGGCTTTTCTTCACAGAATTCAAATCAATCATGAGTAAACTAGTGGATCCATTTCCGTTGACTTCTGGCGTAAAAGCATGATATCGTAATGTCTTTATTTGTTAAAAGCTTTCTCTCTGTGTTATGGAGCAATAAACTGTCTTCGTTAAATTCAATAAGTAACAAACCTTGGCGTACCGGCTCGGCTAAATTGATGCATTCGTTTTACCATCTAGCGCTTAAAAGGGGCGCTACTCTACCCGGAGCCAGTATTCACGAATCAACATCCCAAGTAAATCAGGCCGACCGAAGTCGAAACACCACTCAACAGATTCAAGTCCACTCGAGTGCATTAACATCTTTACCGTCGATGCAAGGTCGGGCACTATCGGCGGTCGACCTTGGGCAAAAGTAGGAACGAGGGCCGGTTCAGCTGTGGAAGCCCTCCTCTGCCGTTCGATGAAAAGCGTCCATCGCCGTAAGGGTCGGCCAATTTGCTGCCGGTAGAAGTTTTGAGAGAAAAAGAACGTGAAATAAACGGAAAAGAAAATGAGTTATTATGCTAAGAGCATCAAAGCCCGGCAGCCATACCATACCGGGGGACGGTTCGCCGGAGGTTCTGGTTTTATGTTTTGCACCGTTCGAGTCGCTCGAGCGCGCTCGATCCGTCCCGTTGGGTCGGAGTGCGAAAGCAATAATTACTTTCGTTCGGTTTCGTTCGCTCGGGCCGCATTTGGGGCGCCGGGAGCCTAATTATGCACCGGCAAAACGGTGAAGTGACGCCGGGGCACTCTTGAGCGCACTCGATCTGGGGAAAAACTTTTCGACATCCACAACACCGCTCTATCCGCCGGAAAAGGAAGAACCGTTCTTTCTCCTGCGCGGAGATCTTCGGAGAACGTTTTCAATTGAACGAACCGGTTTTGCCGAAACTTGTCGACACTGCGATGCACAGAACGGTCCTAGAGATGGTAGAGGCAAAACAAAGCAAAAAAAAAAAACGGAAAGCAAGCGCAACTTTCCGGGTTGCCCACGGACCAATTAAAGACCATCGGCCCAATCAGTCCTGCTGATGCCGTTTCGCCCCGAATCGCGCCAGAACCAGAAGCTTATTTCGGGCTCCACCTTCAACCTCTCATGGGCGGTACCTTCTCCATTCACGCTCCTTTCATTAAAAGGAAGCAGGAAAAACAAACTGAATCGTAAAGGAAAAGTGGTGCCCATTTTTTCACCTCTCTCGCAGTGCTTTGCGAAGCGAAAAATAAAAGGATGAAAAACTTCAAAACACAGATTGACAAGAAACAGATGGAGGATTTAATTTATTGAGTGAAAACAACCTGCAAAAGGGCTGGGATGTCTTTTTTTTTTCTTTCTGCCGTGCCCGGTGAATCAGCCAACCGTGTTAGAGTGTTATTCGTTTGCTTGGCGCTTTCCCTGGCGTTTGGGTGGGAGAAAATTTTAAAAAATAAAAAAAAAGAGCGAGAAAAAAAAACAAAGGGTTGGTGATACCAATCAACACCGAACAAGCGCTGAGCAAGTTCGTTCGGATGAGGAAAAGTGTTGCGAGAGAACCGTTTTTCGTCGCCTCACGTTCGGTGGGCTAATGGGTACGGCTTGACGCGGAAAGTGAAAGCTAGGGTGGAAAGTTTCCTCAGCCTCTCGAGAAGCTGAATTTAATAGAAAATCGATTGCTTTTAGGTTTTCCGCTTGTGGAAGCTGCCCACCGTCGTTATTATCATTGGTAGCGTCAAATCGGGGCTTGGGGTTCGTAGCGTCCGGAATGTGATTCAATTTTCATCACCAATGTCGCTTGAATTTAATATCTCTTGAAGTGTTCCCGCCAAACGATGGGGCCTTAGAACGACTCGGAAATAACTTGGGTCGTTAAGGAAACCGGACGAAATTAAGAATACCCAATTAGGTAAATCTTCCACCGCAAGGGTTCAAGAATCACGCTTGGCGGCATCCTTGCAGCTGCTGTTGCGTTCCGGAACCCTTTACAAAGCCACGGGTAATGGCGTGTATTGTTAATAGTGTAGGCTTCAAAGTGGGAGCAAATTTGTTTTCCATTATCCTTTCCGAGCTTAGGGTTAACCCGGTCCCGAATCGGGCACGCTTGCACCGAGCAGTCATATTTTCGTGTCGCCAAGAAGTTGTCCTGCTGTGGGAAGTTTTTCCCTAAACGAGCCCCCCGGGGTGGGTCTGTTTCAAATAACCCGGAAATTTGTTATCTTCAACTTTGGCCACAAGCAAGTGTCGAGAGCGGTCGATGGAGTTGTAAGAACGTAAACACTTTCACGGAATCAAACGCGCTTCCATACGTTCCATACGTTCCGGCGACTCCATCTCACTCATGGGCTTTATTACTCATCATAGAAGCAGCTTCTCCGTTGGGCATGATTTTTGCGCTTTTCAAACAGTGCTACCCTTTGTGTAAGTAACTTCCGTAACCTTTATTTACACAATCACCAAATACCAGTGCAAGATTTGAAAAAATTTGCTTCTTGAAAAGCAGGGTTCTAAATTTTCTTCGACATCACTTTTCCAAGATGTTATTTAAAACGTTCACCCAAGATGTAGGTGGCAATTTCGGTGGGCATGTATGAATATGTTTGCATAAGTAGATAAGGAGCGTTCTCGTGTCCGGGAGCGAGAACCCGGGCCGTTTCGAGGATGAAAGTTCAAAGAAAGCCATCTTTAAATATTCCTCGCAAGCTACGCTAAGCGCTTGGGTCCTGAAATCGAAGGGTATTTATACGCCAGAAATATTGTTTCCTTTTCTCGTTCTTCGTATGCTTCCGGTACGATCTCAGCCGCAGGCGATCGTCTTACGATGCCCAAGCTCCGAGGCCCATATTTAAACCATGAATTATTGCCCGATTATTTACCCTTCAATAAACAAACCATTCCGGTGCTGGACACCTCGTTCCCGGGTCCTTTTCAGGGAATCCCACCTCGGTGCGGAACGTAAAGAAGGGTCGTAGGTTCTTCGGTTCGCATTAGCCTGGTTTTGGAATACGTATATATTTCCTCTCCACTGTGGTATCGCTATCACAAGGAAGCTCTTTCTCGGGCTCGATAGAAGAATGCGAGAAAAGAACACCATCTTCAGGGGTTCCCTCTGGGTGGCTCACAGCGCACACAAAATTTCGCTTCAGTAAAACACATATGTCTCTCTTTTGTTCACTCACAAGAGAGAACGGGAAACAAAGTAGGCTTTTTTTTTCTTCTTTCGGGTGGATCCAAGATACAACCCACCTCCTCTGCTCCTTCCTACGATCCCTCCCGGGGGTCTCTTGTTGCCCACATGTGTGTGTGTGTTCCTTTCTTTTTCCTACTTTCGATCCTTTATTTATTAGACCCGTGCTCATCTGATTTATCTGCCTCTCCCGAGGAGCATACGAGCGTTTTTTTTGGCCTAAAATCAATCTGCCGATCGTATTCTTCTCCCCGGAATGGGGGGAAAAACGGAAAGAAAAATACCCTCACTGTAGCCGGCCGGGGAAGACAAACATTTATTCCACCGACACCGGGGATGCCCGAGGACGTCCTCTTCATGCCGGTGTGATGTCGACGGAAGAAAATGAAATAGTTATGCTTTGTGTAATATTTCCCTCGGCTCGGAAAATGTGTTCGTGTGCGTGTGTATGTGTGTGTGAGATTCGGATCTGTTTTTTTTTTTTAGTTGACGTTTCTTCCCGACTCGCCCAAGGAAAGGATATGCCAAATATGTTTACGCATCCGGAAGGAGCCCCATATTTCTTCCGCTTTCCCAGTAGCGAAACTCGGTGCGAATGGTGGCACACGAAATGTTGAAATTCTTATACAACCGGTTTTTCTTACAACCACATACGCCTGGCTAGGCGAGGCGTCGGAATTGGACAGGCAAGTGGCAGAAATCGAACGAACCGAGAAAAAGACGTTACACGTACATATCCGCTTCTGGTGCTTTAATGCCCGGACAGCATCTTATCTATTATCGTCCGACGTCCATTCATCTGTCAGTTTTAATTTTAACATGGCGGCGAAGCCTGCGTTTTTATACGTTCTTCTTTTTCTGCCTTTTTCTCCGGAAGCACGGTTTTTCTGTTAATCCTCCCTAACGCGTACTCTGCTCTGCTGCTGTTCATTTGAACGAAACAGTCATCCCGATTGGTTGGCCTAATAAACTACGTGTGCGAATGATGTGCCGTTGTCGATTTTTTGTTAGCCTGCCGGCCGTTACAGATATGCGACTAAAACCCCGGGGTGGACTGAAACGAATCCGAATCCTCGGAGCTGGCGAGGTGGAAAATTGGGTGACATTCAATTGGCAGATGCGTGCGGCGGGTGCGTCTTATCTCGGCGCTTTTTGGCCGCTTTGATCCTGCTGCAGCGTGGATTGAAGGATAGCAATAAATTAGTATTATCACCAATATTTATCTAACCCCTCCTTCGGGTGTTCGTTTCCGTTCGATGGAAGGTACCGGTTTTGGCAGGGACGAGAATGAGTATGCGATTTTTTTTCTTTTTTTCACACGCAAAAAGGAATCGATTTCCGAGAAAGGATAAATGGGCTTTGACTGAGTATGGTGAGCTGGGTTGGGATTGGGAATGTTGGAGTGTGAGCAGGATTAAAGAGTTAGCGTAGGCTGGGAGCTCGTTAAACGCAGGCTGGACACTGGCGGGGATGAATCGAAAATGCTAATAAATCGTACAAATCGCTGTAAAAGATTAGATTTTTTTTCTTATCTCAAGAATACTATTGTTATTAATCACGGCTGAAATGAGGAACAAAGGTCACTGCTCGTCTTCACTTTGTATTTTTATATTAAAATTGTACTGTAACTGGTTTTTTATTTTCAAAATATTGATATTTTTCGTTGAACTTCGTAAAAAATAAGGATATTAAGAGCTTAACGTACTATATGTGTATGGTGAGCATGTTATGTTCTCTCCGCATAACATGGCACTACTTTCAAGAAGCTCAATTTTTCCCAGCGCATGATTAAAACAAAATGAAACCCAAGGGCAGGCGAAAGATCACGTGCAAAACGAAAAGTTTACTTCCTCGGAGATGTCGAGGACAACTCACTTCCATCGCAAATCGTCCCACGGACATGGTGTTTGCTGAACCATCGCTGGCAAAGAAGCAAAGAAAGAAAATACTCACAAGAAAAGCAACCGCTGCATGCTTTTGTGGATGCCCCTTGCAGATTCTGGGGCGCATTCTGGAACGAAGTTCGTCTTCGGCCGTTCTCAACGGAGACCCGCAAATGGAAAGGAAAACCACCGCCGAAACCGTTGGCTTTACTTTTGGGAGCATAGTTTTCCGTTTGCAACTTCCGCAACGCACACGTGTACGTGTGAGATTGAGCCGAAGTCAACCAAGGCGGCCAGGGAATGATGACGCTCCAGAGAAGCGAAGGCATTGAGAGACTTCTTTAACAAGATTTGGGGCACTTCGTTGGGCGACATCGGGCGATATTCCCGAGCCGGGTTAGTTCAATCACGGCACGGTTGGATGGTGAATGAAGCAGTAGAAGACTTTTCCGCATGACTTCCAAAAAACTATGCACCGCTAGGGAGTAGGTAGCAGCCAACACATACGACTGGATCGGGTGGAAACTCCCGTGCACGAACCGCACGCTGACGCTTTTTGTGGCTTCCGAGCCGAGTAGTCGGGGCGGAAACTTTCGTTTGGCTATTTCCGTGCTGAGATGTCGCCGTGGCCGCTACGGTAACCGCACCCGGGTGCCGGCCAAACTGGGGCCGAACTTTGAATCGAAATTTAATTTTCAAATTGTTTCGTTTGTCTGCTGCTCCCCCATCGGGAAGGTACTCTAGCTAGCTTTTTGGGAGGAATCCTTTAGGAAGAGCTTTGACTTGGCTTTTTTTTTGTCGTTCATATTCACCTGCACCATTTTGGGCATGTATCACTTTTGCTGCTTGGGAAAATCATTCCACAAGCAGGACGACGACTCACCGGGCCGGACAGGTTTAAGGAGGAAAACTTTTGTTCATGATTTCCCCGAAATCGCGTTAAAGCAGCACAATGGAAAGCGTTCTCAGAGCGTGTCAAGTTGTTTCTTCGAGTTTAGAATTTAAATCTCGCTTCGGAGATTGCCGGTGACGGTGGATTTTCGTGTAAGCAACATTTAAGCCACGAAATCGTCCGTCTCGTAGGATGCTTTTAATGGCAACAAATGGCTCAGGTTCCACAAATGGGTTCTCTACTTGTTCTTTTTCCCTTTTTCATTCAACTCCTTTCGTGCGAAAATGCCAGAAAGCGTAGGAATGCTCGGGCCAAATAGTAGAGTGGAAGCTGTGACCTTCATCGATCTCTGCCGCAGAAGGTGTGCTCAAAACGACTGTGTTGGTCGACGTTGAAAATTAAAACCATTTAATCAACCGTGCTGCCCGAACGGACGGTTTGGTGATGGAATCGAATCGTATTGCTCGAAGGAGACGTGTTCAGGAGTGGGGTGAATGAAGCGAACGCCACCTTGAACGTGGTGTGCTCGAAATCGACCTTCGCCCGGCCTGAGACGGGGGATTGATCAAAGAGAAACCGAACGAAAGTGAAACGGTGACACTCGAAAAATCCCGTCTCATGGTCGCCAGTTTTTCGTAGGAGAAACCGATCCAGTTTGGGGTCGCAAAAGCTCACTAATTAGTTGACCAATTGACGCAGGTGAACGGCTCGAGGTGCTCGAGGATGGAGACGCGTTCGCAAAGCGCCGGCAACTCGTTGTTGGCCCATCTTCACTCGGTTCCGGACGATTTGTTGAGTGCTGGTTATATGGCTTGCGAAGCGAGAAGGAATTTTAATTGCTACCGGAAGTGGGAGAACCTTTGCATCGTTTCCGAATCGTGAAGATCTTGAATGCATTTAGCGAATCGAAAAGCTTCCTTCCGGTGGTGCTGGTACATTGGTTGGAAATTATACACACCGATCGAATTAAGGAGTCTTCGTGTGTGTGTGTGTGCACTCACACTTATTGCACAAAGGGGACCTCTGAAGCTGGTGGCCCTGTTTGAGGTTTCATGTTTGTTCCCTGCTAATGCCCATTTAGGGACTGTTAGTGAACGAAACGCAGCTCTGACCCAGCGCGATAAAAGGGCTGATAATTATACATAGCCTTGCTGGTTGGCTACCGGACAGCCGGAAACCGGTGCCCAAATACAGGTTTTCGTGTCGCCCGAGGACAGGGGTTTTCGAAATGAACGAAACACAAACCATTTCGTGACCACAACATCGCACGTCGGGCTTGTTAAAATCCACTTTCGTGTTGGTGGCGTTTTTTTTTGTACGTCCTTTGGCGGACAACGAACGGTGGGGAAGCTCCCGGGAGAACCGACCAATGTGTCCCAGGTGGGGGTTAGCATCGCGTGCCACGCGAATAGAGCCAGCTGCAAACGGCGGCCAAGAATCTCATTAGGGCTGCTGTTGGGCAACCACCCGCAAAGGAGTGACGTAGTGGACTGATAAAACAAGCCGCATATGTACTCCGTTTTTTCTATCTGTTTCGTTTTCTCGCTCACTCTCTTTCTCTCTGGCTGGCTTGGTTCTGTTTGCACGTTCCTCCAGCCGTTTCGGTCACATCACGTTCCAAACGGATAACGTGAATCAGTCTCCGGAGGATCGTCAGCACCTGGACTGATTTCATTTGGGCGTCGCGTGGAAACCTGGCTTGTGTGAAAACGTGAACATTTTCCGGAATAAATCGCCCCTCTCCCTTTTGCGCACGGTAACAATGCGGAGCCCAAGTGCGCTTAGAACCAGCCTACATTTTGGTCGTTTATTTTAGCTTCCTTTCATGTTGTTGATTTGTGTGTGTGCGTGTGTCCCGGTCACGCTTCGTTTTGCACCCACAGACAAACCCCACGGGAGCGGGAAAACTTGTCATTAGAGTTGTTTTCTTTCTATTCATAATTTGATTGAGTGATTGGGGGGAATGGGTTTTTTTTTATTTACACGCCACAGTTGTGTGCATTTTTTTTTTCTCTCAATGCCTGGCTGCGCAAAGTAGTGGGTTGTCTTTCGGAAAATTATTGCTGGAAGGCACGCATTTCGTGCGCAAGAAATAATTGCTACCCTTTTTGTGGTTCCATTCAGTGAGGTCAATCATTATTTATCATGCATGGTATATCTGTCGCTGGTGTATCAGCATATCAAGATCAATTTCGTATGCAAATGCATCATCAGTATTCGTGCATTCGGAGGAATTTCGCTGAAAAAGGAATGCATGGTGTGTGCATTGAATTGAACGTTCATTAATTTATAATAATTATTTCCGCCTGTATGGCTTTCGTTGTGGCAGAATTTTCTCGTTCATAACCGTGATAAAACGGGCCTTGTGATAAAATGGTTTTTGGGGTTGAGTCTTATCGTTTTGTGTTTCACGTGAGGAATTTTCCAGCAAGGATCCGATTTGTTATCTAGGTGAAAAAAATAACATATACAAAAACCAATAGATAAACAACCATCGGGTAATCGAATGGCCGACACTGAACAACACAAACCACCGAAAATCGTAAACCACCACTCAAAGCCACGGGAAGTGCAGGGCTATTGCTGCGAAAAACCTGATCGTAAAAAAAAGCCGGTCCTACGAGAACGCCGGAAGGGTGCGTCGGACATTTTGCACCGAACGAGCGCTGGTCAGCGAGCGAAACGGCGGAGTATCATGTTTCGGACCGGGCGATAGTAAAATAAATTGTTTCAAGTGAATAATTAATTTAATTAAATTTCATTTCCACTACAGATGAGCCAGACACGCACACACGCCTGTGTCGGGTGTGTGCTGCGTTTGGTTACGAGTAGGCCGGACAGTGGTGCTAAATGTGACGGGACAGAGGCCGATTGTGTGCCCACGAAAACGCACCGGAAAAAGGCCGGCGCGCGCATAAACATGCGGAATGGATTGTTGCCAGCGCCAGTGGCCGTGCTAGAGGGCACAGCTGACGCTGGATAGCATCGACCATCGAGTTGGGTTATCGGTGGGTCCGATGGACACCGGAAGGAAGCAGGTGCAGGACGGTTTTTTGGCCGATGCAACATAAAAATGCTGACCAAACACGGTTGGTCTCACGCGAACGCCGCTCGCCCGGTGGCAAACATTTATTTTTCGCCTGCATTCTCGGTCGAGAGCAAGGCCTGCTACGAGGAAAAACACACACGGACATGATCATGAAGGAAAATGCTGAGCGAGAGAAAGAGAGATAGAGAGTGCGAGAATGTGAGAGTGAGAATGTGTGAGGTAGAACGAGAAAATGGCGCCCAGTGGAAAGTGGAAGAGCAGTTTATCTGCGGTCCCAGTCAGAGAAAGCCGCCATCGTGCTGCGTTGGAGTGGGGGAAAGATATGTTTCATGTTATTGGCACGATGCGGCGATGTACCCCCATTTAACCGGTGGCCAAATTAATGGACAACGCACCGCCCTGTCCGTGTGTGTGTGTGTGTGTGTACGAGGTGGATTTTTTTTCAATTGTTGCATAAATAAAACGTATCAATTCGATCGGGTGGCCACTCGCTTAAATCACGCATTTATGGCTCAATTTTCGTAATGGGTCGTCGAGGCGGCGGAAACTGTTGGTAAGTGTTTTTGCACAAATTTGAGCGATTAGAATGGCCACTATCGGTGGGTATAATGTTAGCCGTTGTGTGGCCGTAAACGTTTCAATCAACGAGAAAAACGGTGGTTGATATCAGGAACCGTTTAGAACACCCCATGTGGTGAGGTCGATAATGAAAATGTGATGCAGCGCTGGTTATATATTTAGTACGCTGTTTCCGTTTTATACCCACATGAGAAATTCGTGAGTTGCGGCTCGTAGGCCTGGTGAAAATGGTTAATACCGTGGAACGAATTGTATGGGGTATTGTTTATTTAGCATCGAAACAGAAATCAGCATTTATCCATGACCATCAGCTGTCATATTCATGCTCGTTTATTTGAGTGGCTTTTCTTTGGCGTTATTTTTTTTTCTTTCTTTCTTTCTTTCTAAACACCGGTCAGTGGCTGTTATCGTTCGGGTTTCTGTACACGGTACCGATTACCTTCAGTTGGATTTTATCTTTCGCCCTTTAAAAGCCATTCCGGTTTATGAGGCCGACCGTTTCCTCCCCACCGTCGACCTTGCCACAATTTGGTGCGCTTTCATTTCGGCGGGTTTGATGCTTCCATAGGGTACGGTCGTAAAAAAAAGGGAAAGCATCCTTGGTAGTCGTAATTTTTACAGTTCCTCTGGCTCGCATTTCATTATACGGCTGTTTCTGGAATTTATTTCCATGTGGCCGAGGAAGCTTGTTGGAGCTTTTTATTCCGCAGCGGGGTCCGCTACCGGTGTGTAATTGTTGCGAGGCCGGTAAACTAAGCTGCTGTCCGAGCATGTCCGGAATAAGGTTTGATCCTTTGATTTTTGGGGCAGCGGTGGATTAAAGTTGATAGCAGGAGTTATATGTTGTTTGGGAAGTTGATTGTTCTAGGATTTGTTTTAAAATTTGCTTTTTTTTGTGTCTTTTCAGGTATGATGAACCTGGTTTCTTTTGGTAGAACAAGAACCTTAGCGAACGGATTGGAGCATCTCGGTGGGTACTGATACGAATGGGAGTTTATAAGTATATAAATATGTAAAAAATATAATACAAATCTTTACGAATATGTTTGGGAGGTACTTATACCCCATCTGTTAGTGTTTACGTGAAACTGTAAACATATTAATTGCATCATTGGCCATCAATTCAAGCACTGCAAGATGTTCAGCACTATTTAGCACGATAAGTATTTGAAAATTTGTTTTTGGATCATCGATACAAACGAATCAAACACAACAAATGAAATCTTCATTTAGTTTTCCTTCGGCAACGCAAACTCCTTGAGCATAAGCAGCTCGCTCCGGCTGAACGGATTGAAATCTGCGTTTCAGCTTATCAATCATTATAAGATTGATTTCTGCGTGAAACTGACACCCTCCGAGTGCTTCGGTGCGTCGCGATTTGTGACGCCGGCTTGTATTGTGGGGTTGGCCGAGGTACAAAGGAAAGGAGGAGCTGTCTACGAGCGAACAAACAGACGCCCATTCACCCCACGAACGTCGCCACATTCGATCCGTTTACAACACAGTGCCCTTCGCGCGTCAGGACGATCCCGCGAAACGGGGCCATCGAATGCCGAAGATGAATGGATTAGCTTCTGTTGTTTTCGTAGCCGGATTTGTCAAAACATGACTTTAGCCCCGTGCACCCACCCCGGCAGGTCTTCTCTTCCGGCGTCGCATCGTTGCCATCGTGCCAATTTGCGTTCGCTTTCGATGCTTTGATGGCATCACGCGCGCCCAGTGGCTGAGAGAAGAAGACACGGACCGTGCTCATCGCCATTGTACTGTCGATCAATGTCGCCGTTCCGTTTCACGGTCCAACCATCCCTTCTCCCCTCGAAAGGGGCCACCCTTCGTGGGCGTTTCATCTCCAGCGCGACCTTTACTGCTCGCTCACCCAACTGGCTTTGTGATTTTGTGCAGTAATTGTTTTCCGACCGATTTCACGATCGTTGCAACGCGCGCAAATGGTGAACGTTCGTGGATGAGCTTTTGGTCTTCTTCCGGGGTTGCCCCACGGCTGGCGCTGAATGCATTTGACCGACATTAGCGCACCAACCGTCCGTCCGGGCATGGCATTCCGTGCACGCGACATTCCGCACGGGAAACCGTGAAAATCACCGATACGAATGACACGCCGGGCATGAACGCGTTACTAGCCGGGCCTCTTCTTCTGGTTTTGTCCTGTGCTTGGCCGCGCGCTTGGTCGTGCAATTTTTGCGAAACAATCGAGCGATAATCGTTTCCGGTTTTACGAGCACGGCTCACGATGCCCTGCTGCGATGGTGATCATCGCGATTGATCTGTGGCGTGGTGGAGGCGGCAGTACCTCGCATTGTCCGGTGCTAGTGGGCTAATTAGACCCTCTCCCTTCGGGCGCTTGGGTGATGGAGCCGATTGAAGTTTAGATGCGAGATTTGGAACGGTTCGTGCAAACCCTGTACACGTGTACCCTTGCGCGAGCGTATTTCATTCGCGGACGCACCCGATCGATGGATAATCGGCGCAACATGCTGGAGCTGGTGGGAGTCGCGGTGGTAGACATGAAATCCGCTGTCAAGGTTATCATTTGCCAATTTGATGCCTTTGTCTGGTTCGTTGAGAGCCCGGGGAGGGCTTTTGTGGATGTGATTTCACTGTTCGTTCACGCGCACAGTGGTCGCAGATGGGGCTGGTTGGTGGTAAAAATTACTGTTACTGTTTCTAGATGGCTTAAAAATTGTTAACCAATTTCAACTCCCTCGATTGGAAACATCACCACCGTCGGGTTGTTGCACAGATTCATATACCTGTGTTGAAACCACACGCAACAAGAACACCACCAAATGTTCTGTCGATGGCGTTTTACACCAACGGCATTACTTTCAACTCGTTTGTCCTTGTTAACCTTTGTCATTTGCTCGTTCCCGACGATTATGGTACGCTGACCTTCAGCTGGCTAGTGAACGGCATTCTTGCGGTTTTGGAACGGGCCACTCAGCCACCCATCATCAACGTTTCCCTTTCCATTGAACGATCGTGCACGGATGGGAGCCACTTTAAGCTCAAAGTGCGCATCTCTTGTGCAAGGCAAAACCCCCAGACGACTGGAGCTTCATCGAGATGGCATCCCGAAGTGCTAATAGTGCTATAATCAAAGCAAACCGGTTGCATCCATTGTTGTGCTGCGTTAATGGGTCTTCACAGTGGGATGGGTAAACGATGCATGTGGGCCAAAAACGAAACGGCACGTTTAAGAGTGCGATAAATTAAACAATTATACAAGCATGTCACCTTTACTACAGTGTACGTTTGCTAATTTGTAATACAATGTGGAAGTTTACAAACAATTCTGAAATGCTGAAATAAACTGGTAGATAAGTTGCAAACAATGTGGGTATAGAATTGAGCAATTATTGAGCGTATCGAAGTGCAGCAAAAGTGTGGTGAAATGTCTAAAACAGCGTGGTGGACATTGTCTTTGATAATGTATCAAATTATTATTAAAAAGATCATCCTTTGAAATTGTTTTGGAATGCATGCAACTAAACTGTTTCAAAAACGTCCATATGTGCTTTGAATCTCGCGGAAATTTAATACTACATCAAATGGAAACTAATACGTGATTACAACCGCCGTGAATATCCTGCTGGAAATGGCTTGTTCGGTGTAGCCTGAGCCAGCTTCACAAAAGCAGGGTGATAACGTCCTCATTTCACTGGACCGATTATAAAGCCCCAATAAAAGTGAAGCCATCATCGACCGGCTTCATCAGGCCGCCTCTTATCGTAGGTGGATTGGAGGCGTTCAATAAATGTGTCCAATTAGGCTCTATTTCACTTGAGCGGCTTTAATTCGCTTCCTTTACTTCCGCCCAGCTGGACCAGCCACACACCCAGAAGAAACGATGATTGTCGAACATATAATTTCCCTCTCGTGGGTTCGTTTGCAAGGCTTTATCCGTTATTAGCGCAGCGACTCTCTGCATAGTGTAGGCTGCTAATAACCATATTGATACCAGGAATACCAGGCAACTACTAATACGGAATCAAATAATGTGACTTGGGAACGGTTCTGCCTTATGGCGTTACAGTTTCGCATCGATTCACTTCGATTGCTGGTGGTTCGTTCAAATCCATCGCCAGAAGCGTAAGCGTCGAATGTTGGTGGAAAATGTCCACAGATTCAACACTGCCTTCTAGTGGATCTTTTGCTTGTCGTGTTGCTGAATAGCGCATATTACGTGATGCAAGACGGAAGTCGAATACTAATAGGCATCATTTATTGAAATAATCAATGTGAAACGACATGGGCAAATAACGAGTGAACTGGAGGTGTAATTCGACCCATTACAACTAGAGCGTGGTCATACTGTGTTGCAGAAAAAAAAAATATAAGGGAACAATTTTCGGTGGCAGTGGCCCAACGCACGCTAGCATCAATCAAACAAGGGAGTGCCGTGCTATTGGCTAGGGTGGGAATAAAAAAGAGCTCGCTCGGACGGATTGATTAGCATCATTACGACCCAGCACGTTCGCCGCTCGAATTCGATCACCACTCTACTGTGCTTAGTTGGTACCTTTCCCGAAGCATTCACGTATCGTGCACGCGGCCCATCAAGTAGGGCACAGTGCCGTGTCGTTTCGCGTACCCTTCTGGTTCCGGTCAGTGGCAATTCGAGTAGGCATGGGGCGTATCTTGTTACTTTCACGTCTCGTTCCCAGCGAAATGCGAAGAAGAATTGCGCAAAAATCCCCCCGAAACCAGCGCTAGGTTTGGGAGACGTTCGATTAGGGATTCGAGGCGCCACAGGTGGTCGAAACGATTGAGCGTCGTCATCGTATCCGTGTAGCGATGTCGGTGGCGATTTATGCCATCAAGGGTCGACATTAGTGACCTGTTCCGGGCACTGTTCACGTTCACGTATCGTTGTGTGATTTCGGGAGATGTCCGTTTGGAAACGCGAGCTTTTCTGTTGCAGTTTTGCTATTGCCAAAGCGCTTGGTTCTGACAAAGGTCTCCCGCTGCAAAACCTCTACGATCTGATTTATAGTCACGGATTTGAATCTCCGCAACCGGTGCGAATCGGTGGTTTGACTCGCCGCAATCGTCGTTTCGTGTTTTGCATCAAAGTGAGTTGGGGACTATTTTTTCATGCCACTTGCCAGGGTGCAATCGGCTGCAAAAGCCTCCCGTGGCTCGCGATGTCATGTGATTGCGAGCCAACAAGAAAAAGAGGCATTATTGCGTGAACGACACACCTGTTGCTGTATTACAGGCCATGTAACACACAGTGCCCGTCGTCTGGCTGCCATCAGATGGAGGCACGAACTAGTGTCTGACTGGCCGTCGATGTTGCTAAAGTGGCGTAGCAGCGATCGGCTTACGGGTTCGATATGTTGTTGATTTTTTTGTAGTGTCTATCCATTCCAACTTGACATGGATTTGTTTTCCTCCATCCGTTCGCGAATAAGTCGTACGTGTACGCAATTCCCTGGGTGCGTTTGATTCGCGTCACCAAACTGCAACAGCCCTCAGACTGTGACGAATTCCGTCTTCAACGATGAACCGATCGTTCTCGGTTGCGAGTGGCGTTAAATTTATGAATTTGCCCATGGTTGACCGCATCAAGTGGGGCCCATTTGGAGTGTTGCAAGGTTGTAGCTGGTAACCGGTAGAAAGTATGGAGAGACACCACGAGGGGCTCGTAATGATCGGTGTTGAGAGTATGGCGGGCTCTTTCGGTTAACTTCTCAGTCGTATCACGATTGATGAATGTTTGCAAGAAGTGACGGTGGAATAGTTTCTCTTGCAATGGTTACCTTTCAGCTGATTCGAGACCGGGACGGATCAGGCGAGCGAGTTGGTCAAGTGAAGGCGCGTTGAGTCGCCCGTCGTGTTCCAAGGCTGATGAGGGCTGTTGTGTTGTATAACAGTTACTTGAATTTTAAGCTCGTGTTGCACGATTTTGAGCCACCGTTCGAGTTACGCTAGCGCATGGTAGAATGTTACACCGCTGGAGCACCGGTTCGCATTGCATGAGTTTTTCCAGTTAATTTTTTCCTAATTGAAAACTAGTCATGCTATGCATAGCTGGTTTTATGCATTCATGGCGTTCGGGAATCACCTGTATGATGGAGAATGTATTTTATGCTTCAATAATAATGTTGTTACATGCCGGCTTGCTAACTTTCTAACCGCACTTGAAACAAATTCTTTTATCTGGTATCGTAATGACACTGTTTGCACGATCAAATTCTTTACATTCAAATGCCGCTTGAGCTTAGATGCTTAATTGTGCAGTAAACTTCAAACGATTAACATCGGTATATTGTGTACTTACTTCAGTGTGTTGTAACGCACGCGGAAGTAATTAACCGTAAGAAACTTCATGTTTCTTCGCACCACAGTTTCCCAGAAACCTAAAAGATCCAATTGCACGAAATTACTTGCAAATGTGTGTCCCATTTCCGTGTTTCGTTTGTACGCCGCCCGCTAGCTGGCCGCTTAAAAAAGGGGAAAACTTTCACCAACCACTCGATACCATTTCGCCCGGAAAGCATGTTATGTTCTTGCAACCCGAAACAAAACCATCATGAACTGCCTGGTGGACGGTGAGCAGGTTGCGCTTGAAAAGTGCCTAATAATCGTCATTAAGGGTAAATATTTACCGTTCGACTGGTGAGTACACTTTTCACACCACCCGAACGGTAGCCTGGGAAGGGATGCACGACGGCGGCACCACCAAACGAGAGGCCTGTGTCGCGATGTTGGTTAACGAAGCGCGCAAGCTTACTGGATTTGGCTTTGGCAGCGAAAATGGTTTTGCCGACGGCGGGGTTGGTGTTTATGTTGATGCTTCGTGTTAGCGCTCCGGATTATCTCACTGCAGGTTTCGCGCGCGCAACATTGAAGGTCTTTCCGTTAAAATGCATGTGGTACACGGCAACCGGTGCCATTGTGGGAGCTTTTTCCAAGCGTTTGTTAGTGAGCTGCTGCTCTGATCAGTTTACACACGGCTGCTTGTAGTTGCGTTTGATTTACGTTTGTACCTTGGCTCTTCACAATAACGTAACGAACGATACGAATTCAGAGCACTCTCCTTGACATCAATTCGTGCGACACACCGGGGCCGGGCCACGCAAAAAGTTCAAGTTCTTCTTGCGACCATCGAGCTGTGGTTACGGCTGCAAAAGGTCAATGCAATTATTGACTAAAGAAACGTTTCTCACGCGGTCAAGCCGCCGCGAGAAATGATCATAACCTAGAAAATGGAAATTTATGCTAAGGCTTGCGGCACACCCCTGGGTGAGTGCAATCGGTAATGAGAGCCTCCCAACGAGCACGCAGCGTGAATTTTCCAAACAAACCCAACCCAAACGGTACGATACACCAGGGCGTGCAGTGAATGCATTCGATGATCTTACGAGAATCGGTGATGTTTTCGTGCTGCATGCAGATGCGGAGCGTGTGCTGGAAGCGGTATTTATTCAATAAATTATGATGTTTCGCAACGTCGGTTTATCGCTCGTGATTGAGCGCCCCATATTACAGGCAACCTTCGCCGATTGAACCGATTAAACGAAACGGTACGAGCGATACGCTCGAACAACAACACGATGCACGTTTGAGTCGTGAATTACGTCAACGTCGGGTTGCTTCTTGGAGCACCCAAAACGCCCAGCTCGTGGCTCTGGCTGATGTTGATGTCACACCGCGTCTGCCTCAGCTGGGCGCTTTCACGTGGCTTCCGCTGACAGCTTTTGGGTTCATGTCCCACGTGAGCGTACCGAAACACGACACGGATGTGCTCCGGTTGGCTTACACGCGGGAAAATTGAATTCAGCTCCGGTTCACTGTCAGTCCCCGGCTATGTGTACGGTCCCGTCAGGGGATGACGCATTCAGAGCAGACATTACTAACATTCATCCTTCCCGTCTCAGTAAGGATATAAACTTTCTTTTCCTATCCGCCGGGATGCAGGACAGTCCCTGGGTCTCGTTCGGGTGTTTGTTTTGCTGCTAGCGTAACTAGCAGCGATGGCTCAAGGCTTTTCAGTGGCTTTTGCGATTGTTGGAAAATTCGTAGCGGGTGGGTTGCGGATGGAAATTTAATTAAAGTACTCTCCACAGATCACTCACGATGAAGATGATGGGCAGGATGTACCCAGGACGATGGTGGGGTTGAGTTGAGAGTCTCGTTCCAGATGTGCTACGAGCTAAATGTTCCTTCCCTTTAGCTAACCTAGTGGCCGATATTTCACCGTCACCAAGTATGCACGTTGCATCGCAGTTTGCATTCTCCTTTTGTACGTCGTAGGAGGCGTTTCGGAGTCAACCGATGCCGGCGCCGGTTTCGGTGTGTTAATCGTATCGACATCAAGCCGACTCTCGTTGTTACGGAATGAACCGTAACCGTTTCGGGATAAAATGTGCAATAATCGTGACGGCACATTGTCCTGGAGTTAAGGCTGAAGTTATTGAACCGTTCCGTGAAGGGCGTTGCGTGGTGGGTTTTGTGATCGTTGCTTGAAACAACACAGCATCAAAGTAGCAGCACGTGTCTGTTCTCGTGTAGTAGGCCATGTGCCACGAAATAATACCCGAGCGGTAAACCAATCACACAAGTACCCATCGGAATGTGGCACTCGTTCCGTCCGGTCGTTCATAAGTCCATCTGCTTTACTTTATCGAGTCAATTCATCCTGGGCGGATATCGCGTCACGTGATCGAGCCATAAATCGCTGGCGTAATGGCGCACGGTGGAGAAGCGCTCGACTAAACGACACCGACAGACGTCGCTTGAGAATGGGATGGGTGAATGTTTCCCGCTTCCGGAATTCGGTCGATCGTTCCAACCGGTTTGGATAGAAATTGTTTGACCACCTTGGTGGTTTTGTCTGGCTGCGGGAATCCTGGAAATGGGGCTTCCACTTGGCGAAAAAGACGAATCCTGATCGGGGCGATAAAATCGACATAATATAAAATGCAAATAAAAAACTCTCGCAGAATGAGAAGCTGTGTAGGGCAGGCGGAAAGTTGGGCTCGACAGGGAACAAGGGCGTTATCTTTAATCCACTCTCAAAAATCTCCAACCCACGTCCTTTAGGCGCTCAATGGTACTGCAATGGAAGTCGGCAGCAGCAACGGAAGCAGGCGGCAATAAAGGAATATTCAAAGACGCCGAGCGGAAAACTGATGCCCGTTTTCCCGGGAATTGCTGAAGCATTCAGAGCTCCACAGTCTAGGCTCCCGTGTGGAAGGCATTCACTTTTCCGGCTGCGTGCGAGGATGGTCTTGTCCGGCGGTCAGTTAAGGGAAGCGAATCAGATTGAACGTGGCGTACGAGCGAAAGCGAACTCAACTGCCCGCCATCGTACCCACACCACCCACTCACGCGTTGCTGGACCATTTTCCGCCGCATTTCCCGAGATGTGGCACCCTGCGATGGTTGCTTGCGGCTTCTTAACATAGATCTGTACATGTGCTCGACTGCATGTGCCCGCTGATGGCCATTCCTCCTGGGATGCTTCCGGCGTGGATGGATGAGCTTTTCCCGGGAAAACGTGTACGTTTTCGGGTGCCTCCGGTGGGGGCAGACGGTTTGCGCGAGCGGCAAGGATGGCCGGTGAAAGAACAAATCAAATTCCGCACCATCCATAACTGCCGACCGTACGGCGCACGTCGAACCGAGTTTTGCCAGATGTAAGCGTCATAACCACTCCGATCCGTTCGCCATTAGTTGTTCTCTTCTCATCCGACCGCCTGGCAACACCCCCTGGGTACCTCTATCATCCTTTTTCCTTGTGCCCGAGGAGCGTTTCGAAATTTGTTCTTTCAATTTATTTTACCGGCAGCACAAAACCCTCCGCTGGGAGCTAGAGGCGAACGCGCTTGGCTTTTCCGCTGCACATATGCTTCCAGTCTGCCAGTGGAAATGCGTGGTGGAAATTGATTTTCACTGGTTTTCCGCTTTGGCCTTTTTTGTGTGTGTGTGTCTATGTTCCTGGCTTCATCTCCACATCTTGCTCGCTCGGAAGAATCCATTTCCAGCGATGCTACGACGAGAATCGGTTGGAGGAGGTTTCCATGTGCGGATTTTCCGTGTGCCTCCCGCGCTTAACTATCCGAAAAGAGCCAATTGCACTTCCGGAGGAAGGAAATCGCCGGCGAGATTATTTGTTTGTCAAATAAACAGATCATTTCTCGCAAGCGTCGGAAGGAGGCGCCTGGGATCGATTGCTTCATCCCGTCGTCGAAGTCGTCCCTCGTTCCGCAAGGCATCTTAAGTGTCGTAACGTGCCCTTTTCGTTGTACGACCGGTGGTGGGTAGGATGGGGATAATAAAATGCAACCGGTCGATTAGAAGAGGGTAGTCGGCAGACCACCGGTGGCCACTAATGTCGGAAGCGTATGTACTCGGATTCGGAAGCAATTGCGGGAGATAAATAAATAGAGATAAATGTCAAATAAAATCTTTCCGGGAGAGGAGTGCTCCAGTGCTACGGGACGCTTGTATGATGTAACCTAAGCAGGGGATGCTCATGTGCCCTTTAAACCCTTGGGTGCTTGGAATAAATTTTACTGTTGTGCAAATTGTGGTGTAATATGGAAGGTTAGCGAACCGTTGGAATGAGTGTTTTTGAGTTGATACAATTGTGTTAAAAATTTCAAACGATATTCTAATGAAAGGACTTCAGGAATCAATATTAATATAAAAGCAACAAAGTGAAGTGGCATAAAGTTAGGCTTCTCTGCTAAACCCACCCTTTGCCTCAATGTAAATATAGACGATTGCTAGTTTAGCTTTTCTGTTGTTAGAGCAATGGTCAACGGTTTTCGTTTCCGAAAAGGATATCGATCACCCTCAGCCGGATCCATTAAAACGCTTCCCTCTAGGGTACCGCGGCGTCGTTACGAGAAGGGTGGCATATTATTTGTCCAGTGCGCCACGTAAGTAATGGAAATTGAGTTATTTGCTTTGCGCTGTTTGTGCAAGTATTTTCGCTGAGTGGTGATTGACTTTCGCTTGCAAAACCCTGCTCCCTCTCCGGGGAGGATCCGAAGATCCTTTGGACTTTGAATGTGGTTTTGGCTCTCTCTGAAGACCCGGCGTACCATATAGAAGAGCGGTGTGTGGTTCGGCCTACGAATTTTGGGCCTTTTCGTTCCCGTTCTAGTTCCGAGCGGGTGGAGAAAAGTGGCTCGATCCCCCACGCTTCCCACTGGCACCGAGGTATCGTGTATCGAGTCTGTTGATATTTGTATAGGGTGTTTATTTAAAGAGAATCATTGGATCCCGCGCTCGGAAACGTCGGAGAAATGGGGTACGGTTTGGAGAGATTTCTGCTGATGAAGTTAAGATATAATTGGATTCAACGGAGCGTGTTTGCATACGGGCCGAGGCCCCATGTCGATGTTCGACCGAAACCATCAGATATCGATACTAACGCTACACGGCGTCTTCTGGCATTCGTAGCAACCATTGGCGCTTTATGGTTTGGATCTTTTTTTTGTCTTTCCCCGCAACGTGTCTGAAAACTTCCATTGGCACTGTACGATGGGGTTCAATTGGTTTATAGTGCAAGGTAACATGTTTTTTATATCGTTTCTTTTTTACCATTTTCTACATTCGTCCCCCTGGGTTCTGAAATATTCACCTATACAATTGTGTAACTGGATTTGTTCTGCTTGTTATAAAGGTGCCTCTATTTCAATTTTTCTTTCATTCCGTTCGTAATTTGATTTGTTTGCAAAACAGAGCATCTTTTCATCGCTGTATCGGATCTTTTTTGATAACAATACTATTGTCACAACCAGTTGCTTGAAAAAGCCATTTTTGTCCGGCGTGTTGAATACCCCGGGTTTGAAGTGATGAGTCCTTTGTTTGTCATCGTGTATTGATTTCGGTGTGATTTTCCATAAAACCATATCTACATGAGCTTGATTGCTTTTCAACGCATTTTAGATGTCGTTCTGGACGTAGGAAGGTTGAAAATCATAAAACCTAGCGCCCGATGCTCGCCCGATTGCTCGCTCGAATGGAAGGATAACAAAAACCCGGTTCCACCGCAAACTCCCACCGGTCGGGCGCGATGTTACGATACAGGAAAAGGATTCGGTGCGCGCCAGCCAAATTCCCTCATCTGCACCTTATCTGATAATGAAATTTCACGAAGACTATTAGAGGGCTCCAAAATTTAATTACAAACCGGCAACTCTTCCATTCCTTCCATTCAGCTGTACCCCGGGCAGCAGCCTTTATTGGTCCGACGGATGTGTTCCGCTTGCGATACACACCTGCGGGCGGGTTAACTGGGAACAGGATGCAAAGGGCGAGGAGGTCTACCATCCGCAGATAACGTTTCCATTTCGAATCCTCGCTAACATGGCCCCGGTTGGGTTGAGTGGAGCCGCGGTGGGTCGGGTTTTATCCTGAAAGTTCGCTTCCTGCCACGGTACAGGAAATCAGCCAGGTTCATCCCATTGTCGCCGGCCATGACCGGTGGAATGGTGGAGAATGCTGCCAGGACGAGTAACATGCAGCCCACCGCCAACCGAGAGTGCGTCGCCTGCGGCCTGAAATTGTTTATCGTTGCCTGATGCCTGCAAATGGAATTAAGTTTCCAGATTGATGCGCCGATAGTGCCGTGATGCGAGCCTTAGACAGAGCCTCGTTTCCATCTGAAGCGGCATCTGAAGCGTGTCTGGTGGGTATTATGTCGTTTTGACTCAAATGGCTCGTTAAATTGTGCACTGACCGCTCTTCGCGTGGACGCCGAGATCGACCCCGTGCGGGTTCACCGTGCGTTTGCTAGCTGACATATGATGCTAATTATTTAGTCCTTTGCTGGGTGGTTAGCCCTTTTTTTATTACAATTGTAGATAATGAAACCAACGAGAGTTCACCATGCAGTCGCTGGTTTAGTTAGTGTCGTGCGCAGAGACAAGTCTTTTAAAACGGGTTCCGAGAACCTATTTAAGCTGTTTGCAACGAACGAAGTTGAAGTAATTTCGTATCTGGTTGTGTCTATTGTTGTGTATGATATTTTCCGCTGATGCTGTTATGGGATTACGTATCCAAAGCACACCATGAGGCACATATGATTGCGTGCTGATAGAACAGTGAAACCAGAATAACTATTTTTGTTCATAGACAATGCTTCCTTAATCCAATTCGTTGTAAAAAGCAAGTTTTCGTGTATTAAAATTGCACCCCAGCCATCGTGGTATTGTATGATTGAAGCCGTAGAATTTGTTTTATAGAAATATTGCTGGAAATGGAACGAATTAAATGCAACTGGGTTATCTGGAATTTTAGGCAACGTGTGTACCCGATTTTCCTGGAATATGCCTCGCAATTGAGGTACCTTGTGCTTGCAGCTACTCCAGACTCGAAATGAGTGGTTTGGCGTTTTCCTCTCGCGAAAGTTTCACTCACGTCTCCGCTAGTAGGCAAATAAATTTCAAATTTCTAACTTTTAAATGAGAATTTATATTATTTACTATTGCCGAGTCGTTACCGAGGCCAGCGTGGATACATGGAAGGTTGGTAATTTCGTTCCAACGTGTCGTAACGCGCGCGAGTACGACCGAGTGGGACGACTCTGGTGAAAACTTACGAAACACGTAACCTCCCGCTTCGTTCGGTGTGCGTGAGAAAAATCATCATTTTCCCGGCGACCAATTTTACTCGTTTGTTCCGCAGGAAAGCTGTACAGAACTGCAGACGTGGAGTGTATCCCATACTATCCTGTTCGTCGTTTCCGCAGCTAATGGAGGCGCCTGGTCGTTTTAGAGGATAGAATGCAGAGCAAGAAAGAAAGTTGCCCCGCCTTCAACTTCATGGGCCCGCGTTCAGAGTTAACTTTATTTCGTCTACCGTGTGCTGCTGCCTGGTACCCTTGGTTGGTACCGGTAGCCCAACTCAAACGGTGGGATCCACAGAAAGCGCCAAAAAGAGGCTACACGCGGTGGAATAAAAATTATTATAATTAGCAGCGCGTAGACGGACCCCGTAGCATGGGTGGAGTTGAAAATTTTACCAAATTTTCAGAGTTCCTTGTGGCAACGAAGCGACCGTTCGTCTTTCAATTGAAGCGTCTGCTGTGAGGAAATGGGTACGATGTTCTTAACATACTTCGAGCACGACGGCAACTTTTCCCGTCTTGTCGAATTAAGCTCATCGCACTATGTAGTTTAAGTTATTTTAACTCCAAGTCCAATACTGTTGGGTTGGGAAAGTGATGGTTGGTAGCCGAAGAGGAAGGGTGAAAAACAAGCAGAATATAATAGAACATGGAACATCTCACGAGAAGCTTATTACCGTAAGGTTTGATATTCTTCAACGTGAATTAATGCAGCATACCTTTGGCTGATAGCAATAACTGAAATATTCGCAAATTGTTTTGCATCTATGTTTGTGTTTGATCATGTTTCAGTTTAAAAAGTGTCAGTAGTTTTCAAAATGTATGGTACTTGGCAACTGTGAAATCCTGCGACATTATGGTTGATTTCACTATTCATGTTTTTCCTTTTTTACAAGGTGTACAGTTTTCCGATTATATTAAGATAAATTTAATGCAGTAAATGAGCAGATACATTTATATTCTCGTACAAATGTATGTCATACCAACAAACCGATCATTGGTAGTTGGTGGAGAAGGCGAAGAAAAATCTTACAACCGACCAAAACATGCTCGAAATGAGCTCGAAGCTACCGTACCAAATTGTTGGTGAGAAAAGTTATTGCAGGTAAGGATACCGGTGTACATTTCCATTTCGAATTTTCCATTCTCTCCTACGAGCTCCCAAAAACCGCTCGGAATAACGTTCAAGTTCTCGAACCACACGAGGGCGGTTGGGGCTTATCGTGTAAGTTTACTTCCTGTTGCGGTGACGGATGTCGGTTCGCGGTGGTCGGAAGTCAAGAAAACGTTTAAGAAAGCGAGTGAGCCGCCGACCTGTCGTTACGTTTGGTGTAGTTCTATCGCCAGTTCGGGCTGAAGAAGGCGCGGTTTGCTTTGGGTGGTTGAAAAAAGTGTTTTACCCCATCTCCGCCTCCGGCAGGATTTTGTCAGGGTTTTCTTTCATCCCGTTTGTCACCGGCACGGCGCACCCTCTGTTATGGTTCGAGTGGAATCTTCTGCCGAGTGAATCGTTTTATCTTGGCGCAAAGCATTTTCCTCGTTGGTTGTTTTTGTGCCATTGCCTTTCTCTCGTCATTCCACGTTTTAAGCGCCTTGGTCTTTTGGGTTGTTGAGAACTGGCGTGCATCAGCAGCACGACCACTAATATTACGTTACCGAGACCGTTTTTGATACTGTTTCTTCCTTGCTACGTTGCAAATGGGAAGCAAGGACAGCCGAATGAATGGGCTTTTTTTGTCCTTGTATTTCCTTTTTTTTGGATTCTCTTCTACCACTCTAGTAAATTGCCGAGTGTAAGATTTTTTTCTCTCTCTTGTTGCTCTCTTCTCACCCTGCAAAAAGACATTCAACATCGTCTTTTACAGAATTTCCTATGCCAACCATTGCCTTCCATTTATAGAAGCAGTCGCTTGCCTTCTGAGCGGAAACGGAATCTGCAACTGTGTTATCTTTTGCGGAACATTAGCACACGCCCTGTTGCATGTTCGGTGCGCGCGCGTTACATTCTCGCCCCACCGAGTGATGTTCTCGTCGCATTTCCCGAATTACTGTGTGCGCGTGTGTGTTTGAAGTTTGTGTGTTCATCTTGCCGCGTTTCGGGTAAGATAAAACACGAGCGGAAATCACTGGCGTCTTTATGGGAGGCATGTGTGCCCATTCTGTTACGAACCACTCCAGGACGACGGAAAATATCCGATCACATTAAGGTGAAATATGTCGTACGATATCATTTTCGGGTGTTGAGCTTTTCGCACTCAACAGTCGCAAAAGGAATCGGTGGTTGACTTGTCCACGCTTTGAAATGTTTTGATTTGGGAATACAAGCAAGCAGTATTTTAATTTACTTTAAAATTGTGCTACCAGAAATTGAATAAAAATTGCATATGCTATTTTGCTTTGTATTTGCTTTGAATCGATATAAAAATTATTCTTAGTATTCTCTATCAATTTTCGGGTTTACCTATTGCTTCCACAACTAGATCACTGATTGATGCTCTTAAACTTTAATGAAAGGTCTTTCGCCCATGTGGTATGGATCATTTACAAACAAGGCGAATGATCCAATATTACACATAATGAAAATTTGTAAACTCAATCTAGCGCTTGTTGCGAGGTTTTCGTTTACAAACTCTTTTTCTATCAGATATCGATAATCTTTTAAGGATTATTGTGTCATTTTACTGTTAGTGGTCTCTCAAAATGAAGGCTTTTGTTGTTGCAGCGTTGCTAATAAATTTATCGCTTCTCATTTCAGGTCAGTATATGATGATTACTCAGTTCATCGTGCATGTGTAAGTACAAAATAAAGATAATTTATTTGGACTACCAATACGTACCCGCTCCGGTGTTAACACACATAGTTAGTGTGTGATTATTGTTAAGGTTTTTGTGGGAAATAATATATAAAAATGCTTTGTTATTGATTTATTGCGGTGTTATTTGTTGCGAGAGTTGATGCTCTATTGAATCGTTTATTTTTGTTCATGTTTCTTTAGAATATACATGTTACAAATATACCCTAATGAACATAAAAATTTGAATCTTGCGCGTGCACATGATGGTAATTTTAAAACTCCTGAAGTGAGATGCCTTTCAGGCTTTTGAGCGCAATCAGTAAGCTCCGACGACTGGTTTATTGGAAAAAGTTTCATGGCAAATTTCCTGGTAAAACTACCACACGCTGGAACAATTCCATCTTCTCCGTTTTTTCTCAGTTAACATTTTAATTTCCTGCCTGTCGGAAGTAGTTTCGACGCTTGGACTCTATAGTCCCGTGGGAAGGTTTTGTTTTAACCGACCAACACAGACGTCAATCCAGTGTCGTACACTTTCCAAAGTGAAAAGCGTTTTCAAAACACATTATCTGCTGCTTCTTGCGTGCGCACTCGCAATGGGCATGCTGTGAGATCTACGTCACTGCTACGAATTATGTCCCGTATTGGTTGTGTTTCCTTGCACCTCGGTGTCCGTGAAATTGACAACCGGAAGATATCGAGAATCGCTCGATCGAGCTATGGCATTTTCCGGCTTCAAAGAGGAAGCATCAGTCGGAGAAACAGAACGGAAATAGAGAGGGAAATCCTTTATTCAAGCATGCTATCGTCTTTTCGTCCACATGCTCAGAGCGAATGCATGCTAATGCATGGAATGGCGAGGAAAACTGTCATCGTTCCTATTGCATACATTATTGTACCCATCAATTTACGAGGTACGATTCCTGATCGAGCGTCGTTCGGATGTTGTTTGGTTTGTGTTGTTACGACAGTGGAGCTTGTCTAGTTGACGCAGGTAAAGGAATCCGTGCATTCTGATGCTGAAACTTTCATTTGAAACACGTGGTTGGTTAGCGTTACGGAACTTTTCCATTGTTTTATATCTTATGTATTGAAAATGTATCGTACCAACAATCAAAGGTAATTATTATCACATATTGGTATTATATGAATGTGATGGAAATAATTACATCAATTCATTCAAATAATCCATTAATTTCTTTTGCAAAATAATTCACGCCGCGTTACATCAATAAAGAACGCTGTAATATTACGAATAGCGAGAGTTATTCCTCCCTATGGGCGAGTGCGGTGATGTGTGGGCTGGCGCCTCCAAATCGGATGTTCGTCCTCCCGTCGGCATCATTATCGGGTGCGTCCTAGCGATGCTGGAGCGTGGGCTGGACCGCTCATTATGGCATCACAATCCTGTGCCCCGGCGATTGTTTCGTCCCAGTAATGTGACTAATTGCGTCAGACGGTTTGCCCCGGGTGCATTTCTCGCGAATCACAATCAGGTACTCTGCGCTCTCCGTTCACAGTAGGCGTTGATGTTATCATTACCGGCTCTGCAGGGCCATATCCGGTGCGTAAACCCCTGGACATTAACGCTTTTCGCAAAATGCACCCGACGTAGCTCTGGGAAGCGCGTGATGATGATGATAAAATGGCGATGGTAAGGTGTTGATAATATATCCTCGATTGCCTGCCCCGGTCCCATCATCCTTTTCGGTGCGTGTGACATGGGCCCATTAATTGAGTTGTTTCACTTAACGAAGCGAAGGACGATCTCGTTAAAGCAATCAGGTATTGCTGGCGTTAACTGGAGCGCACGCGCGCATCCACTCGATCGTGATTGAGTGGAAATTCCTAACTGCATGGTTCGTGGTTGCTGCTATTGCTGTGGTACCTTCTTGCTCATTACCGAGAACTGGGCGTTTTGCAATCGTTTGACGGCGTAATTGATTTTTTGCCGCGGTCTGCTTGATTTACTACGAGAATTAAGGGGAAGTTCTATGGGATAAGGAAAGTTGACCGCATGATTTGCGTTGGGCGCTGGGTGTATATTTGATTTATTTATTGCGTACTGTGTCTTTTCCACGGTTGTTGTGTTTGTTCGTATTTCCTAGTCATTGGGTTTTTACAAATGCAAAATTCTTAACCGAATGGAGATATTAGAAAGGAATGGCCTGCTGTCGGGTAAATTGCGATCTGGTCGTTTTAAGATTACTTCATCATTCAAGGATAATGGTTAGCGGTTCTTGTAAGCTGTTCTCGGAAAGTCGCAAATTTTCGTAAAAGAAAAACTACCGCTTCAAACATTGTAAAGTCACGTTTTTGTTCGATTTCCGTGAGGCGCATTCAGCTGTTGTGGACCTTTTTGCTTTCTGCTCTTCTTCTCTTGATTTTTTCTTCGCTTTCGCGGGTTTGGTATTTTTTTGCTATCACTGGAACTGAAGCTCGTTTGCTAGCCAAAAAATCACGTCACGTAATGTCCGCATACTGCGATTACCGGACTTTCTTATCTTTTGCTACTAGTACCAATTAAACGTACCAGTCGAACGAGGAACGGTGAGATCACGGTGGAAGACGATATGCCGAGCACCGGGTCCGGTGCTGCATTCTTTTGAGTTTTTTTGAACGCTCCTCCTTTCTTCCGGTGAATGGCGTAACGAAAGTCGCTGAATCGTTGAAATTAATTTCATTGTTTCGTCATAGCGAAAAACCCTTCGATGGGCCGATCGTTCAACCAGTGGATGTTCCGCGGGTGCGCGGCTGAAATTGAAAACAATTTGGAAAGTTCTGTGCGAATGGACTTTGCTCAATTCTTTACGGCACTTTTTTCCGTCATGGGCTTTCTCGCATTTAATGCCAGGCTGAATTTGGGCTCAGATTGCAAAAATACGTGCGGATTTTTTTTTTCATTCATTTTCTGCATTTTTGCTCTGACTTCACGTTTCTGATTTCGCGTATTATTATTTAAAAGTTTCTCACCAGTTGAAGGCGCCTGCTTGGTAGGTAAACAAAGAAAGCAGTGATGTTTTTTTGTTCCGTAGCAGCACAAATTCTTCGTTTTTCTTCTTTTGTTTCGCAAAGAAACAATTTTGGATCAGATTATGAAATACTGGTTAGTATATAAACGAATCTTTGGCACCATGAATTGTATTTGATCAGGTTATGGCTAGGAAGGTAATGAGTTATGTTACTCTTTCGTCAAAACATTTTGATACCGTAATTATTTAATTTTTATTCTTATTGAATCCCTTTTTGGAAATGTAACAATAATTTAAAAGGTAAGTAGTAAATGCATACCAGCATCATTTCGATGCTTGGCTATTTAAATTTGACAGATTTTTGTCACTAAACTTTAAAAAATCCTTCAAACATGTACCACCATCGGATAGACTTATTCTTGGCATATCACACCGTTCAATTGTTGTCACAGCTCTTCACATTATCAAATTCAAATGCGTATGCTTCTCCTGCTTGCATTACATACAAAGAGCATCCTTATCGACACGGTTGGTGTTTTACGTATCATGTCTTGTTGCGCCGCAATCTGATGCTAGACTTGCGTTCGAGAAATGCCTTGTCGGACCGTTCGAGAATACACTTATCGGCTCAGTTCGGCGTGTCCGGCCATGCGAGAGCTGCAATTCGGTTGCAGCAATGTTGCAATATCATACCCATGAATCCGCATGCACGCGCGGGCACGCCATCTGCTTCATCTTCGTCCCGGGGCAATTCGCATGTCGGTCGGAAATAGCTTGTCAATATGAAATGCCGATAGCAAATTGTCGTTGGTGAGCCAACGAATGAATATAAATTCAAATCAATTTGCATAACGAATCAGTTCGGCATAATTAGCATAACTTGCCGTTCGTCACACGCTCTGGTCGATGCACCCGGGGCCTGGTGGGGTCGTGAATACGCTTCCGTACGACTCAGGCCATGGGTCACCGTACCGGCACACCGGACGGAAGTGAGGATTCATAGAACGATCAGTTCCTTCCGCCCTTACCTTCCATGCGCGTGTCGTCCGTTGGTTTGCTCTGGTTATCCGTGTGTCCGGAAAGCAGTGTCTGAAAGTATTGCTAGTTGGGGCGAAACACGAAAACAACATCATCTCCATTTGGGAATGGGCGAGGTGCTTACAATCGTTCTCGATGACCGGCTGTCGGAGCTAAGACAGCAAATCCTCAGCCTCGTGAGCGAGAGATCATGGGATATGCAAAGTATAAATTGACTAACGTATGTAAGCAACTGTACTGGTTTCAAGCTATACTCGTCCCAAGCGGATCGACGATGGCGTGGGAAGTAAGAAAGTTCGACATGCCGACGACGATGCTACAATTTGATTGGCTTTATGCGATGATGGGAACATTCAGTTTTTATTCATCGTAATGTGACATATGGGGCTAGGCGTATTACTGGAGCTGAAAATAGAAACTCAAAAGATCATTTTCATTACCGTCCTTTGTACGGGTGGCAATTAATCTTATCCTAGCCATTTAGCATGGGAATTAGAGTTTAGGCTTTTGATAAGCCTATCAATTTTCAAAGCATGTTTTGCAATGGCTTTCAACATCTGGACTGATTATTTAAAGGTATTTGTATTCAAAAAAACCACTCATTTCCGAATGTAAAAAAAAATTGATTGAAATTATGATGAAACGGATTCCACTTTGTCCAATTTCAATTGCTCTCAATTTATGTTTAGCCCTGTATCACAAAATAAGGATTCTATCGGAAAAAGCAGGTTCGACTTATTAGGTACTCGCTCGGGTTAACACGGGCTCATAGAAACCATTGCCCAATTCGTCAGGTCCGTAATCATGTTCTGGAATGCATGCAAATTGGTTGAAAACCGCTCCGTGCTGCTGTAACTAGATCTGGTTTGAGATTCGTAGAGTTGCATGTGTAATGAAATGGAACTGTCTTTCCGGTAGAATTGATATGTTCTTGCGAAGCGGCTGGGCAATACGAGTATCACTACTGACGAGCCGACCCATGAGCCGCCTCTTACATCCGAATCCAGCTAGAGTTGACGACAAGCTCGATCATTTCGGAAAAGTACAATGTAAGTCCAATTCGTGCTCAGCTTGCACCACAATGCTTACTCGTTGGAGAGGCTTGGCGAATGAAATTGCAATTTCTTGCCTTCTACGGTGATTCGGTGCAAAGAAATGGCTGGAAGGAATGTACACTCGTAGCGGTTCTCTTCGCAATGTATCTCGGAAATGTGCAACAAGCACGTGCTCCTGATGGAACTTCAGTCCGTTCAATGTACCCCGGCCGAGCTGCTCTGGGGAAGGAATGCCAATTAATAGGAATTGAGCATTGGCAATCGAACGGGATTCATTTGGATTGTAACTCAAGAGATGCACGGAACTAGCTGCTAGCGGGCGTGAGTAGCGATTTACACTTGGTTGAACGCATTCGAAATGAACGGACGAATGCAACTGCGTTACGAGTATTTCATTGTTTTTACGAAACTATATTGCTTGATTACTGCTATACTGTTTTATGTATACTAAAATTGATGAAATGCTAAAAAAAATTTTCGGTATAAGAATGCTGTTAAATGGCTTCCTTGCACATTTGGTGCTTGGTAAGCAACTGATACAGCTTTATGTTTAATTTTCAGTGTTGTCCTATTTGTGTGTTGTCAGTGATGTACTACCAACAAGTTTGTTCTAATGAGCATTGGATGAAATTTTTTAAAGCAAAGCTTTTTTCATATAAAATTATCATGCTATTCGAGTTTATATTTAAGGCTGACCATATTTATTAAACATTTCTAACTTTCTATGTGCAAGGATGTATTTTTTATTGTAAAGACTTTAGTACAATGAAAAGATTACAATGAAAAGTTAATTGACTCATTTAAACGTTTTCGAAGTGTGAAATTTAGTGCGAATCTTTATATAGCGATGCAAACCTTGATGACAGTAATTTAATACTTGGAAAGAGTTTTGAGGGAAGCTTTTCATGAAAAGCATCATTCAAAAGAAAATTGCGGTAAAAATAATGAAAAAAAAATTAAACATCAACACATTGAAGAAGTATACGCTGACATGATGCCACTTTTATGCTTCACGAAATATCCCGCTTCTACACGAGAAAAGGTGACCATTTGTTGAAGACGTAAATTTTCCGTTCTCGAAGATTCTGTTGGTGCGCTTTCTGCACGCCTAGCTTACATGTTTTCAGCTTTGTGTGCTGTGGTGAGACGCTCTCTGTGCAAGACGCTTTGCTCACTCTCGCTTCAGGATGCGAAGTGTGCGGAAGACAATAAAATATGAAAAAAGAAAAATCCCTTAAGTGTCTTCTTGGAACAACTTGTCGAAACCGTACAGGAAGCTTTTTGGGTCGCCAAGAGATCTCTAACTTCCAAGTGGTCCCATGCTGCAAAGCAGAAAATGTGACTGGGAGTAAAACAAAGCAGGAATACGGAACAACCATAAACTGTGTGTGAGGTCGTAAGTCACCGAAAGCAAATATAAAAACAAACGGCAGAAATGAATCTAGAAATGGGAACGAAGGAAGTTTTCAGCAGCTAGGGAAAATCCAATGAAACAAATTGAATGAAGAGAGTGGGAGAAAGCCGGGTGAAAGCGAAAAAGATAATAAAAATAGAAACATCAACAAACTACATAAACGAGATATAACGAGAGCAAACAATAACAGTAAACAATCGACGAGAAAAGGGTGTTTTCAATTATGTCATCGGATTGGTGCGGGCTTCAGTGTTCGCGGTTTGCGGAGAATGATGAAGCTTGCTAAATGGTAAAAGAAGGACCTAAGCTGAAATATAAATAAAATGGCACTCGGCTCTCCTTGAGCCCTCCGTCCACGCACACACAGCCCGTTAGGGAAAAGTTTGGTTCGAAGCAGTAGAAAAACCACCACCATTGAGCCGGAAATCGATAACGCACGAACTTCTCAGTTTGATGATGATGGCATTGCGATTCGCTTCGATAAGATCCCTTGGGGTGCCACGAACACTAGCGCTCGTAGTGGTGCTACTACGACCACCACTACTGAGTCCTAGCAGTAGTCCTGCAGCTCGTGCAACTATTGCTAGTTCCAGCACCGTGGCGCCATGAAATATTTCGCCTCGCTCGGGTCACTGCCACCGGCGCTGAGGGGAGACGATTGTTGGTTGTGGAAATTTATTTTATGACTCCATCATTCGGAAGTTTTCATCATTCGCTGGAGTAGCTTTGCTGGGTGGTAGGGTGCTGGAGTGCGATTGTTTGATGATTTACCCCTTAGAGAAGGACACATAAAAAAGAAAGCATCGTCCGAGGTGTGTTCCAACTTTCTAGGCTTCCTCTTTCCGTATTCTTTTCTTAGTAAGGCCGGATGGGCCACTGCCAAAGAAACAGTTACTTCCGTCAGAATGTTTTACGATCGACGAGGAAAGTTTGTCTTTATTCGTCCAGTCGGCTTGATCATTTTTTCCTTCATGTTGCCATTCGATCAAATGCTGTGAAAGCATGTCACAGAAAGCATTTTCCTTAGCTGATCAAGGTCGATGATTAATTGCTGATTCAAATTTTAGAACAAATGTAAAGAAAACAAATCATATGCTTTAAACTGTTTGTTAAATGTTTTTAATATCAATTTTACATTTTCTTGTTAAACAATCATTCGAATGCTGCTAAATGCCGTATGCAATTTCAATTAATTATTTAACCAATGCAGTTTAAAGTCGATTATTTCTAATAGTGTTGTTAAATTGTCAATGGACAATGTGAAAAATCGTATTCATTAATCTTATTCCTACATAGAAGAGTTTCCCAATTGTTTGTGTATGCCTGTATGTCTGTTTGTGTAAAGCAATTTAAAACGCTTATATCTCATTTGTATAACTTTTTGTCTATTTAATATCTTATCACCTGAAACGAGATGCTAGAACTAATCCAACCGCACTAACAGGTGGTCAATAGACCGTCGCGGAGATTGTAGTGCGGTGAAATAATGAAAAATATATTTTTGAAAATAATTTTATTGCTATCCCTCGTGCTCTTTAATATTTCGTTTCTTTTTATTTCTCAAAAAAGTTGCATGTTGCACCCTCGTGCTACTGCGTACGATATTGTTATACACCATCGAAAATAAGCATAAATCAAGCATAATGAACGCACAAACGAGTTTCATGGTGCATCGAAACATCGCTGCAGTCCTTTTTACGTACACATTCTGGGCGACCAGCGTGGCCTCCTCCTCCTCCGTCGTCTTCTGAGGCAGGCTGGTCCTCATAACGTGTCTCTTAAGAAGTGCGAGCTTTCGCGATGAAAAAACTCGAAAGAAACGCTTGCAAATGTCGGCAACGGTTTGTGGCACCGAGCCGCAAGTCGGCATTGGAATCAAATGCAGACCGGTTTCCGTCTATACTTCTCTTTCCTTTCGCCTCGTAAGGTGGGAAAGGGAAACTGCAACGAATGCATTAAGCACCGGACGCTAAACAAGCGATTCGTGCGGTAACACGGCTTCATTGCGGTAAGCGAGAGTTGCGCGAGTTTGTTGCGCTATTGCGCTGCATTTAGCACGTGCTGCTTCATGGTTGCGAATCGACGACAGCAGAAGGGATAGCCCCCGAAATCGAGGGCAACACAGTCTCGCTCGGTAGTGGCAAGGCCACTATGTTTCATGACTCTCCAGATGCGCCGAACTGTTGTCGTAGGTTAACTTCACCGCTGCATCATCATATTTAGTGCTTCCATTATGTTTTTCTAGTATATTGGATAATTTATGTTTCATCGGTTTGTTCGAGTTTAATTCAAATTTCTTGACTATCAAAGGGACTGTCAAAACAGATGTTTTTACATCAAAACAAGAAAAGGTAGCAAAAACCTATGAAATGAAATACTTTTGGTTACGCTGAACTACATTGTTGCTCCAGCTCTGGTCAAACGGCACATCGATAATCGAGGCACACACTCACGTTAACTGAACGGGTCATGTCGTGGCTTCGATGGCCACGTAATACAGTCCACGAGTGCACGCACGAGGTTGGCGATTGAGTGCACCTGCAGTTGCAATCACCTCAGTTTGCATCGGGCTTGGGGTGGACCCTTCTTTACACGCCTTTTTCTCTCTGTCAACAGGCTGTCCCGGGCACGTTGTCCTCTTGCTCTGGGATCCGCCTGGCTTTTAGTTTTGTCGTGATCTACCGTAAGCTGTCGGTGGAAAGGTAATGAGTAGGTCTCCGCATCGGGAGCTCGTGTACGTATGAGCAATCGAGTGTTGTAGCCATACGTTGTACATTGCGTTCGGTGGGTAAGCTAGCGTTGTAAAATGCAATGTCCGCACCGGTTATGTGCTCGATTGAGGTGCATGCGTGCAGAGTTTGTTTTTTTCCTATACTGGCGTGGAATTAAAATGACTTTATTTAATTGCGAAGCACGTGACTCGGCCGTAAAGCTGTAGAGATTAGCAATGTAAAAACAGGTGTGGTGCTTAATCATGACTTAAGTCGTGAAAAATATGGCTAATGAAGAGAGATTTGTTTATGATCAATTACATAAGGAAGGGTTTTTGATGAATACCATTTTATTGTGCAAAGAAAGTTAACTGAACAATTAAAACATGAGTGACAAAGTTTAGCTGAAATACTCACAAATGTTTAGCTTTGGATGAGATAAGCGCCAATGTTTTAAACTTGTTTACTTATTGAAGCCTTCGAATGTTCACCCTTGAAGCATGAGGATAGCATCAGCCTGTGATTGATGGCGTTGAAATAATCCCATTTGTTGGCTGATTCCGGATTTCCGATGGTGATATACTTCGGCCCACGAAACAGATGACAACCTATTGCTCACGGGCCTGATGGTGACCCATAAGCCGAGCAAGGATTGAAATTGCATTTCCGGTGTGATGCTACCGGCTGGCTGGAAATATGCTCTCGCTTGAGTGTCGTTTGCAGGCTGGTAGGTCACGAGCTGGTCGTGGATGCTTACTCGTTCGTGTAGATGGATGCGATGAGTTTTTCTTTTTCATTTGCGTGAAGAATATCAAACCACACCTCTACAAAATCCTATGCTCATTTCATGCTTTATCCAATTTCCATCGTTGAGCGATGGCCAGTGCAAGCCCAACCGTTGGTCAGTTAAAGTCCGGTGTAGGTTAGTTCTGCCGGCGCTGCTGGTGACTGATGATGGTGATGATGAAGCGGCCGCCGTTATTGCACTGTGCCACGGCGCCCAAATGAATCCAATTCTCGTACCGAGATTTGCAGCGCATTTTGGTCTTGCCTACGCTCAAAAATCCCTTTGGGAGAAAGTGAGATGCACGTAGAGGTGAAAATACGTGTGTGTGTGTGCATGTGGAGGTTTCCAACGAATGCAAACGATGATGACTATCTGGGAATGGAACGGTATACGTCCGAGGTACCGCTCATCATGACCGTCATGGGGAAATGGACCAGCGTTTGCTTGAAATGCGAATGATGTTCATCAGTAAATGAGCGCAATTTCGTTTGCAAATTTTGATTAGATTGGGGATTGCAACGGTTTCTCGCTGGTTCGATTCCCGATTGGTTTGGGTAGCAGCTTGGACATCTGCTTTGCTTGGAGAGTTACTGATACGATATCAAATGCAACTGTTGACCAATATACTCGCTGTGTTTGTTTGCCTCTCTTTTTCACACCCCATATGCACAATATTATTTTTGCTAAGAAGTTTTCTCTATAGTATTTAATTTTATTCCTCCAAGAGATCTTGTTTATTGTAATATATTTAATATGATACTTGTTGCTTGTTACTATTGTGTAATAATTCAACCTTGATATCTAAGAGTGGCATTTTGCTATTGGGATGTGAACATTTTGACATTGTGCGCTGATCGTTGGCATGAAGAAATCGAATGACCCGTTGTAGCTGTTTGATTATGTATTGCGGAAGCGAAAAAAGATGTCAAACACGAAATAATAATTATCACTTTCTTGTCCGTGCGTGTAAGCGATGTCTTCGAAGACGCGAAGAGAAATACGGAATTTGGAGCACAAATCGGTACATGTTACGAACTCAATTGGCAAACATTCCCATGACACACTTCTTTCTTGCTTGAACCGTGCCATATGGGAATAAATTGAAGACGGAAAACGAAGGACGTGCAAACAAACGCAAAAAAAAAAAACTATGCTCCACTCGCAGCATCGGTAAATGTGTTACAATAACGGCGAAATGTTGGCTCACCGGCCGTGATTCAATTAACACCAATAAAATAAAATCCGCTCCAGTTCGCTCGATCGCATCGGACGATATTGGGTCGTATTTAAATGCCACTCGCATACAAGCGACAACGGCTCTCGTCGTATGTTCATTTGGCTTATGTTTCATCACAACTACGCTGCATTTCCTCCACACAGGCGTGGGGTGCAGTTTCTCATTGGATGACAAAAAGCGGTAAAGGAGAAATAATTCGATTATTAAATTCCGATTCGGATTGAGAGCGTGGACAACGGTAAAGGAATGCCGTTCATTATTAACGCAGTAACGCGCATTGCATTACCTGAGGGAGTGTGGTTCGCTCCATGATTGTTCCAACAATTTTTGAAAAGTCTGCCAGTGTCTGGTTAGTGCCAAGTTCTTTACTTATATTCTCGGAACGATACGCGTTTAGATCATCGTTTTTGCTGTCTATTAATTTAAAGCACATTGATGCTTTCAAGCACCGCACGTCGCAGATTCAAAACGGTCTTGCAATGCCACTCTGTCTGATGGTAAGGCAGTTCGTATTCTATCGGCATTCCGACCAATGCAGAAACCGATGGTGGCGACGATGTCTAATTTGCATTCCATCCAACTGGAGCACGTCGTGCGGGAAGCAATTTTTCAGTCGGGGATATTTATTTTTGTTTATATTGTCGGGTTTTGTTGGTTGCTAACGACACATTTGCCAAATTTCGCACGTTGAGAATGGTTGTTTTTTGTCGAACTTGGTGTTCAATTTACATTTTTTTTACATTTTATCCCATAGTGAGTAAAACGAATTCCGTGAAACTGTGGTACAATGACCGTGCCCGTGGAAAATCCGATCGATATAGTTCAATCGAAACTAAACTCTTGGAGTGCGAATATAAATGTAATAGGATTTCTGCTTGATATCAGCATAAACGCCCTTAGATTAAATTTCATCTTATCCAAAGCTCAACGGAGATTTTAACATAGCGATATTTTGTACGCCATGACTTGCGTTAAAAAAATCGTCATCACGAATCGAATTTTAAAACTTCATCACATAATGCCCATAAATTCCGCGAGGACAATGCGCAGCTGAGTAGTTTCGTTTTGGTTACGAGCAATCGAACAATGCTTTGGTTTCGTTGAATCTTCAGCATTAGTTTGCACTGTTTACGACCGAACGTGCAAGAAGAAGACGGTAGGGTTAAAAATGTTAAAAATGATAATTTGCCGCACGTGATGAGACTACCGTATTTGATCGTGACGAATGACATTGAAGCGATTACGGCAGTAATAAAAGGCAGAGTTTAACTAGTGGGTTGTTGGTATGAGAATGGCATTGTGTTAATTCTAAGAAGTTTTGAATAAATCTTTATCGTTCAAAGTATTGAAACGTTTTATTTTTCACTGGTAAGATAAAAATGTATTTTACCAACAGACAAAATATTTGCAATATTTTATATAAAATTGTATAGTATTTTTCGGTTTGCTCGTACAACACGTGCACGAATTTAACAATCGTTATTCGCTAATCGTGAAAAGTAGAAGAGAAAACGGAACTTTGTCGATGGAAACCTGCATAGATACATACGGCCTCTATATGCTACCATGTTTTGCTCTCCGGGTGTTTGACAGAGGTGGTCTCTTCATCAACACTCCATTTAGCACACATTCTTCCGACGGGGTTCCATCTATTATTATATGCCATCCATCCGACCAACCATCTAACACACATACTTATGCTGACAGCCCGTAAAATCGCAAAAATCTAATTATTCTTATCTTTTTCGGTGTCGTAATTGCCCAAGGAACCTGAAGCTATTGTGTCTCTGTAGCGACAAGCGACCGTGCTTGAGTTTATGTACCGAAAATGTGTGTATATATGTTTGAGGGTGTGCGCGGAGACTGTTAACTGGAGAGCAAAAGTAGCCCCCAGGGAGTTAGACGTTGGCTTGCCGAATAGGGAAACATAATTAAGCCGCTGTTTTTCCGACCCAATGCGGACGCTTTTCCGAGCCCGTGTGGATTCTTTTTGTTTTGCCTTCAATCGTCTCGCGCGGGCCCTATTCCGCTCTACCACATCGCACCCGTTGACACGGTCGGGTTTGGAAGGCGATATTAATTAACCAAACTTTTGGCGCGCTTACGCCCAGCGTCCGATGATATTCCGCAGTACTAAGCAGTGGCGGCTCCAAAATGTCGTCAAATTTTCTTCTCTATGTCTCATCCGATTTGGCAAACCTTTTCGTCTTAGGTGTGGGTTTTGGGCACGGAATGAAATTTAATTACTATCTTGCCATCTAATTTATGGCATTCAATCACATTAAACTAACAAGCAGAAGGTGAGGGAACGATAGGACCTCTGACTCGCACACGTCGTTTTGCGTGAATTGAATTTTTCGAACTTGTTAGCTGCTCGATTGGCAACTTTCTTCGCCTTTCGCAATCAGTAGCACCTGAAAGGCGAATTATTGCGTGGCGTTATTCCCTGATTTAATCGTGCTCAAACAGCAGAACGCACATTGCCTCTTACATACCGAGCGTGATTCAGTTTCTCGTTTGGCCAGCGCGTCTTAGAGCACCAGAGAGCTAATTAAGTTGGTTGACCCCTTCCGGCGGGAAGCATTAGTGCAGCTGATGGACAATGTCGCCGTGCCGGAAAGTGGGAACAAATATTCCGTAATTTGCAAAATGGTCCCGTTCGTTCGTTTGCCAACAGCGCAAACAAAAGTCAACGCCGCGTAACGCGAACGCTCATCGGCGAATCGGAGCAGAGGAGGAAAATCTATGTCGTAATCTTATTTCCTTACTACAAGGACGAAGCGCTGCTAGCGTTAAAGCTAGGTAGGCCGTACAGGAAGCGACCCTGTCCGGGCTTTCGCGGTCCGTTTCAATCTCGCTCCATCACCGCGTTCATCGAACAAACCCTCCTCTGGGGGAAACATCTCTCGGGTGGCTTCCTGGCGGCCTAGATGGCCTCGAGCGGAAGCGAGAGAAAAATGTATGATAAATTTAATTAACATACATTTATCAACCGCATGACCAGAGGAGTCGTCCGCCGGGAGCGAAACACTCGGCGGATGTGGTCGCCAACGCGTGAGCCTTCCTGCATGTGTGTGAGTGCCCGTGTTTGGTCCCGGCGATGGAACGGCGCCCCGATGTCCGTCCGTAGTAGCCGAACCGAAACCTAGATTTCCCCGAAGACCGATGGGTGCCGGAAAAATTACCTCGGTGGCTGGTGTCCGCTGCTGATCCTGTGGCCTTCGGGGTTTGCCGGTGGCTGCAAGAAGTATCTCTTCGCTTTTCCCGCACATGAACCGGCCGATTCGGTTGGTTTCTCTTCCATCGGAGTGACCTTTTGGCGCCACAGCAGGCGGACAAATCAAGCAACAGTGCCAGGGCTGCCTGGCGAGAAAACCGACCCGTATCCTAAGTGGTCCGGGCGTGGGCAACTCCCTCGACGCCAGGGCCTGCCGTCGGCGAAATGGACGTTTTATCACGGGTCGGTATCACGGGACCGGGCGATGGAAACTCGGGACTAATTTTTAATCAAGTGATTTATTGCGATCGGCAGACGGTTTATGTGTAGTTGCTAAGCGAAATTATCGCTTTGAAGCGTGGTTTTTTCGTTTCATTTTCTTTTTTCAAAACAATGTACAACTATACGAATACGAAAAGTGCCCTTCGGCGCATTTTATTGATGTGCTCACTGTTTACCTTTTAAACGATACACCATTGCAGGTGTTTTATTGGTTTGATATAAAACCTGCACGCTGGTTGATTGCGTTGATTAGACCCTCGTAAGTGGCCCAAGGGCGAAGCCGCGTTGAATTCGTTGTGCCATTTTAATGCTGTTTTTTTTTCTTCTTCTAGTGCTAAGACCCGTACAAAAAATGAAGGTTAAAAACAAACGAACATGAAACATACCTAAGCGAACCCTTGGTACGAGCGAACATCCCGCGGCATGCTGCCCGTTTTGAAAGGCAAAAACCACCATGAAACGCACTGCAACAGCATGTGTGCTCGACAGTGACGCCGCTTTTTACGACTTTGTGCTAAATTTAGAAATAAAGGCTTGATGCAAATTTCTCCGGCCTCTTTTCAGTACCTCCCCAAACTATTGGACATTATTGGTGGTTTTTAGTTGGTGCTGTTCATGCAGTGGCGGCGGTGCGTTTGCACGAAATTTTGAAACAAAAATCGATGCTGCCGTTCTGCGAGTCGAGTGTTAGCTTTTTTGGTGGTTGTGTTTGCTGAAAACCGTAAAATCTTGCGTGACTCGGGTATTTGAGCCAATGCGTGACGCAGAGATGAAGGTTGGGTTTTTGGGAAGCTTTTTGCTATTCTGACCATGTCCGGTCGGATCGCTAAGCTAGAAATATTGTCTATCGGAGAGAGGGAAAAAAATGTTGCTCTGCCGGTCAATTGTGAGGCTCGGGTCTCGCCGTCTAGCTGACATGAATCTTGCTAAGGGTTATTTTATAAATAAATTCCCGGCGCTCAATGTAACGGAATGTTAAATGCGCACGTATGTTCACCAGGCAACCGAGCCAGTGGGCCACAGCCACGTCCGTTCGTCCTTCGGGATCAAAATGTCAGCAGGACGAGCTTGCCGTGCCGACATACTTTATTGTATCGTTTTAATATATTTTCCAAACTGTAAATATTGTGCCCCTTATCCTCCTTAATCGCTTTTCTACCGACAACAGCAAGTCCAAGCGTTGGTGGCTGTCCCGCCAGGCCGGAGGCAAACCGATGCCACCCGTCCAATGTATCATCGCTGAAAGCTTCCGGTGGGAGATGCTTGTGCCTTCCGATTCCGGCATCCGCCAGGATGCATCAGCTATCTCCAGGGCGTTGGAAAAATGGGTTGCAAAAGGGTAAGAAATAGTGTGTCAGAAAAAAAAATGCTGGATGTGAAAAAATGAATTCTCACATCTACATTCATGCCCCATCGCTAGGCTCCCTGCGGAAGGTTGCAGCGAATAAAAAAAAATAGAACGAAAGAAGAAAAACGTTGCAACAGCAGCGGTAGTCTCGGCGGAAGTAAAGTCGACGTGAGTTGAGGCATGCAAAAAATGCTCCCAAATGCTTAGTGCAGGAGCCATTGCATTTACTGCACGTGTTTCACTGTGTAGACGCGTACCACAGATTCGCAAACCACCATGATGCTGTTCGCGAAAGTGGGTCACTAGTGGAGAGATGGCGCGTGCTGTCGGCTCAAGAATCGTTTCCTCGCTCGGGTCGACCGCTGGCGTCGAGTGGAACTTATACGCTTGTATGCGTGCAGCTGAAAATATTTTTCCTTTTCAACATGTTTTTCTTCATTTGCCCATTTTCAAACGTGTCTATATATCGTGTCAGTCGGCTCCATTCGAGCCACTAACATACAAACGAATGCGATTTTCCATCATCACCGGTACCGCCGGAGATCGATCGGTACCCGGCGGTCTCGTTGATCCATCGGTTCGATTGCTATTACCGTTTTCGCGGAAATGAAGAGAAGGCATTGCTGGCTGCATTTTACCATTATCAGCGTCATCATCAGGGCGCTTTTTTCTCTTTACAGTCGCGAGCCTGACAGGGCGGGTAGAATATGTTTGATACTTGGATCATTCTATTGCACACATCCTTGTTGAGGATGATCCCGCTTTCAGGAGCATTCCTCAACGTGGAGTCTGCGATGGTGCGCTGGCATATGTTCAAATGCATTGCATGCTCGATGCAACCAGATTCTTGGATCTCTTCATGTGGAAAATCTAATAAAATTTTCCCATCTTCTCCCACCTTTTCACGCTCACTTACCTCTACTCGCTTCCTGGGATGGTTTTTTCTGCGTACATTTCGTTGCATTCAGTCGTTCTTCGGGTGGTTTGTCGTTTCTTTCCTGTATTGCGGTTTTTTTTTTCGTTGGAAAATTAGTATTTGCTGCTCGTCGTTTGCTACTCAATCTTTGTTTTTCCTTTTGATTTTGTGAGCTTTTTATGAATTTCCTGTGTGTTTTTGGTGAGACGAAACGATTCGTTAATATTAAAATTGTTATTTAGATTACACACTGCTTAGATTTACGGCTACGTGATGGAGAAATTATATTTCAATGAGGGCTGGTATTCATAAAGAAAAATTTTGTTTATGCTAATTCAAGAGCTTGTTGTTCATCTTTAAATGTTTATAGATAATTGAAATACAAATACTATCGTTTTTTGTTGGAAATACTTTTGATAAACCAAATAGTATTTTTGCAATTCAAATAGTCTGTTATTTTTTTGTTGGCTCTGTTTTCATCCCATATGCGTTTTTCTTATATTCTTTATTTGAGAACGATTTGCAACCCTTCTTTGTTGAAGCAAGCTTTCCTCAAGCTTCAAATTGATATTTTATCGAAAGAAAGGAACAAAAAACACCATAGGTTCGAAACTAAGCCTCTTGAAGCGCACGAGAAAAGAAATTACCCACTGTGCTAGTGCTGAAGCAGAAAATGGTATTTTCAATTTTCTCTCTCATTGATTCAGTTTTCCCTTTGATGATTGAAAGCAAATTAATAGGTTGTGCATTCGGTGCGGCTGCATTTCGCTGCCGATGGCATGTCGTTCGGTAGAACAGACATAAAAACCCTCTTTGGTAGAATAACAAAGGGAGGAACTCTTCGCCCTGTGCACGTTGAAAAGAAAAGGACACCGTTTGGCAAATGAAGTGGAAATTTCGCATAAAAGTCGTCGCTGGGAGCGAGGTCGGCTGGTGCGCTAGACAAATACTAGCGGCACTGTGAAGTGCAGAAAACCGCCCGAGCGAAAGAAGATCCTTTGAATACCACGCGCCTCCCGGAGAAGGTGAAAAAGAGAAATGGAGTGTGTATTTTTGGATTGGTTTTTCCCCCGCAGGCATTTGTACGTAAATCATTACCGAACCGTAAAACAAAAGTGTTCGCTAAATTGGGACCTTGGAAGAGACTCGGAAAAGCTTCTTCCGTGGGTTGGTCCGGGGTGAACCATGTGCCGGTTGAGTTTGTTTTTAATTTCAGCAAAGCTGAGCCTGATTGTGAGGAGGGAAGTGCGTTGAGGTGAAAATTGAATAAAACAAAAGTCGAAAGCAGATCGCGTCCGCTTTTGCTCGCTTGGTGCTAGAATGTTCGTGTCAGAAAAACGGGTGTAGGCAACAAAACATGAAAAAAAGAACCTTAACCGTCTCTTGTGAGATGGCAAGTGGGCGTGCTTGTATTGGGGTTTATTTTTCGTTTTGTGTTTTTTAAGTAACGTTTGGTTGACGAAGGGTGGAAAAATGAAACCCAAGTGCTATGCAGATCTTTTAACGATGTGACTGAAAAACAAAGGGAACGAATTGATGCCAGTGTGTTTGGATTCAGCCTTGTGAGAAAAGCAACAGCAACGAGCTCATGGTAGTTCCGGTGGGCTAATCGGAAGAAAACCGATCGACAACACAGAAAGGTAGTGCATTTTGAGCAACCTGAGAAGAGAACTGCTGCTGTGTTTTGGTTTTAGCTCTCTAGTGGGCCAATCCGAGCGAAAGAATGGAAGGAACTTTTGAACGGAACATGCTCTATTTGTGATAAGGCTTTTGTGTTTTCTTTTTCTGATTGCTCTTCTTGTATCTTTGCTGTTCTTTTCAGAGTTTGAACCTTTTTATTATGTTTCAGAACGCGACGGATAAGGACGCCGCACCAGTACCAGATTTGGTTGCATATTGCATGGGCATGTTTTCGATGGTTTTTATCTTTGAATATGTTTTTCTTCATTCATGCAAATATCCTATTGCGTTGACTTTGAAGCCATATTTTTGCTTAACTTTTGTTTTCATTTACTCTGCAAAAATCACCTTGAAAAAGGAATAAAAATTCGATTGTATGTCTGTGGGATTCTACTGATTGAGCCTTTTCTAAGAGATGCGATTTAGTTTGCGATGGTTCATAAAAATGTCGTCTGGAAACATAAATCGCCTTCATAAAGTTCCCGCAGCCACAAAGCAGATTGCACGAACGATCTATGGCTAGGCGCTCGACCGCAATCGGCAAACCCTGCCGTCCTTTCAGCGTCGACCAGCCACGTCGACCAGCCAAGGAGAAAGTTCGCGTCCAGCTGATCGAAAAGCAATTTAAGGTCCTCGTGTAATAAAATAGCAATCCACTGGCGGCGAGTTGATCAGTTACCTCAAATGGTCATTTATCTCGCTTCGCGGTGTTCTGGCATATGTAGGCTTCCAAAGCCTGCAGGCTTGCGGGTCAGCCGGTTAGCAGCAGGGAAGTTCCAGTCCTTATATCTTGCTGGCGCTGCAGGAGCTACTCGTGGTGGTCAACTTTTACGACGACCATCAAAAGGGCAGCAGTGATGCATTTTATTTGACTGTGTAAAGCATTGTAATAATCGTTACGTAAGCTCGCGTAACTCTTCGAAAGGATTCGTGCATACCGAATTATTTCCGTCAAGTTTTAAGTGATTTTAAAAACTCCCAAGTCGTGCCATTTTTATTTATAACATTTCGTACACAATGGAAAGCCTGCATGGGCTGCAAACATGCCTAAAATTTGTAAAATCGACAGTATACACATCACCGACTTACACTAGAAGTCGCTTTGTTCCACAGCATGATTGATGGGTTTTGCCGGCGGCAGCAAGGCGGTCGTGGCTGATGACGAATCCCGATGGCGCTTTCCTTAGAAACGTTACGAGGAAAATCATGTTGCTGCGTTGTAGAACCGCCCAAAATTGATTTCCCAGTGATCTGCCTCGCCCTGTCGCGTTTTCCCGGGGGCGATCTAGTCGAACCGTGATTAACTGGCTGCGGCAGCCAACGGGTAGCTCGAAAGTCGACCCAGCGGAGGATGATGAAGCACCAGAGGCCGTTGAAAAATGGCAAAATGGAAAGAATGCCAAATCGGTCGGGCCGGAATGAACCAGTCCGGGGGTGGGTTGTAGTAGATAATTTAAAATCGATTATCCATTGACCTGCTTCGAACGGTGGTAGATTTGTGGGGACGTTCGTTCGATTTTTTGTGTCTAGGCTTTGCGTTCACTTCGGTGCTTGTTTAGTCACTTTCGTGACGCGGGTTCATAATGCCTAATGAGGAATGGAATGGAGGCGGAAATATTTACAGCTCTACTAAAGACCATCTGCCACGCGAAACGAGCGTGACTTGGAAAATTATTTTCACTCGTCAGAGGTTTTACAAATTTTTATCACGTTACATGCCGCTTTCCCCGGGGAAGGTCTTACAGTTGATTGCGTTGTGCTTGTGGCGCAACATTTCGCACAACCTTTCTGCTAAGCCATCGACCAAGCTTGTCCAAGTCACCTTCCAAAATGGCCAGAACGAGTACAGAAACTAATCTCTAGCCCCAACACGCATGAAACTTTCTCGCAAAAGGTTCCTCGAAATCAGCTTTGCATCAGGCCATGCCAAAACGAAAACTTTTCTGATATCGTTCTGCGCCATCGGACAGGCTGCGACATGGAAATTGGTCCCCATCAAGGCATCGGTGGGGGCTGCTATTGGAGGGTGCTCATTGCCAGTGCAGATCGAACGTTCCGTCGGGTCCTGCACACCGTAAAAGCCTGCGACAGAAGCTGTTTGTGCCGCAGTCAATCCTTTCTCCGATTAGAAACTTTATCCAATCAAAGTTTTCGCTGTGTCGCGACTGGTCGTGGCCGAAGTTGCAGCATTCGAGTGCAAACGCGGCACTCATACTGGCCGAGAAGCAATATGCATACACGACATCGGACTATAGCCGATGGAAGGCGTTCGATTTTTAGCCGAGAATATAGTTTCCGGTGAAAGTTTTGCTTCATTTTCAAACAATTTCCAGCGCTCTCGAATACACTCAGGTGCACTTGACCCCATGCGGCGATAAGCCATGATGGATGGGCGTAGTAACCTCTGTTTGCTGCTTGCTTTAGAACAATGGGCTCGGAGAAGCTCTCACGTCCGCTTCAACTGCCGGCCGCTAGAGCTTTAGTCCTGTGGGGATACGAGAGCGTTATGTGAGCTTTTTTTCTTTCTCTCTCTCTCTTCTGCATTGTGCTGCCCAAGCTAGGACCGGATCTCGGCTAAATAATAGGGAAAATCCTTCCCAAATCCCACCTCGGCAAATCCGTGACGAAGGTACCGGGATTAGGTTGTTCCCCTGCTTTTGGGGCGCCGATTTGTTGGTCCCGCATCACACGACGCTCGTTTTACTTTATCGAAAAAGATCTGTGATTGGAATCAAACATGTTGCCACGATTTCCTTCGCAAATCCCCCGTGCACTCAACGAGCTCGACGGAGAAAAATCGCCCGTACTCTGCCCGCCTGGCAGGCATTAGTCTTCGGCAGGTGGCAAAAAAAAAACCCGACCCCACTCGCGTTGGACCATTTCCTTCAATTCGTTCTCATCTCGATTGACGTGGCATGGTATTTTTGTTCCCGGAGAGGGTACGAGATGACGTTCGAGAAATAAAAAGAAATATAAGACAAAATATCACCCAGTGATCGGTGTGTTGCTTCTAAGTTGTGTGAGCGGCATTTGTTTGGGTTGGATGAAAGAATCAACTGCTCATCGCATACTGGAAGCTAGAAGCTCCGTGTCTGCCTATCGTGGAGATGTAAGCAGAGCGGGTTGGGAATGGGAGAATTTCACCCTAGGTGGGAGTCACATCATTCACTCGTTTTAAGAGTGTTGAATGTGTGCGCCCTTCAAAATCACGGCCAGTGGCAGTAAGGTGATGTGAAAAAGCGACAAGAAGAAGGTTCCAATTTGCTATGCTTTTTGCGTTCATTGCTCGCCAGTCGGGTTGGTGGATGATATTTGTGCTAGATCTTACTCTCGGATCCCGCATCTATCCCAGTCGATGAATCTTCTCTGTTTTGGGAGCTTTAGTTGGCCACGTATGGGTCGCTGGAGTGTGAACAACATTTTTTTTTGTATTTCATTCCCAATTGAGATATGAAGCTTTTGAAACATAGCGCGCGATGGTTGTGTCAAAGTCGAGACATGCTCACGTTCCGATGCGAGTGACTGGGCTTTAGCAGTGGTTAGCGAAATAAGAAGTAGCATCGTGCTATGTCAATATAATACACACCAGCACACACAACACACAACGCTCTCGGCAACGTCACCCGCGTGACAGCCGTCTGTGGTTTTCGCTCTACACCAGCGGAACAACCTTGGCGAACGAAGAAAAACAAAACAGGAATAAGTTATGACGCGTGATCGTCCGTATTCTTCGCATTGCGGGGATATATTGTTTGGCTTCAGTGGAAGACCCATCGGACGGAAGCCCTTTGACGCCCTTTTTCCATTCCTCATGGGACGGCGATGGGGGAAATAAAATTGTTTGACTGACACACACACACACCGGAGTGAGACATTGATTGAATTGAGAGTTGATAAAAATTGCCACTGGCTTCCAGCTCCCATTCGAGAGTTCCCAACGGTGCTTTTGGATGAGAGACTCCAAACGGTGGTCCTGTTACTGACAAGCGCCTTCAAACCCGCTGTCAGTCATCTCGAACTTTGACACCGATATACGATTTCTCTTTTCATTTAGACGGTACGGTACGATGGATTTACAAAAAAAAGCTCTCATGTTCAACACGTTCACACAAATTATACGTTAACCGTTTAACACTTACAAGAATAACCTGAATTGCAGGTTGTGCAGCTGGGGTTTTTTTTTGCAATTCCACAACCCAAATGCATCGAAACCGATTCTGCTCTGTTCGTTGCTTCTAGCGTAATGTAGTCACGTTTTTGACAGCGATTTATTATCACGTCGCAACTTTTAACGTCACAAGCACCTACTGAGAGTTTGATTGCTATTCGTCCGTGGTGTGTGTGTGTGATTTTTTTTATATTCATCCATTTTTGCACTCTCCAGAACAGCAGGTTAAATTTTGGGATTGGTTTGCCGAAGGGTGTGAAAAATAAAAATTATCGTTCTGATAAAGCTGCAACGTTCGCCTCCCGGGTGTGTGTGTGTACGATGGTTGGGGTTTGGCCACCGCAAAGGCCACTATCAATCATCTAACGATGACTAATGGTAGAAAGATGTCTCATCTATCTGCAGAGTGAGCGATCCTGTGTCCGAACAGCCGAGCAACATGCACTCCCCGGTGGCGAAACCCAGGGATAGTTTGACGCGAGTGTCTGGAAACGTGTTTTTTTTCCTGTTTGCTCGTTCCTTAACCGTCCAGCACAAGTGAAGATGAAGCCTAATGGATCTGTTTCTTCTCAGAATACCCGATGGTACACGAGCTGCGCTAGATAAAAAACGGACACCCACCGGAGTACATACATCGGGCTAGATGGTGTCCCGGAAGGTTCCAGCTGGTGCATTTACGTATGAATAATGTTCTCCGGCTGGCAGAAAAAGAGAGGCGTAAAAAAATCGCTCAAAGTTGCTACCGGGAAGTTGCCCAGAAATGAAGAATAATAGAGCCGATCCAATGATCGAGCTGAGCCGGTTGGTGGGTGCGAGGCAGCGAGTGGTCAGTTTGTTGACTTTCCGTCATGTCGGTTGACCACGGAAGACGGATGTCCTTGGCCTGTGCTGCATCGTCCAGCCGCTGTTCGAGCGCACCATCACCACGTACCATTATGATGGAAGTTGGAACCGGGTGTTCGTCCTTGCAAGATGCCCTGCCGGTTCGGTTCGATGCCGCCGGTCATTTGTTATGTAATTGGACAGTTGATTTCCGTCAAACTGTCAATTACCGTCGAGTGGGAAGTTTATTAATATTTAGTTTCTGTCCCATCGGGCCAGTTTACCTGTTACGTGGAGGAACTGGAGCTGAAGTCGAAGGATAAAAATGAAAGATGACATTCTGAAGTATGTGCACCCAAGGTGGAACGTGTGTGCGCTTGGTGATGGCTCTCCTTCAATGGGAATGATGAAAAATGAGCACGAATGCTCATGGCTTGCATAAAACACGAACCATTTCATAAGGGGAAGGTGCATTAGTTAAAGTCGTTCATCGTGGATGTACGTCAACCATTCGTACAGGAAGTATGAAAATACTGCCAGCAACGCAAAGCCGCATCGAAATGTTCCTTATCTGTCAGTCCGCTCGGGATAAGTTTTGATACTAAATCGACAACCGAAGCTCATGCAAATGCCATGTCATGTATTTTGACAAATCGTTCTCAATATCCATCCGGTAGCGTTACCGCCCCAAAACGAGACCGGAGTATGGGTACGTGGCAAGAGAATTTGAATAAATTCGACGAACCAAGAGCCTCCTAGCATCACTCACACACTAACGAGTACCTCACCATTGACTGGTGTGTTCAATTTTTAATGTCACGGAATGCAAAATTTTGCTCCCTTCGACGGTGTGCGCTAGTCGCTTTCGATTCCAAATGATGCCCCCAACGGACGGAAGGACCATCTTTGGGCTTGGCGCTCGCTTCGAGGAAGCTGTCGTTAGTCTGGCTTTTTGCACACTCCGTCCAAGCATTTGTCAGCTCGTCAGGTCGACGAGCAGCGAGAGTGGCTTTTTCTAGCCCGTTCAGCTCAAGCCAGAACGCAAAGACAAGGCCAAAAGACACTTTAGGATATCTTGTTCCACAACGGTGTTATTTTATATCGCCGTCCCACGCCGTCACCAAAGATAAACCAAAAGGATGGGCAGCTTGGGAGAAGGACCTGCGTGACATTTCCGCTACCGGGCGCATTTACCCGGCACCGATCGGATCGATTTATGATTGCGAGCAGGCGGAAGAGAAAGACAGTGCCATTATCAGCAGCATCGGCGATGTCACGAACGTCATCATCTACGCCTCCAGCCAGCATGATGTGCCTGGCGTGTTGAACGGGTTCAGTTGGCATTTCTGCAGAGAATCTACGCCGAAAGCACGACTTACGCGGCCACCGTCTACGCAAAGGGCGCCAATGTGCGATGGTATCCGTTCACCAGGCGGGTGATGGTGACATAAACAGGAGGCGGAAATTAAAACACAAACAATCACCACCGGTGCATGAGCGAGAGCGAGCAAGGGTTGGCTTTGAATAAATCACTCACGACGGCACGGAACCGAAATGGCACGGTTGTGCCTGACGGATATATGCATCGATTTATCTGTGCTGGGGTTTTTTTTTTATCTCGTTCGACTTCGTCAGAAGTGAACGATTGTCGGCAAATTTCGGTTGAATAATTTATTTGCGTCTGATCAATACGAAAGCAACGAGCCCGAGAGCAAACAACACATCCCATTATTTGCAGCGTTATTCGTTTGAGGGTGTCGCCTTCAACACGCACCAAGAAAGGTTGTGAATTTCACCGAACTCAAGCGCTCTGTTTTTGGCATTTCTGTGAACTGTATGCTGTGTTTCGATTGCTAATGTTCGTAATATTTGTGTCTACGTTCAGCTTCGACTTTATAATCATTGCTTACACGTGTTGCTGATCCATGTTCACGCTTCACAGCGCTGTGTACCATTTTTCGTCATAATGGAAAACATGACGCCAAAATTTACGATTTTCACCAGCACTAGTGGGAAGTGGCACCTTTCGATGGTTACTGCCACTTATGTTACAAATTGTCGTTTACTGCAGTGAAAAAGTAAGCCGTGTTCCGCATGCACTCTTGCCATCGTGTTGCCGCTGCTTTCCGAAGCGTGAGAGAAGTTTTTTTCTTTCCATGGATGAGTGGTACATTGCAGGATGCTTTGGATGACCCGGGACACGGTTGAATAACGACGGCATGACCGAAACCGGACCAAACATCCCGCCGGTCGGGTAGGTCACAAGAACATTATCCTTTTTTTTGCACCTTCAAGACTCCTCCAGAAGAATGCGTGTCGGTGTACTGGGAGGTGTGGGTCACTTCATCGTGCTTTATGGGGCGTAGCAAAGGCCGCAAGTGAACAAAGTGGCACCCGTAAGCGAAAACGAAGCTAAGCATGAGAACACAAAAAAGATGTTATGGGCAGCGAGAAAACCCGTTCCTAGCCGTTAGAAAGCTGAGGCTTTCTGGCCCTCGCTGTTCAGAAAATCACCCATGTTCAGAAAACACCGTTTGCTGATCATCTATCACGACAAGCGATGCTGACCGATGTGGACCACCGGGCAATCTGCCTCACCGACGGCTAAATGGAAAATGGACCGTTACCATATGTTTACTTTATCATTCCGCATTCGGTTTCGTCGACCAGTCGAGATCGGAACCGTGGGGAAGTGCAAAATAATCTCGCCTCGCTTCGCCGCGTTCTCCAGCTCGAGGGCTCGAGGCTAGTGTCGAAAAGGCAAAGTCAAACCCACCGAATCGCTGCATAGTTGAAGTGATTTTTTTTTGGTTCTTTTGCTTACGCCCGTGTCAATTTCCATTCGGCCACGCAGAACGTACACGCTCTTGATTAATCATTCAAAATGGCAGTTTCGTTGTCGCTGTGTTTGTGTGTTGTGAACCCAAGCTCGTTGTCTTTAGGCAGCAACGGAAGTCAACAATGGGAGAATGACAATAGGATTTTTTTCTTGCTTTCGCACATTACCTAACAATACAGAGAAGGTTTCAGAATGGTACAACACCCGATGGGTCCTCCTTCCCAGTCTGTGTTTCAATCATACGGTCCGTTGTGTTTTTTTTGTGTCACTGTATGATTCGAAGAAAGGCCAACCGATGGCTTACTGGCTTGTTGAGATTTTTTCCAGGTGATGGGCGCCTTTGTTTCCATCCACCTTCTCTGTAAATGCAGTAGCTTTTCGCATTTTATTGACCGAACCGTTTTGAGTTAGGGCTCAGGCGAGAAACTCCGGTTGTACGATGGCGGGACTGTTGTTTTTTTCCGCTCACGTCAATAAAATGGGCCCGTTGGTTTAGCTGGAAATGGCAGATGGGTTTGTTATTTCAGCGTCCCAGCTTATCTTGGACGGGTGCCTTCTCGAAGAAAATGCGATGTGGTTTTTCTTTTCATTTTCGCAATGAATTGCTTAGCTAAGATTTTTTTTGTTGATTCCAACGGTAGTTTGCTGACTAGTGAAAGGGTACTTTTGAAAAGGATGTTTTCGTTTCCACTTGCCCTCCCATTTGCATCAACCTTTAAAACAACACTTTTCTGCCTAAGTAGAGAACTGTATTGACGGTTGAAACGATTTTAAAAAAAGAGTCGTCCTTTCTATTCGTTGTAACGCACGAAAAGGGTTCGAAGGATGGAGTCAAAGGTAGATTAAACGGAAGGATTAAAAATTAGCGCTATGAAAAATGACTTAAACCAAGAAATCTTAGCATTAATAAAAGCACTCAAAATGTCAGCACTGCAATGAATTATTAACTTAATGTTGTTATTTTGAATGATTTTAGGACAGATTTTAAGTCTTTTTAACGGGTAGATTATTTTAATGGTTAGCCTTCGAATTTGTTGTCAGTTGTTATAGCCTTATTCTAGTTTTGTTTTGCTTCGTTGAAAACAAATATTGAAGTACAATATTAGTTAAAACATATTTGTGGTTTAGGTTTTTGCCGTCTATGATATTCGATGGAGGCGCCTGGTGTTTTCTAGTATCATGGATACAATTATTTGTTTTGAATGCTTGGTGATAAAATATCAATTTGAAATAATAATGTTCCTGTAACATATTCCATTGAATGTTAGTTAGTTTATTTATGTATTCAATATTATTCTGAAAGTATCAAAATCGTATTCATATACCGTATATCAAATTCGATGGAGACGCATGGTGCCTATTAGAATCATCGACTTAATTTTTTTTTAATTTAATTGTTACAATAAAATATTATAATATTGTATCATAACACACAGAAAATATCATACTTGCGAGTTTGTTTATTTTTTGTGTGTAATATTATCCTTACATTTTTAAAAACCGTATTCATCTACTGTATGACATTCGATGGAGACGCCTGGTGTCTGTTAGAATCGTTGACACAAATCATTTTATTAAACCCTTGCAGATAAAATATCAATTTGGAATATACTTACGTCAATAAATTCGTCTGCTATAGTTTTGTAACGTAATAAAAATATCATGCATGTGACTTAGTTTATTTATGTATTCAATAATATTCTGACATTATTAAAACCGTATTCATTTGTGGTATAATTTTGTTTCATTCAACGATTGCTGTCACCAGCAGTGGTGGCCATTATCTGGTTATTCTATCCCGAAGGGTTCATCTTCTCGGTAGTCTGACAGAGGAATCGCACCGTCGCAACATAGTAAAAGGAATTGGCAAGCTCATTCGTTTTACGTTTATTGTTAAACTTTGTCCTTTGACAACTGGCGGGATTTGTCCATTCCGTTCATGGCTAATATCATTCATACACCCTTGCACACCAGTTGTGTTGTACCGTAACGACGGCAAATAGGTGCTTCAGCCGAAATGCTAAATACAAAGCCGGTTAGATTATGAAGGAAATTTGACTCACAACAGATTTTGTGAGTAAGCCACTTAAGGCAGACAACGTTTGATGAAAGCATTACAAACACTTGGCAAACGATTGTGAAAAGATTCAACAGCTAATGTGTCGATATAAATAGTAAAGGTAACTTTTCTTATGAATGATTAGCTAAGTAAAATATTTTTTTTGAGCGACTAGCATTCCAAACATTTTTTTTCTCGTGTCACACTGTTCCATGTCAACAGTCACACTGTAGTCCTATGGATCATGTTATTGATGATATATTTAAGCAAAATGTGTGCTCTACGAGCAATGTTTGAAATTTGTTTTACAGGTCTGAATTTTGCTATACATTGTTCGCAATTGTCAAATAAGAAGGAACACAATTATCTGTCTTCACGACCGAATATCTTACCTCTCCAGGTTCATACATTTGTTTTCCGTTTGCTTGTTCGTTCTCTTTTTCTTCGCTGTATCCATTAATTTTGTTTTTTTTGTTGTTGTTTGGCGTAGGACGTTGCGCTCCGGTTTCAAGGCTCTTACCGGCCCGAGACACCATTAATTACCATTAGATCAGGCGCAGAAGCATTGCCTTTGGGGCACAAGGATCCCTCCGCGAAGGATCTGCGACGCAATGACGATTAGATTTGTGTCACCGAGCCACAGTCCGCGTGGGTCGTTGCCCCGCGTTGGTCCCCTCCGTCACGTAGCCAAGGAAACGAGAAAATCGGAACTTCTTAAATTCTATTCCACGCGTAAAAGACGCTTTTATCCGGCGAGTGTTCCTGTGCTGTCCACGCGGAAACCTGTTTCGAATAGCGCACCCTCACGGGTAGGGAATGGCATAAAATGAAAAGGTGAAGCTGTCCCACCTTTGCTACATTAAATCACGAAAAACACGCCCTCTCCGTCGGTTCCCGCATAAGGGCAGCCCGGTTTGGGCTCAGCGTTCCGAATGTTGCTCGGGCGAGCAGCCATCGTTCATTCTTCTTAATTGGATTATGGTTGTGAGCTGTTCCGACAATCCCCCGAACCCTTGGGTGGGTCGAGGTTTTGGTTGTTTTTCTCCGTCGTTTCGCTACCTCGCTCGGGAAGCGAGAACAGGGTAGATTCTGGGATTGTGGGAACCTTTTTTTTTAATGGCCAACGGAAAAACATCGGGAGCGGCAGGAACGCGACACACCGCAGGCAAATGGAGACGATGGAACGCAAATGAATGTAAAGACTAATACTAAGCATCCACAAATACACGTGCATACTTCCACCCAGGTGAACCACACGCCTACAAGATGTCGTCTCATCTTTACGTGCCTCGGAGTGGAATGGAGGGAAAGCAACCGAGGCCTTCCGGCGTTGGTACAATCAACCTGACAAATGTTGATTATGTTTTAAATATTTGAACGCACCGGGAAAGTCTACGGCAGCCGGCGATGCTTGCCGGTTCGCATCGGTCTCGGTGATTCGAAGTGACGGTTTTTATAAATCAGCTGAAACCATTCCGAAGGAAGATTTTCACTCGGGCAAAACAGAAAGCCACCGGAAGCATCTGATTCCGATGTTGTAAGGTGGGAGTGGGTGTTGCTCTTCACCCCCAGGTTTCGTCGACACGTGTCTCGGCGTCGCTAGGTTAATTAACATTTGAATATTTATAATTAAAATCCTCAAACCGTTCTTTCGAAGTCGCTGCCGGTGACATTGAAATGGTGGAATTTTATTTATTTCGAGCACCTAATTGGATTGCTGCGCTAAATGCTCGGCTAGGTTTTGAAGAGTTTTGTTCTCTCTGGTCTTCTGACGTTTCAAAAGCTACTCGAAGCATTTACATCTTCTCGTGTTGCCAACGCAGCTAATGGAACTGATTCTCAGCTTCGTTTTAATGGAAAGTCCGTTTTGCTTGAGCTGACGCATGATATCTCTTTTATATTGTTTACCGTACCGTGGACTGAGAAATCTACATCAAGTAGTTAACTTAATGCTATTCAAAAGCATTAAGTATTCGAAGATGTCCTATTATTGGAATAAGTGATAAGCTAAATAAACAGTATTGCATACTGTTCTCTACTCAATGCAAAATGATAAAGGAAGAATTTTCCTTCAGCTATACTTATTAATTATTTGTAACACAATAATGTCTTGTTTATTGCCATTGTCTAGAAAGATCACTTTTCTAGTCAACCGCGCATCGACGAAGCTCGTCCTTGAAATAGCATATTTAACGAAATAGAGAAGCAAGACCCTCGAGATCTCCGGGATCAAGCTTAAGAAAGTGCAAATGGTATCGCCAGGTGTAGGCGAGTGACACAATGCGGTTATGAATCGCGGACTCCTGGCACGGTAGGACGCAAGCCTTGTGGAAATGGCACGCTCACAGAGGAAGACACGTTGATTACATCTTATTACTTTTAGCGATAGCCTCAGGATAGCGGTTGGCCTGGTAGCTGACAGCGCATAATGGCGGCGCACGAACACACCTTAGACAGAGCGTATCCAATGCAATCTGACCTTTTGCTATCGGGGGCGGAAAAACGAGAGATATACAATGAGAGAGAGAGAGAGAGAGAGAGAGAAAAATAGGGATTCTTCACGCGTGAAATAGCAAAACGTAGACGGTCTTGAGTATCCTCGTAATCATACGAACCCAGCCGAGAATGTAGCCTGTACGGGGTTTGTTTGTTCGTCCTGCTTGAGAGGCGTGCTTGCTTTTCCACTCGTGGCACAAACCTGTGGTAGTGTAGGAACCAAGCAAGATAAAATTGACCGCATTCCAGCAACGAACGCCAGTAGTAGTCCTGCGATTCCGCGGGATCTTCAATGCGATCCGGTGTCCGCTGCAGGAGAGCCTTCGGTGGTAATGATGTTTTGCCAGTTTCTACGCGCCCTTCTCAGCGTGAGATGCGCAGATTGAGAGAAGCGGCGTGTTACTTACAGCAGGGCATTTAGTTAACTGTCCGCAAGGCCGACTGGTGGCCTCGCGGTGGTGTGAATGCGATGCGCGACTGTGATTTACATTTTGATTAACCACCGTACTAGAGGCGGCTGCATCCCGCTTCGGGGTGAGTAGCAACGGTGGCAAATGCAACAATGTCACGGGTGGGCGCGTGGGTCTTAGTTTTCCATTTTCTCGCCGGAAAATGAGAAGATTATGTGGGTACCACGCGATGCGATGGTTGCGGGACGGGTTCAACTCAATTTGGCGTACCTCATCCGGCCGATGGACTTAGTTGATAAAGTGAGATTATCTGCCGCGCGCTAATGGCCATTCCATTATCCTTGCGCTCGGGGTTTTGGGGCGGTGCGCTGTTTGATAAGACATGGCCGTTTTTGTGGCGCGTCTTGCAACCGGTTGCGAAGGCCGAGTGGATGGGTTCTGTCGTGTGCACGCTTAAAGCAAAACCCGTAAAGTAAGGGATTTCGGTCGATGGTGTCCGTCCCCGGGTTGCCATTTTCCATTGTTTAATGATTTGTGTGCGTTGTGATAAAAGCTTCATTTTTATGTTACAGCGTTGCGAGTGGGCAGTAAAAAAGGCTCGTTATCGCGAGCGATTGGGTAAGAGATTTACTTTGTTTGTTGCTACAAAAAGTGTAGTAGTTGTTAGTGCTGTTGAATAATGATGTTGTGCTTGGGATGAATCAGAGACTAGATATCCTTTAGATTAAGATAGATATAATACGGTTACGTTATTTAATTTTGAGGTTAAAGAAATGTCCAATTCCTTACTAATGATGTGATGTATTCCGAAATCTAGTAAATGTCACTTAAAAAGATTTCTTTTTTTTTATCTTTTTCAGCTAAAACCAGTTGCAACCACGACGTAAAAACGGTGCACGTGTCTTACGAAAATGATGAATTTAACTAAAACCTCCATCTCCGTCTGATGATCGCGCGCGCGAGTGATGCTTCGAGTGAAGCAGTAAAATATCTAGTCGCGTGTCCTCCTTAGTGCGACGCCCCCATAAAACAGCGTTTTTGTCATTCTACGTCGCCGTTTTCTTTTCCTTCCAACCTATTTCTTTTCATTCGTTAGTTTCCCACTCGTGGCGCGTTATTTCGGCATCTTTTTCGATACCTGACCGCGCGTTGCGTGAGTCCGAAATCCGTGTGGTGAAGCACAGAAAAAAAGCCCAGCGTTTATGTGCGCGCTAAGTGTCCGCGTCGATCGAGTAAACAACTGCCCATCGCCTATTCGTCGCGAACGGTCTATCGTCGTCGCTGCCATCAGCTAGGTCCTGCGACGCCGGTAGCTTCCGTGTGACGCGTACAAAATGGCGATGCCGACAGGACAGCGATCCAGCGGTGCATCGCACACACCGACATCGAAGATCGCCACGCGTTTCGGTTCGCGCCGTTCAATCGTTCACAGCCGCGCTATGTTTGGTGGGCTGCAGCGGCCCTATCCGGCTGTCCCGCCACCAGACCCGCGGTCTCCTGTTATCAGCCACAAAATGGCCGTCCGCTGGACGCAGCTCACATTGGTGGGTTTGCTTGTGGCAGTCGCGGTGCACGGTGTAGCCAGTGCCACTGTCGGGAGCGATAATTACAGCGCTGCAAAGCAGCATAATTATAACGTTAGTAGCGATGATCTAATTACGCCGGTTGAGATCAACGAGGGGTTGCTCGAGTACGCAGCCGGTCCGCTACCCTTGGCGGCGATGGACGCAGCCAAACCGAAGCGCGGCAATCCGCGCCCAGCCGCCATCTATATGAACGAGTTCGCTGTGTATGTTCCGCGTGGAGCCCACGTCGCCGATTCCATCGCGCACAAGTACGGCTTCAGCAACCTCGGCCAGGTAGGTAAACGTACTCTCTCGTCCGTCAGTCGGTCAAATGACGGTCAAAAGCCACCCGCGAACATGTCAGCGAGAGGGCAACCAGCGTCGGAAAATGGGACATGCGACAATAATGCGGATGTGACAAAATTACAGCACCATTAGACAGCCCATTATTGGCGGCCGGTCAATGGGAAGTGGGTCTGGGAAAGGGCCATGCACTTTGCTGCATCATGGGTACGCTAAAGAGTCACAAAATCCATTTGCCAGTCTCGCTTCCGTTCGCCCGGATGCGGCTTGGCCGGCTATTAGTGCACGAAGCTACGCGATTTGTCATGCGGCGGTCCCGCGTCCGGCAGGCAAATAAATATTAAAATGTATAATCATAAACCGTTTAGAGTGGGGCTAATCGTTTAATAGGATTTTGATTGAGAGCGAACATTTGCCCCGGAGCCTCAATTTCGGATGCGATATTATTCCGGCGGACCTCCGGACCCTTTCTCAACCGGCGAGATTGGCGGAAAGAATCGTAAGGCAGGAACAAAAAAAAGGACATGAAATTCCACCCGAGCACGTGTTCTTCGCGTTTTTGGTTTCCCAACGAGCCAGTCGCGAGCGATAAATCGATTTCGCAGTAAAAGCCCGACTACAGCCGCGGGTTGGCCGATGGTTAGCTGATAAATTGGCACTGATTTATCATTTATTCAGCCGCACTCGTGGCTTTCCTTCTGATGGAACGGACGCAGAAGCAAAAGGAAGGACATGGTTGTGTCATGGTTTGCATTAAATTTAGCCAAAATCGTGCACGATCCGAACCGATGTGATGTGTATTTTAAGTGATAGCAAGACGTTCTCCATTCCGTCTTGTGCCGTACTCCATCGAAGAGCCTGCGCAGGCTATAAGAATGTCACATTCGCAACGAAAACAAAGAGATCTCCATCAACAACAAACATCTTCCGGCATCTTGTCTGAAACAGGACACGTTTTCGATATTATTAAAACGTCTTAGCTTACATGCCGTCCACAATGGGTGTGTGCTTTTAGAAGTTTTTTTTTACTGAAACGATGATTTTTGTCTTCTTTCGCTGTGAGAACTTCAACGCAACCCTCGGGATCTATTCACCTTTTATTATGGATCCCTCTGCGGCGTTTGTAGCTTGATGGCCATCCCGGAACAGAAGAACGTTTTTTACGCAGACGAGCATGGGGAATACTTCGATTGCAAAGCACTTCGACAATCAATACTCTTGAGTACACCAACACCAATGGTTGTATGTGTGCTCGGGCCATTTCGTTCGTTTCACGGTTTTCCGTTTGCAGCGAACCGTACTTGGCACGTACTTCAATTTTCTCGGCATCGGTCAACGCTTCCTTTTTCTTCCATTGTGTTGGATGATGTTTGATTATATGGGGGTTTTTTTTTCAACATAAAGACTGGAAGTAATTTTGTTGTTCGATTTGGACTTCGACTTCAATTTGGAGACAAGGTTCATTTATTCGATTCATCAATGTAACTTAATTGTCCAATAAACACCCCTTTAAAGCTCAGTACTTTAAACAAACCTTAAGATAATGCCAATCGATTGGTTCTCGAATTTGCACTGTACATGGAACTAACTGATGTACATAAAATTAATTTTCCAAAGAAATTTAACACCATCCCGGCACCAGCCTGCCGGCTGGATAATTTGCATAATGTTTGAATCTCTAATCCGCTTTGATGCAAGCCATAGCTCTGCCCCCTTTAATTAGTGACAAATTACTATCACCTCTGATTATTTTTCTCGTTACGCCAATCCGCCGCCCGCGAGACGTGTCAAACGGTTGCGGTTGCGGAGAACGATACCGCCACGATCCGCTGTAACAGTTGCCATTTTACAGAGGAAACCGAAAACTTTTGCCATGCAAACCAACCGACAAGGATGGAAAGACATTTTGCGAGCGAAAAGCAAGGATTCCCAAACCACGCCCGTGTCTGCTGGAGGCTCGGAAGATAAAGATTAATATTTTGAGCTTTCAGACACGGCGGGCGTGAAATGAGCGCGCGCAGCTGGACGCAGGAAGAAAAATAATTTGATTGAATTAAACCCCGTTCTGAGGCGATGTCCTTTTCTTTGAGAATTTCGGGAAACGGTTCGGCCTTTTCTTGCTGCCATGAATTTTAAAACGATCGGCTCGCGGAATCTCATTTGCATGCGAAATCGATTGACTGCTAATTACGGATGCCCCTTCAAAACAAGGGTTGTGGGCTTAGCGCCCACGAAAGCTATTGGATTGCCTCGAAAGCTGGCAGGGAATGGTGACTCAAAAGTTGACTAAACCGCTCAATGGGAAAACGCCATTCAACGCGTGCTCCCAAGCCGCTGAAGATGGAAAGTTTACGACAATCGATGAAAGAGGAGTTCACTTACACTCCTGTGCCCAACCGAGCGCTCTCGAGATGAGTTCCAGTGGCGTCATTTGCGTGAACATTTCTACAACGGGATCACGATAAGGATACTCGTTCGTAGAGACAATAGACGCTCAGCAATGACGAAAAACTTGTGCCATACCAATTAAACAGTTTGGCGGAAAACCAACTCTGACTCGTTGGCTTCCGCTGGGTTTGTGTTTTCGAGGGTTGCTCTACCGGTGCCAGATTGACACTGGAAAATAGCAACGCACTCGAGTGAACGAAATGCGCCACTCGAGAGCTTTATTGAGGATCGCTGGTGGCGCCATGACGTAGTAAATTCCTTCAGGCGAGTGAAAGTCCCGCCCAGTCTGCACTCAATCTTCGATCCGTGGGTAGTGGACGGAAATGCTGAAAGCACGTTCAACCAAACCAACAGTTTTGTGGATTTGGTTTCCAGTTGCTTTTGTATCTTTTCAAGTTCACGATCTCAATTAGTATCGATTCCGGGTGCTTTTAACGCAGTTTTTTTAGGTAAAAGTTATTTTCAAACATCGTCATTGTAGCCTGAGGAAATCGGAATGAAGCAAAGCAAAATGGTATCTTAAATTATTTTCTTTATGAATACAGCGCCTCTGTTTTAGCATCCAGCATCCGTCTGCCTTCGAGGTGTTCACCGGCGGGAGAAAGCTTTACAGATTATTTACGTTTATTAAACCATTTCATAAAACGCCCCGCTCATAATCTTTTCATAAAACCCACCCGGGGCTAAAAAGGGACGTCACGCCGTCAGACGCTTTCACGCGGCCAAACCAAGGGCTGTAAAAATCAAACCCAACCGCTTGGCAGCACTCGAAAAACATCCAAGTCCGGCGATCGGCCGGAGCATGCTTAAGTACCGTATCTAAACACGTTAAACGGCGGTACAGGTCGTAAGTAAATTCATCACACCACCACCACTGGTGGTAAGGAGGACTCTCCAGGACTCGCTGAAACTCTGGGTTCCGTAGAGCCTGCAGCGCATCGCCCGGTGTCGTGCATAAATGGCGCCGTTACCGTTTAACCCTTACGAACCCACTAAAATGCCATCCCTTTCTAAGGATGCTTGTTGTCGCCCGGTGGCTACCCAGCGCCATAACCATCATAACTAAAAAATTTCTTCCCTCTAACCCACCACGACCGCACTCGTGACTGAGCCCAACAATCTTGCGCGCGTTTCCGGTTGTGTGTTTCACCGGAAGTTGTGCTCTCCGATGGCGCTCGACGTCGATGCCGTGTACCGTACGTGCCGCGTCTCTCGAATACGTTGGGAAAAAGGGGTCCGTTTCGACGTTCGGAGCGTCGCGTGTGGTTGTGGTTCGTGTGTGTGTGAGCGCACCGACAGGGTGAACGAATATGTTGGCACGATTACGTGACTCGAGCGGCATAAAAACAGGCAAATAAATTTATTCAAATTAGAGTCACTTTTCGGGCCCTTTTGACGTCGTCGCCAGCCCGACCCAACAACGAACGATTGCCCCGATGGGGTCGTGTGGGTTTGGTCTGGAAATTACTCGATCATATGCCCGGAAGATCTTGTCACGGGATGTTGGCATGACGTCGTTCGAAATTCGTCCTGTCGCCACGGGTATCTTCTCTCCTGGCTGTGGTACGTTTTTAGTGTGTCTTCTTCGTTCAAAGGTGGATCAAACGGTGTTAGTTTTTTTTTTTGCTCATCTTTCGGACGTCCTGAGCATATCTCTCCTGTTGATGTCCGCTGAACGTTCTGCCAAAGTTTCGGGACGGGAATATGAGCACGTTTCAACTTCGGCAAGTGTGACACCGGAAGGTATCGAAAAGAAATATCAACCGCGCGCGTACAGCTGGATACCTTCCAAACGTGCTGTTTATTTCAGACCCCACCAACACACTCGAGCACCCATGTAATATTCGCTCCCACCTAAGCAATGTAGAGCCACGCACGCACTAGAGACCGGGTAGAATAACAACGAAATTATATGCCAATTTAAAATACATAAAGACACACATAAAGACATTTTATGGTGCCTTTTCAGAGTGTTTTCTAGAGTCTTGAACCGAGGCGTTTCACCCTCACGAACTCACAACACCAGAGTCATACTCATCATCATGCCGTACGTTCGAAGCTGGTCTACACGATCCAGTATAGGGATGGTCTTGACACTTTTTTTTCGCAAGAAAACGTGCACTTTAAGAATTTTCTCACCGGAACGAATACCTTCGCTATCCGTTGACCCATTACTGGTGGTGGTTGTGGGTTTGTGGTTTTTTAAAGGCGATGGAAATAAAAAAACGCAAGCACTAATCGTAGCTGGTGGATGCCAAAAGAAAGAAAAAAGGATGCTAAAAGCATTCTAATGTAAACGTAATTTAAGTTCTCACCGTCAACAAACGCTTACTGCTGGTACCGGTGAATTCCCAAAAGGTTCACCGCGGCTATCACCGTGGTACATTTCGTTTTAACCCTTATCCTGAATCATCCCGACAAGCGTCCTTCCTTTCCCAGATGAGTTCGCCACCGCATCCACATCGAGCGGAAATTGCATACAACTCGCTTGAGGAAAATTAAAAGCACCCTCTCGCATGCTGCATGTGTTCCCGCAGCGCATAGTTTCGTTCTAATTTTCCTTCTGTGGGATTCATTCCCATGTGAAATGCAAAAAGTATCATGGCAAAAGCCACCCAGCGATTGCATTAGACTGCTGCTTCTTTTTGTGTTCTGCATCGAGATAGACGTACCGATTTAAAGTACCGTTGTCATGTGGTTTTCCAATTTTATCTACTATATTTTTCATCCGAACTCATTGCGACCACATCCGGTTCGATGGGTCAACCAATCGTTTGGAATGTGGAAATGGAGAATTTTCGCCTTTTACTTGGCTAAAATCGTCCATCCTCTGTGTTGTAATGGAGCGTTTTGCAAAGGGTCTTACTTTTTAATTTATTTTCGCGTGCTTTAGATTGCTTTCAGTCCAATGCGAATAGACTATTCGTCCGTTTATGGAGAAACGGCTAATAATGTAGGAGATGGGAAGCTGTAGTTGAAATATCTAAAAAAACTAGATCAAGAAGTCTTGTTGCAAAAAACCAAATACAAAATTTAGTCCGAAATTTATTTAGTACTCAAAACATTGAAACATTGCATTGAAACGAAATTTCCTAGACGAGCTTTATTTTTAAATTACGTGCTTCTGTGCTAGCAATTAACATTCGCATTCACTTTCAGCTCGTGAAAAGGTAGAATATTCTATTTCCGTAGTTCAAATTCAGTAATCTACAGTGTTTCCCACAGCAATAATTGATCCGTTCTGATAGCTAGCTTCCATATCTACACAAGCAAGTGTACTTCATCTTCGCTCGACCAATGTGTTCCGGCATCTAAAATGCATGTTATGCTGCTGCCTATCCTAGTGCATGATCAAATGTGATTCACTATGCAGGCCCAGGGGTAATTTTGGATCATTTTTTTGCTTTTTCCGTAGGCTTATAGAAGAAGCTAGCTTAGCACCACTTGATCAAAATACACCCCCCTAGATGGCGGCACGTTGTGCGATATCGTGTGCATATCGTTTAACTTTCGCTACCTAGTCGGTTGATTACGGCGTACCAATATGGTGCACCAGAGCACTTCTCCCGCATGGCTTGGGATTAATAACTTATCGTAAAAACTTGTGCTTGCATCCCCGAGCCCGAGAAGACCGGTCCTTTTCCGGAGGGCACTTCCTTCTCGAAGTGATGATTTATGTAGTTAAACGAGCGAGATAACGGACAGCGAGGTGAATAGGAAGATAAGGACGGTATTAAAATGGAAGTGACTCGGGCGCGCTTGGGACGCCTCATAATAAACCTTCTATCCCTGGTGCGCTTTCGAAATAGCAATTAGTGCTTTTGGTTTCTTTATTTCTGGTCAGCTGCGGTGTGTTTGCTTTGACAATGAATACTCAATTTAAGCATCGGAGTATTTAGAATCAGCGTTTGTTGTGTCAATTTATTTTTTCTCTCCTTCCAATTGGTCTGAATGCATAACCTAGTCAAGTGGAAAAGGTTCATCGCACATCGTTCTGTAGAATATAAATAATGTATGCAGATTGTTGGCGTTGCATGCAATAAATTCGTTGACGTTATCATCGGTCACGCTTGCGTGATAGCACGTTCTTTACTCATGAAGCTGCTCCACCATACGTAGATGTGTTCTTCTTTTTTGTGTTTCTGTCGTAGCGAAGACGGAAATGATGGTCTCCGGCAAACTACAGTGCGCGTTGGCGTCCGTTTGGGCGGGAAATTGAAAGAGGCAAGATGGAAATTCGTTGGCACTCCAGCGTGTCGTAATGGCGCATAAAACGGACACGGTCATCAATCAATCGCTTTATGGCCGATAATGGTGTAGGCTCCACGGTGTGGGGCGTTTCGAGCGCATTGGGAGACAAGAACTGCTGATGTGAAGTTGCCCTTCTCGCCGGAGGGATATGGCTTTACTAGCAAAAGTCGAAGTGAGAGGTTTTTTGTGGCTTCCCTCGGTTCCTCGCTCAAAGTTGCTGATGGTAGATGAGGACGCTAGCAAAAGGGGAACCCAACCAACGAGAGCAGGATCACTTGAGCCGGGTCGCGGTAGTAATGAAACATATTGTCAGCACATGGCTCACTTGTCCACGGTGTGCATTCCGTGTGCCTCCGTGGAACAATCGAGCTCAGGCCGATGTCCAACGTGGCCTCAGATCGGTTCCAATGCCCCAGGAAAACCCGCTCGGGTATGTCTGTTCTAATCAGTTTTGCTCCACCGTAGATCAGCTTACCGACGGAACCGGACGACGGACGAATTATTCCCGCGAGATGCGCTACCGTAGGTTAGGGCGGCTTAGTGAGGGCGGCTGACTGGCGGTAAAGCAGGAAGCAAGTCAACATAAAACAAAGTAATTGTGTTTCCAGTTGCTGCCTCCAAGCGTGCGGCGTTTTTCGCTTTGTTCCAGCAAAGCTATTTGCGGAAGGTATCGAAGGTGCTGGCCTGTGGATGTGCAAGCTTTTTCGTTTTTGCCTCGTCAGCCATCCAAATGGATTGATGGCGAGGAAGCGGCACACAAACACGCTGGTACTCTCCCACAGTCCACCCCCACACCTACGTGCACGTACACATAATCATAAAAGTAAGCACAAAAACCAAATTCATCCTATCCGCTGCTGTATGCTGTAGCTACCGTGTCCTTCTCCGTCGGGAGGAACTGAAACAAGCCAACAAAAAGCCGAAGCTTGCTTGTGGAGGCGAATTTACCGAATCCTGCGCCAGAAGCGCCCGTCCGGCGGCTGCGGCGAGTCGTGGAAAATTATGATCAATACATGGCGCAAAATTAATAGTCCTGGACTACACCGTCATCATCGCTCGCCCGGCAAACACCGAAGCCTTGCGCGCTTCCGGCGGCATCGTATTCCCCCGTTGTCGGTTCGCTGCCGACACTGGCGTGGATGACGGTGCTTTTCCTGTTTTGCGCGGATTGTTCACCACCCTTCGACCTTGCCGGCGGCGCAGGGCACGAGGACAATGGTGCTCGCCCGGTGGTCATAGATTAAGGGAGTCTTATCCTTCGTTTTACGCGGTGCGGTTCCTTCGGGCAATTCGGGAGTTGCTCGCCCGTTGCGCACGTTCTCACGACATCGCTTCCCGGAGGTAGTTCAGGTCATCTGAAGGTTTTTTTTTCTATTCCGTGCCCGCACTGTTGGTTATTTCGGTTGGCTTTTGAGCAACGATCGGGTCACGGTGAGCGTCATGATCCACTTGGTTTACTTTGTCTTTTTTTTGTTTTGCAACATCGCGTAAGATGTCTTTTTTTGGTTTGCTTCATTTCGTGGGAATTATGCCGCCTCGTGGAATGTACGAGACTCCACTTTTTTTTCCTACCATTATTTTTGGCAACTGCTTCGTTCGAGCTTGATTTTTTCCCGCATTTTTTTTTTGCTTTAGATTTTAAGCCAGCAAGTGTCGGGTCTGATGCTTCGCGGAATGGAAATTTGCGCACACAGAAAAAAAAACCAAAATCCCAATCTAATCTGATGGTGTTGTATATCAGCATACTATATTTGCTTTATGTGATAGGAATACTTTGCACGGGAGGCATCATCCGCCATACGGGGTCTCGCCGACGGATGCGCTGATACGATTTCAAAAGAACAAAGAACGGCGTCGCTGAAGACGACTCGACCCGAACGAGCGTATCGTATCCCACACTGGTGCTGGGTAGCTTTTCTTAAATCGCCATTGTGAAGCTATCAAAGCTAGCTTTTCTGCAGCAATCAGACCAAAACTTGCATACGTATTTTTCACTGTAATTATTGGGTGTAATATTTTCGACGAGTTTATACCGGTGACGGTTTGGGTTTGTGGGCAAACTCAAGCCGTAATGATATTCATAGGATTATGCGCTTTCGATGAGTTTGGTCGAGTTGTTGGTTCGCTCAAGCGAAACTCACACGATCCTTAGGAGTTATTTATGGATTTTGTTTCGTTTAAACGAAGAAAAGTTTTCATTCGAAAATTTTGCTCAATTTGAACGGTATCCTTTGTTCAACGATTAATCAAATTATTTTAACCAAACGTTGTTTGTAAATATACCGACGATGCGAATTATATGATTCGCAATAACCAAAACTAATTTTGCCTTGGAAAATCAATCTCGGCAACCTTAAAAAAAGTGTAATCTATATTGTTTTTCTGGATGGTTTTCTGTACCTTTTCTGTACGAAATAAATGCAATTCTACTAGGTTTAGCTATGGTTGAATTTACATTCGTCCATAAACATAGCGAACAACATTTTCTGCTCGAGTAAAGAATTCTTTTCGCATTCGCATCAGACTCCCGCCGTTCATTCTACGTCAACTGAAATATTTTCCGCAGAGTATACTCGCACCATTGACGGCAACAAAAGAGGGAAAACATCTTCGCCTCCAAGCAAGACGTTTGGTTCACATCGCGATGGTACCGCTCATGCAGCATCATATGATCGTGTTATTTGCGTGTTTGGTCGGATTTTCCACGCGTGGCATTCGATGACGAAGCATTGGCGGAAATGAAACGCGAGGTAGCCGTAGAGAGGAAAAGGTAATCTTCCAGTCGCTACTTGCCTGCATCAGTTACGCCTTATGCCGATGGTGGGTGAAATTTGTTTTTGATTGATAAGTGATGTTTGAGCTGCATGATACACATCGACCTTGGGAAGCAGTTGTGACTTTGCCGTTACCCGTTGCCAAGATTGCGTAGGTCTTTGACATCATCGTTCATGGTGAAGGGGTGACAAAAAACTCAAGGAAAAGAAGCGCGCTTCAAGGCTGTAAGAATAACCAAAGGCGACGTGGCATGTTGGTTTTTCTTCTGCTCGATTATGCTCATCTTACACGGGTTAGGTAGTAGATATGGAAAAGAAGATGTCAAAGAATTGGATCGTTCTTATGAGTAAAAAAAGAATTTCGAGGCCTCGACGATGGTTCTTTGAATGTTATGGTAGTATTATTGACCACAAAAGTGTATCTGAAAGCATTTGGTACATCGGCAGACGTGCGTTTGTTCCCTGCCTTGATATAGTATACGCTACTCTCATTGCTTGCACCAAGCGTATGATAGCGTGATACACACAGCAGTACAATACTTGACTAAGGTGTTTGTTCCTGTGCAACGAATTCTGTTTGACGTTTTAAAGCAATCCGGAGAGGAACGCGGTATTCTTCACTTGCGACTTCGGGAAGTAAAAACGAGATAATAAATGTAAATGCATTTGGAAAATCTTCACTAGGACGGTCGCTCTCATGGAATGAATGCTCAAAGTTGCTCGAGAAAAGAATGTTGTTCGCCATCCGTCAGTGTTTCCTGACAGTGAACGATGGTTGTCTTTCGTGCTTCGCTTACGCTGAGTCGCAAGAATCCGCTGAGAGTTGACATGCATCATCCCGTGCGTTATTTTCGACATTGAATCACACGAAACTTGTCAGATGAAAGAGAGAAAAAAAAATATGCGCGATAATGTAAAATAAAATAAAATATTCTCAAGAGAATACCGCATAGGAGGCACACGTTCTTGCCGTTGACATCATCTCCGGTCGAGGACTATTAGCTGCGGGATGTCACTGGCTTTTCCTCAGATCCTTCTTGGCAGCGGACCGTTTTCCATTGGTGCGAACGTGATCCGTAGCACGAACGAAATCAATCCCGAACGGCACATCAATAACCGATTGGGAATCTTCTGGGCTGAAAAAGAAGGTACCGAGAAACGCTGAATGGCAGAGAAAATGAATACTCCCGGGTGCTTGGAGAAAACAAACATATTCGAGACGGGGAAAAAAACTCTGTTTGGTTTGCTCTTCGCAGGAAGAAGGTGGCCACATTTGGAGTGACTCAACAAACAGCGACCCGGACGTGTGTGTGTGTGTGTGTGTGTATGTGTACATATCAGCTTCACAAGGACCGCAAGCGGGAAGTAAAGCACGGTGGAATAAATCGCAAGCAGATGTCAGGTGTCGAACGGATTGAATGATGTCATGAGTGATAGTGGAATTGAAAACACATAAACTCTGAGAGAAAGGAAACGGTACAAGGGCAGTAGGCGGCAAAGTTGCAGATTGTTGCAATCCATCCGCATCCTAGCTGTCGAAACCAGGACGGAATGCCAGACGCGATGAAGTTCCCATCGACTACCGGCTCCCGAGACGCTAGGTGATTGATGGCTGCTGCAGACAAGGAACGTACAAGCGGCTGTTTCTGCGCCGGTGTTTCAAGAAATGGATGTGTCAGTTGAGAATTCTAAAATAACTATTATTTTCCCCAGTGACGGCTGCATCAAGGTGTAGATAAATTCTTATCGTAGGAAAAACGAGCACCAAATGATGAGCCCACTTTTTTCGGTTACGAAACATTGGGGATATGCTAGCTTGAAGAACCTCATAAAGCTTGGGCTTATGCAAGTGCAAAGGCAAACCAATATATCCGTTCAAAAATGTTCTCAATATCATTAAACTGTTTTTTGCGATCGGTCGCGATGGAGTGTTACCAAACGTGATTTGTTCTCCGTTTCAGATATTTCCCGAAACTTTGCTTTGCCGTTTAGACGTTGCTTTCCTCCTTTCTGTACCCCTCCGGTAAACATCGGAGCGTAATCGAAAACTGATGACCGTTTTCATCACAATCATCTTTCATCAGCGACGCGTTTGTGTTTCGCCAGCGTGTTCGTTCGTTCGTGTGTTCGCTCGATAGGCCTTTTCCTGGTCCTCGGAAAACCGAACCCAGACACAATTGAGTGAAAAAAAGAAACAACACGGTACACCCAAATTCTTAAAGACACATCTGTCTCGCGGTCCTAGAGGCAGGCCGTGTTGCCTCATCGCCGTACCTTACTCCTTGTGCCGGGTTGCGAAAGGAGGTCATCGTCAGATTTATCGTGCGTTAAGCTGGGGAGCCTACGGTTTTGGGGAAAATCGAGAAAATGGCAACGATATGGCCTCGACCGGGCGCCGCCTTTTGGTGTCTAAGCGATTGATGATCACATCGGCCGGAGAAGGATAGAGAAAGAGAAAGCTAATGAGTGTGTGAGAGATAGATAGAGCGAAAGAAGTAGTCGGGCGAAAAACGGCACATGTTTATTAATGATCCGGATATCGGGAGCACCAGCCATCCAATCCGGACTTTGCCCCCTGGAGATGGAAAATGCATGCCACTTTTCAGAGGCGGAGATAAAGAAATGTTGCCTTTTTTCTCGTTTGCGTTTTTTTTTTCTCGAATTTTTTCGTATGAAAATCCTGACACAAACGCGTTTTACTGCCTTCGGTTGTGAAGTTCTGCGTTCGTTGGTCCGCCGGTCCGAAGTTCGTGGTGATATACTCGGATAAGAATACATTCGAAAGATAGCAGATCGTTTCAGCGAATGTCGCCTGTGTGACTCGTAAAATCGGTTCCTTTCTATCGTTCCTAAGCTCCTCATTCCAGCGTATCGTCCTTTCCTATGGTGGACATGGCGCTGATGAGCTCTGCCAAGGCATTGGGAAACCATTGCTCCTGAGAGCTTCTGGGTTATCTCTGAAATGTCTGTAGGTACATAACACACTATTTTCGATGATAAATAGATCAGCTGGAGCTTGGTTTATTTTCACATCAGTTTATTTTGTTTGTCCGTGATGCACACACACACAACAAAATTCCCAAGGCACAACCATTTTTACACAACAAAAATATCGAAATGTAAGTGATCAACATATGTGGCTTTTTCACATTTTGACTGAACTTTCTGTGGGTCAGTGATATTTCCAGATCAAGGCCAGCAGCTGTCTCGATTCCGTATGTTAAAACTCCGCTTGTTCAGGGACAACCGGGTGATTTCGTCTTGGTGACGGCACCTGAAACTAAAAAAAAATATTAGCATGTCTTTGTAAAACCGCTCCTGCTTTTTTGAGGCCACATTTGTTTTTGCTTGCATAATGTCGCATTAATTAACGGCAGCAGTTTGCGTAGACGAAGCAGAGCAAAACGAAAGAGCAATAAAAAAAACATACCGCTTTAGGCGGTGCGTAGCGGTTCCGTGAGCGTGGGCAACAAGTTTTGGTTCAACAAGCAATCGTGTTGGCGTTGGTGGATGAATGACCACGATTCCTAGATACACAATGGCTCATGCAAAGGTATGGTGTTTCTCTGTCTGAGAGCTCAGCCCTAGTGATGGGGAACGTCACAAAGCCAAACCATCGACTGCGCCCAAAGATAATTAATCATTTTGGTGGCACAGCTGCTGCGGTGGATTTCTGTTTCCCACCTGACTGTATTTCTAAGTGTCTTTTTTACACGTAGCTTCAACAGCGTGACGTACGCTGGAAGAACTATTTGAACGCACCGGGTAAGAGAGCGCTTACAGTCGCTTGTATTATTGTTAATTTTTGTAATACATTTTCAGCAGTTTGTTAAGTTTGAACTAAGCTACATGTTTGAAATACAAGGAAATATTTGTAATGCAGATTTGTGTTGATAGAGAACAGGGTTCTGTTGTGCACAAATGAGCAAAGCGAATTGCACAATACACCTCCATCACCTACATCAATCAACAAAAGATCATGTGTACAATTTGATCAACGCCTTCGGCAAATAATAAGAAGCCGCAAGTAAATTGTGTAAATCGGTGTAATAAATTTGCGCTTCGTTAGACAATTTATCACCGTATTATTAAGCAGAGATTTCAAGTAGACCCCTTTTTGTTTGAATATGGTCGCTTAGCCCCTGTGATGACATTATCAAATTTACACATTATGAACCCGATAAACTTATAATCCCCTAGGCTTCCATTCTCATGCGGGAGTTTTTCGTTTATCGCCCGAAGATCCGCCCCTTTGCCACCCGGGGGTCGTGGGACTTTTTTGCGGGAAACCAATAAATCAATTAAAAAGTCATCACCCCAATCAAGATCCTTTCACACTGGAAGGGCGAAGAGAGGACGAAAAAAACTCACGCTTATGATATTTTTTTCTTCACGCCCTGTACAAAAAATGCGACCAAAATCCTCTTGGCAATCTTTAAATCCTTCCGAAGGCGACAATCTGGCGATTGGAAGTCACTCAAAGTTTTCACGGCAATTCGTTAGCTTCGTGAATGTGAGGGAGAGATCGTCCCTGAAGAGTTACCGACGGTTGGAAGTGAAAGTAAAAAGTCTACTTTCTCTTTTACAATCTCACTAAAACGCACCCACGCACACACTCACTTCCTTATAGACGTGACGAAAAAGTTTTCCACGGATCGCCCTCGGATAAAATCCTCGTATCGGGCCCTTGTCGAGCACGTAGCCGTTACTTTTTAACCTTCGTTGTGGACTACATTTTACTTGTGGGTCAAAACGGCAGGCGACGCAGCGTCGCGAAGCTGGGTTGGATGCCGATCGACCTTAACCATTCTTCAATCTAATAAAACATGATTAATAATTCAATCAAAAGATCTTATCAAACTTTTTCAGTTGATGTATCGCATGCGACCTTCCCTTTTCTTTCCCGCAGGAATGTTTAAGAGTTTGGTGAAACTTCGTTAAGCTTATCGTCAGCTCGGTATGGGCTATGGTGAGATTGGCTTAAAGAACTAATTGCAGGATATTGATCGAATGAGTGGCACACGTACAGATACTAGGTCGATAACTTTTGCTCAGTACTGGACAAGTTTTGATTTAGTTTTTTTTTAGACAACAAGCAAAGCACCATAGGCTTGGGTAATTCGATGTCGTCTGAGTGGATGCTCTCATTCTAAACCGCACATGCGGTAGAGCGTCAAGATTTGCTTCGTTGATTACTGTGCAGTGATAATATTTCTTTCCGAGCTAGGGGAAAACTTTCATCCTTACAAATTCCTCTAAAAACGATCGAACACGACCTGCAAACACCATTACGGCAAGATGTCCAACATCCTATTAGTGTGTTCCGATTACTTTGACCGCGCTGGCCGAAGGAATTGACCGAAGTTGGTCGGGAAACTTTGTTCGCTCAACGGTGCATGAAAGGATGATCTGGCTCTGCTTGACTCCATCGTGAGAAGGTGGCATAGCCATAAGTGTTTGTTTTTGCACTAGTTGCTTCAGAAGTTGCGTGACCGTAGGGCGTAGGAGGTTTTTTTAAGTTTGATTTATGGATTTTGTACTTCAGTTTTCGATTGGCTACTTTTAAACAACCTACTTATCGCGTCCCAGTTTCTACGAAAGCATTCCTTTTAACAGGTTTACGAAGTTTCGAAATTTGTATTCCATCTTTACTCAATGTTTCCTAATTGCTTTGTTTAGAAATAGTTGAGGTTTTAATGGTTTTAAAATGTTTCAAAAGTTCTAAAATTAAAATGAAATAATAATATTCGAACTGCATATACATACATTTTCCGATCTTTTGTGCTTTATTGTAAGCTTTTTTTATATGGCCTTTTCTATTAAACCATTTATCAAACAACTTGTGTTTTACTTTCCTACCCTTTCAATGGAGCGCCACATGAATGATATAAAATAATGGTTCGTTGTGAAAAATTCACGCTAGCACTAGCACTGATGCATGCTTTGGTCACTGATGGCTCTATCATTTGCTTCTCGTATGTTGTTACGATACATGTTGAAATTACAGAGAGGTTAGCTTTCCTTCGACTATCCTCCGAAAGCAGATCCTTCGGTGCGGTACTTTTTCTTACCTTTTCGAACCAGATGACGGGTAAAAACGGGTTCCAGCACCCGTCATTGATGATCCCTGTTGTCGGCATTGTTTCGCGCTACGGTTGAAAAAAAGATGAGCTCCCTCACCCGAGAAGGGACGCAGAAAATCAAAGACCAAGGCATAATGCCCTTCATCCGCATGACCTCGGCTGCTTGCTCAAAGCCAACGAGATATAACGCTCGCGTCTCCATTTCTCGCCCATCGCGTCTACGTTCATCGTTGTTCGTGCCGGTGGCTGTCTTCCGGGGGCGTACAATGGGTCCCGAGGGCCTGAGCAAAAGAAAGAAGCCTTTTGGTGCGGGTTTTTTCCCCGTGCACCGAATGGAAAACTTCCAGCAGCTTCGCTGAGGCTGTGCATGTGCTCGTGAGCAGCGCCCTTGTGCACACGCTGACAAGGGTTTCGGATGGGCAAAGTTTATGCCAGTGTGCGGAGCGAAAGAGAGTGTATGAAAAGTCTTTTATGACAGTTCATTATTATCCTTCGAGTTATTCTTGCTATTACAACGGCGATATCCGATCCACCCCGGCTTTACTGTGTCGGAGCGGGCGTCGAATGGTAGACCTTTCTTTTTCTTTGCCCCTTCCATTAGAGCTTCGCACTCGCGTCATGCCTTTCCGGGGTCTGGCAAGTACGGGGGTTTGGTTTCGAATGTTTGTGAAACCGTAGCTAACGACCACCACCGCCGTTGATTATCCCACCGTCTCCGAAGGGGTCGCAGTGTACTGAGCGAGTCCTGTCTCGAGCTCCCGTTAAGATCCTCGGTTGCTTTATTTTTGGTCGTCGACAACGGTCACGAACATGTCATTATTTTCCCGCGGATGTCGCTTCCTCGCAGCCGCACACGGAATCATTCCCATTTTCGGAGGCTTGCATCGCTTTATTTTCTTCCCACACATCTGGTTTCCGGTTGTGTTATCGACGAAATGAAATAAAGACCGCTGGTCCGCGGTAGCAACCAAGTTAGTGTTGTTGATCTGTCGACTGAGATCATCGCGTTGTTGTTTGTGCTTGATGTTTGTCTCAACAGTTTATGTCGGATACAACGCTGAATAATACGATCGTTGGTTTCCTGAGAGTGCTTGTATTGATAATAAGATCTCTTTTCATTTATAACCAGAGTTTTAATTTTTGCTAGTTGCTTTTCTATTGCTCACATCGTTTAATTTTTTAACTTAAAATTCTTCTTTTGAGTCGGAAAGAACGTGAAGCAATGAAGCTACAGTTATGTCCCTTTATCGAAATTGTTCGATTATTAGTTAGTAAACGAAGCGTTTCAGAGTTAAATTGTACATCCGCACAAACATTTACTTTTTTCTGGTGCTCCTTCCATTGTTTCTTAAAATTTAAAGCGCCTATTTTTTTCTGAAAATAGCAAATAAATGCTCACTCGTTGGGTGCCATGTCAACCTTATCTGCAACATCATCAACGCTTTGGTAACATTTTCCTGGAAAAAGGCCATCTTTAGGATAAAATATGCTTTGTTTTGTGTCGCTTCTTTTTTCAATCTTCCTCTGGCCATTTATTCTTCACCATCGTTTTATGGATTTCAAACTTTGGCGAACAAATAGCTGGCCGTTATGCCAAAGGAAACCCTCCACAAAAGTGGAGTGGCTTGGTCAGACTCACCTGTTATACCAAGTGCGTCACGATTGAATATAATGCCTTCTTTAAGAGGAACTTCTCAAAACGATGCTCATGCCGTAGTCGTGGCTACAACGTTACGCAGGCTTTAATGGCTATTTTATGTGGAAACTTTTGAAGACACCATTTTGAAATATTTTGTATAAAAGTTCTTTGCATCTTTTTTCATATTGCTGATGGAAACCATGAATGAATCGTTTGTCGGGTTAGTGTATTTAATGATTATTTTATGTTACTTTAGGTTTATACCTATTTGGAACGTTTAAACAATGGTTCGAAAGATTTAAGATACAGATAGCATTGTACAAGAAGGTATATTTATAGCTGTCTTCGAGTTATTCTTTTATTGCATACTTTTTAAAACTTTTGTTTATTGTAAAGTAATGTATATTTTGTTTTTTTTTTTCTCATTACAGGTAAATAACAAACGTTACATCAAACAATTATTTCCGTAAAAAAGCTCAGCTAAGTATATACTTTCGCTTAAATTTAAATCCGATACGTTTTAGCAAGAATTGTATTCTAAATGATACGTTTTTGTTTCTTCATTCCGTTTATTATTTATTTTAAAAATAGAACCCGAATGGTTTCATTGGGTCCCCTAGAGTATGTTCTCCTATATAAAATTCCCTATATATTCCCTGATTGAAAGAGAACAATGAATGTTGAATTAAAAAAATAAGAAGGATAACATGAGTTTCCCTTTTGGAAACAAAAAACTTATCAGAATCATGCGGGCGTTCCACGTATTGCCTACGTCATTTCCAACATTAAAGTTCACCAAAGCCCAATGTTCGCATGGCTACCGTGAGCGACAAAGCATGACGCCCGGTGGTCAGATTCAGCACGCGTGGGTGCGAAAAAGGTGTCAAAGATTTAACATTTTCATCTCGTAATCTTTTTTTCAATTGCGAATCATCCATCTTTTTGCATTTTTCTCGCTTTCGATTTTTGTTGTTTCTCTTTTTATCAAATCAGAGTTAAATTTGTATTTGAACCGGAAGTCCGTCTATTTCACCGGTTTATTTTTAGCACTGATTTTTCACAAAAACCCCACTTGTGTTTAAATGAGTTACATGCTGGACCAATTATCAACTTTTGCTGCAAAGGTGGTACTTTGAATAATCATTTTTATGCTCAGTGCATCAATCCATATTGCGTATACTATTTATAAAATTCGCCTGAGTAGACTGAACAGAAAGAATCACGGGTATGCAGAGGTCGGAGTGAACAGTTAAATTCTTTGATCATGTTCAATTTCCGGAATGAAGCTCGTAAATTAATCACCATATTTGTATCGATACGTAGTTGCTGGTATATATTTTGTCACGTACAATCGCCCTGGAGGTATGGAAAAAATCGTCATGTGAAGTATAATTAAGTTTGCTTCTGCATTGTGTCACTTGCACATTACTTTTGCACTGCTCTATTAGCACAACTGAATTATATAGTAGCACGAGAATCGTGATTTATCGTACGAATTATGTATCACTCTCTATCTCAATACATTTTCAATAGATTGATTAAAATTTATTGAATTCAACACAATGTAATAAAGTTGATCATTTTATTCAACAAAACATTATTGTTAGATGAATCGTGTTCGTATCAAGTATGGAAAGTTGAATGTTGGTTTTTGTTGAATATGAAAACATTACAAGCATCAAAGTATTTTTAAATATATGCTATGAAACATACATATAGCATTTAAATTTGTATTGGTAGATGTAAATTAGTGGTCAAGGAGGTTTTTTTGCAACAATTAGAAAATAAACAACAACAATTCGTAAATGTCATTCAACGAAGAGTTTTATGAGTATTCTTGAATCGAAAAAAAAACAGTGAGTCGTGAGAATATCTATTGCAGTTGTTTGAGCTAAATGTGAACGATCTTTGACAGTGAATGAATAGGCACAGTTCATTTTGCCAATAGACTCGCTGGTCTTCATACGATAACGCGTGAAGCACCAGGCGCCTCCATCGGTACAAATGACCAGGCGTCTCCATTCGGAAAAAAGAAAACCATATTAATCCTCCTGTTCTTTTCGTTGATATCATACAAGTTGAAGTAGGCTTGTAGGAAAGGAAAATAAGTTCATAAAAGAATATGAGAACAAAAAGAGAGATCAAAATACTAGGTCTAAATACCCGTGAGAAAAAAAAGTTTACAAATGTATGCATTGACAATTCCTTGCAATATAGGTTACTTGTTATATAAGTGAATTATTATTGCGTTTATTTTTTTTCATTTCAATATGTTTAATTTATGTTATTAGAGAAAGTTTTCTCCACTAACCAAAACATTATTTAGAACAATGTTTGGTTGAATGCCATCGTCAATGTAAATTTTGTTGGTAATAATAAAACGCTCTTCTTTGCACAGAAATCTTAATAGGTTGCCAGAAAATGAGCACGGTTTAATATCTATTTTCTTATCATTATGAGTGATAATTTAAAGTCATAAAAATGCTTTTAGGTTATGGTGCCCTATCGATTTTTCGGTTAACGCCTTTAATAGTACATGCTTCGCAGCATCATGTTTTTCGTACAGCTGCTGCTTTAAAGGCCAATGAGGCAGAAAGTAATGATTTTATCCATTCGCGACATTATGAGGCCCACCACCGAACCGTTGGTTTCGAGATGAGAGCCCTACCCGGTTCCCTATGTTTATTATTTATATCTTCATTTACCGAAATGAGCTATTCATTGGACCGTTTCATTGCCCCGGTGGATGCTAGTTTCCTTCCTCTCGGTAATATTTTTTTTCGATGACAAAACCAGGAAACGAGCGCAAAAAAACAGAAGCGGTGAACACAGGCGAGTGTGAATGTGACATTCGTCCGTACGCGCTGGCCAGTTGAACGATCGCACGATGGCATAACGGGCTGTTATGCAACCAATAACGCCCTCGCTCGAAGGGTAGACAAACCGAAGCGATATAAGAAACGAGATTGGCCTCCCATCTCCCAGCTAGCTGGCTGGTTAGTATAGCAGGAATGGCACCGGTGCCGATCGCATGACCGCAAATCTTCGGCGTAGATTTTTCTATCTTAGCTCTCGCCTTCGTGGGGTGAGAAAATCTCTTCGCTCCTAATAGTTTAGGTCATACGAAAATGCGAAGACAATAAAAACGTGATCGGAATTTTATACCCTCAGCAATTTAGCCCCATTCCGTTCGTTCTTACGCGCATCCTTTTCTTTTGCCATGCCATACCGTGTTATCCTCTTGTTCCATTCGTTCTTCCCAATTCTCACAATATTTGAAGGGTGTGACGACGCGAGACGATGAAATTAGCAGCAGTGCGAGCGAAAGAGAACACACAAGGCGAGCAAGAGCTGTCGTGCTTGTTACTCGTTTAGTTTCGATCCACAACGAGGACTCTCTCCCACCGCTGGTTGGTTCCATGCCGGAAAAGCATCAGACCGTCTTCGGTGCAATGATTTTCGACGGCTTCCCGTCGATGGTTTCCGGTTCGGTTACCGGGTCGGTAGTCTTCCCAGTCAGTTACGGTGGCAACGTCGCATACCGCCAAGAGGCGAGCGAAGAAAGTTGCGAACAAACTCAACCACTACCACCGCCGGTTTGTGCCACAAGCAAATGTGCCACTTGCTACACCCGTCACAAGTCACCGCTCGGAAGGCAGCGTTTCCGCACGCCGTCAGCAAGGAAGCGTGGTTTGGGGGCCAGAAAAATACGACCGGCAAACAGGATGAGGTTTATCTTGGTATTCCCTATAATCATAACAGCATGTGACGACTTCGGGAAATGGCATCGTTCATCTCACTCGCGCGCTCGCTCACCGGAAAGGCTTCCGGGATAAGGCGATGAAAGCAGGCCCGAGGCACATGCTCGGCATTCTTGAGACAAAGCCATTTTCGCAGCTTTTCCCGGCTCTCTCTCTCGCAAAAACCCCCTTCGAGCATCGAAGCGCGTTGGCGACAGACAACCCTTGGGGGGGACTTCCGTTGTGTTGCGATACTCCAGTGTAGGTGTGTCCCCACTGGGGCTTCGATATACCGCCACGGGCGCGTGAAATACGAGACCAAAAAAGTGATAAACAAAGCAAGCAGAGAAAATTATTCGCAATCGATGGGTTTGAAGCTGGCGCGTTGCCGAGGTTGCGGGTAGTTGGGATCATGGCGGGAAAATCCCAGAAGCCTCCAGCACACGGAGCTGGAAAAGAGTGGCATAGAAAATGCACCGGGTAAGCAGAATTTTTTCGCGCCACTCCCAATTCGCCGTAATGTGGTTTGCGACGAGCGCTTCCTGATTGCGTTACCGCAGCGCGAAAGAAGCACCTTCGACGTGGTGTGCGTTCGTGTGAGTAAGAAGTTGTTTGCTGCAAGTTGCACTAGCGTTGGCAATCATCGTAGTACTACGATTTTGTCTCTTCGAGTATTCGGGCGGTGTGCGGGGATGCATTCTCACTTACCGCCGATGTAAGCGTTTTTCCATTGATTGCAGTTTCATGATTAGATTTAACCCAATGCCGCCGTAATGTCATAAAAACAATCGTGACGGAAGTGTCGGTAGATGGATATCCAATCAGTTTTCGTTTCGGCGCATGGGAGACCTGTAAGGAGACTGACAAGGGCTGAGTAATGCAATCGTTAGTATACTTTGGCAACTCAGTGCCTACGTTTGATACTCGAACGGGCACTGCAAGTAAATCTCAATAAACGCCACTAGCTGACACTAATGAAGTCACTGCTCTCGAAGCGTTTCGTGAGGGATGATTATCGAAGACTCTCAAATGTTGTAGAGAACCCCTAGAGAGCTTGGTAAAATGTTTGCTTTGAGGGTTTATAAAATAATACAGATTAGTCAACCACATTTTAACTTTATCTAAGCTAGTATTATCAAACTTTTTAACAACTGGAATTTCAAAAAAAACTTAGCGTACTTTAATGTGCACCTGACACTGTTCAGAAGCTGTACGGCATGAAAGGCATGAAAGCCATGAAAAAAAAAACAAACGCGAACCTTATGGTGGCAGAACGAGCAAACTAATGAATTAATTAGCGCATTACCCAGCGCCAACGGGAAGCAACAATTTGCCTCGAACTTTCCCAACCGTTCCGTCGGTCTTCGGTTCATCGCCCAAGCCGAAGCTTCCATAGGCAAAGTTGCGCCAGTGTGTATTAGCGTACTAGGGCCATGAAACATTAATGTTGCCGCTTGATTAATGGGCGCTGGAAAGGCACTACCGGAAGCGCCAACCGTGGAGCGATTCCAAGATCCTCGCTGTGGTATAACGAGCCACGTGGCTATTGTGCGGCGTGGTGCTTCAACACCGAACGGGTGCAAGGAAAAACGACAAACTATCTAACCTTCTGTGCGAACCTCTCCTAAAAAAAGGGGCAGTGCGATAAAGATGATTTAAATGCTGTCTACGGCTACACGTCGGGGTAAAAGGGAAGAATAAATGTTCGCCCCAAAGGACAGCAGATTGTGGAAGCAAAGCGAACTATGTAGACACTGTCGTCTCGTAATTACTCACATACACACCCGAATCGGGTGTCGTTAGTGGTGCGATATTTCTGCACTTCCTGAGTCGCAGGCTGTGAGCAACGAAAAACACAGCTTTCTATTGCCCTTGTTTGGGAAGCGGCAGCTCCCATCATCAAATATCTCATCGTTTGGAGTGTGGAATTTGCGTGAATTTGGCAAATAATCTTCTGTTGCTTTCATCAAACCAAAAAATACATTTGAACAATAAAAAATTGAATAAGGCTATATATCAATCATTGCTTTAAGCTTGGATCGTTATTCATTCACATTAATATAAACTTTAAAGCTTTTTCTTCGTATGCCTATAATCTTAGCATATCTTTACAAAAAGCCATTTTTTACACTGACTATCATCTAACTAACATGGATACTTTCCCTAATCCGATTCAAAGGCAAACCTCTAACCGTAACGGCATCGGTTTGCTGCCACTTCCTTTTACGGTCATTACGTTTTGTGGTCATGTAAAGCTTTAATCAGTGTCAACAATCAAATTAAACTGCTCATTGCTGCTTTTTCTCGGTTACTTTGGGTCGTAATCGAACGCATTTGAGCTTCAAAAAAAAAAGAGAAGTCCCCAAAACATCACGCAGACGAAGCAGGAAGGATCCAACGGTGGTTGAAAAGTCCCCCGGCAAGCAGAGTAAATCCATTCCATCGATTATTGGCTCCTTTGCAATTTCGGGCCACCTTCGAGGCGGAATAGCTTGCTGTGGCATTTCGCTTCAGGCACAAAGTGTGTAGGACCAGACTGCCGGGTGTCCTCGAGCCATTTTCTTTCGTGCCTGGTTTTTTTTTTATCTCTCGCAAGACTCGGTAAACAGTCGATGAGATTAAATACAATTCAATGAACCATAGCTACCGGGTACGCCATTCAACCCAAACCCCGGCGGATCAGACTCTATTTAGCCTCATTTAAATTTTTATGCAACCTCTTTCTTCGGAAAGCTCGGGTGAACAGAGCAAACTATTGGCAGCAAACGAAGTGTGAAAATGGATGATGGCCGAAAAGGGCAGCCCTCCCACGACACGCGGTAAGCCACGGTGAAGCAAGATGGGACGGTCGCCTTTGGCATGCCAGTCGTACCAGTCAGGACAGCAAAACCGACCCACCACGACCGGGAACACGGACGGAACGAACGAACGAACGCGTGCGGTTCGGCGGAAGGAAGTGAAACAAATTTCGCTGCAAACCTCCTCATTTCCGGATCATCATCATCTCGCAGCCATCGGGCTCGTAGCCGCCGCCGTCATGGCAGAGCCAGGAAAAAGGCAGCGGCATATACAAAAAAAAGGGATACCACTGGTAATGCGGCGGCAGTGGTGGCTTCCTCCGGGCCGATGGCGAGGAACAGGATAATAAGAGAACTTCTCCAAAATCCAATTTCGACAAAAATCGCATTATCCCTCAAGCGAAGCGAACGGGTGCGAGCGATTCGCCCGGTTTTAGGCAACACGACGCGCGGGTTTCGCTTTGGATCTCGCCCTGGTAGATTTTAGGGTGGGTTTAGATGGCACAGCACTGGATCGGTTGATGGTGGTGGCCACCGACGCCGGTTGCTTTTGAGCGAGAATCTCTCGAAGGGCACAGTGTGGCGGAAGTGGAAATCCCTTCCCCAACTCGACCGCCATACGATGACGATTTGGCGATACTACTGCGCGTGCTGCGCCCACTTCGACCCGCTACCAAGTGTTTCGTCCTTGCACAAAACTACTGCGCTCGAATTGGACAGGGATGGCGAGCGATAGTGTTCCGCTTTCATTTCATGCTCGTGTTTTAGACTCTGTTTCTGCCCGTGAATCTCACGGTGTCCTTGCATCCATGAGCTCCCCGTGTCCTAGTTTGGTGGATTATATCCTTTCCTCGGTGGGTGAAACACACACACACACACTCGCTCTCTTTCGATGTGTGTGAGAGTGTGTTTGCGCATTAAAGCGGTCGCCGTTGATTCGTCCAGTGACAACACTTTCCTTCGCTAATCCAATAGTGAGAATGGGGCCGTGAGGGTATCGAGTGGAGCGGTAGGTCCTTAAGCAGGATATTTCTACCGCCGGACGCCTGCAGGATATGCGGTAAGTGAGTTAGTGAAACTGAACAACGTCCTCTTGCACATCGTCCTTTCCCTCCTGGCTGGCTACTTCCGTCGGCGTCCCGATCCGCCAACCACACATACTCACACATTCACACATTGTGCCATTTTGAGGAAATCGGGGCCATGCGCGACGCCTGGCCTGGGTGGTGCCGAGGGCCGAGCCCTGCAAGAGAACATTCAATTTTCAATTTCCCTATTTCGTCCCTGGCCGGGCCCGGTTGATGGTGCGTTAGAATCCTATTAACACCGAAAAGGGTGTTCTTTTCATACGCCTTTCTTTTCTTTTTTCGGTCAATTTCGTACCCTCGCAAGCAGCGAGTGCCCGAAAACTGGGAATGGCGCTCGAGTCGAACGAAATTCCCTCAATTGAGTGGAAACACGTGCACGGCCTAGCGAAATCGTTCGCTGCTGCCAGGGAATGGTCGTGGTTTGGGTAGAACGTGGCAACGTTGGGATAATCATGCTTTCGATCGAAACGTCGACGGATGACCATTGTGATCTAAGTGGCTTGTTATGCTCCAATCAGACGGGTTTTCATTCGTTATTCTAATACGGAAAGGCAAACTGTTTGTATAGTTTTGCACTAGAACAGAGGCACTTACTAATGCGCATCAACCGTCCATCCGTTTGCATGCACGTCGTATTCGAAATAATAAGTTAACAAAAACGTAATTTGCGTTTGATCTGTCTAGTAACTTTTTAGGAAAAGTAATGCACAACGACTTGTAATTTGTAACATTCCCAAAACACAACATCGCGCAGGGTGGACAAATCCCAGAATAAAAATGGTCATCGCTCGAGAAACAAAAAATGCTCAAAGCTAATAACTTCGCCCGTCTTATGCTGTTCATCTTTTTTCTCGAGCTTCTCGAATACCAAGAAGTCGCTAAGAAATAAGCGGGTCAAACGGAAGCTCCCGCAGCTTTGAACAGCTTGAAAGCAATATTCATTATTGTTATTATGCTCATCTCTCGCATATTTGAGACTTCCATTCGTAGCCGGGGATTTTCGGTGTCGTGGTTTGACCTGTTTCCATCCTCCTTCTTGGATCGGCACGGCCAACGCCGTTGCTTTCACTTATTAATAACATTATCCGTTTGCTAATGTCCTTGCTAAATTGCATCTTACGCATTCACTTTTATGGAATGTCCCGGCTAAGCTTCCGCACCCTCGGTGGTAGTGGGGTCTTGATACCCAGCTGGTCACGGCGCTTGAAGGATCTTACTCATTTCGGTCGCGGATGTTTTTTTTCGTCTTCATTTTTTCTAGCAGACTTTCAGCCTGTTTATATGATTTTTTGTTGCTATTGTCATTTCATTTTTATCGCCCGACCAAAAAGGAAAGAAACATAGAAGGAAAGTGCACCGTTTTGCTCATAGCACACCATCGGCTCGAACGGGAAAAGAAATTCAATTCTCCGCTCAGGATCAGCCCATTTCGCTCGGCATCGAAAGAGGACATTGAAGTGGTTCTTTGGCTTGCTTTTGCTCGCCTTCGAACGTTCCGCCTGCCTCATTATAAGTCCAGGACGGTGGCGAAGAAAGCAGAAGGAATGTCTGTTCATCGCTCGTGATTACGTTGTCCTTTGCCGTCATCCTTCGAGGTGGCGTGATTTAGCCAAAGGAAGAAAATGTCGACCACGAACAGTGCCCTCGGGCACGGGCGCGGCGAATGATGCGACAATGACACCATCTTAACGGCTGTTTCCGGTCGCCCGATCGGCCGGCACATTTTCCTCGCTAATGCCGCGCTAGTTTGTTCGCATTTTTGTACGAAAAGGGATAATGAAATGAACAGAAAAGGATAGACCGTGCAGGCGTTCGGTATAGAGTGGTGCGGAGGGATCGAATCGGGTGTCCAAAGGGCATCGTACGCTTCCGGTCGCCGAGCTGACCTTTCCTGCCGGTTGGCGAGAGAAAGCCGGCAAAATATTAAACCCCTACCGGTGTGTGACCCTTTGTTGGGTGGGGATTAGAAATGGGCTCGATCACAGCAACCAAGGATGGCGCCCGGTCGGCCATAGAGCCTCCACAAATAGGATTATCATTCCCGAGGCTACTTTCGAGGCTGCGTCGGGTCCACTTCTTCCGGAGCCTACCAGGGTCTTATTGCTTTCTCCCGAGGCGCCGAAACAAAACAAAACATCCGGCAATTATGGTCACGTGAGGTTTAAACAACAATAAAAGGGTGGCCCAGTGGCCGGGTGGGGTTGTTATTCGCTGGGCTAATAAGCGACGGGTCCCTAAATGTGCCGGAAGCCCCATAATAGATCCGCTCGGTGGGACAATTGGAAAAAAGTGACGTTTCGATCATTACGACCGATTACGAGCGGCCAAATTGAGACTAATGAGCGGCTCAGCTCGAATGAGCTGGCGCGCCAGGACGACGTTGCTATGTTTCTCTTCTCTGTTGTCGCTTAAGCGGCTTGCAGGATGTCGCAGCGGGTGTTGTTGATCGTTATGGGTCAATCTGGTACGCACAGAAACAGAAAAGATGGTTTATTGCCGTGAGCATAACCTTTAGTGCTCGAGTTACATCACGCCTTATCGGGAACGTGCAGTAAAAATAAATGTGTTTGTTGTAAACTCATGCGCATTATCGCCGACGATTAAGATTTCTCTCTTTGTTCCGTTGTTCGTTCGTTGTTTTCTGGGATTTCTTTTTATTTCGGTATGTTTCCAAGGACGACTCGCGAGATCAGCCGGCAGCAAATGGCGACCTACCAGTCGCTGGATTCATAATAAATGATCCACCGATTGACATTCTTCGACATCCATTTACCCGAAACACGTCCATCAAACATCATTCGCGGCTTGCCACAACCATTTATCACTCGTGCACGGTGCCGGTGGTGGGATAATTCGAAGGCTCCCGGCATTCCGGCCGAAATGACAATAGCCGAGACGGATGGAGATTCGCACACCATCGGTGGTACGATTATGAGCAGCAATTTAAGATACGGCGTGAGTTCGCGAGACAGTCACATTAATCTTGGGCTACGGAACCGGCCATTTGAATGAGCGAGGGGTGTTGAATCGAAACCACGCGACCACGTGCCACCCATTAAGGGCACATCGTCGGTCGCCACTTCCGTGGGTGCTCCAAGCCGGAAAACTCACATTTATTTATCATCGCAAGCAAACCGTTAAGGTAACGCTAGGGTACAATGCAGTGCA